>NC_092371.1:185722721-186347721 GCF_030028105.1 Mobula birostris | reverse complement strand
GCCCTTCAGTCCACAAAGTTGTGCCAAACATGTCCCCACCTTAGAAATTACTAGGCTTACCTCTAGCCCTCTATTTTACTAAGCTCAATGTACCTATCTAAAAGCCTCTTAAAAGACCCTATCATATCCGCCTCCACCACTGTTGCCGGCAGCCCTCCTCTTGTGCATCATCCATATTCCTCCATTCCCTTCATATTCATGTGTCCAAATAAAAGCCTTTTAAACTCTGCCAGAATGGCTGCTTCCACTATTACCCATAGTATGCCATTTCAGGCACCTGCATCTTTCTGCATAACAAAACGTTTCCCTCATATTACATAGAACATAGAAAACCTACAGCACATTACAGATCCTTTGGCCCGCAATGTTTTGCCGACCATGTAACCTACTCTAGATGCCATCTAGAAATTCCCTACTGCATAACCCTCTATTTTTCTAGGCTCCAGTACCTATTTTAGAAAATCTTAAAAGACCCGGTTGTATCTACCTTTACCACCTTTGCTGGCAGTGCATTCCACGCACCCACCACTCTCTGTGCTGTTCTTTAAATTGCCTTTAAAATCTCCCCCTCTCCTCTTAAAAACAAGTTCCAATATGTGTTTCTCTTTATATAGTGGTAACATTTCCAGAAGTGAAAATCTCAGAAGTCTTCTTTAATTTTGTATGTGCACGCACCCCAAGAATACTGAAACACTACAATATAGTGTAACAATTGTTATCGTCCTCTTTTAGGTACTGAGCATGACAGTGTTAAAAACACAGACTGTAGGTGATGGCAGTGCAACATAGAACATGAAGGAACTGCTCACTTGTATCATACAAATCTAATGTTTAAACAATATCTCACAATATTTGACTCATCAGCTGAACATAGACGCAATCAATAAACTAATCAGTTCTGAGAATATTTGAATTTCACATCTCTCTAGTGGGATCACTCCACTGTGACAAGAAGTTTATACAGATGGTAAGGATCAGACAGACATGCAGTGATGCAGAACTATGCCCCCAGAAACTCAGCAGGCTGCAATCGCTCTTTCAGCATTGTCTTGGTAAACTAAGCGTAGCAGAAAAAAACAGTGAAAAACAGAGCAAGAATGATCCTTGTGTCCTGGCCTTACAGACGAGGGTGAAAGGAAAGTTGCCCTGTCATTATATTTTGGTCTCAAGGTTAGTATGAAACCCTTAGGGTAAGCAGCTGTCAATTAGAGATAGCTCTTACCTAATTCACTGTCTGGAATCATAGACTTATCTCCTAGCAACTGGGAGAACTCTTCATTCATGGTCACTAACCTTAACACTGCCACCAAATCAAATGCCATGGAAGAGACAGAAAAATAACCTTTTCAGATCAGACAGATGCACTCAATAAAAAGATTCAATGAAGAACTCAAAACAAAACTCGCACAATCCACTTTTAGCAAAAAGAATGTTTTTTAAAGAGTAGCTAACTAGTTTTGTGAACAAACATATTAGTATACATTTGCAAATGTTGAAACATTATCAAAATTTCTCACATGCTGAAAAATTGACTTACTTTATTGAAACAGTAGGCAATAATCATTGCTTGTTTCAAGACTGCTATTGTTTGGAACACGCCTTTGAATCAGGCCTTCTGGTGTACTACTGATGCCACCAAGCCTGCTAATAGAACATGCTTAAAAAATTTAGAATTTCATTATCACTTCAACACCTAACTGCGTTTCAGTGCATCCACAAACAAGACTAATGAATTTTCAAGAGCAAGGCCACTAAGCTTCCCATGGCAAAGCTTTGTACATCTGCATTGGCTTAAGGTTCTTGAAAGCTATTCTTTTGCCATTACTTGGTTAAATGAAGCTATCTCATTTAGTTCTCTGTTCTCATTGGTGTGCTGCAGATCTTAAAGCGGCACTCCACTTTTAACGGAGGGAGAAAATCTCTCAGGCTGGAGGAGCAACACTTCGTATGCTGTCTGGGTAGCCTCCAACCTCATGGCATGAACATCGATTTCTCTAACCTGGTAATTTCCCCCCTCCCCCTTACCTCTTCTATTCCCTACTCTGGCTCCCTTCTCACGTCTTCTCTTCTCTTCACCTGCCTTTCTGGTGACCTCCTCTTCTTTCCCTTTCTCCTAAGGTCCACTCTCCTTTCCTATCAGATTCCTTATTCTCCAGCTCTTTACTGGTCACCTTCCCATTTCCCCACCTTCTAATTCTGGTCTCTCCACCTCACCCCTACCTTTCCCAATGAAGGGGCTGGCCTAAAGCATCAGTTGTTTATTCTTTTCCATAGATGGTACCTGATCTGCTGTGTTCCGCCAGTATTTTGTATGTCCCACTCTTAAAGGAACGTTTCACTGTACAACACTCTTCTAGCCAAAAGACAATGTTGTCAGTGGATGAATGGTTGGATACTTTAATTATGGTTGAGGAATGATGGAGCATTGGGGGTTTTTGCCAAGGGAGTTTTCTAGGGCTCAAGGAGACTGGACAGGCTGGTGAAGAACAACATTCACAAGAGGCTTGCCCTCTGTGTTGGGGTCATGGTATGCCTTGGAGCTATGGCCAAATATTCCTGACACAATGATACCAGGGAAGTCATTGTGAGAACGTAAGTGCAGTCTCTAAATCTGTCTTCCACATTAGCAAACATGGTAGGGTGAAGTTTTTTGCTAGAAACACCTAAATGAATGACATTAATCCTCAGAAGTTTGTGTAGTTCTTCCCTTCAAGTTATGGATCATCTCTGCAGCATTTAATATAGTAGACCCAGAAGACCCTAGTTAGCAATATGTAGGATAGAATTTCTAGCCCCTGAAACCCTCATCCAAATTGAAGGTTTGGGAGTCATTAACCTATCCATATGTGCTTGTAAACTGGAGTTATCTTCTCCCACATTGCCTCCATCTGAATTTGGGGTTCTTTGAAACACACATATCAAAGCCAAAACAACTGAAAACCACATTAAATTGACAAAGGGCCAAAATGATGTTATAACTAGCATCTGCACCATTTCCTGCCTGCATTTCAGGATGTGCCTGTAAGTCTAAAGGAATGTTAAACCACTATATATTTTGGGCAATAAATTGGTCTCTCTTGTCTTCCATCCCAAAACTCCCATTGGTTTCTTCACTTTTTTGAGAACAGTTAGCCCTGTGTATTCTTTACCAACAGTAGGTAGCCAAGCCTTTCCTTCTGGACTCTGTGCACATTGCTGTATTGTTAAAGACAATTCACCATTAGTTGCCCCATTATAGATGAGAATACTTTCAATTACCATGCCTCTAGGTCTGAAATTCTCTTCTGGAATCTTCCCATTTCTTAACTGCTCTTTCCTTCTTTAAGGCTACGTCCACACTAGACTGGATAAATCCATGACCAAAGCTTTTTCTCTTTGTTTTGACCTTCCGTCCACACTGAAACAGCGTTCTCCTCCCCGAAAACGGAGCTTTTCTAAAACACTCTCCTGACGTGCTGGAACAAATGGTGGTGGCAGCGCGACATGTCATTGTTTTCTTGACTGCAACCTCCAACACCACAACAACAGTATCTGACGATAGACGTGTAACATCCTAATGTAACATTGTATGGAAATACAAGATAACACCGATGCAGACATGTTTTATACATTTAACAAGGTGCTTTATTAATGTCTTGCTTGTGCAAACATTCAATAGATGCAATTGTCACTTTTGCCCAGTAACTCGTTCTATTGCACATGTTAAATACAGCAAAATAACACACAAAGACACGGCAAAAGTAAAGGCAAACAAATGAGCTAACAGCAAATTTCACTTCTGCCCAGTAACAAGCCTTATTGCATTTAGTTGTAGCTATCATCCCTTTCATCAGTGAAGAGACTATGGCTGTAGGAAATGTTTCTGGACAAACGCGCACCAAGTCTTTCGTTTGGCAATTTCCTCTTAAGTTTTTCTGGTCTGTAACTGGACAAACACGCACCAAGTATACTGTTTCCTCTTCGCTTGTTTTCTGTGTGTCCTACGCATGTCCAGTAGGAGGAGATTCACCCGAATATCCGTTCTAATGTGGACGGAAGTATCTTCAAAAACGCCTGATGTGGACGCCTATCATTTTTATGCAAAACAGGTGTTTTCAAAATTATCCGGTCTAGTGTGGACGTAGCCTCAACTCACTTAAAAGCTCTTTGATATATATCTGTGGTAATAACTCCTTATGAGACTTAGTACCAGTAATGTTTTGCAAGTGTGACTTGGGATGCTTCATTATTTTAAAAACCTTATTTAAACTAAGTACGTTGTGATTTTTCTTGAGATACTGGACTGATTTCTGAAATCTTTAGAACTCACTTCAGTTTGATGAAAGAAGGGGCAAAGGGAATTATTTCCTGAAATTTGGTGTATATGTCATAAATTATTACTGCTTAGAAATCAGAGAATAGTATGTACTTCCATTTTGATTAAATAAGAGTTATAACATTACAGACAAGGGAAACGGAGCAAGGAGCAGTCATGTGTGAATGATTGTTGTATCAAATCAGACGTGCCAGAATTAAAAAGATTTTGCTATCACATCATAGTTTCATACAATTCTGACCTTTCCACTTTACTAAGTCCAGGTTATGCCAGATTCAAGTGTTGGAGTGAATCCGAGTCACTTTAGGAATAAACTGATCGTCTATGGGATTGCACACATGACAGTCTCACTAGCACATAAACACACCACCCTGGAGACTAAATAAGTGAGGCAGTGTGGAGCCAGACAGATACAGTGGGAGTACGTGCATGCACACACATGTGTGTTTGTATGTGTTTGTTTATGTGTGTGATTCATGGTTGCAAATAATCTGCAAATTGACATCTGGGTCTGACAGAGAGTGGGATGTTTGGTGCAAACCACCAGGCCCCTGAAGCGGAGTGGATAACTTCATTAACCACTACTTCGAATTGATTCCGTGATCTACAGATTCACTTTCAAAGGTATTTTACAACTTATGTTCCTCAGTATTGTTGTTATTTGCAGTTTGCCAGACTTTGAATGTTTAAGTACAGTTTTTCATAAAATTTTATTGTACATCTTTTTCCCCTGTAAATGCCTGCAAGAAAATGAATCTCAAGGTAGTATGTGGCAACATATAAGAACTTTGATGATAAATTAACTTTGAACTTTGATTCAAAGGGGACATTTGTTGTGGGGATCACCACAACAGCCAGGCCCATTTTTACTCAGGATTTGAATTGGAATTATTTGTGGTCAAGGATCCATAAAGAATCCATTTAACCAGGTAACCATAAGACTCACTCCCCCACCTTCCCACCATAACCTTTGATGCCCTGGCTACTCAGATACCTATCAATCTCTGCCTTAAGTACACCCAATGACTTGGCCTCCACTGCTGCCCCGGCAACAAATTCCATAGATTCACCACCCTTTGACTAAAAAAATTTCTTCGCATTTCTGTTCTGCATGGGCGCCCTTCAATCCTTAAGTCATGCCCTCTCGTACTAGACTCCCCCATCATGGGAAACAACTTTGCCACATCCACTCTGTCCATGCCTTTCAACATTCGAAATGTTTCTATGAGGTCTCCCCTCATTCTTCTAAACTCCAAGGAATACAGTCCAAGAGCGGACAAACGTTCCTCATATGTTAACCCTCTCATTCCCAGAATCATTCTAGTGAATCTTCTCTGTACCCTCTCCAACGTCAGCACATCCTTTCTTAAATAAGGAGACCAAAACTGCCCACAGTACTCCAAGCAAGGTCTCACCAGCGCCTCATAGAGCCTCAACATCACATCCCTGCTCCTATACTCTATTCCTCTAGAACTGAATGCCAACATTGCATTCGCCTTCTTCACTACCGACTCAACCTGAAGGTTAACCTTAAGGGTATCCTGTACGAGGACTCCTAAGTCCCGTTGCATCTCAGAACTTTGAATTCTTTCCTCATTTAAATAATAGTCTGCCCGTTTATTTCTTCTGCCAAAATGCATAACCATACACTTTCCAAAATTGTATTTTATTTGACACTTCTTTGCCCATTCTTCCAATCTATCCAAGTCTCTCTGCGACTTTCCGTTTCCTCAGCACTACCGGCCTTCCACCTATCTTCGTATCATCAGCAAACTTAGTTACAAATCCGTCTATTCCATAATCCAAATCGTTGATGTACAGTGTAAAAAGAAGCGGCCCCAACACTGATCCCTGTGGAACACCACTGGTAACTGGCAACCAACCAGAATAGGATCCCTTTATTCCCACTCTGTTTCCTGCCAATCAGCCAACGCTCTATCCGCGTATGTAACTTTCCCGTAATTCCATGGGCTCTTATCTTGTTAAGTAGCCTCATGTGTGGCACCTTGTCAAAGGCCTTCTGAAAATCCAAATATACAACATCCACTACATCTCCCTTGTCTAGCCTACTGGTAATTTCCTCAAAAAATTGTAATAGGTTTGTCAGGCAGGATTTTCCTTTAAGGAATCCATGCTGAGTTCTGCCTATCTTGTCATATGCCTCCAGGTACTCTGTAACCTCATCCTTGACAATAGACTCCAACAACTTCCCAACCACCGATGTCAAGCTAACAGGTCTATAATTTCCTTTTTGCTTGCTTGCCCCCTTCTTAAATAGCGGAGTGACATTTGCAATCTTCCAGTCCTCCGGAACCATGCCAGAATCTATCGACTTTTGAAAGATCATCGCTAATGCCTCTGCAATCTCCACAGCTGCTTCCTTCAGAACACGAGGGTGCATTCCATCTGGTCCAGGAGATTTAACAAAAGAGTCAAAGGTTTACTGGTGCTTAAAATCCTTGTCAAGTCTATGTAAAACTCATTTTCTGAGGTAAACCTGGAAATCTGATTTGATACAGGAGAGTTTGCTGGATAGTAAACAAAGAACCAGGGCAAACTTCCCCTTGCAGCCCTCCAATTGCTAAAGCCAGATCAGCAGGTTGTGGTTTCATCTAAACCAGGCATTAAATCCTATGTGGACTTAACATCGAGAATGAAACTGCAACATCAGTTATCCCTTTAACTTCATAATTTCATCTGAGGGTTATACCAATAAAAATCAACAGAGATCAGATTATGTAATTGTTACATTCTACACAGCCAACAATGGAAGATCAGATTAAAGGACATAAAAATTCCCTCTGTCTGAGTGTCATTTACAGTTTAATTAATTTGAGTCAATTGAATTTTTTTTTCTTGGTTTCTTTAGTACGCAGCAGGAGTAATTGAGGGTAGCATTAAGCATGCATGACCTGCCTGACTGTAGAGCATGTCATTGAAAATGAAGCAAGACTGGACATCATGACCAGGGAACACACTGGGAAATCTGGCGGGAGGAGTGTTACTGTCCTTCGTCTGATTGGCCAGTGGAGCACACTGGTTGGTCACCTTTTCACAGATGATAATTCCTGAGGCTCTGGCATCATTTTAAGTTATCAGCTGAGTTCAAGGCACAAAATCAGAGATTGCAATGTGAATCTCTAAGTTCACATTTATTGCCTTCTGACATAAAACCAAACAAAACAATGTTCCTCTGCACTACGATGCACCCACAAAACATATATCAGATATATCACATAAAATAAAATGTTACTGCAAATAAGTTCATAAAATATAATTGGAAGTGTATGTACTGAGCAGTACAGGTAAGTAGCTTGCTCTCCTAGCGATGAGACCTCAGTGATGGCAAGGTATTCATTGGTCCCTTGGCCTGAGGGAAGAAGATGGTACCCAGTCTGGCAGTCCTAGTCCAGATGCTCCTGTCCTTCCTTCCCGACAGTAGTGAGTCAAAGAGATTGTGGGATGGATGGTAGGGATCCTGAACAGTGCTCCTGATAAATGTCACAAATGGCGGGAGGGAGACCCCGGTGATCCCCTTGGCTGTTTCTACTATTGTCTGTAGGGTCTTGCAGTCTGATGCCTCACAGCTTCTGTGCACAATGAATGCAGCCATACAGGACACTCTCAATGGTCTCCTGTTCCTTGCACGCATCAATCTCCACAGAAACTGTTGATGTTGCTGTGCCTTTTTGACTAATGAGGGGATGTTGGGAGTTGAGGTTATGTGCACACTAAGGAACTTTGTCCTCTTCACTCTGTCCACGGCAGAGCTACTGATGTGCACTGGACAGTGATTAAACTGCAGGTTTTGAAAGTCCGCAGTCATCTCCTTTGTCTTGTCCGTGTTGAGACTCAGGTTGTTCTCACACAATTTGGTTAATTGGGTCTTGGGTCTTGATGGCAAGGTATTCATTGCTGTCTTGGACTGAGGGAAGAGAGATCACTAGTACCAGTAAGTTGCATCATTTTGAGGTCGAGGGCTTCTACTACTACTACTACTACTACTACAACGTTGATTCAGGCCTAGGGGGCCGGCCTCGGGCACGATGATGGACGGACTCTCTACTTCTCCCTCTCCCTCATCAGTGTGTTCAGTTCATCTACATTAGCCGTGCCGCTGTCTTCTAGGAGCCTGTTGACCATAGTCTTGGGAGGGCACCCAGGGTTCATCCTCCCGTGCTTGGGCTCCCATATGATGACTAGGCTGGCAGGTAGCTCGGGGTGGCATAGACAGCGCCCCGCTAGTTGCAGTCTTCTTGCCTCAATTTTCGTGGTGAACATCAGTAGGTCATCATAGAGTTTGACGCTCGTCATGTGCTGTTGCCAACTCACGTCAAGAGCCATGGAGCATTCGTGTATAGCAACCATCCAGAGACTTTCACATAGTCTTGGTGAGTGTCCACATCTTGCATCCGTACGTGAGAATGGACTCTATGACTGCTATGAAGATCCTCTTTTTAAGCCCTCTGGTCAGGCTCAACTTCCAGATTTCCTTCATGTCGTTCATAGCCCTCCACGCCAGCGCCTTCCGTATCTTTATGTCCTTCCCCGAACTCATCATTCTTGACCCGAGGTTCTTGAAGTCAAAGACTTTCTCTGCTGTGCTTCAGTAAATGGTAACCCAGATAATATTTGTGCAAATTAGGTGCAAAATAAAACAAGGATTATCCAATCGGAGCCTCTTTTCTTCCACCATCCTTGGAAATAAACAAACCTTTATTTCTGAAAAGTGACAGTTGGATTCATATTTTCTTTAAAGGAAATTAAGCTACATATTATACAGTTTTATGCCTGGTTGCTTACAACTCTCATCTGCACACTAGTTTCAAAATGGGGCCCTGTCTGAAAGGGAATGGCAGTGAGTTCAGATGAACGAGCCTCAGCCTGAAATGTCAACCATCCATTTCCCTCCATAGGTGCTGCCTGGCCTGTGGAGTTCCTGTGTGTTTCTGCGGGGATCCTGACTGCTTGTAGTTTGGATACACTAGAGGGCACAGCAGCTGCAAGGGGAACTGCCTCAGTCTCCCTTGACCTGGGTTCCATCTGGACCCCCTGGTGCTGTTAGTGTGGGGTTTGCACATGCTCCCTGTGATCTATGTGAGTTTCCTCTGATTTCTAAAGTATGGGTTGGTAGGTCAAATGGTCCAAGTGTGCAGGTGAGAGGTAGAGTGTGCAGGTGAGGGGTAGAACCTGCAGTGGGGAAGAGTTGGTTGACAGGAATTTGAAGAGAATAAAATGGGATTATTGTAAATGGCCAATGTGGACACAATGGGCTGAAACATCTGCTTCATAATCTATGATTCAGTGAGATCCCATTCCAAGTGCAGCTTTATTTGGAAACCTGTTCCAGATTATTTGTGAGTGAATATATGAATTTTTGTATCATGGATCACTAAAGTAACAAAAAAAGAGCTGAAGGCTTCAAAGGCATGGGAATATTAAAAGAGTAAATGCTTCCGGAACCTTGATACAGCAGTAAAAATACTTCCAGAGCAATGCAGTTAGTTCACAGAATATGAAAACTTACCACAACAAAGGAAGTCACTTGGCTCATCAAAAGTTCAAAGTTCAAAGTACATTTATTATCTAAATATGTGTATATTATACAACATTGAGATTTGTATCTTTGCAGGCAGCCACAAAACAAAAAAACTCAGAAGAACCCATATAAAAAGACCAGCAAACAAACAATGTGCGAAAAGAAAATTAATTGTTCAAGCCATAAAAGAAAGCAAAAAGCATTTGGAATGAATGTGAGACTTTAGACACGAAGCCCAGAGCAGCCAGAGCAGGCCACAGCCTCAGCAAAGCAGAGTAAATGTCATGGATCCCGCAGATAGGGAACCCGGAGTAGCCAGAGCAGGCACAGCCTCAGATTTGTGCAGCGAAGACCGGAGTAAACATTGCGGAGCAGTGAGGAGAACTGGCCTGACCCTTGCCTTTGTCCCAACACCCTACCTTTTCAATCCATCTGCCCTGGTGCTTAAATCGTCCAAATGTAGATCATTCCTTGCTGTAGGACCTGGACCCTGGTGCATCAATACACTCCACACTTCAACCCATACCTGACCTTTCCAAATCAGCCTGTCAAACAGATCCTCAAATCTCCCTGCACCAGCCTAAGATGGAGCTATGCTATCATCCCTCAGCCTATGCACTTCTACATGGAAAGCATATCCTTCATGTGGACGCAAGATTCTGCAAGTGTTTGTCATGTCAAGTTAAGACCTTCCAAAATCATGTGATGAACAGTCATTATGTTCCGGTATATCATAAGCTTATATCATGTTCCAATGCCAATAAATAACTCATCCACTGGCTTTGTGTGGGTTTTTAATCCAACATATAGAAATTGCTTGAGGTTAGTTCAGTTATTATTAGCGTAATGTAGAGGACCAAAACTTACTGGGATTGATATCAGCTGAAGATTTCATATCTATCTCTATCTCTATCTATCTCTCTCTCTCTCTCTCTCTCTTTGTCCCCTCTCTCTCCATCTCTCCCTCTCCTCTCCCTCTTTCTGTCTCCCCCCTCCCTTTCTCTCCCTCTCTCTCTCTTTGTCTCCCTTCTCCCTCCCTCTCCCTCTCTGTCCAGCATCTATTTTATCTCAAGCTTCTGTAGAGATAAGGAGGATTGAAAAATGTGATGAGTTTTCCTGGCTCCATTTTTTCCTTGTCTATGAAACTCAAGAAAGGATTATCTAGATATACAAATATCAAAAATGTGAGACGAACTTTGGTTATTGATTATTGTCAGTAAAAACACCACCCATCCCACATTCTCATCCTCTGCAGCATAAACTGATTGAGCTACCTGGGTTTGCTTCAGCTATACCTGCTGCTCTTACTGTACACTGCACTTTCAGAAAATGTGCGGTCTTTTCCCACTTTAAAATCTAATGCATGATTTCAAAATAAGAGCAAGAGAGCATCATAGCAGCAGATGAATCGATACATCCTGGCACTCAATGTCTAAATTGTCCCAATGGCCAGGTGGAAATTGAACAGGGTTGGGGGTGGGGTGTGAAGTTGAGGGAAAGGTGAGGAATATCAGAAGACTTTCCAGCAGGGCCCAGTCAAAATTAGATTATTTAAATAATGTTCAAACAAACTTCAATCCTTTGATTACTATCTGCTTCATTGGGAGGTCTATGCTATTCAAAGGCTTTGCCTGCGTGATATAGTTTGTGCAAATGATGTCAAGGTGATTGCCCAGTTCTCATTCCATGGGACTACAGACACCATGTGGTGCATTATACTGTTTATAGAACGACTTGAACTAAGTTATGGATGTGTTTTTTACTTCAATAAAATATCTGAGTGGAAGCAAATGTAAAAATTTTTAAAAATTATTTTGCATACCAAATTAAAATTTTGTGCAATAGAATTTCTTGACTGCACAATTTTACAACATAGAGTAAATCCATGTGGCCGAACCTAATCTATCCAACCTCCTAATTCTCACTAACTCCATCCACATCTAAAATCCATTTATCAAGCATTGAGATGGTAATGAGCCCTGCAGTCCCAGACCTCTCGTGTCAAGATGTTTCTCCCAAGTTGCTGTTGCATTTTTAATAAACACCTTCATAATAGTAAAGAGCAATACTGAGAGTCTTTCACCTTCTCTTGAGGCTTCTCTGTTCCAGCATCAATACTTTTTGCATTTTCTGGTACTTCTATGACATTTTTGTAACACTGGAACCAGCATTGTGCATAGTATTGTATGTGTATCTGATTTATATCAACGTTTGTACTTCTTATGGCTTTGTTCACTTACATTGCTGATAATAATATGACTGCATGGAAAAATCCTTTACACCTAACCAATTGAAGCTTGTCTGTTCTTAGACATAAATCACAGCCAGCATAATGTATTACTTTACACTTACAAACACACACATCAAAATTTATTTACTATCTTGCAGTTATTTTGCAATTTAATAATATTGTCCAAAATTCTGCGATTTTTTTCTTGTTACTCATTCATTAATAAATAAAATTACACTTATTTTCTACCATAAATTATGAAAATGACAATCTCAAATGCAAAGACTTCCAGGTTAATTCTTGAAAGAAATAAAATACTTATCTTCTACTGTTTTATGAACCTTTGAACTTTGTCCATTTAGTGGCTTGGCAAACTCTATTCCATAAAATGGTTCCATATGTCATAAGTACATTGGAAATCCTTCAGCAGAACACAGACTGAACCACAATTATCTTAAAATTGTAACAAAGCATAGAAATCGATGACTGATATGTTGATTATGAAGACATCACTCATGCAAAGTCACCATTGTGGTTTGTAGTTTTAGCACTCCTAGGTTCTTTGTAGTTTTAAACTGTGGGAAAGTTGTCCTCAACATGCACGTATGGTCTGGATGGGGATCTGCCTGATGTCATGCTTACAAAAGGATCTTTATCTGTATTCTTATTGATCCCCAAGCACTTTACAAGTAACACACCCAAAATGATGGAGGACCTCAGCAGGTCAGACAGCATCCATGGAAATGAATAGACAGTCGTTTTGGACTGAGACCTTTCTTAAGGATTCAACAGGCAATTTACAAATCCGGACTTCACAAGCAATGAAGAACAGGTGATATACAGATGAACAACAGTAAATGAAGTTTTTTAAAAAATGCACCGCAGATGCTGGACATCTGAAGAAAAATATATACTTGAAAAACTCAGCAGGTTGGCCAGCATCTGTGGAAAGAGAAACATTCAATGTTTGGGTTTGTGACTATGTCAGAAATGGGAAAGAGAGAGATGCAATCATATTTGAGGTAAGAGGGAAAGTAGAATAAATGGACAAATGGTCGATCTGTGATAGGATGAATTAAAAATGTTTAAAGAGAACATTTATCAGATAAAGCTATCAGAGCCTTGTAATGAATTGTTAGCCTTATGCACGGAGGATTAAAAATACTCAATGGAAAAGTTTGCACAATAAGTTTATACTAACACCAATATGATAAAGACCAAATAATTTCCTTTTGTGATCTTGTTGCTAAATCATTTGCTTAGAACACAGTGATGAACTCTGAGCTTTAATAAAAATTAGTCCCATGCAACTTTTGCCATCCACCATGGGAGCAACCAGAGCTATGTAGTAACATCTGGTTCAAAAGTTCATGAGTACAATTAACAAGTAATGTAGAGTTGATACCAGCAATGGCTTTTGGAAGGTCCTTTGCCTCAAACAATGGAGCACAAAATTAAACAATGTGAAAGAGTACCTCACCCCAACCTTATCATATATACTTTTAAAAAGGAGAATTAACTTTCTCGTGTTGGATCCTGAAAGGTTTCTTTGGCGTTGTGCATATAAATGCTATACATACTTGTTTAATTGTTTCTTCTTTCTGGCTGGTTTTGAAATCATCTTTTTTGGTTTCTGTACAAACTAGTTAGTTCTAGTTAGTGGGACCTCTGGAGTCACGCCATGGGGTTAAAATAATTGCATTGGATATGATTTCGGCCGGGGGAGAATTTTTTTGATTTCCATTAAAAGATTCAACAGAACTCCTTGATATCATATGCCATCAAATGTTGCCTTGGGATCAAGTGCAATCATGGCCCCCACTTCTAGAACTCAGATCACTGGCCCATGTTTGGCTTAACTTTACACTGAAGCCTGAAGTTATATCATTCTGTTGCCATTCCCTTTTCTTAGTTCTGACATCTCCGCGGCACCTGTTCCCAGGATGAGGTTTTCCTTTCTAGATTATCAGAGGTGTCCTCCTTTTTCAAAAAATAGAGTTTTCCTTCTTCCACCATTGATGCTGCCTTCACCTAAATCTCCTCCATTTCCTGGACGTCGGCCCTCACTTCATCTTCCTTCTGCCTTTCCACTTTTCCTTACATACTGCCTCATGAGCCCTCATATCCAACACAACATTCTCTGTAACTTCTGCCATCCCCAATGGGATCCCAACACCAAACACATCTTTACCTCCCTCCATTCTCAGCTTTCTGTAGGATTGCTCTCTCCCTGTTTCCCTTGTCCATTTGTCCCTCCCCATTAATCTTCTTCCTGGCACTTAGGAAAGGAATAAACAGTCATTGTTTTGAGCTGAGACTCTTCATTAGGACTGGAACGGAAGTGGGGAGAAGTCGGAAAAAGAAGGCGGTTGAAGAGGAAAGAACTACAAAAGCCTATATCTGCCCATTCACCTCCTCCCACACATCCATTCTGGGCCCACATAGTCCTTCCAGGTGAAGCAATCCTTCACCAGTGTCATCTACTGTATCCAGTCCTCCTCTACCACAGTGAGACCAAAGTAGATTGAAGGATTGCATTTTTAAGCACCCTTGCTCCGTCTGCAATAAGCAGGACTTCCAACCCTTATTCCCATTCTGAGAGTCGGTGCATGGCCTCCTCTATTGCCATGATGAGGCCACTCTCAGGTTGGAGGAGCAACATCTCCTATTCCCTCTGGGTCACCTCGAACACGATGGCATGAATATCAGTTTCTCTGAATTCCGGTAATTTTATCCCTCCCCCTTCTGCCTTCTTGCATTCCTCACTCTGGCACCCTTCTTATCTCTTTTCATCTGCCTATTACCTCCCCTGATGCTGCTCCTCTTTCCCTTTTCCCCATGGTCCATTCTCCTCTCCTATCAGATCCCGTCTGCTTCAGCTCTTTCCCTTTTCCAACTATCACCTCCCAGCTTCTCATTTCATTCCTCCTCCCCCAGTTCTACTTGCCCCTTCACCTGGCTATCACCTTCTAGTTTGTAGTCCTTTCCTCTTCAACCGCCTTCTTTTTCTGACTTCTTCCCCCTTCCTTTCCAGTCCTAATGAAGAGTCTCAGCCCAAAACACTGATCATTTATTCCTTTCCATAGATGCTGCCTAACCCGCTGAGTTCCTCCGGCATTTTGCAGGTGTTGCTGTTAACAACTGAACTGGGCGTCTGTGAACAGCACTAAGAACAGTTTTTAAAAAAAGCTGGAACTGGTCAGCGTATGTGTTATTAAGAATTGACTGAATGTTTCAGGTTGACAAACCTCATCAGAATCAAGAAAGCGAGGAAATGCATTTGTTATAAAGTGCAGAGTGGGTGGGAGGGATTAATAGAACAATAGGGAAGATTCTGATAAAATGAGTCCAGAGATTTACTGTGGTGATAGTTGATGAAGCTCACTGATTGACAGAGGGAGAGAAAACAACAAAGGGAGATAGAAAACTGTGAAATGTAAGTCTGAACTGTGGGAAGTACCAAGTAGATGAGCTTGTGTCAGCAGAAAGAGAGACAAAAATGAATAAATCTCAAATAGAGATGACTTATAGCAGAGTTCGCCAGTTCTGACACAGAGAAAACAAGTTATCTAAAATGTCGAATTGATTATTGAGTAGAGAAGGCTACAGTGTATCCAGATGGAAGATAATATGCCTTTCCTCAAGTTTATATTGTGACTAGTTGGAATAGTGCAGGAGGCTACCACGGAAAGTTAGGTCAGAATGGGAGTGGGATGGACAATTAATGTGATAGGCAACTGGAAGCTCAGGATTGCCCTTCTGGACTAAACCACAAAGCAGACACCCAATCTACACTTGACTTCAACAATGTAGAGATCGCATGCTGATCACGGAATGCGGTACATTAGATTCTGCACCAATATCATTAGATACATCATCATATGAAGTTTAACTGATATTCAGTCAATGAGCTGTGTAGAGATGATTAAATACTACTTAATAACACTCTCACTGATGTATTTCATCACTTGGATTTTACATCTTAGTTCAAAAGTGGATTGATAGGACTTTAATTATCTTGTCTGAGTTCTGTTCAACTTTTTATGGTCCAGAAGAATTTTTAGATTTTGAGGACACTCAGTCCTCATTTATTGTCATTTAGAAATGCATGCATGCATTAAGAAATGATACAATGTTCCTCCAGAGTGATATCACAAAAAAAAGGACAAACCAAAGACTAACACTGACAAGACCACATAATTATAACATATGGTTACAGTATTGTAAAGCAATACCATAATTTGACAAAGAGCAGATCATGGGAACGGTAAAAAAAAAGTCTCAAAGTTCCGATCGACTCCCGATAGTCCCTGATAGCAGGTGGCAGAAGGGAGAAACTCTCTCTGCCATAAACCTCCAGGCACCGACAACTGTCAATGCATTGGAAGTACCTGACCACAGCCGACTCTGAGTCCGTCCAAAAACTTTGAGCCTCCGACCAGCCCTTCGACACCTAGCACCAAGCACCATCTCTGCTGAGTGCTTTGACCCTATCCCGGCCGCCAAGCAACATGCAAAGCCGAGGACTCGGGGCCTTCTCCTCCAGAGATTCTGGATCACACAGTAACAGCAGCAGCGAAAAAGGCATTTCAGAAGTTTCTCCAGATGATCCTCTGTTCTCTCACGTCTGCCTCCATCAAATCAGAATTGTGCACGCTACCCTATTTCAGAGGTTACAGATATCATTCACTGGAGTGGCCGCGCAAGCTGTGTCGCGCCGCCATCTTCTCCTCCTTCTCCAAAAAAATTTGGGTAATGGACCTAGATTATTAAATATACACAAGTGTTGTAATGGTAATAAAGGCCTGGCTTGTCCAGGAGCACAATTCTTCAGCCACACAAGCAGAAGATCTTTCCGTATTGCAGGCCGAACAGGCCCCAAACCTTTTGCCTTCTCTGGGATTAGAACTGCAAGCACTCATTTGTGTTTCCACCAGGACAGTCCAGAAAATCAAACCAAAACCAAAAGTTTTTCTTGTTGTCCTTTGAAATCTACAGGCATGTTCTAAATAGCAGTTAATTGTTCACTAATTTTGTATTCAGAATATAACAGAAAGAACCAAAATAAAAGCAGTGCAGTCATGACAAGTCCGGCCCTGTAGCTCAGAAGGGTAGGGAAAGGAAGAGGAGGGCAGTTGTGATAGGGGACTCGATAGTAAGGGGGTCAGATAGGCGATTCTGTGGACGCAGTCCAGAGACCCGGATGGTAGCTTGCCTCCCTGGTGCCAGGGTCCGGGATATTTCTGATCGTGTTCAAGATATCCTGAAGTGGGAGGGTGAGGAGCCAGAGGTTGTGGTACATATAGGTACCAATGACGTAGGTAGGAAAAGGGAAGAGGTCCTGAAAGGAGAATATAGGGAGCTAGGAAGGGAGTTGAGAAAAAGGACTGCAAAGGTAGTAATCTCGGGATTACTGCCTGTGCCACGTGACAGTGAGAGTAGGAATGCGATGAGGTGGAGGATAAATGGGTGGCTGAGGGATTGGAGCAGGAGGCAGAGATTCAAGTTTTTGGATCATTGGGACCTCTTTTGGCGCAGGCGTGACCTGTACAAAAAGGACGGGTTACACTTGAATCCTGGGGGGACCAATATCCTGGCAGGGAGATGAGCGAGGGCTACTGAGGTGACTTAAAACTAGAATGGTTGGGGGGTGGGAATCAAATTAAAGAGGCTAGGCGAGAGGAGGTTAGTTCACTACAGGGGGATGGGAACCAGTGCAGAGAGACAGAGGGGTGTAAAATGAGGGTAGAAGCAAAAAATAGTAAGGAGAAAAGTAAAAGTGGCAGGCCGACAAATCCAGGGCAAGCATCAAAAAGGGCCACTTTTCAACATAATTGTATAAGGGCTAAGAGAGTTGTAAAAGAGCGCCTGAAGGCTTTGTGTGTCAATGCAAGGAGCATTCATAACAAGGTGGATGAATTGAAAGTGCAGATTGTTATTAATGATTATGATATAGTTGGGATCACAGAGACATGGCTCCAGGGTGACCAAGGATGTGAGCTCAACGTTCAGGGATATTCAATATTCAGGAGGAATAGACATGAAAGAAAAGGAGGTAGGGTGGCGTTGCTGGTTAAAGGTGAGATTAACGCAATAGAAAGGAAGGACATAAACCGGGAAGATGTGGAATCAATATGGGTAGAGCTGCATAACACTAAGGGGCAGAAAACGCTGGTGGGAGTTGTGTACAGGCCACCTAACAGTAGTAGTGAGGTCGAAGATGGTATTAAACAGGAAATTAGAAATGCTGATAGAAAGGTTGTGAGTGGTGGTAAAAATCTTCTGAGGTGTATATATTTCAATGCTAGGAGTATTGTGGGGAAGGTGGATGAGTTGAGGGCGTGGATTGGCACGTGGAATTATGATGTTGTAGCAATTAGTGAAACTTGGCTACAGGAGGGGCAGGACTGACAGCTTAATATTCCAGGGTTCTGATGTTTCAGATGTGATCGAGGCAGAGGAATGAAAGGTGGGGGAGTAGCATTGCTTGTTAGGGAAAATATTACAGCAGTGCTCAGGCAGGACAGATTAGAGGGCTTGTCTACTGAGTCCTTATGGGTGGAGCTGAGAAACAGGAAAGGTATGGCCACATTAGTGGGATTGTTTTACAGACCACCCAATAGTCAACGAGACTTGGAAGAGCAAATCTGCAGTGAGATAGCAGGCAACTGCAGGAAACATAAAGCTGTGGTGGTAGGGGATTTTAATTTTCCATACATTGATTGGGACTCCCATACTGTTAGGGGTCTAGATGGTTTAGAGTTTGTAAAATGTGTTCAGGAAAGTTTTCTAAATCAATATATAGAGGGACCAACGAGAGGGGATGCAATATTGGATCTCCTGTTAGGTAACGAATTAGGGCAAGTGACAGAAGTCTGTGTAGGGGAGCACTTTGGCTCCAGTGATCATAACACCATTAGTTTCAATTTGATCATGGACAAGGATAGATCCGGTCCTCGAGTTGAGGTTCTGAACTGGAAGAAGGCCAAATTTGAAGAAATGAGAAAGGATCTAAAATGCATGGATTGGGACAGGTTGTTCTCTGGCAAAGATGTGATTGGTAGGTGGGAAGCCTTCAAAGGGGAAATTTTGAGAGTGCAGAGTTTGTATGTTCCTGTCAGGATTAAAGGCAAATTGAATAGGAATAAGGAACCTTGGTTCTCAAGGGATATTGCAACTCTGATAAAGAAGAAGAGGGAGTTGTATGAAATGTATAGGAAACAGGGGGTAAATCAGGTGCTTGAGGAGTATAAGAAGTGCATGAAAATACTTAAGAAAGAAATCAGGAGGGCTAAAAGAAGACATGAGGTTGCCTTGGCAGCAAAGTGAAGGATAATCCAAAGAGCTTTTACAAGTATATTAAGAGCAAAAGGATTGTAAGGGATAAAATTGGTCCTCTTGAAGATCAGAGTGGTCGGCTTTGTGCGGAACCAAAGGAAATGGGGGAGATCTTAAATAGGTTTTTTGCGTCTGTATTTACTAAGGAAGCTGGCATGAAATCTATGGAATTGAGGGAATCAAGTAGTGAGACCATGGAAACTGTACAGATTGAAAAGAAGGAGGTGCTTGCTGTCTTGAGGAAAATTAAAGTGCATAAATCCCCGGGACCTGACAGAGTGTTCCCCCAGACCTTGAAGGAGACTACTGTTGAAATTGTGGGGGCCCTGGCAGAAATATTTAAAATGTCGCTGTCTACGGGTGAAGTGCCGGAGGATTGGAGAGTGGCTCATGTTGTTCCGTTGTTTAAAAAAGGATCGAAAAGTAATCCGGGAAATTATAGGCCGGTGAGTTTAACGTCAGTAGTAGGTAAGTTATTGGAGGGAGTACTAAGAGACAGAATCTACAAGCATTTGGATAGACAGGGGCTTATTAGGGAGAGTCAACATGGCTTTGTGCGTGGTAGGTCATGTTTGACCAATCTGTTGGAGTTTTTCGAGGAGGTTACCAGGAAAGTGGATGAAGGTAAGGCAGTGGATATTGTCTACATGGACTTCAGTAAGGCCTTTGACAAGGTCCCGCATGGGAGATTAGTTAGGAAAATTCAGTCGCTAGGTATACATGGAGAGGTGGTAAATTGGATTAGACATTGGCTCGATGGAAGAAGCCAGAGAGTGGTGGTAGAGAATTGCTTCTCTGAGTGGAGGCCTGTGACTAGTGGTGTGCCACAGGGATCAGTGCTGGGTCCATTGTTATTTGTCATCTATATCAATGATCTGGATGATATTGTGGTAAATTGGATCAGCAAGTTTGCTGATGATACAAAGATTGGAGGTGTAGTAGACAGTGAGGAAGGTTTTCAGAGCCTGCAGAGGGACTTGGACCAGCTGGAAAAATGGGCTGAAAAATGGCAGATGGAGTTTAATACTGACAAGTGTGAGGTATTGCACGTTGGAAGGACAAACCAACGTAGAACATATAGGGTTAATGATAAGGCACTGAGGAGTGCAGTAGAACAGAGGGATCTGGGAATACAGATACAAAATTCCCTAAAAGTGTCGTCACAGGTAGATAGGGTCGTAAAGAAAGCTTTTGGTACATTGACCTTTATTAATCGAAGTATTGAGTATAAGAGCTGGAATGTTATGATGAGGTTGTATAAGGCATTGGTGAGGCCGAATCTGGAGTATTGCGTTCAGTTTTGGTCACCAAATTACATGAAGGATGAAAGAGTGCCGAGAAGGTTTACAAGGATGTTGCCGGGACTTGAGAAACTCGGTTACAGAGAAAGATTGAATAGGTTAGGACTTTATTCCCTGGAGCGTAGAAGAATGAGGGGAGATTTGATAGAGGTATATAAAATTATGATGGGTATAGATAGAGTGAACGCAAGCAGACTTTTTCCACTGAGGCAAGGGGAGAAAAAAACCAGAGGACATGGGTTAAGGGTGAGGGGGGAAAAGTTTAAAGGGAACATTAAGGGGGGCTTCTTCACACAGAGAGTGGTGGGAGTATGGAATGAGCTGCCAGACGAGGTGGTAAATGTGGGTTCTTTTTTTAACATTTAAGAATAAATTGGACAGATACATGGATGGGGGGTGTATGGAAGGATATGGTCCGTGTGCAGGTCAGTGGGACTAGGCAGAAAATGGTTCGGCACAGCCAAGAAGGGCCAAAGGGCCTGTTTCTGTGCTGTAGTTTCTATGGTTCTATGGTTCTATGGTGTGCAATAAAGGAACAGCAGTTATAATGGGTGACTTCAATCTACATGTAGATTGGGTGAACCAAATTGGTAAAGGTGCTGAGGAAGAGGATTTCTTGGAACGTATGCGGGATGGTTTTTTGAACCAACATGTCGAGGAACCAACTGGAGAGCAGGCTATTCTACACTGAGTTTTGAGCAATGAGGAAGGGTTAATTAGCAATCTTGTCGTGAGAGGCCCCTTGGGTAAGAGTGACCATAATATGGTGGAATTCTTCATTAAGATGGAGAGTGACATAGTTAATTCAGAAACAAAGGTTCTGAACTTAAAGAGGGGTAACTTTGAAGGTATGAGACGTGAATTAGCTAAGATAGACTGGCAAATGACACTTAAAGGATTGATGGTGGATATGCAATGGCAAGCATTTAAAGATTGCATGGATGAACTACAACAATTGTTCATCCCAGTTTGGCAAAAGAATAAATCAAGGAAGGTAGTGCACCCGTGGCTGACAAGAGAAATTAGGGATAGTATCAATTCCAAAGAAGAAGCATACAAATTAGCCAGAAAAAGTGGCTCACCTGAGGACTGGGAGAAATTCAGAGTTCAGCAGAGGAGGACAAAGGGCTTAATTAGGAAGGGGAAAAAAGGTTATGAGAGAAAACTGGCAGGGAACATAAAAACTGACTGTAAAATCTTTTATAGATAAGTAAAAAGGAAAAGACTGGTAAAGACAAATGTAGGTCCCCTACAGACAGAAACAGGTGAATTGATTATTGGGAGCAAGGACATGGCAGACCAATTGAATAATTACTTTGGTTCTGTCTTCACTAAGGAGGACATAAATAATCTTCCAGAAATAGTAGGGGACAGAGGGTCCAGTGAAATGGAGGAACTGAGCGAAATACATGTTAGTAGGGAAGTGGTGTTAGGTAAATTGAAGGGATTAAAGGCAGATAAATCCCCAGGGCCAGATGGTCTGCATCCCAGAGTGCTTAAGGAAGTAGCCCAAGAAATAGTGGATGCATTAGTGATAATTTTTCAAAACTCGTTAGATTCTGGACTAGTTCCTGAGGATTGGAGGGTGGCTAATGTAACTCCACTTTTTAAAAAAGGAGGGAGAGAGAAACCGGGGAATTATAGACCGCTTAGCCTAACGTCGGTGGTGGGGAAACTGCTGGAGTCAGTTATCAAAGATGTGATAACAGCACATTTGGAAAGCGGTGAAATCATCGGACAAAGTCAGCATGGATTTGTGAAAGGAAAATCATGTCTGACAAATCTCATAGAATTTTTTGAGGATGTAACTAGTAGAGTGGATAGGGGAGAACCAGTGGATGTGGTATATTTGGATTTTCAAAAGGCTTTTGACAAGGTCCCACACAGGAGATTAGTGTGCAAACTTAAAGCACACGGTATTGGGGGTAAGGTATTGATGTGGATAGAGAATTGGTTAGCAGACAGGAAGCAAAGAGTGGGAATAAATGGGACCTTTTCAGAATGGCAGGCAGTGACTAGTGGGGTACCGCAAGGCTCAGTGCTGGGACCCCAGTTGTTTACAATATATATTAATGACTTGGATGAGGGAATTAAATGCAGCATCTCCAAGTTTGTGGATGACACGAAGCTGGGCGGCAGTGTTAGCTGTGAGGAGGATGCTAAGAGGATGCAGGGTGACTTGGATAGGTTGGGTGAGTGGGCAAATTCATGGCAGATGCAATTTAATGTGGATAAATGTGAAGTTATCCACTTTGGTGGCAAAAATAGGAAAACAGATTATTATCTGAATGGTGGCCGATTAGGAAAAGGGGAGGTGCAACGAGACCTGGGTGTCATTATACACCAGTCATTGAAAGTGGGCATGCAGGTACAACAGGCGGTGCAAAAGGCGAATGGTATGCTGGCATTTATAGCGAGAGGATTCGAGTACAGGAGCAGGGAGGTACTACTGCAGTTGTACAAGGCCTTGGTGAGACCACACCTGGAGTATTGTGTGCAGTTTTGGTCCCCTAATCTGAGGAAAGACATCCTTGCCATAGAGGGAGTACAAAGAAGGTTCACCAGATTGATTCTTGGGATGGCAGGACTTTCATATGAAGAAAGACTGGATGAACTAGGCTTGTACTCGTTGGAATTTAGAAGATTGAGGGGGGATCTGATTGAAACATATAAAATCCTAAAGGGATTGGACAGGCTAGATGCAGGAAGATTGTTCCCGATGTTGGGGAAGTCCAGAACGAGGGGTCACAGTTTGAGGATAAGGGGGAAGCCTCTTAGGACTGAGATTAGGAAAAACTTCTTCACACAGAGAGTGGTGAATCTGTGGAATTCTCTGCCACAGGAAACAGTTGAGGCCAGTTCATTAGCTATATTTAAGAGGGAGTTAGATATGGCCCTGGTGGCTATGGGGATCAGGGGGTATGGAGGGAAGGCTGGTGCAGGGTTCTGAGTTGGATGATCAGCCATGATCATAATAAATGGCAGTGCAGGCTCGAAGGGCCGAATGGCCTACTCCTGCACCTATTTTCTATGTTTCTATGACATCGTATCGTACATAAAGCAAATACACGAAATGTGGGAAGAACTCAGCATATCAAGCAGCATCTATGGAGGGGAATGAACAGTCTGAGACCCTTCATCAGGACCAGAAAAGAATGGGGAAGCCAGAATAAGAGGGTGAGGGATTAATAAGAAGTTTATACAGTTACTTCTGTCTCTCTATCTTGAAATGCTTTGATAACTACAATTTAAAGCAGTCATCTTTAACCCAAACAATTTTACCCATGGCGTATTTAATTGTGTAGTTATAAGTTTAATGTGGACTTGGTGGATCTGTTCCCATTAATTATACTATTTTGCAACTGGATATCTAAAATCAGCTCATCAAGTATTACCACTGTTCTAGGGATTTATTTCCTGCAACAGGAAATCCTCAGGAACTGGTATTAATGAAAACAGTGAAAATGGCTGATAAATCAACAGATTTTCTTATAAACAAGAAAGAAATAGTTCCTTCCTGTAAGGTTATTGAGATCATCGAAACGTCTTAGCACAATTGTTGACAATTTAAGTATAATCAACCAATCTTGTGACACGTTCTAAACTGTGATTGCAAAATGGATAAACCATGCCCAGTAAACATAATCTGTGGGTTCTAGAATAAATATTCCTTTTGTTGTTCACTGCTGACTCCACTTTTGACACTGGATCTTCTCCTTGCCACATATTACTCCTGACTCTTTGTCCCTGATGTAGGTACAGAAGAATTCATTTCAGGAATCACCATGCCAATAAAGTTTGTGGAACTCACTGAGGTCAATCCAGAGGAATCTATTACTTGATGACTTCATAATCTTTTTTTTGTTTTTAGGCAACTGCAATGATGACTAACTCACTGTACAGTATTTAAAAGACTGGTTTAGGCTGAGTTGGGCCTATTTCACAAGCTTGATGAGTGAAATGCAAAATTGTCCTGCAGGAACTGGACTCATGTATTGCAAGAGCATGAGTCGGCCACTTGGCCCAGTTATTTAATAAGATTATGGCTAATCTGGCTATCACCCCAACTCCATCTTCGCTTCTAACCGTGGCAACTTTTCATCTGCTTGCTTATCTGAATATTTTAATGCAGAGTCAAATAAAAAAGGCAGAAGAGTGGAAGAATTTTCTAAATACTCATGACTCTTTGAGAGTAAAGAAAATCACCTAATCTGAGTGTTAGCCTGCAGACTTCAAGCCTTCCCTAAATCGTACATATTTTAATCAGGTCACTTCTCTTTCTTCTGGAGTTCACTATTCAACCAGTCAAGATGTAACCTCCCCTGTGCTGAGGGGAACTAAATGATTATTTGGCCAAAGAGCAACTTTGTTTGCCAGTGTGTTCATGGTGTGTTTATGAAACACTCCACCCCAAAGTACTGTTGGATCATCTACTTCCAATTAATTTTAGGAACATTGTTATCTCTTTTTAAGTAACTGGCCATGTTGTAAAACAGATTTGAGTTTTGCCTGCAATGACCATAGAACATAGAATACTACAGCACAGTACGCCCTTCTGTCCATGATATTATGCCAAACTTTTAACCTTCAAGGCACCACAGTTACATAGCGGTTAGCATGATGCTATTACAGTTAGTGGCTTTGGAATTGGAAGTTCAAACCCAGCGTCCTCTGTAAGGAGTCTCTATACATCATCCCCATGGATCGTTTGAGTTTTCTGTAGGTGCTGTGGTATTTTCCCACAGTCCAAAGATATATTAGGTATCAGAATCAGGTTTATTATCACTGGCATGTGACATGAAATTTGTTAACTTAGCAGCAGAAGTTCAATGCAATGCATAATATAGAAGAATAAAAAATAAAAAATAATAATAATAAATAAGTAAACCAATTTCAGTGTATGTATATTGAATAAATTTAAAAATGTGCAAAAAAACAGGACTACTATATATTAAAAATAAAGTGAGGTAGTGTCCAAGGGATCAAAGTCTATTTAGGAATCAGATGGCAGGGGGGAAGAAGCGGCTCCTGAATTGCTGAGTGTGTACTTTCAGCCTTCTGTACCTCCTACCTCATGGTAACCGTGAGAAAAGGGCATGCTTTGAGTGCTGGAGGTCCTTAATAATGAACGCTTTCTTTCTGAGACACTGCTCCTTGAAGATGTCCTTGATACTTTGTAGGCTAGTACCTAAGATGGAGCTGACTAGATTTACAACCCTCTGCAGCTTCTTTCAGTCCTGTGCAGTAGCACCACCCCCCATACCAGACAATGAGGCAGCCTGTCAAAATGTTCTCCACGGTACATCTATAGAAGTTTTTGAGTGTATTTGTTGACTTACCAAATCTCTTCAAACTCCCAATGAAGTATAGCTGGTGGCTTGCCTTCTTTATAACTACATCAATATGTTGGGACCAGGTTAGATCCTCAGAGATCTTGACACCCAGGAACCTGAAACTGCTCAGTCTCTCCACTTCTGATCCCTCTATGAGGATTGGTATGTGTTCCTTCGTCTTACCCTTCTGGAAGTCCATAGTCAGCTCTTTCATCTTACTGACACTGAGAGCCAGGTTGTTGCTGTGGCACCACTCCACTAGTTGGCATATCTCACTCCCGTACACCCTCTCGTCTCGTCGTTAATTAGAATTTCCCTGTGATTAGGTTAGGGTTAAATCAGTGTTGTTGGGGGTTTCTGGGTGGCGTGGCTCAAAGGGCTGGAAGGCATGCTGGATCTCTAAATGAAATAAATAAAATAAAATACCCTAAGATCAATTTAACCTTTCCTTCCGACTTGGTCCTGTATAAAGACACGACATCTTATGTGTATTCCTCCTCGGGATTGTGGATGATGTGGGAGAACAGTTTTCAAGTCTTTTCAAGTGGAGACATAATAGAATTTAAAGTGTGAAATCTTCATCAGAGTGTTGGGGAAAAGAGGTTGGTGAATGGCAGAGTGCTGGCGTTGGATGGACTGAGAAGGACTACACAGGGAAATACATTTCACACGTTTTGTCCCCTGCTTTTACTCTATTTCTCGATCAGATCTCTCAGTTTTCATGTCCAGTATCTTGCATCTGTTCTTTAATTTTTCATCTGTCACTATTTCCTTGCTTATACCTTTTTACTATTATATTCCATGCATTTTTCAGTGAGTTCTTATCAATCCTTTTAACTCCTTTTTGTCTTTGATGCATGAATTTTTTTCCCCAACCTTTCACTTTATAAATTGGTAATTAACCTTTTCTGGTGACTGAGGTATCTATCAACAGTAAGGAAGTTGTGCAGACAGCCTATGGGTTGTCATTGGGCTATCACTTGTTTTGCTCTCCTACCAGAGGCAAATTTTATCCCTAAAGGTTGAAGCACAAACAGAAGTAGATTCAACCATAGTAAAAGATTAGTCAGTTGAACTAAGTTCAAGTTCAAGTTGAAGCTTATTGTCTCAATCTCATCAGAAAGTCTAGACACTGTTGTGCCTTCTTTACTAGTGAGACGGTGTTGTAGATCCGTGCTATATCATCCATTATGTGCACTCCAAGGAACTCTGTGCTCTTCACTATCTCTATGAAGTGGTCAACCTGCACCATTTTGAAGTGCACAATCATCTCTTTCGTCTTGTCCATGTTGAGTCTCATGTTATTGCTCTGACACCATTTTACAAGCCTTTCTACCTCCTCTCTGTATGCCAGCTCATTGTTGTTGATGAGGTCAACCACTGTTGCATCATCAGCAAACCTGATGTGGTTTGAGCTGGATTTAGCAGTGCAGTCATAGATAGATTGATCCCAAAGGAAATTACAGTGTCCTGAGTCTGCAGCATGAGCAGCAATGGGCTACACAATTATGAGGTGAGGGCTTCTTTCGATCAGAGTTGACCATGGATGTTGTGTCCTAGTTGTCTAGATACACAAGCCTGGGCAGTAGCATGATATGGAGAGCAAGCCGTTGACCATTTAGCAAGTTTCCCCTCTCCACGCATCTGATGAACCAGCAGCATTGCAGGATTTGACAGTCAGTATTGAACTCAATGTAGAACTGTCTTAGAGGCTGGAGCTCTGGATTTTCCCCTTGGTGTTTATTCCCAAAGCCTTCCCCATGAGAGGGTATAACCACAAGGCAGTGGAGGTTTGAGATTAGAGTTTTCCTTCTGCTAGATGAGCTTCCAACAACGGTTGATGAACCCTATCTACCCAAAGTGACTGGTTTTAAGGTGCCAGTAACCCACCTTTGCCCCTTCCCCATCAGTAGAATTGGTTCCACCGGGCTTAGTAGGTAAGCTGCAAGTTAAGGCCTGGAGCTGGACTTGGTTGTCAAAGGCTATTTGAGGTGCACACTGTTGGAAACATTTAATAGGTAGTGGGAGCTTGTCCCTGTTACCACAGCTACTATAATAAGCTTAACCTTAAAAGTTAGGAAGGGGATTGATAGGAAATACGTAAGAAGGCTTTTTCCACTGAGGTTGGGTGAGACTAAAAGTGGAGATCCTAGAATAAGTATGAAAAGTGAAATATTTAAGAGGAACCTGACGTTGAACTTCTTCACTCAGAAGGTGTTGAATGAGCTACCAGCATAAGTTGTGGATGTGGGTTCAATTTCCAAATTTAAGAGAAATTTGTATACGTACATGGATAGGAGGTGTATGGAGGGCTCTGGTCCAGATGCAGGTCGATGGGACTAGGCAGAATACAACTAGAGGGCTGAGGGGCCTGCTTTGTGCTGTAGTGCGCTATAACTCTATGACACTCCGACTCTGATGATGACTTGACTCCTTCTTATTCTACCAAACACTCACACATTGACCAGAGCAAACTGTGTGATATCCGGCCATAATGTTAGACTTCAAAAACTTTTCAGTGTGGTTGGGCCATGATCTGATTACATGCAGAAATTATCTGCTGCATCTGCCAGTGTTTGTTTGAATTCCGTTACCTCTACAATCTAGGACAAGGTCCACAGGCAATATAAACACCAGCTTCACAAATTTCTCTCTCAATCTGAATGTTACTGTTCGTTTTGTAACCCCTGAGAAGCTACTTTGTCGATCAAATGAATCTCTGCATATGAACACTGTTTCGAAGATATTGTCTCCTGTAAGTTACTAGTCACCTCTGTGGTGTATCCCCCTTCTTGACATTTGATTGGTGTTCAGATACAGTTACTGACTTCCACAGGGTATCTTTCTCCTTGTCTGAGTTCCAATTTAATGTAACACAAGCAAAAGTAGCTCCCAGTACGATGCAGCAAACCCCAGAACACTAACTGGACGACACTATGGTTCTGAAATGAGCTTAATAGTCATCAAAGAAGGATTATGAAATCAGCTAAGCTAAATATCAAGCATCAGCTGAATACTGTATTGGGTTCAGGGAGCTGAACGGACTACTCTTCTTCCCCTTTCTCCTTGAGTGCAGCTAGGACTTGTTACCATGAACTTCACTACCTAGGAAGGGAAAAGTCTATCAGGTTTCATACTGCTCGTTGATTGGTTGAGAGCAGAATCATTGACATCCTGGACCACACAACTTCCTTAGTACCAAAGAGTCTGTTAATACAGGTTTTAATAGTTTCTGATACCACTAATAAAGAGAGACTACCACTGACGTGTTGACTGTCCCTCTCCCCCACCATCTACCAACCCTTGCCTGGTATGCTGGTGTGGAATCCTGGTCTGTGTGATAAAATCAAGCCTTCTCCATGACAAATCCATTCAGTTTCAGTAACTCCATCCCTCTGCATCTAGGTTTATATGTGACAGATGTCCATATGTGTCACATATTTGTGGAAGGTACTGGAGCAAAGCAGATGGGGAAAGAAAGGCATTTTATTGCATAAGTTCAAAATGGGTCTAATCACCTTTTCATCACTATTAGATGTCAGTCTTAGCTCAGCAATAGCACTCTGTCTCCGAGTCAAAAGGTTAAGGGTTTAAGTTCCACTAAAGTGATTTGTGTACAAAAGCCAGGCTGACACTTCAGTGCAGGTTACTGAGCAAGAACAGCAGAGTGAAAGGTGCATCCTGTCAGGTGAAATTCTAAACCCCAGCTGGGTCCCATTGTGCCCTGTCTTCATGAAACCAAGGCAGGTGGAAGGAGTTAAGTTACTGATCAACTGTTCTCTCATTCAACTGATCCGCAGCCCTAATATTCTGAAAGAGTGAAACTATTTAGCCTCTCATGTTTGAACAAAACACCTTATAGGACCAGGTGAAGGAGAGTAGGGTGTTCACCTCATGTCAGAACAATACTCAGTCTTGTACCTTGCTTATTTATAAAGCATAGGCCAGGAAGTAATCCTCAATCATTTGTGCCAAGTATACAATATAACAGTAGACATACTGGACTCACCTTCTAAAATCCTGTTCTTTCTTATTCAAAGGGTGCAGGCAACCATAGGTGAATTTTTGCTCTGTATCTGTTTGTCTTCCATGGGGTTGGCTTTGAGACTGGCTTTCAACAAAGCAGCTGGGATTGGAACGTTCCTTACCCGCAGAAGTCATAGATTCATAGTGCAATATGGCCCAGATGCAGGCCCTTCAGCCCAACTAGTCCATGCTGACAATGGTGCCCATCTATCAAGTCCCAATTCCCTGCATTTGGCCCAATCCTCCATGCACCTATCTAAGTGCTTCTTAAGTTATACTGTTGAATCTGCCTCAACCATTTCATCTATCACCTCATTCCATATACTCAGGACAGACTGTGCGATAAAGTTGCCACTCAATTCCCTTTTAAGTCTTTCCCCTCTAATCCTATGCCCTTCAGTTTTGGACTACCCACCATGGGAAAAATACTGTTACCATTCACCTTATCTATGCCTCTCACCATTTTAAACATTTCTATTGTCACCTCTTTCTCCTGCATTCCAAGGAATAAAGACCTAACCTGATCAAACTTTTCCTATAACTCAGGCCCTCCAGATCCAGCAATATCCTCATAAACTGGAAAGGCTAAAGTCAGTTGTATCAGTATTACAGTGGAGTAAAGGAAATTACAGAGGCATGAGAGAGGAATTGTCCAAAATTGACTGGAAAAGAACACTGGCAGAGCAGCAATGGCTGGAATTTCTGGAAGCAATTCAGAATGCACAGGATATATACATCCCAAAGAGGAGGAAGTATTCTAAGGCAAGATGACGCAGCTATGACTAACAAGCAAAATCAATGCAAACATAAAAGCCAAAGAGAGGGCAAAGAATTGAACAAAAATTAGTGGGAAGTTAGGCAATGGGAAACTTTTAAATACCAACAGAAAACAACTAAAAAATCATTAAGAAGTTAAAGATGGAATATGAAAGTAAGTTTTTCAATAATATTAAAGAGAATACCAAAAGTTTCTTTATAAGTGTAAAAGAGAGGCAAGAGTGGATATTGGACCACTGGAAAATGATACAAGAGAGGTAGTAATAGGGATGAACTGGCAGGTGAACGGAATAAGTATTTTGCTTCAGTCTTCACTGTGGAAGACACGAAAAGATCCAGGTGACAGGGGTCATGAAGAGTCTGAAGTTACCATTACTCGAGAGGTTCTTGGGAAACTGAAAGGTCTGGAGGTAGATAAGTCACCTGGACCAGATGATGTACACCCCAGGGTTCTGAAAGAGGCAGCTGAAGAGATTGAGGAGGCATTAGTGATGATCTTTCAAAAATCTCTAGATTGTGAAATGCTTCTGGAAGACTGAAAATTCCAAATGTTACTCAACTCTTCAAGAGAGGCAAAAGAAAGGAAATTATAGGCCAACAACAAACAACAGGAATTCTGCAGATGCTGGAAATTCAAGCAACACACATCAAGGTTGCTGGTGAACGCAGCAGGCCAAGCAGCATCTGTAGGAAGAGGTGAAGTCGACGTTTTAGGCCGAGACCCTTCGTCAGGACTAACAGAAGGAAGAGTGAGTAAGGGATTTGAAAGTTGGAGGGGGAGGGGGAGATCCAAAATGATAGGAGAAGACAGGAGGGGGAGGGATAGAGCCAAGAGCTGGACAGGTGATAGGCAAAAGGGGATACGAGAGGATCATGGGACAGGAGGTCCGGGAAGAAAGACAAGGGGGGGGGGGACCCAGAGGATGGGCAAGAGGTATATTCAGAGGGACAGAGGGAGAAAAAGGAGAGTGAGAGAAAGAATGTGTGCATAAAAATAAGTAACAGATGGGGTACGAGGGGGAGGTGGGGCCTTAGCGGAAGTTAGAGAAGTCAATGTTCATGCCATCAGGTTGGAGGCTACCCAGACGGAATATAAGGTGTTGTTCCTCCAACCTGAGTGTGGCTTCATCTTTACAGTAGAGGAGGCCGTGGATAGACATGTCAGAATGGGAATGGGATGTGGAATTAAAATGTGTGGCCACTGGGAGATCCTGCTTTCTCTGGCGGACAGAGCGTAGATGTTCAGCAAAGCGGTCTCTCAGTCTGCGTCGGGTCTCGCCAATATATAAAAGGCCACATCGGAAGCACCGGATGCAGTATATCACCCCAGTCGACTCACAGGTGAAGTGTTGCCTCACCTGGAAGGACTGTTTGGGGCCCTGAATGGTGGTAAGAGAGGAAGTGTAAGGGCATGTGTAGCACTTGTTCCGCTTACACAGTTAAGTGCCAGGAGGGAGATCAGTGGGGAGGGATGGGGGGGGACGAATGGACAAGGGAGTTGCGTAGGGAGCGATCCCTGCGGAATGCAGAGAGAGGGGGGGAAGGAAAGATGTGCTTAGTGGTGGGATCCCGTTGGAGGTGGCGGAAGTTACGGAGAATAATATGTTGGACCCGAAGGCTGGTGGGGTGGTAGCTGAGGACTAGGGGAACCCTATTCCTAGTGGGGTGGTGGGAGGATGGAGTGAGAAATTATAGGCCAGTTAGTCTGACCCCAGTGGTTGGGAAGATGTTGGATTTGATTGTTAAGGATAAAGTTTTGGGGTACTTGAAGCACATGATAAAATAAGCCGTAGTCAAAGTAGTTTCTTGCCAGACAAATCTGTTCGAATTCCTGGAAGAAATTACACGCAGGATAGACAAAGGAAAATCAGTTGATTTTGTGTATTGGATTTTCAGAAGGCCTTTGACAAGGTGCCACACATGAGGCTCCTGAACAAGTTATGAGCCCATAGTATTTCAGGAAAGATTCTAGCATGGATAAAGCAGTGGCTGATTCACAGGCGGCAAAGAGTGGAAATAAAATGAGCTTTTTTAGGTTGGCTGCATTTGACTAGTGGGTTTCCACAAGGGTCTGTTGTGGGACCAATTCTTTTTACGTTATATGTCAATGCTTTAGATGATGGAATTGGGGGCTTTGTTGCAAAGTTTGCAGATGATACAGAGATCAATGAAGAGGCAGGTAGTTTTGAGGAAACAGGAAGGCTGCAGAAGGACTTAGGCTACATCCACACTACGCCGGATAATTTTGAAAACAAAGCTTTTTCTCTTCGTTTTGACCCTCTGTCCACACTAAAACGACGTTTTCATCCCCCGAAAATGGAGATTTTCAGAAATGGTCTCCAGAGTGAATAAATCGGAAAATGCCTAATATCCGTTGCAGTGGGGACATGGTAAACGGAGCTCTTTAAAACCGCTGTCATGACGTGCTGCAACAGATGGCAGCAGTGCAGTATTTCATTGTTTTCTTCTTCTTCTTCTTCTTATTATTATTATTACTTTATTGTCGCCAAACAATTGATACTAAAGCGTACAATCATCACAGCGATATTTGATTCTGCGCTTCGCAGAACCTAACAATTTCAGAACAGACAGCAACGAGACTGAAGCCAGAACAGTTAGAAATGTACTCAACAAATACTTTGACCCATAGCTTACTGAATAAATAAGTATACTCACCTTGCCCTGTTTTCTGTCCTTACTTGTATGAAGGTAAGGACAGAAAACACCCTCCGTCACCTCCAGTTTAAATTCCATGCCGAATATTTTGGGGGATCAAGAACCAAGAACCAAGAACCAAGGTGGTTTACCTATTTATGCAAGTACTTCTCTGACAATAGATGTGTAACAGCCTAATGTATCATTGTATGGAAATACAAGATAACGCTGATGCAGATGTTTTATACATTTAACAAGGTGCTTTATTAATGCAACAGAGTTAGTCAGTTTTTCAATGTTTGTCGTCAGCCGGGCCGGATCATACTGTCCGTGAACTCCCTGTCGGTTGCCTCCATACGCTCCAGTATTTGTTGTTTTTTAGTTTTAAGTCCTCCTGCGCGAGAGCCAAGAGCAATTTCTTTTAAGTTTTTCTAGTCTGTAACTGGACAAACGCGCACCAAGTATACTGTTTCCTCCTCGTTTGTTTTCCATGTGTCCTGCGCATGCCCAGTAGGAGGAGATTCGCCCAAATATCCATCTAATGTGGACAGAGATATTTTGAAAAACGCTTAGTGTGGATGCCTGTCGTTTTTAATCGAAACCAGCGTTTTCAAAATTATCCGGCGTAGTGTGGACGTAGCCTTAGACAGATTAGGAGAATGAGCAAAGAAGTTGCAGATTGAATACAATGTGTCAGGCAGTGTATGGTCATGCACTTTGGCAGAAATGTATTGAGGAAGGCAAATGTGATGTTAGCATTCATTTCAAGAGGACTAGAATACAAAAGCAAGGATGTAATGCTGAGGCTTTATAAAGAAATGATGAAGCCTCACTTAGTTTCAGACCCTTGTCTTAAAAAGGATGTGCTGAAATTAGAGAGAGTTCAAAGGAGGTTCACAAAATGATTCCCGGATTAAATGGCTTGTCATATGAAGCGAGTTTGATGGCTCTGGGCCTGTATTCACTGGAATTCAGAAACATGAGGGTTGACCTCATTGAAACCTAGCAACTGGTGAAAGGCCTTGACAGAGTGGATGTGTAGAAGATTTTTCCCAGGGTGGGAGTGTGTAAAACCAGAGGACATAGCCTCAAAATAGAGGGGCGTCCTTTTAGAATGGAGATGACAAGGAATTTCTCTAACCATGGAGTTGTGAACCCGTGGAATTTGTTGCCACAGGCAGCTGTGGGGGCTAAGTCTTTATGTATATTTAAGGCAGAGTTTGATAGATTCTTGACTGGTCAGGGCATGAAGAGATGGGGTGTGAAGGTAGGAGATTGGGGCTGAGAAATGAATCAGCCATGATGAAATGATGGAGTGGACTAGATGGCCAACTGGCCTAAATCTACTCCTATATCTGATGGTCATAAACCCAGGAGCATGACTAGTGATCCCTTCACTAACACAAGTAAAATACCTATTGCTTCAATATTACAGTTCTTTGTGTTGTTTCTAGACTTCCTTCATAACGAGAAGTTTGATTGCTACTAATTCAAAAAAAATCATAAGATTTTTTTAACCCACCTGGCTACAATCCTTTTCTCTCCCGACTTCTGTCCTGTTTTGTCCTGGTGGAAGCTATGATCATTTTGACTTTGTTTGACAATGGCAACTGGTTGATATTTGATTAACCATTGAGTTCAGTGGGTGAAAATCAGGAGTGACATACAAGGGTTCACTGTTCCAGTCCCGATAAAGGGTTTTGACCCAAAACAATGATCTTCCACTTCGCCCATAGATGTTGCTTGACAACTTACTCCTCCTGCTGAGTTCTTCAGGCGGTTTGTTGCTCTAAATTCAAGTACCCAGGACATCTTCAAGAAGCAATACCTCAAAAAGGTGACATCTATCATGAAAAACTGCCATCACACAGGTCATCAACACTCACAACACGTTGGAGGAACTCAGCAGGTCGGGCAGCATCCGTGGAAACAATCAGTCAACTTTTCGGGCCGGAACCCTTCGTCAGGACTGTGGAGGGAAGGGGCAGAGGCCCTATAAAGAAGGTGGGGGGAGGGTGGGAAGGAGAAGGCTGGTAGGTTCCAGGTGAAAAACCAGTAAGGAGAAAGATAAAGGGGTGGGGGAGGGGAAGCAGGGAGGGGATAGGCAGGAAAGGTGAAGAAGGAATAGGGGAAAACACAATGTGTAGTAGAAGGAGGTGGAACCATGAAGGAGGTGATAGGCAGCTGGGGGAGGGGGCAGAGTGAAATAGGGATAGGGGAAGGGAGGGGGAGGGAATTACCGGAAGTTGGAGAATTCTATGTTCATACCAAGGGGATGGAGACTACCCAGACGGTATATGAGGTGTTCCGGTAATTTCCTCCCCCTCCCTTCCCCTCCCTTCCCCTCCCTTCCCCTATCCCTATGTCACTCTGCCCCTTCCCCCAGCTGCCTATCACCTCCCTCATGGTTCCTCTTCCTTCTACTACCCATTGTGCTTTCCCCTGTTCCTTCTTCACCTTTCCTGCCTGTCACCTCCCTGCTTCCCCTCCCCCACCCCTCTATCTTCCCCCTTACTGGTTTTTCACCCGGAACCTACCAGCCTTCTCCTTCCCACCCTCCCCCCACCTACTTTATAGGGCCTCTGCCCTATAATTTCTGAAGGACTCTTCAGTCCTGATGAAGGGTTCCGGCCTGAAATGTTGACTGATCTTTTCCACGGATGCTGCCCCACCTGCTGAGTTCCTCCAGTGTATTATGAGTGTTGCTTTGACTCCAGCATCTGCAGAGTATTTTGTGTTTACCTCTTCTCATTGCTACCTTCAGGTAGGAGGTACAGAAGCCTGAAGGCACACACTCAGTGATCCAGGAACTCCTTATTCCCCTCCGCCATTTGATTTCTTAATGGACAATGAACACATGACACTACCTCACTGCTTTTTGTTTCTAATTTTGCACTACGTAATTAATTTAACTACTTTATCTATATACTTACCGTAATTCACAGTCTTTTCTGTTATTGTATTGCTGCCGCAAAGACAACCAATGTAACCACATACTGTATGCCAGTGATATTAAACCTGATTCTGAGTCTCTTGTATCTCCACTGTACCAGTTTTGTTTATCTAGCAGGAAAACAAAGATTCCCCCATTAATCCTCATTGGGGTTGTGCTCCACAAGCTCTCTGCCCTACCAATGGCCGGCCTCATGAGACCTATCTTCAAAATGACCCTTATGAATGGTTCAGGGCAGAACACTGATGCAGTTGGCAGAGCCGCTGAAAATCCACCCACATACCAAAGATGTGTGGATGAGTGGTTTAATTGGCCACTATAAATTGCCCCTAGTATGTATCTGAGTGGTAGAATCTAGGGGGGAGAATAAATTGGGATTATGATTATGAGGACACGCAGTCCCCTTTTATTGTCATTTAGTAATGCATGCATTAAGAAATGATAATATGTTTTTCCAGAATGATATCACGAAAACACATGACAAACCGACTTAAAAACTAACAAAAACCACATAATTATAACACATAGTTACAACAGTGCAAAGCAATACCATAATTTGATAAGAACAGACCATGGGCACAGTAAAAGTCTCAAAGTCTCTTGAAAGTCTCATCATCTCACGCAGACGTTAAACCTCTAGCGCTGCCAACTTGCTGGTGCAGCATACTGGAAGCATCCGACCACAGTCCAATTCTCAGTCCGTCCAAAAAACTCCAAGCCTCCGCCCCACCTCTCCGACACCGATGCACCGAGCACCATGTCTGCCGAGCGTTTCGACCCCGGACCCAGCAACAGGTGATTAGCAAAGCCGAGGATTTGGGGCCTTCGTCTCCGGAGATTCTCGATCGCACAGTAGCAGTGGCAGCAAAGCAGGCATTTCAGAAGTTACTCCAGATGTTCCTCTGCGTTTCTCAAAACTGTCTCCATCAAATCCGGATTGTGCAAGGCCCCCTAGTTAACACATATCGATATCAATTCGGAACGGTCACGCGTGCTATGTCACGCCACCATCTTCTCCTCCCTTTAATGAAGGACTAGTGTACAATGAGTAGTTGATGTTCAGTACTGACCTAATGAGTCGATGGTTGTGTTCCTATGCTATATTTCTGTATGACAATTGGATTACTACAGAGATAGGAGAGGTTTAGATGGATAAGGGACAATCTTTGTAGGCATCATAGTTGCCATGGATGAATTGGGTTGTGGGTCTGTTTCCATGCTGTATGACTTGATTTCTATTGATCCATTACTGCATGAGTGCAACTTCTGAAAGAGCTTCAAGACTGAGCATGATCCAGCGTTGTTTAGTTTTCAGCTCTTGCAGGATAGCTGGTTGCCTGTCAGCAGTTGAAACCTTAGCCAAGGCACAGTGACACTACATGTAGCATTCTACTCTCACTCTGACTGCCATCATTTTATTCTGCACAAAGCCCGACATCAATACTGACACCAGCAGCATGGTGCATGTCATTATGGAAAAGTGTTTCATACGAGGGAGAGATGAAAAGGAAGGTGAGATGGATAAGTCGAGAGTGACATAAAATGTTTCACGGACTAGATGGGCTCGAGGGCCTTTGCTGTAAATTTAATTTGATCCTCCAACATAGCTGCTTACCAACTAACCTCACTGAGCCATCAGGAAATCCTCAGTGTCAGGTTTTATGATCTAAATTACCATTTCATTTCACTTCATCAAAAGGAGCTTTGTACATGTTTTCTGAGAGATACTTTGATGATTTTCCATTTTGCTTTGATCTTTCCGCAAAAAAATATCACTTTCTTGTCTTACTTTAATATGGCCTTCACCCTTCCACACTCCTACAATTTACCATTCTTGTCAGCACCCCTGTCCAAGCCACTGTATCTTTCATTCCTTTATTTGACCTATGTCTGTCTGTTCCTGTTCTATGGCTTCTTATTCTTGTGTCTATTCGCTGACCTTCAAAAAAGTCAGCAATAATAACCATCCATTTGAGTATTATGATGGAGTGTTTCCTGCTTAGTCAGACCAAAATAGCTGACATTCTTTTCAAAATGTTGAAAAGAGACTGTAATTCTAAAAAAAAATGTTTATATAGTCAAATACTGAGTGTGAGTGTTAGTATACTCCGGTATATGAGATGTGATCTGGACATGATGAGAACTGAATGTTTCTTGACAAACCTGACTGAAAGAATCAAAGCAAATAATCATCACTTTAATCATCATCTTGCTTTGAACTTAAGGAAAGAAACAAATGCTCAGACCTTTGCGTTAAACCAAACAGCTAAGATTACATGAGAATCGAAGGTGAAGTGAGCTGTGGAAAGTCACTGGTGGAAGAAACCTGCTGGGATTTTGCTAGCAACTGCTAAGCAACAGACTATCCCCTGCGTTGCAAACACTAGACCACAAAATGAATGACCTCATCTACAAATCAGTTGTTTGCCAGGCAGCGATGGATTCAGCTGGCTTTAATAATATAGCAGTGCTTATGCAGCAGGTGCAGTTTAAGAGCTACTGGCCCTCATTTATTTCAAAGACTGCTGTTCTTTGTTTGCCTACTTTATTCCATCTGCTCATCACTCTTTCTGTTCATTTCCATTTCATCTCTCTTTTTTCTTCTATCGTTCTCCTCTGTTAGTGGCATCAGTTTTGTTCATCCACTTAAGCACGAAGTGAAATGCACCTCCATTTAAAAGCAAGATACAAAGGATGTATTCAGCATGTTCTGTATGATGTTGTCGTAAGTGGGTCTAATATGTGTTCTGCTTTTGCAGAATATCACAGTGTGGCACATATACAAAAGAAGTAGCTGCATTTGAATTTCCCCTGTGTTGCAGATCTAAGATTTTGCTTCATCAAGACTGAAGAGAAATTATTGTGCAGGCAGTAATGCACAATCACAAAATGAAGGGTAGATTCAAACAGCTGGCAGCTATATTCCCTGTACAAGCCACTATGACATTATTCTGAGAAATATAGCATAATATGCATCTAAAACAGACAATAGAGGAATGTAATGTATCTTTGATTTTCCAAAGAGGATTTCAATACATTTCTAGGGCTATGGGGGAATAAAGATCTGAAGAGTAGAACCAGCTGGATGCCCTTTCAAATAGCTTGGGTCAGATGGCCATATAGAGTGTATGATTCTATGAATAAAACAAAATTAAATTTGTCTTGGCAAATGATCCACTTGGAAAATAAAATCAGGCAGAGTTTCAAAGCAGCTGATAATCACTCACTGAAAATGATCAGCAAAGGCAAACTCCATCAGTGCATCGCTCATCCTATCTAGAGATGTGGCTTCAGTTTCACAGGAAATCACTTTGATCAACATATGAACGAAGCTGCAACTACTTTTAAAGCCTTTCTTGACCTTGGGATATTCTAGACTACTTCTGTGATAATATGATTAACAGATTGCTTTCAATATGTCTGCACATGAGCCAATTTCAGAAGAGGATGGAGTAGCTAGGACAGGAGAGGGGAAAGAACGAGTTTTGCTGAATGATGATCAGACCGCATTCTCCTCACCAGCTTCAGATGAACTGAGGCCAGCTCTGGAACATCTAGAAAAAATGCATTTATTTATTAAGATTTCACAGTCTCAGGAGATTTCAAAGCATTTGACAGCCAAAGTGGCAGCTTTAAATTGTAAAGTAGTGAAATGTTCCAAGTTCAGTGATTTTGATAAATATTATTAATCAAATATAAATTATAAAACTTTTATACCAGTTGTTAAATGAACCAAGTAATATTAAATAGCCTGGGTTGCTGCTTGTATCTCGTGACTGATTTGGCAGAGTCTACCTTGGCACTGTACAAAAGAAACAATCAGTCTCTTAGAGTAGATTGGGAGAGAACTGAGGCCACCTCCTTTTTAAAAATGTTTAGTGTGCTTATAACCTTATAATGCATGATTGCACATGTTATAGAACTGCAAGGAGCAACCGGACAGATGGATAGAGAAAATTAGCATAAAGACAAAAGGAAATAAAGGAACTACAGATGCTGGAAATCTGAAATGAAAACAAAATGTACTGGAAACACCCAAAAGGTTAGGCAGCATCCATGGAGAGAGAAACAGAGTGAACATTTAAGGTTGAAGCCCCTTCATCAGAAGGAGCTTTAACAGTCCAAAGATGAATGAGTTGCCTTAAATCCTCTGAATTTCATTATCAGAAGCCAAGAGACAATGTGGGCATGTTTCCTTCTCCCAAGGTTTGGAGTGCTGATACAAACTTCAGTTATCCACTCGCAAGCCAAGAGGTCAAAATAGAGATCATAATTGCCTAAGGCAGCTTTCACCTGAAAAATGATTTTTTTTCCAAATTGATCTGTGCCACTTTGCATCCTATATCTGAAAATTCTCAGCTATGCATTTTAATATTGATAAGTCTTCCAACCGAAAACTTTGGATCTGGAAAAGGTTTATGCAAGAACCTGATCAGTCTTTTTTTGTCAACACGTGGGACATTTATTGTGAAGATAAGGACTAGTCTAGTCATTCAAAATGTTTAATAAATAGGTTGTAAGCCTGCTGAGTTGTCTGGGGGTGTATTCAATGCAATAATTAGGGCAGAGTGGTTGTTGTTTTAAAGAAGGTGTTCTTAGGCTTTTGAAATAGAAGTCTGCTGCTCTGATTTACATCCTGCATGGGACTCCCCTCAGGGATGGATCACTCAGCTAGCTGTCTGCCTGCAAATTCTTGTCTGATTTTAGCAGGACACCTTTGTTGTACAGTTCATCAGCATGTGGGGGAAATCACTGACCATCCATTGTGTGCATTGATAATTTTTACTTTCTTCATGCCTGTTGTGACTGTGACTTAGTCACTGGAGACTGAAGCTGGTAGATGTAAAACATCTTTTTTCAAGGCAAGCAGATTTTCTGGAGAATCTATTACTCCTCTTTAAACACTCATTAGTACTGTTCCTTTGTCTATATCTTTTAAACACAAGGACATCTATGAACAATTAATTGCTTTTTCAATGGCTATAATTTTCTATTTTTACATTTTGAGTAGATGCCATCTTTGCAATATTATATATTTACAGTGAGAGCCCATCCCAAATGGCCTATTTAGTTCTTTAAATATTCAAATACATATGGCTGGATAACGGGATTCTGAGCACAGAACACTAGATACCCTAAGCGTACCACTTTTCTTATTAATAATGCTGCCTGGCTTGCTGAACTCCACCAGCACTTTGTGTTTGTACCTGAAGGTTTCCAGCATCTGCAGAATCTTTCGTGTTTGTGGCCAGAATATTAATTAACAAAATAAACTGTGTATTAACTGGCAGGGATATGCCTTTAATGATATGCTCATACAAAGGATGGCCGTTTAATGCCTTTCATGATGACAGCATGGAGCTTTAATGATGGATGATTAACATGAACATTCGGTCATTGTCTTCCCTTATCTAGTTGAAATGGTATGGAATCAGAATGTCGCACACTCAGTGATTAGGTTTAATATCCTTAAAGTATCAATGGATGTTATATTGTGAACAGTTGTGTTATTGAAGGTGGGCTCTCACCTGAGTCGACTAGCCACACTCCCTATTCCATAACTCTTAAGAAATGTATCTAAGTGTAGAAGGCAAGCCATTGTCAAAATGAAGCAGGGTATTGTCAGCATGTGCTGGTATTTGCTCTGGTTATGGTTAGTCTAGGTTGGACTGTCCTCTGTTTTATTTTTTTGTGAGCTCTTGCCATCCCTGTGTTTAGCTGATTGTTGAAATATTTTATAGGATGAGGCTTAGCATTCCTCTGGCAGTTCAGAGATGAGAGCAGGGTGGTGTGGGCAATGATACCCAACAATGGAGAGGTAAGCTGTTCTTGAATTTCCTTTACTACATGTCAGTGGTGCATCATTGAGGGTTAATAGCCAATGGCATAAGTTTCAGGCCAGAGCTGACTAAACTGCCAGTTCACAAGTTCCAGGAAATACCTTTCATCATTGGTGGTGTGTAACTTGTAGCTTATATTACAACTGATGCAACATCTGAGGATTCAATTCAGCTACAGACTCACACTCATTTCAAACTAGTGAAATGAGTGTTCGGGAACTCAATTTTCACCACTATAACACCAACTACTCTTTAAAAGTGTGTGTGTGTGTGCGCGCGCGCGCACCCTCAACTCCTGGTGGGGTCTTTGGGGTGCCGTCATGACAAGCTTTTTGCACCAATCTTTTTGGTGTGCTCATCGTATGGCATGTCTTGGGCATCTGAAGCCTGGTGGAGCCCATCCCTCTCCAGGTTTTTTTTACGAGGTCGAGTTGTTAGCTCAACACTCAACCCAGGCACGGATAGAGAGCGTGCAAGGGAGCCGGCTGGATTGGAAGTCGGGACCTCTCGCCCTGAAGTCCAGCGCTGATGCCACTATGTCACCAGCCGGCCTTTAAAAGTGTAAAGTTGTAAAACTTCTCGGGATCTTCTGAGGTTGTAAAAGATGGTGCACACTTGTAAGTGAAGACAGTCTAACTCAACAAAGGGACCCAGCAATTTTTATCCCTGACTTGGACTAGGAGTGGCAAATGTTCATTCCCTATCTGAGGCAATAGAAACAAGATATTGCAGACACTGGAAATCTTGAGCAACACACAAAAAGTGCTGGAGGAACCCCGTAAATCAGGCAGCATCTATGGAAGGAAATGAACAATTGAAGTTTCCAGTGGAGAGCCTTCAGAAAACAGAATCAGGTTTATTATTACCAGCATGTGACATGACATTCGTTAACTTAGTAGCAGCAGTTCAATGCAATACATAATCTGGAAGAAAAAAATAATAATAAATAAGTAAATCTTATTCAGTATACTTTATACAGTATACATATATTGCATAGACTAAAATCATGCAAAAAACAGAAATACTTTATATTAAAAAAAAAGTGAGGTAGTGTCCAAGGGTTCAATATCCATTTAGGAATCGAATGGCAGAGGGGAAGAAGCTGTTCCTGAATCACTGAGTGTGTGCCTTCAGGCTTCTGTGCCTCCTACCTGATGGTAACAGTGAGAAAAGGGCATGTCCTGTGTGCTGGAGGTCCTTGGTAATGGATATCCTTGAAGATGTCCTGGGTACTTTGTAGGATATTACCCAAGATGGAGCTGACTAAATTTACAATCCTCTGCAGCTTCTTTTGGTCCTGTGCAGTAGCGCACCCCGCCCCCCACCACCACCACCATACCAGAAAATGATGTAGCCTGTCAGAATGCTCTCCACAGTACATCTATAGAAGTTTTTGAGTGTATTTGTTGACATACCAAATCTCTTCACACTCCTCATGAAGTATAGCCACTGTCTTGCCTTCTTTATAACTTCATCAATACGTTGAGACCAGATTAGATCTCAGAGATCTGGACACCCAAGAACTTGAAACTGCTCACTCTCTCCACTTCTGATCCCTCTATGAGGATTGGTATTCCTTCGTCTTACCCTTCCAAAAGTCCACAATCAGCTCTTTCATCTTAGTGATGTTGAGTGACAGGTTGTTGCTGCAACACCACTACAGTAGTTGGCATATCTCACTCCTGTATGCCATCTCGCACCACCTGAGATTCTACCAACAATGGTTGCATTGTCAGCAAATACATCAGGATAGAGTCCTGATTGCCTGCATTGCCTGGCATTTATGGCAGAGTACTGACGAAGGGTCTTGGCACAAAACATTGACTGCTCATTTCCCTCCTTAGATGCCGCCTAAGCTGCTGAGTGCAGCATTGTGTATGTGTTGCCCAGAGGTCAACTTTTGGTTAAATAGTTTGTTATTTAGCGGGCGGATAGAAAATCTACAAGATCAGATTACTTAGATTTCTTTCCAAATGTCATGTTTACTGCTGCATTTTCATACTCAAGACCTTTGCTAGTAGTTCCAGTTCCAAATAAATTAAACAATCTTCAGCTAACAAGTAAATTTGGCAGGATTTTTAACATGCTCTTTTAACCGATATTTTACATTTGGATGGGAAGCTGGTAGTGTAGGACCAGCACATCAGTGCTGTTAGAAAAGGTCTTAGCTCAGCTAAATTAAATGCTGGATTAGCATCAAAACTAACAGGAATCTGGCTCCAATTTCGAATGCCTATGTTAGGAATCCAAAAAAGGACAGGGTATTTAATGGATTTGGATTTTGAATCATCTGTCCCAGTGCTTTTCTGTTCAAGAAATTACTCCCTTTAGTCTATCTGTGGTTTGTTAACAGAAAAGTGTAATAGAGCACACACAAACACAATAGATTCTGAAGATGCTGGAAACAGTGAGGAACAAACACACACATGCTGGGGGAGCCCAGCAGGTCAGGTAGCATCTATGGAAGGGAATGAACAGTTGTTGTTTTGAGCTAAAACCCTTCATCAGGTCTGGAAAGGAAAGAGGCAGAAACCAGAAAAAGGTGGGGAGGGGGTGAGAGGAAGGAGTAGAAGTTGGCAGGTGATAGGTGAGACCAGATGAGGGAGAAGGTGGGCTGGTCTGGGCGGGGTGATGAAGAAATAAGCTGGGAGGTGACAGTTAGAAGAGGTAGAGGGCTGAAGAAGAAGGAATCTGAAGGGAGATGACAGTGGACCATGCAAGGAAGTGAAAGAGGAAGGACATCAGAGGGACGTCTTCCTCTCCTTTCTTCCATGGTCCTCTATCCTCTCCTATTAGATTCCTTTTTCTTCAGACTTTTACCTCTTCTACCAGTCACCTCCCAGCTTCCTAGTTCACTCCTGACCCCAGCCCACCCACCTTTCCCCTCACCTGGTCTCACCTATCACCTGCCAGCTTGTACTCCTTCCACTCCCTACACCTTCTTATTCTGGCTTTCACCCTCTTACTCTCCGGCCCTGATGAAGCTTGGCTCAAAATGTCAACTGTTTATTCCCCTCCAGAGATTCTGCCTGACTTGCTGAGTTCCTCTAGCATTTTGTAGGTGTTGAAATAGAGCACCCATTTTCCTCATTTACTTTGACAATCTCTGCACACTTGACAATTATTTTTCTCTCTTCAGTTTGCTCTGAATTGTTGTATGCTTAAAGTAAAATGGACCAAAGTCTATGTTACAGTCGTAGTATCCAAAGATTTACTATACAGCAACAGACCTTTCAGATGACCACAGCCATAATGACCTTTTCGCCCATCTAAAATAATCCTATTTGGCTGTATACTTCTATGCCTTGCCTATATGTCTGCCTGCCTAAATGGTGCTTACACAAAGAAATTTTATCCGATTATACCTTCTCCTTGGCAGCACGATCACTCTCTATGTGAAATAAAGATTATGCTCAGATCCCCCTTAAAGTGCCTTTCCTCTCACTTTAAAACTATACCCTTTTGTTTTTGTTACTCCTACAATGCAAAATGCAACTGATTATATACCCAACCTATTGTGGAGGTACTGTACTTACACTTCATCCTCCTTCACTCCAGGCAAGTCAAGGCCAGCCTTTCCGATCGCTCTCCATAACTAACATTCACATGCTAATCCAGGCAAACAAAGTGGTGAATCCCCCCGCACTCTCTCCAGTGCAACCACATCCTTGGTGTTATTAATGCAGAACTCCAAATCACAGTTCAGCCCTGTCAATCCCAAAAGAAACTTCTCCAAATTCACTGGGCCCAGTTTGAGGATGGTTCTGTCAGACTGCCCTATCTGTCAGGAAGAATGGATCTAGCAACTGTACTTGCGAGCTTCTGCCACCAATTTTGTGACAACAGCAAGCTAGGGGTCATAGTCATTAACAACAACTTTGAACAACCAGTTGCAGATCTTCTGTTGCAGATTCTAAGTCAATATAAAGATAGGCATTTCCTTTCTCTTTCCTGTAACACCTGAGCTGCTTCAGTGTATGCTTCTTACCATCAATCCCTCATTCATTGCTGTACAAGGTGCTTCCTTCATCCATCTTCAGCAATGATGTCCTATGAACAAAGCTTTCCCAATCATATCATCATTGTGGAAAGCACCCTGTTTCTCCAGCCACTTCTGTGATATGACTCACTCATGATCCCTTTCTCTGTTGCCTAGGTCACACCATCTCACTACTCTTCCATTATCAAGTAAATCATATGGTGCTCATTGTCAGTTCCTCCTAAGTCTCCCAGTTCTTTGCTGGCTTCTGAAAATTTCATTCTCCACTTCGTCCTCTAGGTCACATCGTCCACTTCATTCTTTCTAGTTCTGCCAGTAGATTTCTTGCCCAACCCCTTTCCTTTTGTCTTTTCTCATTTTCCACATCAAGCAAGTGTTCTTACTTGTCAATTTTAATCTGAGGTTGAACTTACCTGTCCCTATCTTGCACTCTTCCTCTGCCCTCTTTCCCTCCTTTCAAGTCATCCTCCAAATAAATTCGGTGTTCTGTAAGGATAAATAGCCTGCTGACTTTGTTATTGCACGTGGCTTCAGTTTTTTTCCAGTTTTATCATCTGTCCACATTCTGGTCAATTCCTTGCCTTTTCCACGCTGTGATCTCCTGTTAATATATGTCTCTCCTCCTCCACTGTGTTTGAAAAATGACGGCAGTCCTTCCACAGGACATCCTGAGTTCTTCACTCCCTGTTCCCTGATCCATCCCCTGCTACATTATTGAAAGCTTCACTGACAGATTTAATAATGTTATATTGTTAATATCCTCACTGTAGTCAATTATTCTCAATGTTCCCCTGATAGCAGAATTTCCTCAAGTCCACATCTCTGCGATCCAAACAAATGCAGCTCCTGCCCTGTTTGCTTGTCTACTGCCAGATTTGTTCTGACCTCCAAAGTCTCCATCATTCTCCACACAACTATGTCTTCCTCTTAATTAGAAATTATGTCCAGTTTCAAACCTCTTACTACTTGGAAGAAAAAGGTAAAAAAAATTGTGTGAAAATATCAGACTGAAAATGAGTTATAGCGGGTGTTCAGGTCCATGACCTCTATCGTGTAGGTGCAGAGCTATAGTTGCTGATTATAGTGTATCAAACTGATTTCACCAGTATGAATAAAATAGATTGGACTTGAAACAAGGGACATTTTCATTTTATTTCACTCCAGTATCCATGATTCAGTGAAATCAAGTTCAAATTCAAGTTTATTGTCATTCAACTGTACTCATGTACACTGCCAAAAGAAACAAAGTTCCTCCAGACCAAAGTGCACAACACAGTGCATACAGTATAACTCACACACAGAACACATGATGTAATGTTACCACTACTAAATTAACAAATAACATGGTGCAATTGCGACGCAAGTTAGAAAGTCAATATAACATTACTGGGGCTTCATGTGTGATGAGACCTGGTTGGTGGCAGGGAGTTCAGTAGTCTGACAGCTTGGGGGAAAGCAACTGTTTCCCATCCCAACAATCCTTGTCCTGATGCTACGGTATCTCCTGCCTGATGTTAGGGAGGGTTCAAAGAGATCGATGGACAAATGGGAGGGATCATTAACAATGCTACGGGCCCTGTGGATAGAAGGGACCCCAGTGATCCTCTCAGAAGTCTTCGCATTCTTTTGTAGGGACTTGAAGTCAGATGCCTTACAATTCCTGTACCAGATAGTGCTGCAGTATGCTCAAAATGGTGGTCAATGTTTAGAATGGGGGGATGGGGTGGGGAGGGAGCCTCACTCGCTTCAATCTGCACAGGAAATGGAGTTACTGTTGTGCTTTTTTGGCCAAAGAGATGGTGTTGAGGGACCAGGACAGATCATCGATTATGTGCACTCCCAGAATCTTGGTGCTCCTAACTTTCTCCAGTACGAACTGTGTATGCGCAGTTAGGAGTGGTCAACCTACACCTTCCTAAAGTCCACAATCATCTCTTTGGTCTTGTCCATATTGAGACTCAAATTAGGCCATAAGATCACAAGATATGGAAGTAAAATTAGGTAATTTGGCCATCAAGTCTGCTCCACCATTTCATCATGGCTGATCCAGTTTTCCTATCAGCTCCAATCTCCTGCCTTCTTCCCACATCCCTTCAAGGGCTGACCAATCGAGAATCTATTGACTTTTGCCTTAACTATACATAAATACTTGGCCTCCATAGCTGCCTATCTAGGTCTTCCACTATTTCATAAGTTTCGATCAGATCTCCCCTTATTCTTCTAAATTACAGTGAATACAGGCCCAGAGCCATCAAATGCTCTTCTTTTGATAAGCCTGGAATAATTCTTGTGAACCTCCTTGAACCCTCTCCAGCACCAGCACATCCTTTCCAATATAAGGGGCCCAAAACTGTTCACAATACTCCAAGTGAAGCCTCAGCAGTGCTTTATAAAGTCTCAAAATTACATCATTGCTTTTACATTCTAGTCCTCTTGAAATGAATGCCAACATTGCATTTGTCTTCCTCACCACAGACAACCTGAAAATTAACCTTCAGGGAATACTACACAAAGACTCTCAAGTCCTGCACTTCCATTTCTGTTACCAAAACGCATGACCATAACCAAGAAGGACCAACTAAAAGTCTTGAATGACTACTGTCCAGTGGCCCTGACCTCACACATCATGAAGACTCTAGAGGTGCTGGTCCTGGCTCACCTCTGACCCCTGGTCAAAACAGCCCTTGATCCCCTGCAGTTTGGCTACTAGTCAGCAATGCTGTTATCTACCTGCTGAGCAGAGCGTACTCCCATTTGGATCAGCAAGGCAGCAATGGGGAACATGTTTTTTTTTGATTTGTCAAGTGCCTTCAATAGAAAAAAGCCCTCATTGCTGGAGAAAAAGCTCCATTCAATACAAATTGGAACTTCTTTTGTATCCTGGATAATGGATTATGAGACCACAGTTTGTGTGGCTTCAGAGCTGTGTGTCAGACATGGCTATAAGCAACACTGGGGCCCCAAAGGGGACTGTGTGGTCTCCGTTCTGTTTACCCTTTGTATACCTCAGACTTTAAATACAACACTGAGCCATGTCATCTGCAGAAATTCTCTGATGACTCAGCAACAGCTGGGTGCATAAAGGGAGGATGGGAGTATGAATACTTTATACTTTATACTTATACTTTGTACTTTATCGTCGCCAAACAATTGGTACTAGAATGTACAATCATCACAGTGATATTTGATTCTGCACTTCCCACTCCCTGGATTACAAATATTAAATATTAAAAATAGTTAAAATTAGTAAATATTAAAAATTTAAATTATAAATCATAAATAGAAAATAGAAAAATGGGAAGTAAGGTAGTACAAAAAAACTGAGAGGCAGGTCCGGATATTTGGAGGGTACAGTCCAGATCCGGGTCAGGAACCGTTCAGCAGTCTTATCACAGTTGGAAAGAAGCTGTTCACAAATCTGGCCGTACGAATCTTCAAGCTCCTAAGTCTTCTCCCGAAGGGAAGAGGGACGAAAAGTGTGTTGGCTGGGTGGGTCGTGCCCTTGATTATCCTGGAAGCACTGCTCCGACAGTGTGCGGTGTAAAGTGAGTCCAAGGACGGAAGGTTGGTTTGTGTGATGTGCTGCGCCGTGTTCACGATCTTCTGCAACTTCTTTCGGTCTTGGACAGGACAACTTCCATGCCAGGTTGTGATGCACCCTAGAAGAATGCTTTCTACGGTGCATCTATAAAAATTAGTGAGGGTTTTAGGGGACAGGCCAAATTTCTTTAGTTTTCTCAGGAAGTAAAGGTGCTGGTGGGTCTTCTTAGCAGTGAACTCTGCTTGGTTGGACCAAGTCAGGTCATTTGTGATATTGACCCCGAGGAACTTAAGCTTTTGACCTGTTCCACTTGCACACCACTGATGTAAATTGGGTCGTGCGGTCCGCTACTCCTTCTGAAGTCAACAACCAATTCGTTCGTCTTGCTGACATTGAGGGATAGGTTATTGTCTTCGTACCACGCCACCAGGTTCTTAGTTTCCTCTCTGTACTCGAACTCATCATTACCCGAGATACGGCCTACAATTGTTGTGTCATCAGCAAACTTATATATTGAGATTGATGGAAACTTGGCTACACAATCGTGGGTGTACAGTGAGTACAGCCGGGGGCTGAGTAAACAGCCTTGTGGGGCACCAGTGCTCAGAGTGATTGTAGAGGAGAGTTTGTCCCCTATTTTTACAGCCTGGGTTCTGTCTGTGAGGAAGTTGAAGATCCAGCTGCAGATCTGAGTGCTAAGCCTCAGGTTCCGGAGTTTAGGAATCAGTTTATTTGGAATGATGGTATTAAAGGCAGAGCTGTAGTTAATGAAAAGGAGCCTTACATATGCGTCTTTATTCTCCAGGTGTTCTAAGGAGGAATGTAGGGCCAAAGAGATGGCATCTACCATTGACCTGTTGCTCCGGTAGGCAAATTGCAAAGCGTCGAGGTTGACCGGTAGGTTGTAGTTGACGTGTGCCAGAACCAATCTCTCGAAGCACTTCATAGCAATTGATGTCAGAGCCACAGGTCGATAGTCATTCAGGCATGCCACCTTGCTCTTCTTCGGCACTGGGATTATCGTTGCCTTCTTAAAACACGAGGGGATCTTAGACTGAAGCAAGGAGTACAGGACCCTGGTGGAGAACTTCGTCAAATGGTACAAGCTAAGTCACCTGCAGCTCAATGATAGTAAGACAAAGGAGATGGTGATAGATTTTAGGAAGGCTAAGCCTCTATTGCTTCTTGTTACTATTGATGGTGAGGACGTGGGTGTAATGAGGACCTACAAGTACCTGGAGTGCACCTGGATGCCAGACTTGAGGGGAGCAGCAATACAGAGGCTGTGTACAAGGGCCAGAGTTGCCTCTACTTCCTGAAGAGATTGATGTCCTTTGGAGTATGCAGGCCTCCCCTTCACATTCTACCAGTCTGTTGTCGCCAATACAATCCTCTATGCGGTGGTGTGCTGGGGCAATGGTTTTGACACGGGTGATGCCAACAGGCTCAATATACTGACTAAAAAGGCTGGCTCTGTGTTAGGAGTCAAACTGGATGCACTGGAGACTGTGGTAGAACAAACGACCCTACATAAAACCTTGGCATTTCTGGACAATGTTTCTCCCCTTTTGCATACCACCTTGGCTGAACAGAGGAGCACGTGTAGTAATAGACTGAGACAAGTGTTCTTCTCCAAAGAGTGCTATATGGGGTCATTCTTACCCTCGACCATTAGGCTCCATAATGAGTCAACCTATATCCAGGGAAACATAGAAACATAGAAAGCCTACAGCATAATACAGGCCCTTCAGCCCACAAAGCTGTGCCACACATGTCCTTATCTTAGAATTTAGTTGGGGTTACCCATAGCCCTCTATTTTTCTAAGCTCCATATACTTATCCAGAAGTCTCTTAAAAACCCCTATCATTTCCGCCTCCACCACTGTCACCAGCAGTCCATTCCATGCATTCATCACTCTGCGTAAAAACTTAGCTTTGACCTCACCTCTGTACCTACTTTCAAGCACCTTAAAACTGTGCCCTCTCGTGTTAGACATTTCAGTCCTGATGACCCAGCCTGTTAGTCTGTTTGTGGTAACTTATTTTTTATTCTTTCTACTTCTCTTCTAATATGTCTATCTATGCACTTGTAATGCTACTGTGACATTGTAATTTCCTCTGGGATCAATAAAGTATATATCTGTCTCTATTTCATACACTTTCCAACACTGTATTCCATCTGTCACTTCTTTGTCCATACTCCTAATCATTCTAAGTCCTTCCTCAGATCTACCTGCCCTTCCACGTACCTTTGTATTGTCTGCAAATTTTGCAACGAATCTATCAATTCCATCATCCTAATCATTAACATTTAATGTAACAAGAATCAGTCCCAACACAGAACCTGTGAATACCACTAGTCACCGGCAGCCAACCTGCAGTTGTTGTTCTTGCGCCATTCTACCAGCCTATTTACCTCCTCTTTGTATGCCATCTCATCATTGTTGTTGATGAGGCCAACCACTGTCGTGTCATCAGTAAGTGGCTGATTCAGTTCCAACTGGATCCAGCAGTGCAGACGTGCGTCAGCAGCAGGCTGAGCACCCAGCCCTTGGGGGCACCAGTGCTCAGAGTGATAGAGCAGGTGATGTTTCTGCCAACACAGACTGACCGTGGCCTTTCTGTCAACAAGTCCAGGATCCAGTTACAGAGAGAGATGCTGAGACCCAATGAGGACAGCTTACGCACCAACTTCTGAGGGATGATTGTATTAAATGCCAAGCTGTATTAAATATCATACTGGCATATATGAGGTACCATTTTCCAGGTGGGACAGGATGGAGTGGAGTGCAGAGACCTAGTACCATCAGTGGACCAATTAAAGTGATAACTGAACTGGAAATGTTTCATTATAGCAGGAAGATGGAATTTAATGTCATCCATAATCAGCAGCTCAAATCACCTCATTATTGTTGAGGTAGTTAGTGAGGCAGGTTTTTGTCACCCTCCTGGGCACTGGGATGATGTTAGCGCCTTGAAACCCAAGAGGACAGTGGACGGTTCCAAAGAGATGATGATATCTGTTAGATCCTCTGTTAATTGGGCTTAATTTGACTTAGAGTGGAGAGGCTCCGTAAATAGGACTTTTTGAATAATAAAATTGATATAAGGCACAAAAAGAAAAAGCTGGTGGTTATCAGTGGAATTCTCCTTTGAAGTAGTGAAGTTATGGAATAGTGATTCTTTTTGCTTTGGTTTTTATTGGGGTGAGGGGTAGCTAAGATGGAGTACCATTCTTAAATGTCATTGAATGCGGGTCATTTTCCATTCCAGCTCTGTGATATAAATACGAAAGATCTGACTGCTAAAGCCTTTTCATAATGATCTCCTGATGTGGGAGAAAATTGAACTCTGCCAAAACGTGGTTTTGCATGCAGTACACAGTTATTAGTGGCACACATACCATTAGTCATTGTAAAAATTCCATCTATACTGCATAAATTTATTGTCTGTTGAGAAAGGAATTAGTCCTCTCATCACCTGGGACACCTATGACTGTGATCACATTTAGGATTCTGAAGCTTTTTCTCATAGGGGATATTAGTGATGAAGGAAAGAGAAAAGGGGGAGAAGTGTTTGAGGATGGGAGTATAATTCTGCTGAATAAACACATAGCCAAATTTTTCCTCCACCATTGATGATGTTTTCAATTTCCATTGGAAAATTCTATGGCAGGAAGATTTAAATTTCCTGTCCAGGCAGCCAGGGGCCTCCAGTGCTTACAGTATGACTGTCTAAAATGGAAGAAGGGCATTATGGCTACATTTACCCCAGCAGTAGCAACACCATGAAGTGCCATTGCAAAATGGGAGTGATTTCAACATCCTTTTCTTTCAACAGTGAATCCATAATTGATTTAAATACTGAAACTATCATTTGAAATCAGAAATTGCCCCATAGTCCCAAAGATATCACTGATCAGGGACTTGGAAGTAATCCTAATATCCAATACTGCTGAAAGATTAAGAAGGAAGTTAACTGGTTCTCAGTAAGCTACAACCTCTCATTGTTGCTCATTGCAAATCGGATAATGGTTATCCTTGCCTTTTGTGACTCTCTAATTTAGTTCGGTTGCAAAATTTATTGTTCAGAAACCCTTTGTTGGATTTGAGATGCTACACTAATGTGGTTATTACTCCATTTAACTTTCTCCCTTCTTGAAGCAACTGAGTCTTTGTGTAATACAAACTTACAGGATTGCTAGGCAGCTGTCCATTACTTTGCCTTGTAGCAATGTAACTTTTGATGCATGTACAGTATGCTGGCTGTTTTGACAACGGAGGCCTCACATTTAGGCCCAGAACTGCTATTCATGAATATCTGCTACATGTACTAATCTACTGGGGTAATAAACAATGATCAGGAACAAGAATCAGTTACCGTAACCCTATTTAACACACACTCAGAACAACTGGATCGCCAGTGCCATGGATCATTTCAGTTGATCGAATATATCTTGTAAATCTGTTGACATCCAGTGATATTGCACATGCCAACTAAAGCCAATGTCAAAGTAGTGGAATTAAACTTCATGGGATAATTGAACAGGTTACATATCGATTATGCGTTTCTGCTATGGATACAGCAATCAGTCTAGCTGCAAATTACAACTAAGATTTCACTGTTCTGTCCTCCAACTAATTTATATATCACCTAATGTAAATTTCAAGTTCAAGTTTATTGTCATTCAACACGTATCTGACCAAATGAAGTAATGTTCCTTTGGACCAAGGTGCATAACACAGAACCTGTACTATAACTCAGGCACAACACTTAAGTAATATTACCTGAAATGAATTAACAAATAATAAAATATATTGACAACACAAGTCGAAAAGAAAACAGTATAATGTAACTGATGCTTCATAACTGTTGAGATAGAAGATGCCTCCCATCCTAACAGTCCCTGTTCTAATGCTACGGTACTTCCTGGCTGATGGTAGGGGTCAAAGGAATTGTAAGATGGATGGAAGGGATCCTTGCAAATATTAATGGCCCTGCGTACGCAAAGCTTCTGATGGGTATCTTAGACGGGTGGAAGAGAGACCCTGATGATCATCACATTCCTTTCGTAAACACAAAATAATCTGCAGATGCTGGGGTCAAAGCAACACTCACAACACGCTGGAGGAACTCAGCAGGTCGGGCAGCATCTGTGGAAAAGATCCTTCTCCTCTACATCGGTGAAACCCGACGCAGATTGTGGGACCGCTTCGTCAAGCACCTTCACTCCGTCTGCCACAACAGACAGGATCTCCCAGTAGCCACCCACTTCAACTCTGCTTCCCACTCCCATTCAGATATGTCCATACATGGCCTCCTCTACTGCCATGATGAGGCTAAACTCAGGTTGGAGGAGCAACACCTCATATACCGTCTAGGTAGTCTCCAGCCCCTTGGTATGAACATAGAATTCTCCAACTTCTGGTAATTCCCTGCCCCTCTCTTCCCCTATCCCTATGTCACTCTGCCCCCTCCCCCAGCTGCCTATCACCTCCCTCATGGTTCTGCCTCCTTTTACTACCCATTGTGTTTTCCCCTCTTCCTTCTTCACCTTTCCTGCCTATCACCTCCCTGCCTCCCTGCCCCCACCCCTTTATCTTTCCCCTTACTGGTTTTTCACATGGAACCTACCAACCTTCTCCTCCCCACCCTCCCCCCACCTTCTTTATAGCGCCTCTGCCCCTTCCCTCTACAGTCCTGATGAAGGGTTCTGGCCTGAAACGTCGACCGATCTTTTCCACGGATGCTGCCCGACCTGCTGAGTTCCTCCAGCGTGTTGTGAGCATCACATTCCTTTAATGGGTCTTGCAATCAGATGCCTTGCAATTTCCATACCAGATGGTGATGCAGATGGCCAGACAATCACAATGGTGTTCCTGTAAAGATTGGTTAGAATGGAGGTGGTGCTGCTTGCTCACCTCCACCTCCTCAGGAAATGGAGTCACTGCTGTGCTTTCTTGACTAAAGAGGTTGTGCTGAGGGACGAGGTGAGATCATCCATTATGTGCTCTCCCAGAACCTTTGTTCTCCTAACTCTCTCCATGGAGGAGCTATGTACTTATGTCAGAATCAGAATCATGTTTATTATCACTGGCATGTGTCATGAAATTTTTTAACTTAGTAGAAGCAGTTCAATGCAATACATAATATTGAAGAAAAAGGAAAAAATAATTTAAAAAGTAATAATAAATAAGTAAATCAATTACAGTATACATATATTGAATAGATTAAAAATCATGCAAAAACAGAAATAATATATATTAAAAAGGTGAAGTAGTGTTCACAGGTTCAATGTCCATTTAGGAATCGAATGGCAGAAGGGAAGAAGTTGTTCTTGAATCGTTGAGTGCGTGCCTTCAGGCTTCTGTACCTCCTACCTGATGGTAACAGTGAGAAAAGGGAATGCCCTGGGTGCTGGAGGTCCTTAATAATGGACACTGCCTTTCTGAGACACTGCTCCCTGAAGATGTCCTGGGTACTTTGTAGGCTAGTACCCAAGATGGAGCTGACTAAATTTACAAACCTCTGCAGCTTCTTTCGGTCCTGTGCATTAGCCCCCCATACCAGACAGTGATGCAGCCTGTCAGAATGCTCTCCACAGTACAACTATAGAAGTTTTTGAGTGTACTTATTGACATGCCAAATCTCTTCAAACTCCTAATGAAGTATAACTGCTGTCTTGCCTCCTTTATAACTACATCAATATATTGGGACCTGGTTAATTCCTCAGAGATCTTGGCACCCAGGAATTTGAAACTGCTCACTCTCTCCACTACTGATCCCTCTATAAGGACTAATATGTGTTCCTTCATCCTTCTCTTCTGGAAGTCCACAATCAGCTCTTTCATCTTACTGACATTGAGTGCCAGGTTGTTGCTGCGAAACCACTCCACTAGTTGGCATATCTCACTCCTGTGTGCCCTCTCGTCACCACCTGGGATTCTACCAATAATGGTTGTATCATCAGCAAATTTATAGATGGTATTTGAGCTATGTCATGTGTATACAGAGAGTAGAGCAGTCGGCTAAGCACATACCCCTGAGGTGCACCAGTGTTGATCGTCAGCGAGGAGGATAAGTTATCACCAGTCCGCACAGACTGTGGTCTTTCGGTTAGGAAGTCGAGGATCCAATTGCAGAGGGAGGTATAGAGACCCAGGTTCTGCAATTTCTCAATTAGGATTGTGGGAATGATGTTATTAAATGCTAAGCTATAGTCGAAGAACAGCTTCTGACATAGGTCCAGGTGCAGGTGAGGAGTGGCTAGCCTGCAGTTTCCTAAAGTCCACATCACCTCTTTAATCTAGTCCACATTGAGACTCAAGTTGTTGTGCTCATACCATTCTGCTCTACCTCCTGTCTGTATGCTTTCTTGTCATTGTTGTTGATGAGGCCAACCACTAGTAGCAGTACAGTCATGTGATAGCAGTATGAACAGCAACGTTGACTGCAATGCATAAATTTGTTACTCAATTTGATTAACAAATTATAACAGAGAATGTTGCAAAATCTGTAATAATTACAGTGTATGTGTACAACCTGATTTTATATTGCTAATATTTTTATTTATTTTTTCATCAATTTCGGTACACAGAATTAGGACATTTGGATAAATTTCAGTGTGTACGTTTGACCAACCTCTGGAAGAATAGCTTGGATTTAAATCCTAGCTGCCCCTTAGAATCTCAAATTGCAGGCAGCTGAAGTGATTTTCAGGCATGGGAGGGATGGGGATCTTGTCATAAAAGGCCCTGCAACACCAGTCATAATTCTTCCACTTCAGTCCAATGGGTTCTGAGGAGACAGGTGAGACCAATTTGAGCTGCACCACAAATGGAGCAGGAAGTTCTTGATGGACATACAAGGTAGATATCGTGGGAAATTGTGTTCTCCTTCTGCCATTCACATTGGTTTTCCATGAGACCCCAATAAATTGGCTTAAGGTGCTCAGTGCCATCGCAAACAATCCTTCTAAGTTTTGAGCAGGCTTGAGACAGAGACTGTCAGTAGAGATATCATTTATTATGAAGGGGATTTTGATTACATCCTTTAGCAATTTCTTTCACTCAGCTGGTAACCCCTTGCTGTAATGAAGCTCAAATAAAAATGTTTGCACAGGGAGCTTGATGTCACAGCATGGCCAATGAGTGAAATTTGGGCTCCATTTCTAGGACTGTTAGGTGGGAGAGGATGCTGAAGTTGATTCGTGTATCCTGATGTTGAGTTTGGAGGACTTTGTAGAATGTTAATAATACCTTAATGCTTTGAGGTGCTTGATCTAGATAATCCATGTTTTGGGAGCTTATGGCTCAACAGGCTTGAGATCTCCATCTTTAAACACTTTTTTCTCAGATAGCCAAAGGCTGTGGCATATTGAACGGAATAGTGAATATCATTGTCAATGTCTGGATTTATTGAAAGGAGTCTCTGGAGTGATGGATATGGTGGTCCATGACTTCTGGAGCTCTGTTATGGTATTTTATGGGCAGAGGGCTGCTTTATTCAGCAGGTCAGAGTGCTATAAAACCTTTGTTTGGCAGATATTGAGGCCCCTCATCACTAATCTTTCAGTGAAATTATTGAGAATGACTACTTTGAGCCTGGCTAAATGAGCACAGATACGATTGTTACCCATGAAGCTTCACTGTCTCCAGAACTACTATTCAACTAATACTGTGATGAGGAGGAAAATCAATACTTTTGCCTTTTTCAGACTTGGAAGGGAAGGAGAACAATGAATGAGAATTAGAGGAGATGCATCATGTGTTGGTACGGCAACTGCTCTGCTTGTGACCACAAGAAATTGCAGAGAGTTGTGGACGTAGTTCAGGCTAAAGATATATCATCTTAATAGAAGGACATAGAAACATCACAATTTGGAACAGAACTCTGATATTTTGAAATACAAGCTTTTCCCAGGTATCTCCATTGGGATTGATGGGAAGTAAATGGGCAGCATCAATCCTACCCATTTCCTATCACAGGGGTGAGGTTAAAGTTACTCATTATTTCTTCAAAGAAAGCCTAACAGAAGAATGTTAATCTTATAGCTGGCACTCTGAACTATTGAAACAATATCCGTCCATTAAAATAGCAGCAATTGAGACACGATGTTCCCTAATCTGCTTCTGTCTGCTCAGCCTACTAAACCTGTTTGATTTAACCTCACTATTCAGTTGAAATATTCTCAATAAATTAGTGGGAAACTCAGAGACAATGTAGCAGTTGGGACAATTGACCTGAATGTAGAGGACAAATCATATTTCCTGACAATGTTAATAATTCCCTTCTAGTTTGGATAGAACCTATTTTTCTTGCACAGTGGTCCCAATGATCCAAGTACCTGAGGTCTTCCTTCCCATATCAGCTCTTTATCTCTGCATTTGTTTGTCCAATATTCCTAATATTCCTTTACTGGACCAGGGATTAATCCCAAGATTACAACCCTTGAGGGTTACAATCTTCGTTAACGTAATTCAACTTTATGATAATTACAAGGATCTCTCTTCTGACAACTCCGTAAACAAACGTATTGAAATAAATGGCATCTATGAACTTCTCAGAGTGGAAGAAACTCGAGCCAATAGAATTCAAAGACCAACTGAAGGGATAGCAATCAGGACCATGACAAGTGAATAGGGGGCTATATAAACACCAGCACTCCCAGAGAGAAACGGCAACAACTGTGCACTGAGGATGTCACCTCGACTGGTGATGGAACATCTGCAAGCTAATTGGCAAGCTCGGTGTACACCACATTAGATTAGATTATATTAGATTCAACTTTATTGTCATTGTGCTGAGTACAGATACAAAGCCAATGAAATGCATTTAGCATCTGACCAGAAATGCAAAGAATAGTGTTATTTACAAAATAACTGCGAATAAAAAGTGAGTGCTACAGCACACAAATATAAAAGTACTGAGACTGTACAATATGGGTGCAATACTGCTTAGCGCTGTGATGTGAGGTTCAGCAAGGTCATATCATCAAAGGATGCAATTTATTGTGAAGGGTAAAACTCACTTGAGTTTTTGCCCAGTAAACTCCTTCCATGCGTCTGGAAGAAACATTGTTATAATGGCCTAAGCTTCAGTGTACAGTACACTGACAGCACTCATGTCACTGATGTATTGTCTGTCAGTGCCAGTATATTCATCAGTTTCCCTTTAGAAAAGGCTCCAATTGTATAACACAAGATTCACTGACTGTATTCCTGCAGTCTTTGTTTCTCACCCCAATGTTCCTCAATTTTGAAAAGAGGAGGTTCACTCGTCATTGAATGCACAGCCAGTCTGTGATCATAGGAAAACAAATATGCAAATGAATGCTTGTTATCCTGGCAGCTTCTGTTAATTATTTCATCCTATAACCATCGATGGAGCAGCATTCCTTCAGGGCAAATGGGGACAATGGTCATGCTGCTGTATATCCAAAGATGCATGTTGCACAAGGGTGTGGCTAATACCAAAACTGCGTAATCGCAGTGAAAACCTGGAAAGAAATATATTATGTTAACATAGTCAACATTCTCAGTGGCCAAGCAATAGTTTGAGAGGACTACAGCTGATGTGGCCACGACAGCACTCCCACCTTTGAGCCATATTTTGCATGTTTAACTTTCATTCTAGAGACTGAGGTAGAAATGCTGGGCTGTCAGTCTACTGTGGCGCTGGAGGGTGTTCAGTTAGACATTAAATTGAGGCCCAGTATACCCTTTCTCACAGTTGGAAAAAAGTCAAGACAATTGGAAAGTTCTCTCCATGTTCTAGTCAATGCCTATTCCTTAACCCAGACCTGTAAACAGTTCATTGGTAAACACGAGGAATTCTGTAGATGCTGGAAATTCAAGCAACACACATCAACGTTGCCGGTGAACGCAGCAGGCCAGGCAGCATCTCTAGGAAGAGGTACACTGACGAAGGGTCTCGGCCTGAAACATTGACTGTACCTCTTCCTAGAGATGCTGCCTGGCCTGCTGCGTTCACCAGCAACTTTGATGTGTGTTGCTTGAACAGTTCATTGGTCACCACTTGTGGAATATTGCTGAGCAAAAGTTAGCCATTACATTTCTCTGTATCAGAACATAGAATATTCTTCAAGTGAACTCCAAAGTACAGCCAAATAAGTTTTTTTTCTTCTTTCCATTAATGAAAAGAATTTTACAGCCTATCATTTTATTCCTCTGAGTACGGAAACTGCTCTGCAGTATGATTTCTGAATTTATTGATATTAATATGCTTCATAATGAAATGGATGCCATGCGAAGATTAAGTGAGAGAAATCTGTGAAAATATATATTTCTGAACTGAGTCCATTTTAATAATGTATGCTTTCCCTTCAGGAGTTCAATATTAGCCCTACGAGCTTATTGACAGCAGTGACCTTCACTGGTGAGTGCTGCCTCTCTTGATCTGTGATTGCCAGGAAATATGGATGTAGAGCATAGAGGTCAGTGGCAGTGATAGCAATTGCTGTAGCAAAGAAGGTTACACTATGACAGGTGAAATAAGCAGACAACAATAAGAAGATCACTTGATTGATGGAACTGATCAGGATTGAACAAAGCAACTTGCAACCATTCTGATTAGAGTGAGCTGTCTTCAATGGAACAGTCACTGCCATATTGATAAGCCGGTCAATAGACATTAAGTATTTTTGAGTAAGGGAAAGGTTTAGCTGCAAAGCCGAAGCAGAAAGTGAACACTGTGTTTCAGATGAAGAGAAAAGGACTGATGCTCATGTTACTTTGCTTTCAAAAATGAAGGTGGCATAGAAATACAATTTACTTCAAACCTTTTATTTTTTAAATGTGTCAGCAAGTAAATCAATGATACACAGAGTGCTGAATTTACTAATGTGCTGGAGTTCAATTAACACCAGCTGAAACACATTTGTTAGTGTTAGATACTTCAATTGTGCACGTTAACCCTTCAAATGCTGTGAATGAATTTGTTTATCGCTGTGTCTAATTTGATTCCTTTAACAATGGATGCACACACAGTCACGTCGTGAATTGAGGGTCACTGAATAGTGATCAGGAATCTGACTTGTTTTATTCCCATCACTATCCCAGGATAGGTTAATCCAGTTAGAGCACATCAAAAATAAAACAGTTATATATTACTCCATAGTGCCTTGCTTGAATTCAGTATGTAGCAAAACCATTCACAGCCAATGCAATATTCCTGAAGTGAAGTAAACACGGGAGAGTGAAAAATTTAGGAGCTAATTAAAGTTCATCATTATTTAATGAATTGAATGATCAAATAATCTGGTCTAGATGCTGATTAATCTACTGAAGTTAGCAAAATCAAAGTTTGGGACTACTGTAAAGCTTGAGCAGCTGAGTATCACACAGGCATCTCATTCACTCACTGAGCCATTGGAGGAGCTACTAAACATTTACACAACAATACATATTATTTAAAACCAGGAGGGTTATTTGTAACTTTCAATATTTAAAGGAAAGGATTCCAAAAAGATTCAGGCTCACCGAAAACCCATTTCACTCCTGTTTTGTTGACAGACAATTTGCTGCTCCCGCTCCTTTAGAAGATTTGTGTAATTGAGACAGATGTTGCATCTAATTTCTAGGGCAAAGCAGGCTATTCCTTCAAAATTGTGCTCCCTCTGGGTTCACAGGAGAGGTCCCAAGAAGTGAGCAGTGCCCTTTGATTCCCAATTAAAATGAAATGAAATATGGAGCCTTTGTTAAGGATTAAGGACAGTTTCTCTGCTGTGTTCGCTGTGAGGACGGCAGCAGGACAACCTTCAGTGAGTTTGTGAGGAGAAAGCCATATTATATGAACAAATCCTCTCAACAAATTGAAACTAATTCCGAGCACTGAAAATTATCGAGTAACACTTAGAGGAGTCTCTGACTGTAATTAAATGTACCTTTTGGCTGATTTATGATGTGCTACATAACTCAATTTAATGAAATTGTAAATCAATAAATTCAATTTGCCTAATTACCAGAAGTTTTAAATGGCTTATTAATGTAGATTTACTTTAGCCTCTTTGTTGTAGGCTAAAAGGACACTATGCAATGTCTTGATTGAGAAAGCAAATGTTTGAGGTAACTAATAGCTATTTTTCTGGTATCTCAGGATTTGTTGTTTTAGTTATTTGGCATGTTAGTTTAGCTACTGATATGTTGATTTGTCAATTCCACACAGATTATTAAACTCTGGAACTGAACATGGGATGATATAACAATATAGTTGTATTAGCATAATAACTGGAAGTTACTCATTCTAACCTTTATAACATAGGCTGGAGTAAAAGCACAGAAAACCAGGCCTGGGAGTGAAAGTTCAGACTTCACTGCCAATGCAGCCTGGATGCCAGTTTAACTGATGCACCTTTCCTCAAGTGACAATGGGCCAAAGAATAACGGTACGGTTTCCTCAGGTTTTAGAGCTCTCACTAATGGGATATTCCTTGGCTTTGATTCTTTGACTTTTGTTGCTTAAATTTTTTTATGTTGTTTATGACGTGCCTTTTATGGGATAATTTGTAAAACCATTTGATTACTTCTGCAATATTTAGCGCAATGATTTGCTAACCATTATCAAAACACTAAAAACTTCTGGAGACACAAGAGACTGCGGATGCTGGAATCTGGAGCAACCGCGATCTTGATGCAGGATTTCAACCCAAAATAATGACAATTCCTTTCCTTCCATATATGCTGCTTGACCAGCCGAGTTCCTCCAACGATTGTTCGTTGCTATAAGCTCTGCACGACTGTGTTGTAATGAAGGACAGTTATATAGCTTCTTCATTCACCAAAATGATCTTTGCAGAGGGTGTTGGTTTGGGTGGGCATCGCAGCAGCCTGCTTTGAGCAAGGCCATGTCGGTGTGTTAGAGCGGTAGCTCAGCTGAGGCATGGTTGGATATGGATGATGTTATAGTAGGAGAGATATGCTGTATACTGCAGAGATTCTGCCACTGTCTGTAAGAAGTTTATACATTCTCCCCATTACCGTGTAGGCTTCTGGGTGCGCCAGCTTCGTCCCACATTCCAAAGACATATGGTTTAGTAGGTCAATTGGTCACATAGGTGTAAATGGGCAGCTGCCATGCTGTACCTCTAAACCAAACTAACAACATATAATCAGAAGCTCAGCTCAGGGGCATAATAAGTAGCTAAACTTTGACAGGAAATGTTACTCAGCTATGTAATTGTAAGCTCAGCTTTGTGTTTACCCAGTGTGCATTTAGTACCAGAGTGTGATAAGTTTATAAGAAAGCGAAGTTCTGTTGCAAAACTCCAGAAATCTTTATGACTGCATTATAATGACTGCTAGTTATCTCCTTATTGTTTCCTGATTAATAGAAGTTGTGTACAAAGGAAAAAGCACTTGGCTGTTCGTGATTATGTGTTTGTCCATCAGAGCAAAAATTATTGCATCCTGCTTCACTGCTGATTCTGTTGTTGTTCCTAAAGGCCAATTTATACTTCTGCATCAAATCTACGTTGTACCCTACGCCGAAGCCTCACGCGCACCTCCCCAAAGTGTAACTATGTGTCGTGGCAACATAGACCGCAACAACTGTGATTGGTCCACTTGGCAGCATCGCATTTCCTCCTACGCTGCAATAGCTTCGCATTGGGCAACTGAAGGGCAGGGAGGGAACTCTGGCTGCAATGCTTTCCATAAAGCTTTACAGACCTCCAAAATTACGGAGGACCCTGTGCTTGATGCCAGTTTGTAGCTAGCTCCTACAGCCTGCTGACTTCCAGCTGAAGCTAAAACTCGAATGGTGATTGCCAGTCTCTGAGTATACTGTGCGTACACTGATGAGAAATAAATGGTTGGAGATGATGAATCAAATCGTCAAATCTACCTGCTGACTTCTGAAAATATTTGAAATGCATTTCCTCGTCCATGTCTCTCAGTGACCGGACAAGCACAGAAAATTCACCCTCCTTCGGTTTCAGTCACCATTGTTTGAAGTTTGCGTTTCTTTGTGTTGAGTTTCAACACAAAGAAACTCAACACAGTGGCATAGAAACCCCACCGCCAACTAGCGTTTTGGCGGTGAATTGCAGAGTGACGCAAACACACCAATGCACAAGTATAAATACTCTTGTGTAGGCTACGGTGTAGGCTACTATGCAGAAGTATAAATCAGCCTTTACAGGAGAACTCACTGCATTGTGGGAGTATTCATTCTTAGGCAGTCACTCACCAGTGCTATAATCACAATCACACTTCACTTAGTTAGGTAAATGAATACATTTCCATCTAAATAGGCACACCGGGCTAATGCATTCCATCTAGTGTTGTGGGTTGCACACAAGCAGAATAAGGTTTATTGGCACTGGCCATGCAAGTCTGGGATGCTGTCACGAAGTTTGCTGTTTTGTGGCAGCAGTACAGAGCAAGACATAGAAATCACTATAAGTTACAATAAATAAGGAAATAAGTACATTTAAAATATAAAAGAAAATTTACAAGAACATTACTGGGTCTTGAGGACATGAGTTATAGGGTAAGTCTGAATAGATCCGGACCTTGTTCCCTGGAGCACAGGACAATGATGGAGTTGTGACAGACATATTCAAAATTCTGAAAGGTAAATGTAAGTAGGCTTTTTCCACTGAGACTAGGTGAAACTAGGGCTAGAGGTGACAGGCTAAGTGTGAAAGGTGAAATATTTAAGGGAAGCCTGGGGGGTAGCTTCTTCAGTCGGAGGACAGTGGGAGTGCGGAATGAGCTGCAGCAGAAGCGGTGGAATTACACATCCAAAAGGCTGGAGAAATTCCGCAGGTCAGGCAGCATCAATAGAAAGGAATAATAGTTAACATTTCAAGCTGAGACCTTTCATCAGGATTGGAAAGGAAGGGGGGAGGGGAAGGAAGGATTACATAGCAGATGATGCTAGAGGGTGGGGGAAGGGGGAAGGGGATGAGTTATGAAGCTGGGAGGTGATAGGTGGTAAAGATAAAGAGCTGAAGATGAAGGAGTCTGATAGGAGAGCAGAGTAGACCGTTGCAGAAAGGGAAAGGGAAGGACCCCTGGGGAGGTGATAGGCAATTGAGGAGAAGATAAGAGGTAAGAGGGGAACCAAAGTGGGAAAGAAATAAGAGGGAAGGGGATGGGGGAAATTACCGGAAGTTAGCTTCCATTGGGTTGGAGGCTACCCAGATGGAATATGAAGTGTTACTCCTCCAGCCTGAGAGTGGCCTCGTCATGGCAATAGAGGAGGCCATGGACTAACATGTTGGAATGGGAATGGGGATTGGAATCAAAATGGTTGGCCACCAGGAAATCCTGCTTGTTGCAGACAGAACAGTTGCTCAACAAAGCAGTCCCCCAATCAGGAGCACAGGACACAGTAAATGACCCTGACAGACTTGAAGCCGAAGTGTTACCTTATCCGCAAGGACTGTTTGGTGCCCTGAATGGTGGTGAGAAAGGAGGTGAATAGACAGCTGTAACATTTCCTCCACTTGCAAAGATAAGTGCCCGGAGGGAAATTAGTGGGGAAGGACAAAGGTACAAGTGAATCACAGAGATGGGTGTGGGTTTAATTTCAACATTCAAGAGAAATTTGGATAAGTACATGGATGAGAAGGTTATGTAGGGCTATGGTCCTGGTGTAGGTCAATGGGATTAGATAAAATAATAATTTGGCAAGGGCAAGATGGACTGAAGAGCCTGTTTCTGTTTTGTGATGCCCATGACTCTAAATAAATAGTACAAAATAGGAATAACAAAGTAATATTCATGGATCATTCAGATATATGATGATAGAAGGAAAGAACCTGTTGCTAAAATCTTGAATGTGGGTCTTCAGGCTCCTGCACTACCGACCCATTGGTAGTAACGAGAAGAGGGCATGTTTTAGATGGTGAGGGTCGTAAATGATGCACATTGTCTTACTGAGGCACTGCCTTTTGAAGATGTCCTGGCTGAATTTGCAACACCTTGCAGCTTCTTTTGATCCGGCACATTGGAGCCTCCATACCAGGCGGTGACGCAACCAGTCAGAACGCTGTCCATTGTACATCTGTAGAAATTTGCTGACATACCAAATCACCTCTGACTCTTAATGAATTCTCCCTGATTGCGGCCAAGGATAGGCCTTCTGAGATGTTGACTCCCAGGAGTTTACAGCTGCTCACGCTTCCCACCACTGACCTCTCAATGATGATTGGCGTGTGTTCTCCCTTCCTGGAGTTCACAATCAATTCCTGGGTCTTGCTAATGTTGAGTGCAAGGTTGTTATTGCATACCACCCAACTAGCCATTCTATCCCACTTATCGTCACCATCTGAAATTCTGCTAACAACAAATGGTGTCATAGGCAAATTTAGAGGGCTTTTGGGCTGTGCCTGTCAACACTGATGTGAGTATAGAGAGAGTAGAGCAGCAAGCTAAACATACATCCTTGATGTGCATCTGTGTTGATAGGTAGCGAGGAAGAGATGTTATTACTGATACACCGTGACTGCAACCTCCTGATAAGAAACTTAAGGATCCAGTTGCAGAGGGAGATACAAAGACTAGGTTTTGAAGCTTGTTGGTTAGTAGTGAATGGATGATGATGTTGAATGTTGGATGTAATCAATAAATGACAGCCTGACGTATGCATTGCTGTCGTCCAGGTGGTCCAAGGACAAGAGGAGAGCCAGTAAGATTGCATCCACTGTAGATCTATTTATAGGCAAATTGCAATGGATCCAAGTTGTTGATTAGGCAGGAATTAATTCCAGCCATGACTAACCTCTCAAAGCACTTCATCACAGTGGATGTGAGTACTACTGAGTAATAATCACGCTGTTCTTCTTGGGCACTGTTATGATTGATGCCCTTCTGAAGTCAGTGAGAAACTCCCACTGCAGCAGAGTGTGGATGAAAATGACCTTGAACACTCCAGCCAGTTGGTTGGCGCAGTTTATCAGTGCCTTGCCATTATTGATATGAATTCAGAATTTGTGAGATTATCACTTTGAGACGGAATCCATTTCATTCTTTTGTTGAAGCACAACATGTTCCAAGAAACTCCTCCCCAGGAGAAACAGTACTGCCACTGTCAAGAGGAGAATCACCAAGAGCAAATGATACAGTCTTTTCTGCACAGGTCACTAGTAGTGAGCCCAACCCTTCTGGTCTGAAAACATAATAATCCTGATGTTAAAACATTTCCACATGCTTCTGTTCTGAGCAGACCCAACTGCAGTTTACTCTCCATTCATCGAAAGACATTTCTTTAGAATCTGAACCCAGTATGAAAATGGTGATATAATGAAGCGCTCGTGTACCCCAAGTGCAGTGTACATAGTATTGTTGTGAACAATGCTATGTTTTGTAACTCCAGAAACTAGCAGAAAGAATAAACATAGGAGTTGGGGTATTTGCCTACTTAGTTTTTTCTTTTCCTTTTTTTAAAAAAAGTGAGCTACCAACATATGATGTAGTGGTGTAATAATGTATGCCTTTCAAGTATTTTTTACATATAATCCATAATGAATTATGCAAAGAGACAAAGAATGCTTAATAAAACAATATATTTACAATATTACTCAAATATTAAATACACTACACTCCTCCCTGCTTAGCTACAAAATCCAATTCTATAGTGAAGGTGTCTCAAATCAAATATGTAACATATTGCTCTACAGTCATCTTACACAGTATATATAGTGCCTATAATAAGTATTAACTCCCCCCCCCAGAAGTTTTCATGTTTTATTGTTTTACAACATTGAATCACAGTGGATTAATTTGGCTTTTTTTGACACTGATCAACAGTAAAGACTTTTTTTCGTCGTTATTTGAAAGATGCACCTTCGGCAGGAAGTACAGTCTTGAGCCTATGTAGATTGTTTTCTATCAGCTTTGCCCATCTAGACACTAGGATTTTTCCCCATTCTTCTTTGCAAAACTGCTCAAGCTCTGTCAGAGTACATGGAGAGTGAGAGTGAACAGCCCTTTTCAAGTCCAGCCACAAATTTTCAATCAGATTGAGGTCTGGACTCTGACGTGGCCACACCAGGACATTAATTTTGTTGTTTTTAAGCCATTCTTGTGTAATTTTGGCTTTATGCCTGGGGTTATTGTCTTGCTGGAAACCAAATTTTCTCAACTCACAGTTCTCTTGCAGACTGCATCAAGTTTTGCTACAGGATTCCCTGTATTTTGCTGCATTTATTTTACCCTCTACATTCGCAAGCCTTCCAGGACCTGCTGCAGTGAAGCATCCCCACAGCATGATGCAGCCACCGCCATGCATCACGGTAAGGATGGTGTGTTTTTGATGATGTACAGTGTTTGGCTTATGGCAAACATAGCGCTTAGTCGGATGGCCAAAAAGCTCAGTTTTGGTTTCATCAGACTAGAGAACCTTCTTCCAACTGACTTCATAGTCTCCTACATGAAATTTTGGTTAGTTTGCCAGAAGACATGTGAGTTTTTTCTCAGCAGTGGCTTTCTCTTTGCCACTCTTCCATAAAACTGCGGTTGGTAAAGCACCCAGGCACCAATTGTTGTATGCATGGTCTCCCCTAGTTCAGCCACTGAAGCTTGTAACTCCTCCACAGTATTTACAGGTCTCTTGGTAGCCTCCCTCACGAGTCCCCTTCTTGCACGGTCTCTTAGTTTTTGAGGACAGACTGCTCTAGGCAGATTTACAGCTGTGTCATATTCTTTCCATTTCTTGATGATTGACTTATCTGTATTCCAAGAGACATTAAGTGACTTGAAAATTTTCCTGTATCCATCTCCTAACTTGTGCTTTTCAATAGCCTTTTCGCGGAGTTGCTTGGAGTGTTCTTTTGTCTTCATGGTGTAGTTTTTGCCAGGATACTGGCTCACCAGCCGTTGGACATTCACGATACAGGTGTACTTTTACTACAGTCAATTCAAACACCTTGGCTGCACACAGGTGATCTCCATTTAACTAATTATGTGACTTCTAAAACCAATTGGCTGCACCAGTGATGATTTGGTGTGATATATTAAAGAGGGGTGAATACTTATGCAATCAATTATTTTCTGTTTTATATTTGTAATCAATTTAGATTGTTGTAGTTATCTGTTCTCACTTTGACATGGAAGAGTCTTTTTCTGTTGATTAGTGCCAAAAAAGGCAAATTAAATCCACTGTGATTCAATGTTGTAAAACAAAAAAAACCATGAAAATTTCCAAGTGGGGGTGAATACTTTTTATAGGTGCTGTATACTGTGAATACTATGTAATGTGAATACTCTATAGACATCCTTGACATAATAATTTTCAAATTGTCCCATTCAGGCCCTAAGATTTAATCGCCATGGAGAATGTCTTAATCTTTTTGGATAACATCTTTCCTGACATGGATAGTCACTCTGCTTGGCAGATGAGACTTATAGCTGTGAAACAATCTCAGATTCTGGGGCCTCTTCTACGGTGGTTGTAAGAGTCAACACTGGGCCTGCAGGAAGTGGTTCTGACAGCTCTGGACACCTTAACATCGAAACATAGAAAACCTACAGCACAATACAGGCCCTTCGACCCACAAAGTTGTGCCGAACATGTCCCAACCTTAGAAATTACTAGACTTATCCATAGCCCTCTATTTTTCTAAGCTCCATGTACCTATCCAAAAGTCTCTTAAAAGACCTTACTGTATTCGCCTCCACCACCATTGCTGGCAGCCCATTCCATGCACTCACCACTCTCTGCATAAAAAACATACCCCTGACATCTCCTCTGTACTTACTCCCCAGCACCTTAAACCTGTGTCCTCTTGTGGCAACCATTTCAGCCCTGGGAAAAAGCCTCTGACTATCCACACAATCAATGCCTCTCATCATCTTATACACCTCTATCAGGTCACCTCTCATCCTCCTCCGCTCCAAGGAGAAAAGGCTGAGTTCACTCAACCTGTTTTCATAAGCCATGCTCCCCAATCCAGGCAACATCCTTGTAAATCTCCTCTGCACCCTTTCTATGGCTTCCACATCCTTCCTGTAGTGAGGCGACCAGAACTGAGCACAATACTCCAAGTGGGGTCTGACCAAGGTCCTATATAGCTGCAACATTACCTCTCGGTTCCTAAATTCAATTCCACGGTTAATGAAGGCCAATACACCATATGCCTTCTTAACCACAGAGTCAACCTGCACAGCTGCTTTGAGCATCCTATGGACTTAGACCCCAAGATCCCTCTGATCCTCCACACTGCCAAGAGTCTTACCGTTAATAATATATTCTGCCAATATATTCTTTCTTCTTTAACAATTGACCCTGTTCTCCATAACCGATCAATGTGTTATCTCCAGATGACATCATGCACAATCTCCACTGTGTATGATAATGGTTCAGTTCTGTCCTTAATCTTTCCAAGTGCACACTTCTGATCATCTCTGTGGTCTGTCGCCAGGACTGCTTGTCCGGGAGTGAAACATCAAAACTCTTTGACTGAGGATCCCTCATATTGTCTCAACTGTTTGGCCTGCATACTCTTTCCTCAATTCAGTTCAAGGACATCCAAGTGTGAGCACAAGTGATGACCCAAGAACAGTATACAGTAGCTGATAATTTGTTGGTTGTGGAGCGTGCTTCATTGCAATATGCAAGGAGGAAATGGCGAATTTTTGATTCAGTTTCAGAGTAGTGTGTTCTGCTGACATTACTCACAGTGTGTTCTTTAGACATTGGACAAAGCTTGCTGTCAAGCTATTTGTAGGTGAGTGGTATGATGCAGATGTACTATGTCCTATTCCATTCATTTTCAGGAATGACTGCAACTGTTTAGCAACAAACTTTGATCCATTGTCACTGACTAAGTGTTCTGGTACTCAAGTCCTTTAGAAAAGGTTTCTCTAGGCATCAACAGTGTACAAGGTGGTAGAGGAGACTATTGAGAACTCTTCTGGCCACCTTGTAGCTGCAACCACTAGCCCTTAACTCCAAGTAGAGTCATCGGGATGTCGTCATGACAGCATTTTTTTAGCAGGCTTTCTTATTTTTACGAGGCTGGGTTGCGAGCTCTACGCTCAACCAGCACGGATGGAAAGTGTGCAAGGGAGCCAGCTGGATTTGAACTCGGGAGCCTTCGCTTGGAAGTCCGGTGCTGATGCCACTATGCCACCAGCCGGCTCTGCATCCACTACTATCAAGAAATTTGTGCCCGTGAATGGCCCAGAAAAATCCACATGAATCCCCTGCCATGGCATCTTCTGGACTTAATGGCAACCCGAACAGGTTTTGGTTTTGACATTGCAATTTTGTTCATGCTCATTTTGATTCCTGACTGCAATTCTGTAGCATTTCTATTGATACAATGGTTTCAACAGCTCTTTTAAAAGTGAGTTGTCTTTCAGTTAACAGCCACTTTTGAATGTTTTCTTGTAAGATTTCTCAAATTAAATGACCTCGCAGTGCAGTATTAAGCCCATCAATGAACTGACAATGCTCAGACAATTTCTTCAATTCTGCAAGTGAGCTGAAATGGACTCCCCTTCCTTTCAATTCTGCTTACAAAACCTAAAACATTCTGCAATCAACGCTGATTTATGCAATCAAAGATGTTCCTGCATTAAGTTCACAATATCAACAAAGTTCTTTTCTGCTGCATTGGCTGGAGCAGTTAAACTTGTCGGCACACTGTATGCTTTTCCATCCTTTGCACTCAGCAACACTGGCACTCATTTTTCATTGGCTATTGCACTTGCTTCAGTATACTTCTCAATTCATTCAGTATACATCATCCAGTTATGTGTTATGCAATGGAAAACGTCTGTCTTCCTGAGGCACCTAGCCACTTCTGCTTTTGTTTCATCCATTATTATTGTCATTCTGTACTAATGGTTTATGAACCCATGGCCATTCCCTTTGCTTGTATTTAGATTTCTAAAAAGCATTTGACAGGATGTCACATTAGAGACTATCGCATCAATTAAGAGCCTGAGGTATTGAAGGGAGAGTGTAGCATGGATTGAAAACTGACAGAAACATTAAACAAAGGATTGGAATGAATGGGCTCTTTTCAGGCTGGAGGATGCAACTAGTGCTAGTGGAGTACTCTTGGGATTGGTTCCTGGTATTCAATTATTTACGATTTAAAGGAGGAGGAGTGAATGAAATATAACATTTCTAAGTTTACCAATGACATGAAAATGTCACAGAGGGATGAAGACATTGTGATTCTGCAAGGGGTTACAGATAGATTGAATGAATGGCTGACAACCTGGCAATCGAAGTGTGAGGTCATGCACTTCAGTAAGGGGTAAGTTGTGGAAGGTTACAAATGAGAGCAGAAGCTCAGAAGGATCCATTTTTTCTCATGTGTGAATCACAAGAAGCTAGCCATCAGGTCCAACAAGTTGTTAGGAAGACAAATGGCATTTTTGCCCTCTATAACAAAGTGGTTGGAGTTTTAGAATAAGGATGTTTTGTTTGCATTACAGAGTGTTGGTGAGACCACATCTGGAATACTGAGTATAATTTTGATCCACTTATTTAAAATAGTAGCATTAGAGGAATCTGTCTGCGATTCACCAAGGGTAATTCATGGAATGAGAGAGTTGTCCTATCAAGAAAGGCTCAACAGCTTGAGGCTGTATTCCATGGAATTTAGAAGAATGAGGTGTGGCCTTTTTCAAGTAACTCAGATCCCAATGTGGCTTCGTACCTAGATGCCATGTCGCTCTCACTAATGGGAGAGTCACAAACAAGGGAACACACAATAGCTATAAAAATGGAAGTCAGTCATTTAAAGCTGAGACGCATAGAAATTTAGAAAGTTAGTGAATTTCTGGAATTCACTTCACATGAGAATGGTGGAGGACGGATAGATGTATTTAAGGTGTATACAGAAAAAAAACGAGAGATTGATGAATTTAGGTTGTAGGAAACTGGCATCAAAGAGGTTTTAAGGCCAGCATGTTCATATTGAATGGCAGGCAGGCTTAAGGGGCCTGATAACCTACTCCAATTTCGCTTTCAACACCATCATACTCCCAAAACACTAGTGAGGAAACTGTCCTCATTGTGTCTCAAAGCTTCCCTCTGCAATTGGATACTAGCTTCTTAACAGTCCGTGTGACGGCAATGTCTCTTGTCCCATTATGCTGAGCACTGGTGCTCCCCAGGGCTGTGTGCTCAGCCCACTGCTGTTCACACGCTGACTCATGACTGTATCACAGGATCCAGCTCAAAGTGTGTCATCACATTGGTGGATGCCACAACAGTGGTTGGCCTTATTGAGAACGATGACGTGATGGTGTATAGGGAGGAAGTGGAGCAGCTGCTGGATTGGTGTGAGTTTAAGCATGAACATGGAGAAGGCAAAGGAAGTCATTATGATCTTCAGGAAGGTCCTGATGAACCATCTCCCTCTGTGAATACATGGCTCCTCTGTAGAGACAGTTAAGCCCATCAAATTCCTGGGAGTTCACATCACAGATGACCTCACCTGGTCCCTTCACATCACCTCATTGAACGAGAAAGCACAACAGCGCCTGCAGTTTCTAAGAAGATTGAGGCAACCAAGGCCTCCCACCCTACATCTTAACTGTGTTTTACAGGATCACCATTGGGAGCGTCCTGACAAGTTGCATCTCCATCTGGTATGGGAGCAGTCGAGCATCAGAACAGAATTCCCTACAAAGGACTGTGAGAATAACTGAAAGGATCATAGGGGTCTCCTACCATTCACTGGGGATATTTATTAGGAGTGCTACATACGCAGGGCCCTCAGTATCATTAAGGACCCCACCCATCCATCCAGCACCCTCTTTGACTTTCTACCATCTGGCTAGAGACTACGATGCATGGTCAGGATGAGAAACAGTTTCTTACCCCAGGCCATTAGGCTTCTGAAATCCTGGACATATCATATTTGAAGTGTTATTGGTTAATCTGTTCCATACCTTACAATATTTAATATTAATGCACTTTAGTTTGTTATTTATGTGTGATTCATCTAGATTTTATCCTTACCTTCATAAGTTATCATGTGTTATGTGTACTACTGTAACTTTATGCCCTGGTTTGGAGAAACATTGTCTTGTTTCTATATATATTATATAGTTAAATACGTTGCATACATGTATATAGTTAAATGACAATAAACTTCATTTGATAACTTGATTTTCTTGTGTTCTTAAAATCTTCCCTTCTTAAGAATTGTAACGACTCATTGATCTCAAGGTTGCAAATTGTTTAGTAGTATGGAACTTCCACAGAGGCAGTCTTTGGAGCCCTTGAATAAACTGTGTAACTTGTCTGAGCTCTGTATGACTTGTGTGATCTGACATGTTCTGCAGTGGACTTTGTTAAAGGTTAAGGACCACACATACTTTACAATGAAGGGCATCAATAAATGTAACTACAAAGTATTGTGAGAAGTGAAAAAGCTAAATGTATTTCATCTGTGTTGCATAAACCCCAAGACTATGTTAAGTACTCTAGCACACATAAAATTATGTAACATTGTTAAAAGTGTCCGCCGTGGCTAAGTAGTAAAAACTCTTGTCTCAAGTTGGAAGGTTGTTATGGGTTGAAGCTTCACCCCAGAGACACTGGCATATGTCTAGGCTGGTGCTCTCGGCGTGCAGTGCTAAGGGAGCATTGATGAGCTGTCTGCTCTCTCAAATGAATGTAAATGTACCCATGACTTAATTCAAAGTACAGAGGAGCACCACCAGTGTCCTGGCCAAATTAGTTATTCAACCAAATTTGTAAATCAAGTTCCTTAATCATTATTCTTAACTTGTTTTTCTTTATTAGGATCTTGATTGGGAATACTCCGTGAGATTTTTCTACATTATAACAATGATGATATTTCTGAAGTATTCAATAGAGTGTATAATCCCCTAGGATGCTGTGTGATTGTCAGTGGTGCTCTTTTGCATGCCTATAGCTTTATCTTTCTATTTCTAATCATGAACTTGCTGAATCATTTTGGAATATAGTTTAATGGTGACAGATGGGTGTGTGGTTTGATGTGAAGGTCATTATTTCTAAAGACAAATCTGAATTTTCCCCAGAGAAGCAATCTGGGAAATCTTTTTCTCCTTTACAGTCCCATTGGGAATGAGTTGAAGCATGACTTAAAATGGCAAATAATTTTCAGACTAGTCCTAACTCACAGGCAGCTCAACAATGACAATGAGGGTGGAAAATTCGAGAGCAGGGAATAATTGGTTTGGATTTCCTGCACAATTTGCATATAGTTGCCATGGAAAAGTTGGGAACGCACTCTAGATGAAAACATCAACAAAGCTAAAAAGAGAAAAGCAGCTACAAAAAGGGGGGGAAAAGCAAGAGAAGCAATGAAATATAGAATGTCTGCACAGATAAAATATATTCTGACGGATCGAATCAAAGTACATCTCCTCTCTCATCACTCCTTCCCATTCTCACTATCCAATGACTTAACATTTTCTTTCAAGTACTAATAAGAAAAAAATCATATTCATATTCTTAAACACAAGATTCTGCAGATACTTGAAATCTAGAATAACACAGAGGAAATGCTGGAGGAACTCAGCAGATCAGGCAGCTTCTATGGAGAGGAATAAACAGTTGATGTTTTGGGATGAAGGGTCTAGAGTTGGGTGACACCCAACTTCCATAGGGAGTTTCATGTGCAAATTCCACACAGAACCTGTTGTTCAGATTTGAAGAAAGGTTGCTGAAGCTGTAAGGCACAGCTCAGCTAAATGCACCACTTTTCCATTCTGACAATACAGGCAGGATTCCTGCTGAATTATTTTTAATTGTTTGGATTAATGATTATATTCACACATTGCCATCTGTTCACAACCTTATCATCCCATGTTCTTCAATCCACCATTAACACCATTTCAGCTGAAATCGCGCAGAATGTAGCAATCTGATGCAATTGATCTCAGGTTTGATTGCTTTCCCGCCAATTGATCTTGAGCCAAATGCTTTTGCAAGATTTTTGTTAATTTTTTTCACTAGATGTAAACATTCCTGACAAGTCCGACGTTAATAGTCTATCCATAATAGCCCTTAAACTGTGTGGCTTGTGAGGCAATTCTAGAGGAGTTAATATTAAACTACTTTGCTGTGGCCCTGTAGTCATTGCGTAAGGATAGCAGATTTCCTTCCCGTGAGCATTTAATGAGCCAGATGGATTTTAACTGCAATCCGGTAGTTTTGTGGTCACCATACTGTCACCACCATTTCATTCCAGGTTTATTTTATTAGTAGAATTTGCATTCCCCAGCTGTGGACGTGGGATTTGAACTTGGGGCTCCAGATTATATTGAAATGAATTGAGCTGCAGAAAGTACATGTGGCAAGAGAAACAGAGGGAGTCAGAGATGAAACGCTAAGAGTACCCTCGTATGGGCGCTTAAAATCCCTGCACTTACCCATTTTGGCAACTCCCTGCCTCGTACACACGATGTCCTCTTTCAATATTTTTATTGCTATTATATAAATTTCATAAATACAAATACAAAATTCATAAGGATACAAGTAAGTAATACGAATTACATTATACTTAAATCACAGTAATATGATCACAGTATCCCATATTCCAAATCAATCATGTAGAAAAAAGATTGAATTATGAAATGAAATAAAATAAAATAATTGTATTTTATTTAAAAATGTCTACCCCCACTACCAAAATGAGCTGGTTGGTAAAAAAAAAGAGGAGGGAAAAAAAAGAAATACCTTACATATAATATTAGATCATGAAGACACGTAGTCCCCTTTTATTGTCATTTAGTAATGCATGCATTAAGAAATGATACATCATTTCCTCTGGTGTGATATCACAAAAACAGGACAAACCAAGACTGAAAAAACTGACAAAACCACATAATTATACATATAGTTACAACAGTGCACAATACCATAACTTGATGAAGAAAGTCCTTGAGCACAGTAAAGTTCAAAGTTTCTCAAATGTCCCACATCTCATGCAGATGGGAGAGGGAAGAAAAACTCTCCCTGCCATGCCGACCACAATCCGACTCTGAGTCATCCGAAAACTTCGAGCTCTGATCAGCTCTCCGACACCGAGTACTGAGTGCCATCTCTGTCTGAGCGATTCAACCTCTTTCTCGGTCACCAAAAGCAGGCAAGGCCGGGGATTTTGAGGCCTACCCTCCGAAAGATTCCCAACCACGCAGTAATGACAGCAGCGGACGGGCGTTTCAGAAATTTCTCCAGATGTTTCTCTATGATTTCACGTCCATTCTCCATCAAATCAGAATTGCCCACGGCCCCTATTTAACAGATACAACATCATTTTTCAACGAAAAGCTGCGCATGCGTGGCACGCCGCCATCTTCTCCTCCTGCCGAATATAATAATAATAATAGTGGCTCAGATCCATACTTTAATAACAGTTCAAAGATAATGAAAATAATTCAGAAAGGGTCCCCATAACATTAGAAAATCATGTTTAGAATCAGAAATCGAACAACGAATCTTCTCTAGATCAAGGCACAACATAACATCAGATAGCCATTGAACATGAGTGGGTGGGGTAGCCTCCTTCCACATAAGCAAGATTGCCCTCCTGGCCATAAGAGACATAAAGGTCAATACCCGCAAATTAGATGGCTTCAGTTTTGTTGCACTATTCTCGACAATGCCAAACATGGCAGTCAAAGGATTGGGCTTAAAACTAACGTTGAAAAGTACAGAAAAAGTTTGAAGTACATCTTTCCAAAATTTTTCAAAGCTCGGACAAGTCCAAAACATATGAATTAGTGTGGCCACTCCATTAGTACATCTATCACAGTAAGAGGAAATACCTGCATAGAAACGAGAGTACACTTGATTTCCCACCTGCCACAATAACAAGCGCAAGAAATCCTCTGTAGTCAGAATCAGTAGAAGAGATGGTGAAGGGAGCAAGGAACAAAAGTTTTGTGATGCCCTTTCTAAGAATAGATAAATGATCCAAAGTTTGAGAAGAGAAAAAAGAAAAAGAAAAGCTGTATTAAGTTCAGTAGAGACTGAGTTCTGTAAACTCCCTGGTGGCATCTGCAACTTACACTCAACAAATACAGGAATATAATGTTATGCTAATCTTTCACTGTCAGTCAACACAATCAAGTCTTTCTTGATCATTTCATTGGAAAACTGGTTGACTTATCGTTATTTTCATTTCATGGGGAAATATTAAGATAGAAAATACTTTAGGAAGTGGTTTAAGAGGCAACAATCAAAATTGTTAAGAAACTATATGTTGGTAGTTTTTTTATGTAACTTTCTACATTCCTTTACCTTTATTGTGGACATCAAAAATGTATTTTAATTGACAACTTGCAGAACTTCTTTCTGATGGGTTCCTCCAAACCCCTTCACTAATACTACCAAGAATAATAAACCAGCAAAGGAGATTAATACACAGCAATATCTATGTCAGACTGTTTACTGATTACAGGTCGTCTTCCAACATGATCATACTCTCAGTACTATCAGCAAGTTCCAAACCGTGGGCCTTTGTACCTTCCTCTCCAACTAGATCATTGACTTCCTCATCAGGAGGCCACGGTCAGGGCAGATCGGAAATAACATCTCCTCCTCGCTGGCAATCAACACTTTCACACCTCAAGGATGCATACTTAGTCCACTGCTCTACTTTCTCTACACCTGTGTCTGTGTGGGTAGGCACAGCTTAAACACCGTCTATAAATTTGTCCAAAACACAACTATTGTTAGCAGAATTTCAGGTGGTGATGAGGAAGAGTACAGGAATCAGGTTAGTTGAGTAGTGTCAAAAAAACAAACTTGTACTCAACATCAGTAAGACCAAGGAGTTGGTTGTGGGCTTCCGGAAAGGTAAGTCAAGGGAAGACACACCTGTTTTTATTGGTGGGTTAGCAGTGTGCAGTTTCAGGTGCCTGGGTGCCAATATCTCTGAAGATTTAGCCTGGTCCCAACATATTGATACAATTACATAGAAGGCACAACAACAATTATATTTCATTAGGAGTTTGAGGATAGAAACATAGAAACATAGAAAATAGGTGCAGGAGTAGGCCATTCGGCCCTTCGAGCCTGCACCGCCATTTATTATGATCATGGCTGATCATCCAACTCAGAACACCGCCCCAGCCTTCCCTCCATACCCCCTGACCCCCGTAGCCACAAGGGCCATATCTAACTCCCTCTTAAATATAGCCAATGAACTGGCCTCAACTTGACAGGTCGCCAAAGACACACACAAATTTCTACAGATGTACCTTGGAGCATCACCATTTGATATGGAGGGGCCATTGCATTGATTTGGAAAGAGCTGCAGAAAGTTGTAAACTCTGCCAACTCCATCATGGGCACCATCCTCCCCAGCATCAAGGACATCTTCAAAAGGTGATGTCTCAAAAAGATGGCATCTGTCATTAAGTACCCACATTACCCAGGACGTGCCCTGTTCTCATTGCTACCATCAAAGAGGAGGTACAGGAGCATGAAGACACACACTCAACATTTTAGAAGCAGATTCATTCTGAATGAACAATGAATGCTCACTATATTTTTTTAGTTATTTGCTCTCTTTTTGCACTTTTTACTTAATTATATATAAGGGCCTTCCTGAAGATAAATCCAAGGAAGGCGACGGCCCAGATGGCATCCCAGGACGGGTTCTCCGGGCCTGTGCAAGCAAGCTAGCTGGAATGTTTGCTGACATCTTCAACTGCTCCTTGCTTCGGTCTAAGATCCCCTCATGCTTTAAGAAGGCAACGATAATCCCAGTGCCGAAGAAGAGCAAAGTGGCATGCCTGAATGACTATCGACCTGTGGCTCTGACATCAATTGCTATGAAGGTCTTCGAGAGATTGGTTATGGCACACGTCAACCACAGCCTACCCGTCAACCTCGATGCTTTGCAATTTGCCTACCGGAGCAACAGGTCAATGGTAGATGCCATCTCTCTCGCCCTACATTCCGCCTTAGAACACCTGGAAAATAAAGACGCATATGTAAGGCTCTTTTTCATTGACTACAGCTCTGACTTTAATACCATCATTCCAAATAAATTGATTCCTAAGCACCGGAACCTGGGCCTTAGCACTCAGATCTGCAGCTGGATCTTCAACTTCCTCACAGACAGGACCCAGGCAGTAAAAATAGGGGACAAGCTCTCCTCTACAATCACTCTGAGCACCGGTGCCCCACAAGGCTGTGTACTCAGCCCCCTGCTATACTCAACGTACACCCATGATTGTGTAGCCAAGTTTCCATCAAACTCAATATAGAAGTTTGCTGATGACACAACAATCGTAGGCCGTATCTCGGGTAATGATGAGTTTGAGTACAGGGAGAAAATTAAGAACCTGGAGGCATGGTGCGAAGACAATAACCTATCCCTCAACGTCAGCAAGACGAAGGAATTGGTTGTTGACTTCAGAAGGAGTAGCGGACCGCACGACCCAACTTACATCGGTGGTGTGCAAGTGGAACAGGTCAAAAGCTTTAAGTTCCTCGGGGTCAATATCACAAATGACCTGGCTGGGTCCGACCAAGCAGAATTCACTGCCTAGAAGGCCCACCAACGCCTTCATTTCTTGAGAAAACTAAAGAAATTTGGCCTGTCCCCTAAAACCCTCACTAATTTTTATAGATGCACCGTAGAAAGCGTTCTTCTAGGGTGCATCACAACCTGATATGGAAGTTGTCCTGTCCAAGACCGAAAGAAGCTGCAGAAGATCGTGAACACGGTGCAGCACATCACGCAAACCAATCTTCCGTCCGTGGACTCACTTTACACTGCACGCTGTTGGAGCAGTGCTGCCAGGATAATCAAGGACATGACCCACCCAGCCAACACACTTTTTGTCCCTCTTCCCTCCAGGAGAAGGTTCAGGAGCTTGAAGACTCGTACGGCCAGATTTGTGAACAGCTTCTTTCCAACTGTGATAAGACTGCTGAACAGATCCTGACCCGGATCTGGGCCATACCCTTCAAATATCCGGACCTGCCTCTCGGTTTTTTTGCACTACCTTACTTCCCATTTTTCTATCTTCTATTCATGATTTATAACTTAAATTTTTAATATTTACTAATTTTAACTATTTTAAAATTCTTAATATTCAATATTTGTAATCCAGGGAGTGTGAAGCGCAGAATCAAATATTGCTGTGATGATTGTACGTTCTAGTACCAATTGTTTGGTGACAATAAAGTATAAAGTAAAGTATATATATATATAGTTTTTATTATGTATTCTAGGGTACTGCTGCTGCAAAACAACATATTTCATGCATATGCAAATGACAGTAAACCTGATTCTGATTCTGATTCTAACAGAATTTTTAGGGTCTTTTTTTTAATCAACCTTGTTATTTTTATCGCAATGCATTCTTACAAGCAGGAAACTGAAGACTGGTTGTCTGGGCTGACAAAAAAGAAAATTATGGGGCTTATATAAAGCTGTATAATTCATGATGATTGCTAGCACCAAGAGTAAACAGTAAAAATTATTAACATAATGATTCTGTAGATGCTGGAAATCCTTAGCAACACACACAAAATACTGGAGGAGCTCAGCGGACCAGGCACCATCTACGGAGGGGAACAAGTAGACAACATTTCTGGCTGGGATTATTGCAAAAAGTTTTGCCATGGGCATGATAGGCTGAGGTGTGTGTTTCTGTGTTGTATATTCTTGGACACTACGACTCTAATATAGACTCACAGGAAACTAACATAACCTTAGTCCATTGCACTTTAAAAATTAAATGATTAAGAGAAGGCCGAAGAGAGCAAAATAATCATTAAACGTACAGAGGTTCAAAATAAATGGGGGGAAATGGGTGCTTTACTTCAACACACATAATATGCTGGAGGATCTCAGCAAGTCAGGCAGCATCTATGGAGGAGAATGAACAGTCAACGTTTCAGGCCAAGATCCTTCACCAGTACGGGAAAGGAAGGAGGGGAATACAAGCTGGCAGCTGATAGGTGTAACCAAGTGGGTGGGCGAGGTCTGGATGAAGTGAAAAGCTGGGAGGTGATAGGTGCAAAAGGTAAAGGGCAGAAGAAGAAGATATCTATTTTCCCCAAAGTTGTAACAGGTTAAGAGACTTTTAAAAAAATTAAGTGAATGAAATGTACAATCAGCTACTTGAGAAAAACAAGAACATGCACAATAGTCAACTGGCAATTTTCTTAATTTTTAATAGAATAGCACCACCCAGATTTCTGCTCTTAAAAGTGAAGCATTCTATGGTTTTGTTAGTTTGGTGTAAATTATATTACTCCTGCTTCTCCCGCAGATACCTTTAATTGTTTACTTTCTGTTTAATTCTGGCCCCTCCTGTTTTCCTTTGTATTTTCGGCATTTGTGATTTAATTTTCCATCTTTGACTGAAAAAATAAAGAACGTGCTGAATGGATGTTTGCTCTGGATATTAAAGTCAGACCTAACTCAATGACATTGGTTTATATAAAAATACTTTGTGTTAATGAGTAATCTTTTTGGTTTCTGATGTTTTGTGTGACTGCATACAGCAAAAATGCTTTGTATTGAACATTTCAACATTGATTCAAGTTTTAGTGGATTTAAGTTAAAAGCCTGAAATTTCAATTTGTACTCCAAATTTGTATAACTTCCTTCTGAGAGCTCAAGTAATCCTTTGAATGTGTGTATAATTGCCAGCTTGCTTGGTTAATGTATTGTAAAGTAAGGTTTGGACTGGGGACTGTATAAAATGGATGGCTCTAACAATTACACCATCAGGGAAGCTCTACACAGTTCTAAAATAACAAATAAATAGGAGCATAACAAAGAGGAGCAGGAGTGGGCCCATAGATTCCCTCGCCCTGTGATTTAATAAGATCATGCCTGATCTGACCTGTGGCTTAAACATCACTTTCCTGTCCAATCATCTTAATAATTCTATCCTTTACTAACAAGTTTTGTTTGAGTTCTCATGATAGTCTAAGGACAAAAAAATTCAGAAGCGTAATGTTCACAGGCTTAGGGGCCAGCTCTGTTCGATCAACGTTTGTGATATAGACAATCCATGGGGATAGATACTTTAATTTAGTGCTGCTTGCTCAAATCAGAGAGAGAAATAATGTATCTATTTATGAAGTCTAAATCTAATCCAATCCTCACTCAATCATGCAGCCAGTTATCAGGCCCGAATTGGGTATTTCCTCTTCGTAGTGCAGAGACGTTGATGCCATTTGTAATATTCCTGTAACTGAACTGGGTACAACCGATGGTAAATCTTTCTGTAGCAATTAAAAAGGAACTAGCAGAGGATACTCAAAGGGTTGAATTAACTAATTGTGCTCCTATGTTTTATGGTTTTAGGGAAATGATTATGAAAAATAAAATGATTTTCTTTTGACAAAAGACTCAAGAAATTATAATACAGAATAAAAGAAGTAGAAGACATCAGGCTCGATCATGCACAATCTGGGGTTCTCGATGTTCTCTCACTCCACACCATTCTCAGAGTTACATTTTATCAGCCATGGGTTCAAATTTCCTTGAGCCCCTTCTACCCCAAACATCCACGACTACGTGTTCCACCCATGACCATTAGACCTGCAGCCATACACAGACTACTCTGATGGCCTTTTGACTCTCACTGAAGCTGAGAGTTTCTGATCTTCTTTTAATCATCTCAGATGATGGGTTACATATTAAAACAGTTCAAAAGGATTTAAAAATAATAACAATAACAAGAGATATTGATGCAATCACAAAGAAGGCAGGCCAGTAACTTAGAAGGATAAGGAGGTTCGGCATGTCTTCAAAATACAGATGCAGTGTTGAAAGTACTTTGATCACTTTACATTACAATGCACTTTTTAATTTATGTTTAATTTAATTTATGTTTTTCTTGTGAATATTGTGTCTCCAGGGTTATGTGCTGAGAAGCTGCTACAAGTAAGTATTTCATTGCACCTGTGCATATGTATGACAATAAACTCAACTGTTACTTTGACTTTATCCGTGTTTTATACTCAAACCAAAGAGTGTTAACCTATACCACACAGCAATCAGGAAAGCAAGTGAAGCTTAATATTTCAGTATAATGAAATCTGATTGTAATGGTCAGGAGCAATTGAGCTTATATTCAGCTGAATTTAGAAGAGTGAGAGATGATCTCAAAGAAAATCTAACTTTCTTAGGGTATTTTACAAAGTAGATGCTGGCAAAGGAGGAATTTCTTCACTCAAGAATCTTTAGATTTCTCCCCTCAGCAGTCTGGGAAATGCCATTTGCTGAGGATGTTCCAAATGGAGGTTGATCAACATTTGATCAAGGGATTTCAGGACAATATAGGAATTGTGGGTTGAATGTTAGCATAATCTCTTGACGCAGACTTCAGTGGCTTCACACTCATGCTTTATTTTTTGTTATGTTCCCTCATACACCAACATGCCACTTTTCCATTTCCCTTTACAACGTATTGATTTTTTTTGCTAATTTACACCAGAAAGATAAGTTATTTGTTATTAACTCAAAGTAATGAGCTATGATTGATTTCATGTGAGATACTGAAATATAAGGAGAAAAGATACTTCACTGGATTGGACCCCAAAGTAAATTATATTATCAAAACCCATCCAGCTCCTTGCTTCCCTCCCCATACTAACCAACATGCAAACGATGCCAATTAACAAAGGTTGGAATTGTCACGAAGCTCTATTCATAAACTAGGGTCATATAAATCTACGACAGTTTTAAGGCCTTGCCAAATCATAAAATGTGCTTGCTGCATTGTGCCTTTCTGTCTGTAATCTGTTCTCACTCAATAAGCCAATTCACGGTTTTATTATAGGTGACTTTCCTGCATAGTTGTCCTGTTATTGTACACGCCTTTGGTGAGGAAACTGTAGCATTACTACTCACTTTCCAAAATAATATCGGCATGTGGCTGGATTCTAAAATGCCTGTCCAGTTAAATAAAACACAATCTTTTTCTCTTCCTTAAATTACCATGGTGTCTGAACTGCTGCATGTCACTTACTTAACTCATTGAAACAATTTTCTCCAATAGGAAGAAAAACTTCATAAGATTTTTAAAAAATGCAATTTAATTAGCTGGTTGATAACTGAACTACCCACTTCCCATTGTGGTCTTGCCTTCCACTCAGGTATGTCTGTCTCTTTATATGAAATCCTTGCAACTTGAGCTTCTTGTATATTTTTAATTGCTCAGCCTAAGTGGATAATACAGCTCCACAGAGGGAAATTATGCTCTGAATATGCACGCTAATTTTGTGTATATTGTCGGACAATGTTCTCATCTGTCTATGGATAAAGATGCTTCATTCATTCCATGACATCATACTCTATCTAATATAATGATACATGCTATGTGTCCTAACTAGTGGCATACCAATCATCATAGAATGCATCGTTCCATGCACAGAAATCAGCACTGATGCCCATTTTCCTGAAGCTGAATATTTCATTTGATTCAGGGCTAATAGACAATGCTTTATAGTTACACTGTTAAAAGGCATCCAGTTGTTTTGGGCAGTAATTTTTAGAACATAAAACATCAGTTCAAGTCAAAATATATACTTAATATATCAAAAAAAAGAAAAATTTTAAAAGCTGTTAATTTGCAAAAATGTCAAAGTCTTTCCAATATTTGATGAAAGATCATCCCCTTAAAATCTTGATGCCCTGAGATGGTCAGCCTAAGATCATGAGAGAAATCCGCAGAAGGAAATCTTCCTCTTACTCTACATAGATTTTGAATATAATTTCAAGAAATAGAAACTTTTTTAAATCTCTTTTCACAGATGCTGCTGACCTGCTTAATATTTCAAAGAACTTTTATTTTTATCTTTTCCCTTTGAGGATGATAACATTGAGGTTCAGCAGAATCTTGGGGTTCAGGTCCATAGTTCACTGAAAACGACTATGTAAGTGGATAAGGTGGTAAAGATGGTGTATCGCACTCTTAGTTTCAATGGAAGGAGAACTGAGTATGATTAAGGAAGTCTATCTGCAGCCATATGAAACTTTAATCAGGCTGCAGTTGGAGTATTGCATGCAGTCCTGGTCACCCCCTTATAGGAAGGCTGTGGAGATTGGGGAAAGGCTGCAGAAAAGGATTTACCAGGATGCTGCTTGACCTAGAAGATATGAGCTATGAGGAAAGCCTGGACAAACAAGAATTGTTTTCCCTGGAGAACTGGAGGTTTAGAGAAGCCAAGATAGAGGTTTTTGTTTAAATTATGAGTGACCTTAGTAGGGTAGATACTTTTCCCCTGGTTAGAAAGTTCAAACACCAGAATATATCCTTTTACGGTTAGATGAGGAAACTTATGGTTTATCTGAGGAGCAATTTTCTAGAGAGTGTTAGATGCCCGGAATAGTTTTCTGGGCTAATGATGAAAGCGGGCAGATTGGTGGAGTTTATGAGGCTTTTAGGCAGACGCATGAAAATGAGGGGAATGAAAGGATGTAGGTGAAACCCAAGAGGATGACATTTAGTATAAATTGGCATAGAATTGTGGGCTGAATGGCCTGTCAGTGCTGTTCCATGGTAACTTTTTGGTTTATCACAACAGTGATCAAATTCAAATGGTAAGATAATGGGAACTATAGTTTAAGTCACTAACTTAAGAATGCTGTTTATAGTTCAAATTTGATCTTGTTTCTTCCTCCTGGTGGAAGCACAGTAGGAAGTACCAGTACAATAAAGGTAGGATGAAGTTCTGATTCTCAGGAGTCTGGATAGGAGATAGTCACTGGGGACATCAGTGACATTATGTTAGCATTCTGCACCCCCAGGTGATGGAAGATGAGACTGATCAGGCAGACAGATACACTGTACAGTAGCTGAAAATAAAAAAGGAACTTCAGACATTGGAGACCTGAAACAAAAAGTGAAAATGCCAGAAACATGGCAAGTAGGCAAGCTTCATAGAAAGAAAGTGAGTTACTGTTTCAGGTTACAGATCAATCATTTCTTATAAATGACACAATGTCTTCAACTGGAAACATTAACTCCGTTCATTTCTCCTGACCCGCTGACAGTTTCCAACATTTTCTGGCTATGTCTTGGCAACCTGCATTTTCATTGATAAAGACACAGCACATGATACCATCTGACCAGGGCACAAATATAAGAGAATGTACAAATGACTGATTGAATTAAGACAGTTTTAATTGATCCTAGAATCACCCAAACAGGCCTGTTTTTGTCCTCATTTCGGACATTGGGAGACTGAAACTGATTTAAGCAACACAGGGGAAAGGAAACAAGATGACAGGTTCGTACAGATTTATGACAGTAAAGCCTTTTTCAGACTGGAATGCAGCAATATTGTAAATGATTAGAAGTATATCGATATCACGTAAAGGGGAAGATTGTATTCCCCAGCAAGTGTATTTGTTTGTGTGTAAACATGGAGTTAAAGTTGAACTTAGTTTGGATAGTTTTCTCTCCATAGTCAAAGATTCTGCCACAGTTAATTATCCATTCTTATGCATGCGCCATGGCCATGCATTCACCTTGTAATAATACTCCTGTTGAGAGAACTTTAGAAGAGAAAGTGAGGTGACTTGGGGAGGGTGTCTGTGCGAAAGCTGGCCCAGTTATGAAATGAAAAAAAGTATTGAGAATGGGCTAGTCACTTTTATTCAACTAGGTGGCTGAGTTCAGTTTGTTTTTTTATTAAAGCAGGACAATTAAATGAAAGAACAAGATGTATTTTTCCCTTTTCACGGATTCTGTGACCTACAAAAGTTTCCAGCATTTTTGTTTTTATTTCAAGTTCCAAGATTCAGTGCTATTTTACTTCAGTCAAGTGTATGTCAGGTATGATATTTCTACAAACATGACATGACTATCTTTATTATGTTTTACTCTGTCCTCACACCCTCAGGATATTGACTTCTTGGGTTACAGTTTCATTCAGAAATGTCATCTAGCGCCTCACTGCATGTCCAAATACCCTGACAGTGTGGGCTTGCAAGACAGGATGATGAAAAGGGAATCAAGTATGAACCCTGCAAGAGAAAACTGAAGTTTACAGAAGAGATTACCAAGTAACTAATGGGAGAAGGAGCAGTGAATTTCTTAATCTAGAGCTGTTTTTCCATTTAACACCCGTCCTGATGGTCCCAGACTAATATCAATCTGTTTAGAGCAAATTCTTGATCCAAGGCAGTGACTTTCTGGAACAAGCATGTGGATTGCTCGAAGGACGCAGGATGTCCCAGTGGTCAGTAACTCTAGTTGAGGGAGGAGGATGTTCTTCTGTTATATCTGGCAATACAATGGGGACCATTTTTTGGATCCCTTCCAACTTCAAACATCCAGAGGAGCTTACCATTTCTGAAAGTGAAACTTTGAAAAGTAACTACATCATGAGGCTCCTGTGTAAGCCACAGAAATGTTTCTGCAATAGCTTTGCCATTTGCCCTGCTCTGTCATCACTTCTCTGCGTTATTGTACTAGGCATATCTGAATGTTAAGTCTCAAATGAACTCTAATGAATCTTGTTTACAAAATCCATGTTAATAAAATGGTTTTGCTCCCCTGGAAGGAGTGAATGAGATAGGGGGACTCTATAATCTCTTGCACGATATAAAATACATCCTCTCCTTGCTGAATTCAGTTGCCTCCCCCCCCACCCTCTTACAAATGCATTCTCGCTATGTTTCAACAATTTTATATTTCTGATTGCTTTTCCCCTCCTCTGAGAGTAATGAGAGATCAACAGAATGACTTTAAAACCCAGGGGCCTCCTGCACTTTATGGTCTGGGAGATTACTGAGCTTAATAGGCAACACTAATGAGCTAGAAACCAGACAAGAGTACACATCTCACTATAACACAATGAGGAGTTACTCCCTTTATAAATTGCCAGAGTTCCATCTCTAAAGAAAAAAAAGCAGGTCACATTTTGATTTGTTATTAGTCTTCAAATCTTAAAAAATAGACTTGAACCAATATAATGGCTTTAAACTATTAATTTTTCAACTATCAATTTTGATCATCTATAGGAAGAATGTGTTTCTTTCCTTGTCAGATTGATGAGTGGGACTACTGAAAGCTGCTTCTCAGTATGTTATCTAGAAACATAGAAAACCTGTACATGTACTTACTTTAGAAATTACCTAGGGTTACCCATAGCCCTCTATTTTTGTAAGTTCCATGTACCTATCCAGGAGTCTCTTAAAAGACCCTATCGTATCCGTCTCCACCACCATTGCCGGCAGCCCATTCCACGCACTCACCACTCTCTGCTTAAAAAAATTACACCTGACACCCTCCTTGTACCATAAAAACCAAAACGTGCAGACCAGGTGTCTCCAAGATAATATCTTTTCCTCCAACAATACCGAATAAGGCAGTCAAAGGGTTAGGTTTAAAATTTACTTTGAAAAGTACAGAAAAAGTTTGGAATACTTCCTTCCAATATTTTTCAAGACTCAGGCATGTCCAGAACATATGAATTAATGAAGCTTCTCCATTGTTACATCTGTCACAATAGGGAGATATATCTGAATAAAAATGTGACAACTTACCTTTAGTCATGTGGGCCCTATGGACCACTTTAAAGTGTAGCAGGGAATGATGGGCACATAACGATGAGGTATTAACCAGTTTAAAAATTTCATTCCAAGTTTCCTCAGAAATTGAAGTCTGTAAGCCTTGTTCCCAGAGATTTTTAATTTTGTCTAAAGGAGCATTTCTCATTCCCAACAACATACCATAAATATTAGATATTGATCCATTATGAAAAGGTTTCAAATTAAAAATTACATCTAATAAATTCTTATCAGGACTTTTAGGAAGTGTATGTAATTGAGATCACAGAAAGTCTCTAATTTGTAAATATCGATAAAAGTGGGTTTTAGGTAAGCTATATTTAGCTGACAACTGCTCAAACGAAAAGAGACTTCCTCCAACAAACAAATCCTGGAAGCACTTAATACCCACTCTATCCCAATCTTTGAAAACTTCATCAGTCATAGAAAGTTCTTTTATGTAAGAAATCAATAAAAATATTGAAAAAGAAAGAAAACCTTATGCAGGTAGGGTGTCCCAGCAGCTGGTAAGTGTCAAAGAGGTTATGCAGTTAAATTGAGGGTATAGACATCTGGTCAATATCAATCTGATTAACGGTATTTTAATTTACAAGTGTGCTGATCAAAACTAATTAATAAGCTTCTAGACCTTGGCCTTAATACTTACTGGTGCAATTTGATCCTCACTTGAAGACCCCAGTCTGTTCAGATTGTCAACAACGTCTCCTCCAGAATCTCCAATAGCACAAGTGCACCCCAAGGCTGTATGCTTAACCCCTGCTGTGCTCAGTTTTCCCTTATAAATATGTGACAAACCACACCTCCAATGGCATATTAAAGTTTGCTGATGACACCACTGCCGTAGGCCCAATCAAAGGCAGTGACAAATCAGCAAATAGGAGAGAGATTGAAAATCTGGCTCAGTCGTGTCATAACAACAACTTCTTACTCAATGTCATTAAGGCCAAGGAGCTGGTTATTAACTGTGATGATAGTATCGCTGTGAAGATTGTACGTTCTAGTACCAATTGTTTGGCGACAATAAAGTATAAAGTAACTGCTGGAGGAGGAAACCAGAGGTCCATGAGCCAGTCATCATCAGGGAATCAGGGGTGGACAGTGTCAGCAACTTTAAATTCCTCTGTGTTTTCATTTCAAAGGACCTGTCCTGGGTCTGGCACTTTAGTGTAATTATGAAGAAAGAACAACAGCACCTCTACTTCCTGCCAAAGGATTTCAGTCCAAAACATCAACAGTACTTTTTTCCATAGATGCTGCTTGGTCTGTTGAGTTCCTCCAGCATTCTGTGTGTATACCTTTACTTCTATAGGAGTTTCAGAAAGATCAGCATGATCTAAGACTTTTGCAACCTTCTATAGATGTATGGAGGAGAGTATATTGATTAGTTGCATCACAGCCTGGTATGGAAACAATAATGCTGTGGAATGGAAAATCCTACAAAAAATAATGGATATGGCCCAGCCCATCAGGGGTAAAACCCTCCTCACCATTGAGTACACCTATACAGGGCGTTTTTGGAGGAGATCAGTTCCACCATCAGGCATCTCTACTGCCCAGGTCATTCACTCTTTTCACTTCTACAATCAGGAAGAAGGCACAGGAGCCTCATGACTCACACCACCAGGTTTAGAAAGTTATTACCCCTCAATCATCAAGCTTTTGAACCAAAGGGAACAAATTCACAACTTCACTTGCCCTATCACTGAAATGCTCCCATGAACTCATTTTCAAGGACTATTATTACTATTATTATTTCTTCTTTCTTTTTGTATTTGCACAGTGGTTGTGCATCCAGGTCTTTCATTGTTTCTATTAATGTTATTGGATTTACTGAGTATGCCACCAAGAAAATGAATCACAGGGTTGTATATGGTGACATGTGCTTAACAAGATAAAAATCTATGGTGTTACAGGAAGTTACTGGCATGGATGGAGGAATGGCTGACAAGCAGGAGGCAGTGAGTGGGAATAAAAGGGGCCTTTTCTGGTTGGCTGCCAGTGACCTGTGGTTCTCCTCAGGGGTCAGTATTGGGACCGCTACTTTTCACAATGTTTGTCAATGATTTTGATAATAGAATTGATGTCTTTGTGGCTAGGTTTGTGGATGATACAAAAGATAGTTGGAGGGGTAGGAGGTGCTGAGGAAGCAATGCGATTGCTGCAGGCCTCAGACAAACTGGAAGAATGGACAAAAAATGTGGCAGATAGAATACAGTGTTGGGAAATGTATGATAATGCATTTTGGTAAAATATTTATAGTGCAGACTAGTATCTTAATGGGGAGAAGTTTCAAACATCAGCATTGCAGAAGAATTAGGAGTCCTCATGCAAAACTCCCAGAAGGTTAATTTACAGGTTGAGTCTCTAGTCAAGAAGGCAGAAGCAATGTTGGCATCTATTTCAAGGGGAATTGAATATAACAGCAAGGAGATAATACTTATAAGGCACTAATCAGGCTGCATGGAGTATTGTCAACAGTTTTGGGCCCCGTATTTCAGAAAGGATGTTTTGTCACTGGACAGAGGCCAAAGGAGGTTCATGAGGATGATTCTGGGAATGAAATGGTTAACATATGAAGAGTGTTTGGCAGCTTTAGGCCTGTACTCACTGGAGTTTAGAATTTAGAATCATTGAAACCTACCAAATGTTGAAAGGACCAGATAGGGTAGATGCTTCCTATGGTGGGGATATCTAGAACTAGAGGGCACAGCCTCAAAATTGAGGGGTGACCTTTTAGAACAGAGGTAAGGAGGAACTTCTTTAGTCAAAGAGTAGTGAATCTGTGGAATGCTCTACCACAGACTGTGGTGGAGGCCAAGTCCGTGGGTATATTTCAGGCAGAAGTTGATAGCTTCCTGATCGGTCAGGGCATCAAAGGATATGGCGAGAAGGCAGGTGTATGGGGTTGAGTCTGATCCGGGATCAGCCATGATGGAACAACAGAGTGAACTCAATGGGCTGAATGGCCTAATTCTGCTCCTATGTCTTATTGTCTTATGGACATATATGTATTTTGATAATAAATTTACTTTGAACTTTGATCTAATTGGTAATTGGTTTACTAATATCATATGTACTGAAATACAATGAATAGATTTGTTTTGCATGTCATCTGGATAGCTCATTCCAAGCATTAGTACTTTGAGGTAGTACAAAAGAAAGAGTAATAGTAGAATGCACAATATAGTGTTATACACAGTTTGACAAGTAGAGGAGATTGTTGTGTCTGTGCAACTACATATCAATTAAATAAAAGCATGCATACAGGAGATGGCTTTAACTGGTGTATTCACATTTCAGCGCGAGAGAGAGGGTGAACAATATGTATGCTGGACGACAGCGAATACGCAGACAACAGATCAATGCGTAGTGCTCATGGGGGTGGGGGTCATTGCTCTAAAATAAATAGATCCATACATTACAGAGCTGACCAGTAGAGTTACCTTCACTGGGGGAAAACAGGCCAAATACCTAAAATATCCCCATTGTTCTCCCAATAAACAAAGATCCAATCCTGTTGGCTTGTTAAATGAAGGATGGACATGAATGATAAAGGGAAGTGTGCGGATGATGGATGAGAGTAGATTTTCACACGTCTCTAACATCTTCCATGGCCCAACGGCCCAAATGTATTCATTTGCTTTCACATGTGAAGGACAGAGACATCCCTGTGGTACTGAGGGCTGATGGTTTAATCATAAGCCAGCACCATCAGCAGAGGAAAACAGACATCAATGGAATATAAAGATAGAAAGGTATCTCACTCCACTCATTACTGAGGAAGCTCCCCACCCCCCTGTAATTCATCTTCCTTGACTACAGCTCATCAAATGACAGTGGAAATACATCTGATAAAATCATTTATTTCCTTTTGTATTATTCTACAGCTGTGATCATTTTATGCTATTTTAATCTTTAAGAGGAATATGGGATTTAGATTTTATCACTGAATCTGTTGCCTTAGCTAGATAAATGTTTAATCTTACATATTTTTAGGACATACAAGGAGGCTACTCATCATGTCAAGATTATGTTACCTCTCAGAACATACTCAGCAATCTCAAGACCTGCCCCACTTATTTTCCCTCTAACTATCCTCACTCATAGGCCTATCAACTCTATCTTAATCTTTCTACTGTTCAAGGAGTAATTTACAGAAGCTAACTAACATTAGAGTGAACCTTTAGGATGTGAGAGGAAGTGGAAGCACCGAGTAGGAACCCTCACGTTCATAGTGAGAGCATGCGAACTCCACATGTACAGCACTGGAAGTCAGAATTGAACCCAGGTTCTTGGAGCTGTGAGGCAGCAGGTCTAACTGCTCCACACCAACGCCACCACTTTCTGAGCAGACTGGATTTATGGAAAATTGCCTGGTCAAGATGACATCTGCGTACAACTCCTTTGGTTGACATCTTCTGGATAGATCATGGAACCATCCTTTTTTACATCTTTTATGTCTTTTACGTTTGTTTCTGGTCTTGAATGTGATTCTGGAACTGTTGGAGCCTGTGTTTTTCTGCTTGGAGATTGTTTGGGTCCTTCAGCATTCTGCAGTGTCTGAGAGGATTCCGGGAGGCAGAGACAGCATGAGTGAACCTTGTAGTCAGAAGCTTGCAGGATGGCGAGGGAGCCGATGTTTGACCCAGCTTCCGTTGTTAGCTGATTAAAGTGATAAGGGTGATTGAAACATCAAAGCGAGTGTGGGGGTTTGGAGATCACTTCGGTGTTCCAGAGCAGTGCAGCCTCTGAGAGAATACCGGAAGGCAGAGGCAGTGTGCGCGAATTGTGTAGCGGGCAGGCTGTAGGATGGGGCGTGAGCTGATATTTGGCTCCATTTTGCCAATTAAAGCTTCCATTGTTCACCGATTAAAGCGACGTGTGTGATTGAAGCATCGAAGCGAGTGCAGAGGGTGAGCACCAGCTGCCTGTCTGCTACACTACCAGAGAGGAGAGAGCCTGCCACTGCAGAGAGTGTTGCCCAGGCTTTTTCTGAGTTTTGGATGTGGACTTGGACTACGAAAATTCTTTTCAGTCTTGTAGGTTTTATATTCTGTGTTTTCCAACACAACCTCGGTACTTTTTGTGCGGGGAGAGGAATTTGGGGGTTGATGAGCCTGACTGGATTTGTTTGTTTTTTTGTTTGGGAGAGGGTATTTGGTGGTCAATGTGCCTGATCCATTTTGTTTGTTTATTTTTGTGTAGGAGGAGGGATTTGTGGTTCATGTGCCTGTTCCATTTTGGTTCCTTTTTTGTTGCGGGGAGGTGGGATTTTGACGGATGCTGATCATGGTACCTTTCTTTCCTTTCTTGGTTTTATGGCTACCTGGAGAATTGAAGAATTTCCAAGTTAAATACTTTGATAATAAAATGAATCTTTGAACCTTTGAATTAGGAAATATCCTAAGTACCCCAATTTCACTGGCATCATATGATAGGAGTTCCTTTCACTACAATTTATTATATGTCATGATTGGAAGCCTCTGATATGAACAAGTATGTTGGTATAATTTAAACTCTTGGGGCTAGGCACAAAGTGGGAGACAGCCCTTTCTAAATTCCTCTCATTTCCAGTGGAAGTAACATGCACAAAGATATAATGAACTCCCAGCTCACCATAGTTCATGAAAATACACTATTCCAAAAATAGAAATCAGTGAAATAATTTGGATTAGATTGTGAATGAATCTAGCAAGCAGAATAAACATCTCATTTCTACGCCAAAATAACTCCTTCCATTTTAATCAGCTATGTAAAATATGGCAGGTTCTGTCTAGGATCCTGTTGAAACAGGGCCTTCAGCCCACCCATACTCAACAGCAAGCTCCCTTTCACACAACCCTTACACTAATTCCATTTCATTCTCCGAACATTGCCATCAACTCCTCATAGGTTTGACCACTGACAAACACAATAAATGATTTACATAGCAACTAACCTTATCTTCCTTACCTTTGGAAGCATGTGCGCACTAGAGCACCATGGAGAAAACCATAAAAAAACATAGAATTAGGCCATTTGGCCCGTCGAGTCTGCTCCACCATTTCATCATGGCTGATCCATTTTCCCTCTTAGCCCCAATCTCCTGCCTTCTTCCTGTATCCCTTCATGCCCTGACTAATCAAGAATCTATCAACCTCTGCCTTAAATATACCCCATACTTGGCCTCTGCAGCTGCCTGTAGCAATGAATTCCACAGACTCATCCGCTCTCTGGCTAAAGAAATTCCTCCTCATCTCCATTCTAAGTGGACATCCCTCTATTTTGAGCTGTATCGTTCGGTCTTAAGACTCCCCCAGCTTAGCAAACATCCTTTCCACATCCACTTGTTTGAGGCTTTACAACACTTGATAGATTTCAATGAGATCCATCTTCATTCTTCTGAATTGCACTGAGTACAGACCCAGAGCCATCAATTGTTCCTCATATGACAACCCTTTCATTCCGGCAATCATTCTCGTGAACCTCCTCTGAACCCTCTTCAATATCAACACATACTTCTTCTCATAAGGGGCCCAAAACTGGTCACAATACTCTAAGCGATGCCTCACCAATGCCTTATAAAGCCTTAACATTACATCCTTTCGTTTATATTCTAATCCTTCCAAAATGAATGCTATCATTGCATTTACCTTCCTCACCACTGACTCAACCTGCAAATTAACCTTCAGGGAATCCTGCACGAGGACTCCCAAATCCCTTTGCACCTCAGAGTTTTGAATTTTCTCCCCATTTAGAAAATAGTCTACACTTTTATTTCTTCTTCTAAAGTGCATGACCATACACTTCCCGACACTGCATATGCTGATAAATAGGATGTGCAAACTGCACATAAACAACACCAAAGTTTGGGTTTGAACCCAGGTTACTGGATTGGTGAAGCTACATCTGAGTGCTTCCCCTGCTGCCCCCAGTTTGTCCCTCACCCACCCCTCTTGGCTCACTTTCTACCTAATTCAAAATGCCCTACAACCAAATGGCACCCAGTCTGCGCTCACGGACTATATCTCATCAAACTTACAATTCTTTCCTTATATTACCCATCTCATCCCATTACCAACCGCAACCCCTGCTTCTACTCAAACCTTGCTCTCTGTCTTTGCCTCAGACTCTACTTCCTGTTTGTACAACCTCTCTACGCTATCTGTACTTCGTCCCTCCAACCTGTCTGTGCCTCACTCCTCTACTCCACTAGTAACTCATTCTCTTCTTTGTCCAAAGCACATCCTTCCTCTTTACCAGTACATCACCCTCCTCTCTGTCAGTACCTCATCCCTCCACTACGCCTGAGGGTCACCCCTCCACTTCTCACCCTCCACTGCCTGTCTGCACCTCAAGATGAATGCTTCTCACGCTACTTTATCCTCTCTGCACTCTGGACTGTGCGGATAAGTATGGCTAAAATGCCATTTATAAATGTGCCACTGACACCACTGTCGGTAGAATCGCAGATGATGAAGCAGAGGTGTATCGCAGCGAGACGGGTCGGTCGATTGAGGGATATCGCAACAACAGCCTTGCACTCACTTTCTCCTGATGTGCAGCGGAGAGCATTCTGACAGGTTGCATCGCTGCCTGGTGTGGAGGCTGCAATGCACAGGGTTGCATCGCTGCCTGGTGTGGAGGCTCCAATACACAGGGTTGCAGGAGGCTGCAGAGGGAGATAGACCAGCCAGCTCCATCGCAGACACAGCCCTTCTCGCCGCTGAGGACCAGAAGGTAGTATCAGTCACTAAGGACCCTCATTATCTGGGACATGCCATCATGCCCTAGCACTGGGGAACAGATACAGGAGCCTGAAAACCCACTCACTGATTCAGGAACAGCTTCTCCCCCCCCCCCCCACTGGATTGCGGAACGGTCCATGAACCCATGAATACTACCTTGCTTTCCTCTTCTGCACCATTTATTATTAATCTTTTACGTCTTGAACTGTACTGCTACCACAAAATATTACATTTCATGACACCTCTCCCAAGTTCAGCTCCTGTCATTCTCCCCACCCTCTCATCTTTACTCTGGCTACCTCCCGTCTCCACTCTCAGTCCTGATGCAGGTTTCAGCCCAGAACATCAATAGTTCCATTTTCCTGACACATGATGTTCAACCCGTTGAGTTCCTCCAGCAGATTATTTGTTGTTGCATCTTTTTTTGTCTGGCACAGAAATGAAAGGCCTTCCACCTGTGCAGGAAACTTTTATGATTCTATGAATCCCACCTTTTCTAATATTTTCACATAATAAGTCTCTCATCCTTACTAAGTGTCTAATAAATACCCATTGCTCCCATTTATTTTCCCAAAGCAAAATGCTGAAGAAGGAATACAATTCTCCAGCTGAAGGCTGTCCCATGTTTTATAAATATTTAGCATAGTTTCGATGTTATTCCTAATATGGGCTGTTACTAATGAACTTTTGTGCACCATCTAAAAACCACAACATGTAATTTATATTGTCTTACCATATTCACAGCATCATACAACATAGAAATAGGCCCTTTCTACCCTGCCCTTTCTGAATGTTAACTACGGTGCCAATCTGTACTTCCCTACATTAGGCCTTTATTTCTCTACACCTTTCCCAACCAAATACCTTTTAAATACTGTAACCTTGTAATCTTATCTGACTCCACTATCAACTCTGGCAGCTCTTTGCAAATATTCACCACCCACTGAGTGGAAAAACTTATCCCTCTGATCTTTAAATGTATTCTCTGTCTGCTTAAACCTCTGCCCTCCCATTGTGGATTGGCCGGCCCTAGGATAAACGTTCAGATCCTATCTATGGCCTTCATAGTTTTGTAAATCTCTGTATTTTCAGCACTAAGCCTGCTACATTCCAGTGAGAATAAACACAGCCTGTCCATCTTCTTCATATAACTACAGCCTTCTATTCCAGGCAACATCCTGGTGAATATCTTCTGCACTCTTTCTATTGTTACCACCTTCTTCCTGTAGTGTGATGATCAGAACTATACGCAGTGCTCTGAGACTCTCTACGCAATATTTCACACAGATGCAACATGATATGCTAATTCTTATAGTCAGTGCTTTGGCCTATATGGGTACACTTGCCAAATGCCTCCTTCAGTATCCTATGTCACCACTTTCTGAGACCTATAGACTATGCACCCCAAGGTTTCTCTTTACATTAACACCTGTGTGGTCCCTGCTATTTTCTATACATTTTCTAACATAATTTGAATTCCCTACCTCACACTTGTATGGATTTCTATACTGTATTCCACTGCTCTACCCGACTTTCCAATGGATCGATGTTCTATTGTATCCTCGGACAAACTTCTTCAATCTTTATGACTTTTGTGTCATCTGCAAGGTAACTGAACATACCACCTACATTTTCATCCAAGTCATTTACAGATATTACAAACGACAATAATTCCAAGATTGAACCCTGTGATACCCCACTTGTAACAAACTAACTGCTAGAAAACCACCCAGAATATATCAAACAACAGGAATTCTGCAGATGCTGGAAATTCAAGCAACACACATCAAAGTTGCTGGTGAACGCAGCAGGCCAAGCAGCATCTGCAGGAAGAGGTGCAGTCGACGTTTCAGGCTGAGACCCTTCATCAGGACTAACTGAAGGAAGAGTGAGTAAGGGATTTGAAAGTTGGAGGGGGAGGGGGAGATCCAAAATGATGGGAGAAGACAGGGGGGGGGGCGGGGGGATAGAGCCAGGAGCTGGACAGGTGATAGGCAAAAGGGGATACAAGAGGATCATGGGACAGGAGGTCTGGGAAGAAAGACAAGGGGGGGGGGGACCCAGAGGATGGGCAGGAGGTATATTCAGAGGGACAGAGGGAGAAAAAGGAGAGTGAGAGAAAGAATGTGTGCATAAAAATAAGTAACAGATGGGGTATGAGGGGGAGGTGGGGCCTTAGCGGAAGTTAGAGAAGTCGATGTTCATGCCATCAGGTTGGAGGCTACCCAGACGGAATATAAGGTGTTGTTCCTCCAACCTGAGTGTGGCTTCATCTTTACAGTAGAGGAGGCCGTGGATAGACATGTCAGAATGGGAATGGGATGTGGAATTAAAATGTGTGGCCACTGGGAGATCCTGCTTTCTCTGGCGGACAGAGCGTAGATGTTCAGTAAAGCGGTCTCCCAGTCTGCGTCGGGTCTCGCCAATATATAAAAGGCCACATCGGGAGCACCGGACGCACCCTATATCACCCCAGTCGACTCACAGGTGAAGTGTTGCCTCACCTGGAAGGACTGTTTGGGGCCCTGAATGGTGGTAAGGGAGGAAGTGTAAGGGCATGTGTAGCACTTGTTCCACTTACACGGATAAGTGCCAGGAGGGAGATCAGTGGGGAGGGATGGGGGGGACGAATGGACAAGGGAGTTGTGTAGGGAGCAATCCCTGCGGAATGCAGAGAGAGGCGGGGAGGGAAAGATGTGCTTAGTGATGGGATCCCGTTGGAGGTGGCGGAAGTTACGGAGGATAATATGTTGGACCCGGAGGCTGGTGGGGTGGTAGGTGAGGACCAGGGGAACCCTATTCCTAGAGGGGTGGCGGGAGGATGGAGTGAGAGCAGATGTACGTGAAATGGGGGAGATGCGTTTAAGAGCAGAGTTGATAGTGGAGGAAGGGAAGCCCCTTTCTTTAAAAAAGGAAGACATCTCCCTCGTCCTAGAATGAAAAGCCTCATCCTGAGAGCAGATGCGGCGGAGACGGAGGAATTGCGAGAAGGGGATGGCGTTTTTGCAAGAGACAGGGTGAGAAGAGGAATAGTCCAGATAGCTGTGAGAGTCAGTAGGCTTATAGTAGACATCAGTGGATAAGCTGTCTCCAGAGACAGAGACAGAAAGATCTAGAAAGGGGAGGGAGGTGTCGGAAATGGACCAGGCAAACTTGAGGGCAGGGTGAAAGTTGGAGGCAAAGTTAATAAAGTCAATGAGTTCTGCATGCGTGCAGGAAGCAGTGCCAATGCAGTCGTCGATGTAGCGAAGGAAAAGTGGGGGACAGATACCAGAATAGGCACAGAACATAGATTGTTCCACAAACCCAACAAAAAGGCAGGCATAGCTAGGACACAAACGGGTGCCCATAGCTACACCTTTAGTTTGGAGGAAGTGGGAGGAGCCAAAGGAGAAATTATTAAGAGTGAGGACTAATTCTGCTAGACGGAGCAGGGTGGTGGTAGAGGGGAACTGATTAGGTCTGGAATCCAAAAAGAAGCGTAGAGCTTTGAGACCTTCCTGATGGGGGATGGAAGTATATAAGGACTGGACATTCATGGTGAAAATAAAGCGGTGGGGGCCAGGGAACTTAAAATCATCGAAAAGTTTAAGAGCGTGAGAAGTGTCACGAACATAGGTCGGAAGGGATTGAACAAGGGGTGATAAAACAGTATCGAGGTATGCAGAAATGAGTTCGGTGGGACAGGAGCAAGCTGAAACAATGGGTCTACCTGGACAGGCAGGTATTCTTCTCCATACTATACTTAACCTCCCATGTGATTTCCTAATTTATTGGTGCTGTCTTTGACCGCAAAGGTATATCCTTCCCATTTTTTATTATACTTTTGATGGTTCATACAGTTAGAATCAAAAAATCAATGAACACATAATTTTGACTGAGACTAGGATTAATTTCAGGATCCTTCACCATAAACACCAAGTTATAACTCAGTCTTCAGCAGGTGCATGAAAGTCATATGATAATGTTTTTTTTCAAGTACAAGCAGATAATCTCTGGGATCCCCCATTAAAATCTTATCTCTGTATAAAGTACACATTGCAATTTAATGTCACTTGCTGCATTTAATGTGAGTGTTTTTTTGATTTTGAGACATGTGGCCTTATTATTTTTTGGTATTTGTACACTGTCTTTTGCATATTGGTTACTTGTCAGTCTTTGACTGCAGTTTTTCATTGTTGCTATTGTAATCCTTTGTCCTACTGGGAAGCCTGCAAGAAAATGAATCTCAGGATAGTATATGGTGACATATAAAATATTTTGATAATAGATTTACTTTGAACTTTTAAAACGTTGAACATTTTCCCCTCGATCCACAATTCTAGGTATATCCTCGTTATACCTAGAAAGAACCAATTAGCAGAAAATGTCCAGGCCAGGGAATTCCAAGTTTCTACTGTATGTTAGAAAAGATGCTAACTGACATAAAAATGTTACTCGAATTGCAGTACAAAGTGATTCAAATGTAACAGTAAGAGCACCCAAGATGTTCAGTACATCTCCAGAAAGCATTGGTTTGAAAAACTACAACTTTTCCAGTGCTTTGACTTAATTACCCAGTGAATAGTAAGATGCAAAAATCAAGAAACTTCTGACTTATTTCTATTATCTACTCTAAACTGGGATTGTGCTGATACTGCAATTGGTTTCCATCCTAAATTTAAACAGGAAAATAAATGTTCTCAATCCAGTCTCAGGTGCAATTGCAAACGTGACAATGATAGTAAGGATGAAGTTAGGCTTTTGTTTGCTGTTCCTTGCGATAAGGTATAGACTGAACTTCATCTGTCGAAAGTACACTCATTGTCAACTTGATTCAGCAAAAACTGTTGAATTGAAATATGTGAGAATAATGGGGAAAAGTGTTTGGAATCATTAAAAAAAGGAAGAAAGTATGGAAAAGCCTAGGCTCACTTAATTCTGCCTGCCATTCAGCATGATCATGACTGATGTACTTCAGACCTCAGCACTGTAGTCATTAACTCATAAAACATAGAACATAGCACATTACAGCACAGTACAGATGCTTTAGCCCATGATATTGTACCAACCTTTTAACCCATTCTAAGATCAATCTAATCCTTCTCTCCAACAAAGCCCTCCATTTTTCTATCATCAGCATGCCTATTTAAGAGTTTTGTAAAAGCCCTAATGTAATTACCTCTCCCATCATCCCTGGCAACGTATTTCATGCAATCACCACTCTCTGTAAAGAAAAACTACCTCTGATATCCTCCCTATACTGTCCTTCAATCACCTTAAAATATGCTGCCTCATATTAACCATTTCCGCCCTGGGAAAAAGTGTCTGGCTATCCATGTGATGGTATTGGGTTTGCTGACCGTGAAGTTCTAAACTCAGATGAAGAACTTAGGCCCTATTGGATATAAATAGCCATGAGTACTCTCACAAAAGGGAGATTTCAATGTAACAAACTATTATTGAAAGACTACCTTATTTACCTATTTATTCTCCACAGGAAATTTAGCTGCCAATACCACTAATTGAATGGTAGGTCCCCTCTCCCTACGAGAAGATACTTCCAGTTAACAGAATAGTTTAAAATACATTTCATTTATTTTCATTGATGCACATTTAAATCCGAACAGCACTCTTAAAGCACATTTAATAATCAGAGAGAATTTCTATCTGGAACATTTCCAAATCTAAAACACAAACCATTTTGTAAACACAAATCATAAATCTGCTGCAACACACACAAAATGGACTCACATGTCAGAATGGGAATGGGAAGTGGAATTAAAATGGGTGGCCACTGGGAGATCCCACTTTTTCTGGCAGACAGTATGAAGGTGCTTAGCGAAGTAACCTCCCAATCTACATCGGGTCTCACCTATATACAAGAGGCCTCACCGGGAGCAGTGGATGACCCCAATAGACTCACAGGTGAAGTGTTGCCTCACTTGGAAGGATTGTTTGGAGTCCTGAATGGTAGTGAGGGAGGAGGTGTAGGGGCAGGTGTAATACTTGTTCTGTTGCAAGGATAAGTGCCAGGAGGGAGATCAGTGGGGACAAATGGACAAGGGAGTCGTGAAGGGAATGATCCCTGTGGAAAGCAGAAAGTGGGTCTGGGGGAGGGAAAGATGTGCTTGGTGGTGGGATCCCATTGGAGGTGGCAGAATTTACAGAGAATTATGTCCTGGACATGGAGGCTGGTGGGGTGGTAGATGAGGACAAGAGGAACCCCATCCCTGGTGGGGTGGTGGGAGGATGAGATGAGGGCAGATGTGGGGACTGCTCCCTATACAACTCCCTTGTCCACTTACACCTCCTTCTCAGATCTCTCTCCTAGCACTGATCCTTGTAAGCGAAACGAGTGCTACAGGTGCCCCTTCACCTCCTCCCTCACTACCATTCAGAACCCCAAACAGTCCTTCCTGGTGAGGCAACACTTCACCTTGAGTTTGGTGGGGCCATCAACTCTATCTGGTGCTCCCAGTGTGGCCTCCTGTACATCAGTGAAACCCAGTGAAATCGCTTTGCTGAGTTTCACCTGCCAGAAAAAGTGGGATCTCCCAGTGGACACCCATTTTAATTCCACTTCCCATTCCGACATGCCAGTCCATGGCCTCCGCTACTGCTACAATGAGGCCACTCTCAGGTGGGGGAGGAACACCTAATATTCCATATGGGCAGCCTCCAATCTGATGGCATAAACATTGATTTCTTGAACTTCTCCCTCCGCTGACCCCTCCCTGTTCACCATTTCCCATTCCCTTTTCCCACTCTCATCTTATCTTCTTACCTGCTCATCACCTCCCTCTGCTGCTCCTCCCTGTTTTCTTTCTTCCCTGGCCTTCTGTCCTCTCTTATCAGATTCCCCCTTCTCCAGCCCTGTATCTCTTTCATGAATCAACTTCCTAGTTCTTTACTTCGCTCCTTCCCCACTCCTGGTTTCACCTATCACCTGATGTTTCTTCCTCCTCTTGCCCGCCTTCTAACTCTGACTCCTCATAGAATCATAGAGATGTACAGCACATTACAGGCCCTTCGGCCCACAATGCTGTGCTGACCATGTAACCTGCTCTAGAATCTGCTTAGAATTTCCTTACCGCATAGCCCTTGATTTTTGTAAGCTCCATGTACTTATCTAAGAGTCCGTTAAAAAGCCCAATTCTATACGCCTCTATCACCGTTGTTGACAGTGCATTCCACACACCCACCACCCTCTGTGTGAAAAACTTAGCCCTGACATCCACCTTGCAGCTACTTCCAAGTACCTTGAAACTATACCCCCTTGTACTGGCCATCTCAGCCCTGGGAAAAATCCTCTGACTATCCAAACAATCAATGCCACTCATCATCTTATACACCTCTATCAGGTCATCTCTCATCCTCTGTTGCTCCAAGGAGAAAAGACCAAGTTCGCTCAGCCTGTTTTCATAAAGTATGCTCTCCAATCCAGGCAACATCCTTGTAAGTCTCCTCTGCACTTTCTCTATGGTATCCGCATTCTTCCTGTAGTGAAGCGACCAGATCTGAACATAGTGGGGTCTAACTAAGGTCTTATATAGCTCTAACATTACCTCACGGCTCTTGTACTCAATCAATCTCAGCATGAAATGTCAACTGTCCTCTTTTCCATAGATGCTGCCTGGCCTGCTGATTTCCTCCAGTGTTTTGTGTGTGTTACTTCAATTTCCAGCATCTGCAGATTTTACTGGTTATCATAAACCTGTCGAGTTTCTCTATTGTTTTGTGTGTGTTACTTTGGATTTCCGGTATTTCCAGAATTTCTTGTGTAAACTTCCAAATAACCAACCCAAGCTACCAATATTCACAGTATTTCAAACTATTCACAGTATTTACCTTCTACAAAGGAACCTATTTTGGTTTCTAAGGGCTGGTAATTTAACCTCAAACCATATCAGCATATGTGCCTTCAGGGAATGTCCTTTCTTGAACCACCTTTATCAATGACCAATCCTCCATTAGACAGAATGATGTTGACTGGATTACAGTATGTTCAGTTTGTAGTTCTTCAGATAATGTAGCAATCCATCCCTCCTTGCAATAAGATCTGGGCAGCATTGAGGCTTAGCCTGGGAAGTGCCAAGTTGCATTCATGTTTGACCAGGGAAAAGAAATGACATCTCCTATGTCCAAGAGACTAACCAGAGACTTTTCCCTTTCAATGAAATATTGCTGTTGATCTGCCATCGTCAAGATCCATTAATTCAACATGTCACAAGTATATTGTGGCTATAAGAGCCGGCTGAATATCCTGTGGAGGCACTTTAATCATGATGCCTAAATTCTTTCCACCATGTATGAGACATATTATGATTTGATTAATTGGTTGATGTATGCACCTCAACAGCATTCACTGTTGTCCTAAACATCCTCTCCTGCCACCACCATGCTGTAGCTTCCATATGTATCATCTACAAAATGCAATGCAGCAACTTGCCAAAGCTTCCTTCATGGTATCTCATGAACTTCTCTTCTTACATTAGATTAGATTATTAGATTATGAGGACACTCAGTCCTCATTTATTGTCATTTAGAAATGCATGCATTAAAAAATGATACAATGTTCCTCCAGAAAGATATCACAGAAACACAGGACAAACCAAGACTAAAACTGACAAAACCACATAATTACAACATATAGTTACAACTGTCCAAAGCAATACCGTAATTTGATAAAGAGCAGACCATGGGCACGGTAAAAAAAAGTCTTGTCCCGATAGCAGATGGAAGCCCCGCAAACATGCCGATGCATTGGAAGCACCCGACTGCAGCCGACTCTGAGTCCATCCGAAAACTTTGAGCCTCTGACCAGCCCTCCGACACTGAGAATCGAGTACCATCTCTGCCGAGCGCTTCGACCCCGCCCCGGCCGCTGAGCAACAAGCAACGCCGAGGACTCGGGGCCTTCCCCTCTGGTGATTCTGGATCACACAGTAGCACTGGCAGTGAAACAGTCATTTCAGAAGTTTCACCAGATGTTTCTCCGTGCTCTCACATCTGTCTCCATCAAATCAGGATTGTGCACGGCACCCTACCTGACAGATAACAGATATCATTCACCGGAGAGGCCGCGCAAGCTGCATCGCGCCGCCATCTTCTCCTCTTGGGGAACCTTAAAGGTGATGCTTCCAATCTAGGTGCTGAAATATTTTTGGAAATGGTATGCTCCTTTCACTACTAAAGTGCAGTTTCTCCTGTATATGCTGTCAACAGATAAACATACTGTAAAATTCTCAGTGTTGAGGTAGATAGACGTTTAATGAGTAAAAGAGTCAAAAGCATAGCATAGGAAAGTGGAATTGAGGAAAGTTGGATCATTCTTGATCTTATTAAAAGGTGGAGCAGGTTAGAGGGGCCAAATGGCCTCACATGTTCCTAATCCTTAACCACTTATGGTCCTAATGCTCCTCCTCCACTGTAATTGATCATACAGCAGAGATTCCAGAGTGCTGATAGGGTCATTGGAGCTTTTCAGGAAGCTGGAGCAACTATTTGAATCTTCTCCGCTCTTCCCCTGCATTGTCTCTTCTGAGGATGGGGTTTGAATTGGGTGTTTTGAAAGTCTCATACTGGGCAGGTGTGTGATGTGGCCTGTCTTAGTATAGACAGATGAAGATAATTAAGGACTCATTTCTGGGAGAAATCCCTGAGAACAGATAATTATGTCGATTTGTTTTTCATTCCAGTGATTTTGAAGGATTTGGCTGAGACTGACTGGTAATTTTTTTTCAGTGTTTTGAGGTGCCTGCTGTAGGAAGTTCACGTCTCAGAAGCAAAAAAGATGTCAAATATCACTGCTGCTGATAGATCGTCAGCTTTTTGCCATATCCAAGGTCTATATCTTCAAATACCTTTCAGTTCAATCGATCAGATCTTCTGTTGGTGCAGTTAAGATACTGAATGTCTGTCTTTTCTGCCAAGAAATGACTCCCAAAAGATGTGAAGTGGTCCAGATTTTCTGTTAATTATGTACACAGGGGTTGGGTTGCTGGTGGCACTTCATCTTGAAGACAATTTACGTAAGACCCCTGCTCTCGCAATCATGGTTTGCAAATGGTAGTTCTACTACTGAATTTTGGGTGACTTTGTTTCTGCAGTTTACTTACTTGATGCTGAATAGTTTTCTATTTGTTCTGAAGATTAATTCTATTCCCCTACTCTTTAAACTATGTTGTCATGCAGAGAACAAGGAGAACAATGGACCGGAATGCCATCACCTACAACTTCCTCTCATACCCACAGATAACCTGAAATCATTTCACTGTTGCGTCATTGTTACTGGGTCCAAGTATTGTAGCTCATTACCTATTAGGTCAGAGAGATATCTTCATATCATAGACTCCATAGTTCAATGTCACAGCTCATTACCACTTTCTGAAGTGCAATTATGGCTGAGGAATACATACCTTCTTGCCAGTGAAGGGATTTTAAACTATGATGGTATTGGGTTTACTGACCATGAAGTTCTAAACTTAAACAAAGACCTTAAGCACTATTGGATATAAAAAGCATGAGTACTCTCACTAAAGGTAGATTACGCTGTAACTACACAATCTTGAAAGGTTAGTTCACTTCCAAGTTTATTCTCCATGGTGAGTTTAGCTGCCAATGCTCACTATTTGAGCAGAGGCTCTCCTCTCCCTACCAAGGAGAAATTGCTTCCAGCTAACAAAGTAGTTTTAAACACAATTCATTTATTTTCAGTGATATGCACTTAAATCCAAACAACATTCTTAAAACACATTTAAAACTCACGGAGGATATTTATCTTAAACATTTCCAAATTACAAACTATTTCTAAAATACAAAGGATTTACAAAACATGGGTACAATTTCTATAAATGTCACGGTCTGGTCCGTGGACTCCAGACTCCGGGTCTTCCGGCTGTTCCTTGTTTCTGTTGGGCTTAATCATAGGCACCCGATGCTCGCCTTGAGGGCTGGGAATATAAGTGGCCCTGGGGATCGAGTGTGGTTGCTGGATTGTTCCTGTCAAAACCCCCTGTCTGAATCTCTTCTCAGCCCCTTCCTCCTGAAGCCTTGCCCTGCAACCAGTGTCTGTAGCCTTGCCTTGCCTCGCCTCGCCTGCAACCTTCACCTGCACCGCTGTCAGGTTCAACCGTTGGAGCAAGACTGGAGCCTTGCTGTGTCAGGATAAGAAACTGTCTGTTGTTGTTTGGAATTGTCTCTCTGTGTCCACGCCTTCGCTAGGTAGGTCTGGCTGTTTACTGCTACCTAGTGTTGGGAACCATCTCTGTGTCCACGCCTTTGCTAGGTAAGTCTGGCTATATGCTGCTACCTAATATTGGGAACCGTCTCTGTGTCCACGCCTTTGCTAGGTAGGTCTGGCCATTTGCCACTACCTTGTGTTGGGAACTGTCTCTCTGTGTTCTGTGTATGAGTCCCAGCCCCACATCCTGCTCCCTAGGAGGGGTCCTGACTCTGTGTAGAGCCCCGGCCCCAAGTCCTGTTCCCAAGGAGGGGTCCTGGCTCTGTGTTCCATGTCTCTGTGTTCCTGTCCTCTCAAGTACAAGGCTTTGCGTTCCTGTCCTCCCTCAACCAAGGTTCTGCGTTCCTGTCTCCCAAGTCCAAGGCTCTGTATTCTGCATTCCTGTCTCCCAAGACCAAGGCTCTGTGTTCTGCGTTCCTGTCTTCCAAGACAAAGGCTCTGTGTTCTGTGTTCCTGTCTCCCAAGTCCAAAGCTCTGCGTTCCTCTCCTCCCTCGACCAAGTCAAGGCTTCATGTTCTTGTCCTGTCAATATGCCTCTTCCTGTCCATGTGCGTCGTTCTGTGCTGGAGTTCCCTCGTCTTGCCCAGGAGTCTCTCGTTCTGTCCTGTAGCCTTGCCTAGTCCTGTGTCCCAAGACCACGTCATGTCTTCGCCTAGTTCCGGAGTCCGAGCCCGAGTCAAGACCTAGGTTCTGGGTCCTTGTCCAGTCTCTGGCTTGGAGTCCGAACCCAAGCCTCGTCATGTCCTTGCCTCGAGAAACCCAAGTCTCGTCATGTCCTTGCCTCGAGGAACCCGAGCCTCGTCATGTCCTCGCCTTGAGGAACCCAAGCCTCGTCATGTCCTTGCCTTGAGGAACCCGAGCCTCGTCATGTCCTCGCCTCGAGGAACCCAAGCCTCGTCATGTCCTCGCCTCGAGGAACCCAAGCCTTGTTATGTCCTCGCCTCGAGGAACCCAAGCCATGTCCAGTCCTGTAGCCACGTCATATCCTTGCTTAGTTCCAGGGTCCGAGCCCAAGTCAAGACCTAGGGTCTGGGTTCTTGTCCAGTCTCTGGCTCGGAGTCCAAGCCCAGGCTCCTAGTTCCCAGTTCCTAGTCCTGGTTCTGCTTGCCTAGCCAATGTCCTAACCAAAGTCTGTGTTCCTGTACCAGCTCCGAGTCTGTATCCAGTCATGTCCCTAACTCTAGTCTCTAGTCCTGTCCTGTTCCTAGTACTTCAGTGTCTGTGTCTTGCATTTGGGTCCGCTCCCAGTGGCCCCCCCCCATTATGACAATAAACTAAGAACACATATCAACGATGCAGATGAATGAGTCGTCCATCGCAGAAATCAAAGCCAGAGGAATGAATTCTAGCTCACCCCGTGTTTCCTTCATTCTCCTTGATATTCCTTCCCCCATTTTTAATAAGCCTCTCTATAATGCTCTCTACATTTATACAATTTCTCTGCACTTGGGTGAATTCACAACATGAGAAATTTCTTCAGATACCCTTTTTACGAAAATTATCTAAAAGCTGTTAAGAAGCACAGACAGCTACCCAATCAATGCTCTAAAATTAACTTCCTTGAGTGCATAAAACTTCCAGCTTAATAGATTAGTTATTGATATGCTGAATGATTGTTTCCAATTGTTTGCAAACTTCTTTGAACTAAGTAACTTAGCCAACATTCTCTGTATTAAAACAAGCCAACTTAAATAATCCATTTTAAAAACGCAAACACGAGGAAATCTGCAGATGCTGGAATTTCAAGCAACACACATAAAAGTTGCTGGTGAATGCAACAGGCCAGGCAGCATCTCTAGGATGAGGTACAGTCGACGTTTCGCGCCGAGACCCTTTGTCCTAAATAATCCAGTTTCTTATGCTACACCACTTGAGCAGCAATAAGCCAGGAGTAGCGTTCTGTTCAATAGACAGAATATGTTTGTGATGCTGCATTTTAACATCAAGCCCAGAAGCGAAACAATGTGAATTGGATGTTTACTTAAAACTTTTTGATTTTACAGGTGGTAGCTGCTGCGTTTTAAAAGCGAAGCTTGGCAAAACATGAGGCCCCTGATCCCAGAAGCAAATATCCGTTACAGAGCACAGCACAAAGTACTGCAGGGAGCTGATAACTGTAGGGAGCAGTACAATATGCAGCCCGTAGAAGAAAAAAATGTTGTGGCAACGAAGAGTTAAAGTAGAATGGAAAAGAATACATTATTGCTATTTCTTCTACACGTCAAAGAGTGAATTAATTCAAATTACATAGAGAAGTGGACTGTGAAGAATTTCTGTGAAAAATTATTAAGGTCTACTCTCCAAATCAATGTAATGATGTTAAAGATGTATTTTTTTTAATCAAAAGGACTGAAAAGCAAGAAAACAAAAAAATTTAATCTACTGCCATTCTAATTTAAGTCCAGAAGACCATAAGACCATAAGACATAGGAGTATAATTAGGCCATTTGGCCCATCGAGTCTGTTCTGCTATTCAATCATGGCTGATCCTTTTCATCCCCTCCTCAGCTGCACTTCCTGGCCTTCTCCCCATAACTTTTGATGCTGTGGCCAGTCAAGAGCTTATCAATTTCCACTTTAAATACACACTTGGCTTCCACAGCTGTATGTGGTAACAAATTCCACAAATTTACCAGCCTCTGGCTAAAGAAGTTTCTCTGGATCACTGTTTTAAATGGATGTCCCTCTATCCTAAGGTTGTACCTTCTTGCCTTAGACTTGCCCACCATGGGAAACATCTTTTCCACATCTACACTGTCTGGGCCTTTCAACATTCGAAAGGTTTCAATGAGATCCTGCTATCCTTCTAAATTCCAATGATTACAAACCCAGAGCTATCAAATGTTCCTCGTATGATAAATCTGTCTTTCCTGGAATCATCCTTGTGAACCTCCTCTGAATCCCTTCCAATGCCAGCACATTTTTCTTAGATAAGGAGCCCAAAATTGTTCACAATGCTCAAGGTGAGACCTCACCAGTGCCTTATAAAGCCTCAGCATCACATCCCTGCTCTTGTATCCTAAACCTCTTGAAATCAATGCTAACTTTGCATTTGCCTTCCTCACCACCGACTCGACCTGCAAGTTAGCCTTCAGTGTGTTTTGCACAAAGCCTCCCAAGTCCCTCTGCATCCTAGATTTTTGCATTTTCTCCCCATTCAGAAAATAGGCTGCACATTTATTTCTTCTATCAAGGTGCCTGACCATGCATTTTCCAACATTGTATTTCATTTGCCACTTTCTTCCCCATTCTCCTAATCTGTCTAAGTCCTTCTGCAGCCTTCCTGTTTCCTCAACATCACCTCCTCCTCCTCCACCAATCTTTGTATCACCTGCAAACTTGGCGACTAAGCATTCTATTCCATCATCTAAATCACTGATATATGGCATAAAAAGCGGTCCCAACACAGTTCCCTGCAGAACACCAGTCACCAGCAGCCAACCAGAAAGGGATCCTTTTATTCCCACTCGCTGCCTTCTGCTAATCAGCCAATGCTTTAGCCATGATAGTAACTTTCCTGTAACACCATGGCTCTTAATTTGGTAAGCAGCCTCCTGTGTGGCACCTTGTTAAAGGCTTTCTGAAAGTTCAAATATACAACATCCACTACATCCCCTTTATTTATCCTATTTGTAATCTCCTCAAAGAATTCCAACATGTTTGTCTGGCAAGGTTTTCCCTTGCTGACTTTGTCCTTTCTTGTCTTGTGACACCACGTACTCCATAACCTCATCCTTAACAATTGACTCCAACATGTTCCCAACCACTGATGTCAGGCTAACTGGTCTATAATTTCCTTTCTGCCGCCTTCCTCCATTCTTAAAACTGGAGTGAAATCTGCAAATATCCAATGCTCCAGAATCATGTCAGAGTCCAATGATTCTTGAAAGATCCTTACAAATGCCTTTACAATCTTATCACGACCTCTTTCAGAACCCTAGGATGCAGTTCATTTGGTCCAGGTGATTTACGTACCTTTAGGTCTTTCAGCTTTTTGAGCACCTTCTCTCTTGTAGTAGTAACTGCATTCACTTCTCTTCCCTCACACCCTGTAACACCTGGCACATTGCTGGTATCTTCCACAGTGAAGACTGATGTAAAATACTCATTTAGCTCATCTGCCATCTACTTGTCTCCCATTATTATTTTTTGGGCCTCATTTTCTAGTGGGTCTTATATCAAATTTCAACTCCCTTTTATTTTTAATATACCGTACTTGATAAAGCTTTTTCTATCCACCTTGATATTGTTTGCTAGCTTGCTTGCATATTTCATCTTTTCCCTCCTAATGATTCTTCTAGTTGCTTTCTAGGGTATAAAAGCTTCCCAATCTTCTGTCTTCCCATTAATTTTTGCTTTGTTGTATGCCCTCTCTTTTGCTCTTACATTAGCTTTGACCACCCCCCCCCCTTGTCAGCCACGGTTGTACTATTTTGCCATTTAACTTTCTCCTTGTTTTTGGAATGCACCTATCCTGCACCTTCCTCATTTTTCTCCAAAACTCAATCCACTTAGGTTAATTTGCAATCAATAAAACTAACAATTTATTAATTACAATGCTGAATGAAAGAGAAGTTTCATGAAAAATTAAATCAGTTCCTCAGAGAATATGTCTAGGAACTGGAGCTGCAGCTCGATGACATTCATTTAAATGGGAGACTGAGGAAATGAGGGTGGTGGTCACCCCTAGGTTGCAGGTGGTAGGCAACTGGGTGACTTTCAGGAGAAGGAAGGGAAAAGGGTGGCCATTCCCCTCAATAATGTATACTGATTTGGATACTGTTGAGGGGTTGGCCTACCAGGAGGGAGCCACAGTTACCAGGTCTCTGGCACTGTGGGTCAGAAGAGAAGAGAGGTGATGAGTTTTCCGGAGCTGTTCAGGAGGGTTTAAACTAATTTGGCAGGCGGATGAGAGCTGGGGTAATAGGGCTGAGGATGGGACAGTTGGCTTACAAACAGAGGCAATATGTAGCGAGACTGCTTGCTATTAGGTGGAGCTTAGGAGGGTTAATGACACCTAACGGCGACTGCTTTGCTTGCATCTTCGGAAACAGCTCTATTTCCATCTTTAATATCTCTATTTTTCCCTTTCAGTGTTCCTGGACCTGGAGTTACAGCTGACTACGGTTCTTTGCGGGAATGGGACCCGCTCTCGGGGTTTCACGAATGGTCGTTGTTCAGCACGCCAAGGACTCAGCCTAAGAGTTCCATTTGCCTTCGGAGGATAGAATTTTTGTGACTGTGGAGACGGGGGGATCGGAGGTCGGTGTCTGAGCAGAAGACCGGTGCGACATGGGAGATGGAAAATCTAAGGCTGTGTGCTCACAAACCTGAGATCTTTGGGCACAAAGCTCGGGAAAAGCAACGCAACGGACTTTTAACATCGTGAACCAATGAGTTGTTTGTTATGTCTTCCCTCTCGCTGTAAAACGGAGACACCTCTTTCTCCCTTATTAGGGAGTGAGAGAGCAATTGGTAAGCTGGGAGTGGCGGGAGGAGAGAGTGCAGCGCACTGCGCGTGCGCAGCCCTCCAGTGAAAAATGATATCATATCTGTTAAATAGAGGCCGTGGACAATTCTGATTTGTTGGAGACAGACGTGAAAGCACAGAGGAACATCTGGAGAAATTTCTGAAACGCCCGTTCGCTGCTGTCGTTAATGCGCAATTGTGAATCTTCCGGAGGGAAGGCCTCAAAATCCCTGGCTTTGCCTGCTGTTGGTGACCAAAATTGAGGTCGAATCGCTCGGATAGAGATGGTGCTCGCTACTCGGTGTTGGAGAGCTGATCGGAGGCTCGAAGTTTTCGGACGACTCAGAGTCGGACAGTGGTCGGGCATGGCAGGGAGAGTTTTTCTTCCTTCTCCCGTCTACGTGAGATGTGGGACATTTGAGAGCCTTTGAACTTTTTACTGTGCTCATGGACTGTTCTTCATCAAGTTATGGTATTGTTGCGCTGGTGTAACTATATATTATCCTTATATGGTTTTGTTAGTTTTTTCAGTCTTGGTCTGTCCTGTGTTTTGTGATATCACACTGGAGAAAATATTGTATCATTTCTTAATGCATGCATTACTAAATGACAATAAAAGAGGACTACGTGTCTTCATAATTAAAAAAAAGAACGCTGGGTGAACGGGTAGTCTTTGGAGTACTGCAAGTCTGTCTTTGCTGTTGCCTTGCTTATGCTTGAGTGCTTGGTGGTGCCGATACTTTTTTTTGCCAATGGGGAAGAGAGGATCGTAGCTTGCTGCTGCTTACATGTGGGAGGGAGGGGAGCTGGGGGCGGGGACTTTGGGGTTCTAACATTTAACTGTCATTCATTCTTTAGGGCACTCCTCTGTTTTCATGGATGGTTGTGAAGAAAAAGCATTTCAGGATGTATATTGTATATATTTCTCTGACATCAAATGTACCTTTGAAAATTTGAAACCTTTGAAGCACAGGCTAATGATCGGGCAAAATTGCAGTCAACAAGATGAGTTTCAAAATAAAAGGAAGACAAAAATTAAAAAGGATGATGAATATGGGACTGAAGGTTGTATATCTGAATGCATGCAGTATACAAAATAAAGTAGATGTATTTGTAGCACATTTGGAGATTGGCAGGTATACCACTGTTGGCATTGCTGAGTTACAGCTGAAAGAAGATTATAGCTGGGAGCTTAACATCCAAGGATACACACAGTAAAAAAAGGACAGGCAGGTAGGCAGAGGGGTGGGCTAGCTATAATAGGAAAAAATGAAATTAAATCGTTAGAAAGAGGTGGCAGAGGATAGGAAGGTGTAGAATCCTTGTTGGTAGAGCTAAGAAACTGCAAGGATAAAAAGACTCTGATGGAAGTTATATACAGGGCACCAAACAGTAGCAAAGATGTGGTCTACAAGTTACAACAGGAGATAGAAAAGACATGTTAAAAAGGCAGTGTTACAATAGACATGAGGGATTTCGATATGCGGGTAGATTGGGAAAATCTTGTTGGAGCTGGATCCCGAGAGAGGGAATTTGTAGAATGCCTATAAAATGGCATATTAGAGCAGCTCATTGTTGAGTCCACTAGGAGATCAGTTATTCTGGATTGGGTGCTGTGCAGTGAACTGGAATTGATTAGAGAGCTTAAGTTAAAGGAACCCTTAGAGACAAGTAATCATAATATGATAGAATTCATCCTGCAATTTGAGAGAGTCAAATGTATCAGTATTACAATGGAATAAAGGGAATTAAAGTGGCATCAGAGGGCAGCTAGCCAAAGTTGATTGTAAGAGGACACTAGCAGGGATGACGACAAAGCAACAATGGTTGGAATTTCTGGGAACAATTCAGAAAGCACAACATTGATATGTCCCAATGAGAAGAAATATTCTAAAGACAGGATGATGCAACCATGGTTGGCAAGGCCAACCGTGGTTGAATCCCCAAGCTATAATTCAAAGCCAACATAAAAGCCAAAGAAAGGGTATATAGTAGAGGAAAGATTTGTGAAATGTTAGGGAAGCTTTTAAAAACCAATAGAAGGCAACTAAAAAAGTAATAAAGAGGGAAAAGATGGAATATGAAGGTAAGCCAGCCAATGATATTAAAGAGGATACCAAAGGTTTCTTCAGACATAGAGTGTAAAAGAGAGGCAAGGGTGGATATCAGATTACAGGAAAATGTCTATGGACAGGTAGTAATGGGGACAAAGAGATGGCAGATGAACTGAATGAATATTTTGCATCAGTCTTCACTGTGGAAGACACTATTAGTATACTGGAAGTTCAAGAGTGTGCAGACAGAAGTGAGTGAAGTTGCCATGGATGAAGGTGTTAGGGAAACTGAAAGGTCTGAACGTAGATAAGTCACCTGGGCCAGATGGTGTACACCCCACGGTTCTGAAAGACGTGGCTGAAGAGATTGTGAAGGTATTATGGGTTTCAAGAATCAATAGATTCTAGCATGGTTCTGGAGGACTAGAAGATTGCAAATGTTATTCCAAGAAGGAAGAAAGGCAAAAGAAATTATAGGCCAATGAGTCTGATCTCAGTGGTTGGAAAGATGTTGGAGTCGATTGTTAAGGTGATCGGCAGACAGCAAAGAGTAGGAATAAAGGATGCCTTTTCTGGTTGGCTGCCAATAACTAATGGTGTTTCATAGGGGTCTGTGTTGGGACCACTTCTTTTTATGTCAATGACTTGGATGATGGACTTGACGGATTTGTGGCCAAGTTTGCGGATGATATGAAGATAGGTGGACGGGCAGGTAGTGCTGAGAAACCAGGGGAGCTGCAGAAGACCTCAGATAGACTAGGAGAAAGGGCAAAGAAGTGGCAGATTGTATAGTGTCAAGAAGCGTATGGTCATGTACTTTGGTGAAATAAAAGCATAGACTATTTTTTAAATGCAGAGAAAATTCAAAAATTTGAGGTGCAAGGGGTCTTGGGAGTCCTTGTGCAAGGTTCCCCAAAGGTTAATTTTCAGGTTGAGTCAGTGGCAAAAAAGACAAATAGAATATTAACGTTTATTTCAAGAAGAATGTAATATAAAAGCAAAATTGTAATGCCGAGGCTTTATCAGGCACTGGAGTATTGTGAGCAGTTTCGGATCCCTTACCTTAGAAAGGATGAGCTGACATTGGAGAGGGCACGAGGAAGTTCATGAAAATGACTCCAGGATTGAAAGGCTGATCATATGAGGACTGATTGATGGCTCTGGGCCTGTATTCACTGTTATTCAGAAGAATGAGTGTGGATCTCATTGAAACCTATCGAATGTTGAAAGGCCTCAATAGAGTGGATGTGAAAAGGATTGTTCCTATGGTGTGGGTGGTCACAGCCTCAGAATATACGAGCGTCCATTTAGAATGCTGGTGAGGAGGAATTACTTTTGCCAGAGAGTGGTGATTCTGTAGAATCCATTGTCAGAGGTGGCTGTGGATGCCTATTCATTGTGTATATTTAAGGCAAAGGTTGATAGATTCTTGATTAGTCAGGGCATGAAGTGTTACAGGGAGAAGGCAGGAGATTGGGGCTGAAAGAGTAATGGATCAGTCATGATGAAATGGCTGAGCAGACATTTTGGGCCAAATGACGTGATGTGGCATGATATCTAAAACCTTGACAAATTTCTAAAGCTGCGTAGTGGAGAGTGCATTGACTGCCTGCAACACAGCCTGGCAATCAAAACCTTTGAATGGAAAACCCTACAAAAGGTAGTGGGTTTGGCCCAGTACATCATGGGTAAAGCCCTCCCAGTCATTGAGCACATCTACGTGAAATGCCATCACCTAGGCCGTGCTCTTTGCTTGCTACTGCCATTAGGTAGAAGGTACAAGAACCTCAGGACTCACACCACCAGGTTCAAGAACAGTTACTACCCCATAACCATCAGGCTCTTGAACAAAAAGGGAAAACTACACATACTTGCACATCCATTGAGATGTTCCCAGAACCAATGATCTCACTTTAAGGACTCTTCATCTCATTACCTCATGTTCTTGTGATTTATTGCCATGTATTTATATTTGCATTTTCACAGTTTGTTGTCCTCTACACTCTGGTTAATCTTTCATTGATACTGTTATAGTTAGTACTCTATAGATTTGCTGAGTATGCCCACAGGAAAATGAATCTCAGGGTTGTATGTGGTGACATATATATACCTTGATAATAGAATTTACTTTGAACTTTGAATATCTTATGGTCTTATGGTTTCAGATGCCTCCACTTCCTATACTTTATACCTTTCCTTCAGATGGATTCAGACCTATTAAATTTTTGAATCTTCCTATCCAGACAAAACACAGATTGTGGGAAATGAACAAGTCTTACAATTGTGTTAATTTTCCAGTTCTGCTGCAGCTGCTGGTTGTATCCACTTTCTTCCTCATTAAGGCAAATAGTTCATTACAAGTAGAATAGGTGTTAATTTCCTCGCTGACAATGTTTTCAGGCTTGTTTACCTGGGAACCCAAGTGTAACTAAAGAAAAATTCCCACAGCATGTGGTGAGAGATCTTGGTGTGGCGACAAAGAGCTGCATTACTTAAGGATGCATCTTTACATCTCAAAACCCCAAGGCTTAATTACCATGTGCAGCCTTGTGTAGAATCTGAAAGCCTCAGTGTTATGGGAAGGCTTTCAAACTGATGACCCGCAAAGAAGAGGAGGGAAAGATGGGGAAGTGGCTAAATGCAGAAGTGTTGCAGCACTGATGTTTTTAGTTTGATGTTATCAACTACCAGAACATTAACTATAGGCAAGAAGTAAAGACAGAACAAAATCTCCTTTGGGACAAATCTGTGACATTATACAGCATTGCTTTATCAAGGTTTTATTTTAAAATGGAATTCATAGATTTACAATTATTTTCAGAAAAATCCAGGGATAATACAGGGAGAAAAGAGAAAATAAGTGTTTTTATTTTTCGGCGAGTCACGCGAACAGTATCAGTCCTCATGTGACTTTGATGTTGTTCCAAATGACAGCTGTGCAAAGGAAACCAATTTCTCCTGATGCCAGGTGTAAAGTGCATGAACATTGCTCATCCTTGTGTGTGGATGTTTGCAAAATATTTAATATTTTAAGGATGCTGTTAACTATTTTAAATCTTACAAACTAAAAGTACACTCAGTGGCTACTTTATTAGGTACCTCCTGTACCTAATAAATTGGCCACTGAGTTTATGTTCACACTCTTCTGCTGCTGTAGCCCACCTACATCAAGGTTCGACATGCAGAAATTGCTGGGGTCCTAGCAGTGATATTTACATTATCCTTGGCAACAGGTGAGGTACCAGAGGATTGGAGGACAGACAATGTTGTTCTGCTGTTTGAGAAAGGCTCTAAAAATAAACTAGGAATTTATAGTCCTGTGAGCCTGACATCAGTAGTGGGAAAGTTACTCGAAGATATTCTAAGGTACTGGATACGAGTATTTGGATAGACGTCGACTGAATAAGGATAGTCAGCATGGCTTTATGTGTGGTAGGTCATATCTAATCAATCTTACTGAGTTTTTTCAGGAAGTTACCAGGAAAGAATGTATCAGTATTGTCAGCGTCGGAGGACAGATCATAACCAACCTCAGGTTCGCCGATGACATTGATGGGTTGGCAGGGAGTGAGGATGAATTGGCCTGCCTTGTGAACCATCCGGGCAATACATTGACCAGATATGGCATAGAGATCAGCGCAAAGAAAACAAAGGTAATGAGAAACAGTGAGGAGCCAATCTCAACAAATATCACGGTCAGTAGACAAGAACTACAAACAGTTCAAGTATCTTGGTGCCATCATCAACCAAGAAGCATCAAAGCCTGAAGTCCTCGCAAGGTCAGCTTAAACAGTAGCCACACCGTCTGGGGAGACAATAACGTCACTCTCAGATCCAGGTGGAAACCCTTACATACACTTGTGCTCTCCATCTTCTTCTATGCATGCGAATCATGGACTTTGACAGCAGATCTGCAAAGGAAAATCCAGGCACAAGAAATGAAATGTTTCAAAAGGCTCCTCACCATCTCCTATACAGACAATGTCTCAAATGATGAAGTAGAAAGAACCATACCCAGCACATGAGACACTACGAAGATCTACTGTCCACAGTAAAGTAGAGGAAACTGAGATGGTATGGCCAGGTAACAAGATCAAGTGGACTATCGAAGACCATTCTTCAGAGAATGCTGCAGATGGAAAAAAAAGGGGCAACCAGAGGAAGAAATGGGCAGATAACATTGCAGAGCAGATGGGAGGGGTATTTGCTGCAACCCTGGCACTCACCTACAACGGGGAGAGATTGAGACTACTGGTACAGTGCTCATCTGTACAGTGCCCAACGACCCAGGCAGGTTGCAGGGTCTGTAACCATAACAGAGAAACTATTCCACATAGGAATCTACAAGGAAGCCAGAATCATGAAACTGGGAGTGAAACTGGGAAGCCCTTCTGAATAGGGAACATAATGAGTAGCTGTAACAGCACTGTGCAAAGATTGGGGAGGATCGTTTAATTGCAGACTGGATCAGAGAGAGCTTTGCTGCAACCTACAACTGTGACAGGTGGAGGTAACTGATGCAGTGCTCACCTCTACAGCACCCCTACGACCCAGGCAGGTTGCAGGATCCGTAGCCACAGTCATAGCCAGGAAAGTGGATGAAGGCCAGGCAGTGGATGCTGTCTGCATGGACTTTACATAGAAACATAGAAACATAGAAAATAGGTGCAGGAATAGGCCATTCGGCCCTACAAGCCTGCACCGCCATTCAGTATGATCATGGCTGATCATCCAACTCAGAACCCTGTACCAGCCTTCCCTCCATACCCCCTGATCCCCGTAGCCACAAGGGCCATATCTAACTCCCTCTTAAATATAGCCAATGTACTGGCCTCAACTGTTTCCTGTGGCAGAGAATTCCACAGATTCACCACTCTCTGTGTGAAGAAGTTTTTCCTAATCTCGGTCATAAAAGGCTTCCCCTTTATCGTCAAACTGTGACTCCTCGTTCTTGACTTCCCCAACATCAGAACAATTTTCCTGCATCTAGTCTGTCCAATCCCTTTAGGATTTTATACATTTCAATAAGATCCCCCCTCAATCTTCTAAATTCCATCAAGTATAAGCCTAGTCGATCCAGTCTTTCATCATATGAAAGTCCTGCCATCCCAGGAATCAATCTGGTGAACCTTCTTTGTACTCCCCCTATGGCAAGGATGTCTTTAGCAAGGCATTTGACAAGGTCCGGCATGGGAGGTTGATGGAGAAGGTTCAGTCACTCGACATTCCATTCAAGATGAGGTAATAAATTGGATTAGACATTGGCTTTGTCGGAGAAGCCAGAGAGAGGTAGAATATGGTTGCCTCTCTGACTGGAGGCCTGTGGCTAGTGGAGTGCCACAGGGATCAGTGTTGGGTCCGTTGTTGTTTGTCATCTATATCAATAATCTGGATGATAATGTGGTTAACTGGATCAGCAAATTTGAGGATAATACCATGATTGGGGGTGTAGTGGACAGTAAAGAAGTCTGTCATGGGTTGCAGAGGGATCTGAACCAGTTGGAAAAATAGGCAGAAAAATGGCAAATGAAATTTAATGCAGACAAGTGTAAGATCTTGAACTTTGGTAGGTCCAATCAGGGTAGGTCTTACAGAGTGAATGGTAAGCCAGCTATTCTAATTCCATTTTGTATTCCCACACAAACATGGCTCCTACTGCCAATTTGAAGTTAGAAGCAGATTAGAGGAACAACACTTCATATTCCTCCTTGGAAGTCTCATGTAAATGGCGTGAATGTCGATTCCACTAACTTCTGGTAATAACTCCCTTCTTTCTTTTTTTCCTCTTATCCTACCAGCCCTCACCACCCTATCTTTTTCTTCTATACCCTCTCTATCAGCCCATTACCAAAGCATCCGCACCCCCTCTGGTTTCCCTCATCATTTCCTTCATTTATTCCATAGTTCACTGCCCTCTCCTATCAGATTTCATCTTTTTCATCCTCTTCTCACTTCCACCTAACAACTTCCAATTTCCCACATCATTCCCACTCTTTCCTTTGCTCACTTGTCTATCATCCCTTTTCCACTAATGATGTACTTTGCACCAATGTTGACTGATACCAGTGTCAATGGGGAGCCCTGTCAAACTTGTTGCATAGTTGTTGCACTCTGGCCATGATCATAAAAGACTGGAACTGAACCAGAAAAAAAACCTAATCAGTTGGTGCAATATAGAATGATTCCCTCATATGTTGGACCATTAGAAAACCTCAAAGAAAATCAAAGTGCAGTACTGTGCTAAAGTCCTATGCACGTATACCTAAGGTGCCTAAGACTTTTGCACAGTACTGTATATTGCTTAAAATAGGAAGTTGGTAGGGAAACAGAAATAAGAATATTTAGCTTTGTATTAGCTCAGTAGTATTAAGTGTTATTTGGTAGCTGAAGAGTCCTTGTTTCCCACACTGCTTTAAACTTACTGAGTGCATGGGAAATGTATTATTCTGCTATGCAATGTTTAAAGAAAAGGTGAATTAAATGCAATGTGGAGCTTTAGAAAACTAACATCTGATAGTCCCAGATGTTGCACGGTGTTGACTGATTTGACATCGAATGAGTCACTGTCAGGAGAGCACTAGGATGGTCAAAACTTGAAATAACAAATGAATACTGAGCAATATTTTATGCTAAACTGTACAATGGAACCAAACTACAATCATTTTATTACTAGACTCCTAGTTACATTTTGCCAAGTCTAGAGCAGGAAGCATTTGGCAGAGCAGGCAGATGATCAGTTTAGGAGGTAAAATGTTTCTTCTGCTGTTTACTGTTAAAACCAATTGTTGTTAACCCATTATAATCAGCAAAGGAAACTTTCTGTTCCTTTTGCTGAAAAAGAACAGAAAGCACTGAGACCCAAGCTTTTCAGTTTCAGCCTGGATTCTCCTCCTCCACTTTGAGCATCAGGAATTCCTAGGAATGGGTATAGATATTGTACTTTTTCAAGAACAACATCCCTGAATCTTTTCCTTTGAAAAGAAGCCTATCATTCCATCTGCCATCATCTATGGAATGTTCTATTTCTCTTTCCAACTTTGTTCAAAGGTCAAAGTTCAGAGTTCATTTACTGTATTATCAAAGTATGTCTGCTATATACAATCTCGAGATTCATCTCCGTACAGGTAACCACAAAACAAAAAAACCCAATAGAACCTATCAAAAAAAGACATCAAACATACAATGTGCAGGGAAAAAACAAATAGTGCAAACAATAAAAGTCAGCAAATAACATTCAGAACTAAAGTTCGGGAAAATGAGTCCACAGCCTTTAGTGGGCAAAATTCAAAACTTTTGCTCATTACACACTCAAGAATATTTATGAAGTGTTTTGATTTAATGTTTCCTGTTATCTGGGGAAAAAAAGACCAAACCACACAAGTATTGCAATCCCTAACTAATTTTATTTTCAATTTTCTCCAAATTTATTATATTGCAAATATCGGCTGCACTATGGTATCTTAAACAAAACACCATTCCATTAACCAATTTAGTCAACTCCATCATGAGCACCAGCCTCCATAGTATCCAGGACATCTTCAAGAAGTGATGTCTCAAAAAGTTGGCATTCATCATTAAGGACCCCCGTCATGCAGGTCATGCCCTCTTCTCATTGCTACTTCAGGAAGGAGGTGCAGAAGCATGATGACACGCACTCAATGATTCAGGAACAGCTTCTTCCCCTCTGCCATCTGATTCCGGAATGGACATTGAACCCATGAAGACTACCTCACTAAATCTTTATTTCTATTTTTGCACTACTTATTTAATTTAATTATTTTATATATATATATATATACACACACACACATATATATGTATAGACACACGGATACTGTAATTCACAGTTTTTTTTTCTCCATTATTATACACTGCATTGTACTGCTGTCACAAAGTCAACAAATTTCATGACATATGCTGGTGCTATTAATCCTGATTCTGATTCTGATTTTGATCCTTGTGTATGATCCAATATAATGACATCAAAGCCCAGTCAACTATTAACGGAACTGCAGTTGTTCACCAATTTTCCTCATCAATGTTCAAAATTCTGAAACTAGGTGACGTTAGATAATTTACTGCACTACTCAATCTAATTTCGAAGAAGATTCAAGTGTGGTTGAAAAACTGTGGCTTCCATGAATTACAAAAAGTCCATGAGTTATATTCACTGTCTGATGTGATAGTGTATAGCAGACCACAGGCATTCAAAGTAGAAAATACTGGTGGGTTACATGTGCTTAGTCAACACTTCTGTAAATTTCAGTAGTAACTGCGTGGTCCACATTATTGCTGGTTTTAATGCAATGGAACTTGATGTTAAGTGTCTGATTCAGTTAAACTAGACTATATTACAGAATTTCCAGGTCCCTCCACCAGCTCTAGCACCTCAAAAACACCTTCCACCTTATTCTGAGCATGCAAACCATACCCCAATTATATCTGTCAAAACAACTCATTCAACAATTGCATTTCTTGCCAACTGCACAATGCCCAATCACTGATTACATACCTGACTGCTAATAAAGACCCCCCCCCATCAGCAATACCTCTCAGATCACAGTCTTGCTCTTTGATTATCAACCACATACCCCACTCGCCAAATTCATTTCCTCATACTGTATAATTCATAATTCACAACTAGTGATTGCATCCTCTTTCTGCCACCCCCTTCTCCTACTAACAATCCTTGTCCCCAAACTCACACCCCAATTGTAGCTTACTTCTGTATAATGTGCAAATAGGTAACAGAATGTAACAAAAACAACTTGGTAAATTGATTTATTATGCTGAACTACAGTGATAAACGTTGTGCTGTCATCCATACAGATTATTTCATCACATCAGTATGTTGAGGTAGCACAAGGATGAGACAATAACAGAATGCAGAACAGGGTTACGATTATAGATAAAGTGCAGTGCAGGCAGGCAATAAGGTGCAAGGCCATGGCAAGGTTGATTGTAAGGTGAAGAGCCCACTTTATTGTACAGGACGTCCACTCAATCTGTGAGATAGAAGCTGAACTTGAGTCTGATGGCACTTGTTTTCAAGTTTTTGCATCTCTGCCTGATGGGAAGGGAGAGAAGAGAGAGTGTATGGGGATGGGAGTCTTTATATTGGCTGCTTTACCTAGGTATCAAGAAGTATAGACAGAGTCCATGAAGGGGAGGCTAGTTTCCATGATGTCCTGAGCTACATCCATAATGTGCTGCAGTTTATTGTCACAGTTACTATACAAGCCTTAATGCATCCAGATAGAATGCTTTCTACGATGTTCCTATAAAAATTGGTGAGGATCAACAGGGATGATATCTTCACCTCTTTTAATATCCACAATCCCCAGATTTTCGTTATTTCCTCTGGTGTTCAGACCTTGATAGTGCTTGTGAAATCAAAATCAGAATCAGGTTTATTATCACCGACAGGGTCGTGAAATTTGTTAACTTAGCAGCAGCAGTTCAATGCAATACATAATATAGCAGAGAGAGAAAAAAATAATAATAATAAATGAGTAAATAAATGAGGTAGTGTTCAAGGGTTCAATGTCCATTTAGGAATCGGACGACAGAGGGGAAGAAGCTGTTCCTGAATTGCTGAGTGTGTGCCTTCAGGCTTCTGTACCTTCTACCTGATGGTAACAGTGAGAAAAGGGCATGCCCTGGGTGCTGGAGGTCCTTAATAATGAACACTGCCTTTCTGAAACACCGCTCCTTGAAGATGTCCTGGGTACTTTGTAGGCTAATACCCAAGATGAAGCCACCTAAGTTTACAACCTTCTGCAGCTTCTTCCAGTCCTATTCAGTAGCACCCCCATATCAGACAGTGACGCAGCCTGTCAGAATGCTCTCCATGGTACATCTATAGAAGTTTTTGTGTGTATTTGTTGATATACCAAATCTCTTCATGTCATGGTCCCGAATGGCAATCCTCCACCTTGCCATTTGCCTCAAGATTTGGGCCTCAATCATCTCATTTAGATTCCAATCATTCCCAAGTACCACTAACTACACGCACCTGCTTCCCATCAAAGAGCAGGATAAAAACCCTGTGACCACAGCAAGAAGCCACCAGTTTGTTGGTTGACTCTCGTGAGAGCAAACCCTGTTTTCTATTCATGAGAACTGTTAGTTCTAAGCTCGCATCGTCTCCTGGATATTGACTCCCCGTTCGCGAAGGGGCTATGCCTAATGACTCTGCCTCAGCATCTGTGTCCTGCACTTGGGTTTGTCCCCAGCCACATCCTTGCAACACTTCAAACTCCTAATGATGTATAAAGCCTTCTTTATAACTGCATCGATATGTTGGGACCAGGTTAGATCCTCAGAGATCTTGACACCCAGGAATTGAAGCTGCTCACTCTCTCCACTTCTGATCCGTCTATGAGGATTGGTATGTGTTCCTTCATCTTACCCTTCCTGAAGCCCACAATCAGCTCTTTCGTCTTACTAACATTGAGTGCCAGGTTGTTGCTGTGACACTGCTCCACTAGTTGGCATATCACGCCTTCTTGTCACCACCTGAGATTCTACCAACAATGGTTGTATCATCAGCAAATTTATAGATGGTATTTGAGCTATGCCTAGCCACACAGTCATGGGTATAGAGAGAGTAGAGCAGTGGGCTAAGCACACACCCCTGAGGTACACCAGTGTTGATTGTCAGTGAGGAGAAGATGTTATCACCAATCTGCACAGATTGTGGTCTTCCGGTTAGGAAGTCGAGGATCCAATTGCAGAGATGTACAGAGATCCAGGTTCTGTAACTTCTCAGTCAGGGTTGTGGGAATTATGGTATTAAATGCTGAGCTGTAGTCGATGAACAGCATCCTGACATAGGTGCTTGTGTTGTCCAGGTGGTCTAAATCCCTGTGAAGAGCTAATGAGATTGCATCTGTCATTTACTTATTGTGGCAATAGGAAAATTGCAATGGGTCCAGGTCCTTGCTGAGGCAGGAGTTCAGTCTAGTCATGACCAACCTCTCAAATCATTTCATTACTGTAGATATGAGTGCTACTGGGCCATAGTCATTAAGGCAGGTCACATTATTCTTCTTAGGCACTGGTATAATTGTTGCCTTTTTGATGCAAGTGGGAACTTCCGCCCATAGCAGTGAGAGTTTGAAAGTGTCCTTGAATTCTCCCACCAGTTGGTTGGCACAGGTTTTCAGAGCCTTACCAGGTATTCCATTGGGACCTTCTGCCATGTGAAGGTTCACTCTCTTTAAAGACAGTCTAACATCGGCCTCTGAGACAGAGATCACAGGGTCATCAGGTGCAGCAGGGATCTTCATAGCTGTAGTTGTGTTCTCCCTTTCAGAGCGGGCATAGAAGGCGTTGAGTTCATCTGGTAGTGAAGCATTGCTGCTATTCATGCTATTGGGTTTAGCTTTGTAGGAAATAATGTCTTGCAAACCCTGCCAGAGTTGTTGTACATCTGATGTCGCCTCCAACCTGATTCGAAATTGTCTCTTCGCCCTTGAAATAGCCCTCCACAAATCATACCTGGTTTTCTGGTGCAGGCCCGGGTCACCAGACTTGAATGCCACAGATCCAGCCTTCACCAGATGATGTACCTCCTGGTTCATCCACGGCTTTTGGTTTGGGAATGTACAGTAAGTCTTTGTAGGCACACACTCATCCACACAGGTTTTAATGAAGTCGGTAAAAACTGCAGCATACTCATCCAGATTCAAAGATGAATCCCTGAATACAGTCCAGTCCACTGATTCAAAGCAGTCCTGTAGGCACTCCTGTGCTTCCCTTGTCCATACCTTCTTCATCTTCACTGCCGGTGCTGCAGTCTTCAGTCTCTGCCTATACTCAGGGAGTAGAATTACAGCCAGGTGATCAGACTTCCCAAAGTGAGGATGTGGAATAGTGTGGTAGGCATTGTTGTTGGTGCATGTAACAGTGATTCAGTGTGTTGTTTCTTCTGGTATTGCAAGCGATCTGTTGATGGTAATTGTTTTGTGAATTTTTCAGACTGGCCTGGTTAAAATCCCCTGAAACAATGGTGAAGGCGTTAGGATGCTCTGAAATGAAGGTCTTTTTGCTTGTAAGAAGTCTTCACTGGCCCAAGGCACACAGGATCTTATAGAACATAGACCAGTATAACACTGTACTGCTCTTTCTGCCCAGGGTGTTGTGCTGACCTGTAGCAGTTTCTGCAGATCCCGTATCGGCCTCATCACCTACCAAGGTGAAGTGGATCCTAAGGGACTGGGGAAATATTCCAATTGTTTTCTGATATATTCTGTCTACCTTAAATATGAGAACATTATTTACTACACCAGTAAACTCTTCAAATTTCTTTGCATCTGGATCTTTTCAGTCAACTGTACAGTTCATAGGTAGATGCCTGGTCTGCAGCCTGAAGGACAACTATTCTATTCTTTTGAGGATTATGGAATTCATTTTCTTCCCAGTGAAAGAGACATAAAGAAATTGAATTATCCAGTTCCACAGGAAAAGATGATTTCCTCAGATGCATAAACACATAGGCAGAAAGCATATTGCTAAAAAAAAATGCCATATGCCAAGTCCCCAAATTTTGCGAAGAGCCAAGACATTAATGCATTTACTGATTATCTGGATACAATGGGTATTAGCTAGCTGAAAATTTCATCTGTTTCTCATCCATTCCCCATTCTGCGTAATATCAATCCTTACAGTTATCGATGTAAGTTCTCTGTAAAAAAAAACTGCAGAAAATGTTATTCCCCCCTACATGTTCCTCCATAAAAGTATGTCCCTAATATTATTTTAAATGTATGTCCTTTTGTATTAGTCATTGTCACTCTGGGGAAAAAAGGATGCCAGCTGTTCACTCTATTTACACCTCTTATCATCGTATACACCACACATCCTCTCTGTTGCCTCTCATACTCCATCGCTCCAAAGAGGAAAGCCTTGCTCAATCTTTCCACACAGAACAAGTTCTCTAATCCAAATAGCATTCCGGTAAATCTATTCTGCACTCTCTCTAAAACTTCCACATCTTTCCTATCACAAGATGATCAGAACTGAACAAAACACTCCATATGGTCTAACCAGAGTTTTATAGAGCTACAATATTAGCTTGCAGCTCTTCAACTCAATCCCCCACCTCATGAATTCCAACAGACCATAATTGCCTTCTTAACCACTCTATCAACTTCCGTGGCAACTTTAAGGGATCTATGAACATGGAGCCCAAGTTCCCTTTGTTCCTCAATACTGCTGAGAATCCTGCCATTAACCTTCTATCTGCCATCATGTTCAACCTTCCAAAGTATATCACTTCACACTTTTCCAAATTGAGCTTCATCTGCCTTATGTCTCTTTTAATATTCTGCTTAGTGGATCCTTGTACTAAAATTTCTTTTGCCTGCTGCATTTCCAGCTGGCTAGCATGCCTGTACAAATATTTTCTTGTGTTAAGCTTCACTTACTGATAAGCATGGGAACCATGGGAATCTAATATACCGTTCCCACTGATGCAGAGTCATGGCCAGCCCACTCAGTGTAGGTCAGTGATAGACCTAAGGAAATTCCAGCCACCCAATGGTTATTTTCTTACTGAGGCAACTCTACTGAGTCTTGGATTGTATTTCTTGAATAAGAAAGGAAAAGATTCAAGGACCTACCACCTCCTTCTTGGCGCCAAGAAAGTGGTATCCTTCAGTATTATTAAGGTAGGTGGCATTCACTGGCGGTCGTGAGAATTAAATGTAGATTGTGCAGGTTTTAATTGTCTTTAACAAGGTTAGTCTTATGTTGTTAGAAAGCCTACAGAGGGCACTGTTCATAGAGAATGCCATTTCTAAAATACACGCGCATATTTATCTCAAACAGCTAAATAACTGGGATTTTTGGCAAATATTCAACAAGTTGGTCTTGTCACAGTCCAAATATGTAGGTCACTGAATGCACCATCAGCGATCTTCTGTATCAACCAAATGAACCATTTCTGTATATTTTAAATCCGCAAATGTGAAAGCTGAATGTGACATGGAAAAAAAGCAATGGGCCACTGAGGTTAATTAACCATTTTCCCATCTGGTGAGTTTGTTTTCTTTCTTTTATTGGAGCCCTTGAAATTCCAGTGGGTTTCAGGCTAGACGCCTGCAATCAGTAGAATCAGCTATGACCTGCTTAAGTGAGAACTCTGTTTTAAGAGCATTGCTCTGGAGTGCTGGTCTTTGGTGGGCTCCTCCTCCATTTATAACTGAGGTTCACGGGTATTACATTGGCATGACTCTGAGACCAAGGTTGTTGGCACTAGCAGTTCAACCCCATGGTGAACTTAAAACCAACAACTCATAAGGTCACACTCAAAATGCCAGTTGTTAAATTCCTAATTACAGGGCTCTAATCTACCTTTATTGCTCACTAAGTCAGAAAAATAAGTTTAGTTTGTATACATCTAGAAATCAAACATTGGGCTTATTTGTTTATCATTATAAATTTTGTTCAAAAATCCTTCTTAATTCCCATTTCATTCACCCCTTTCCTGGCACAAGCTGGTACAACATTCTCAGCCCAGTGTCCATTCTCTATTTATGAATCTACACAACGGGCATTGACAGGCTCTGTAATGTGACGTGCATCATCACCTGACCTATCTTCTTCTAAATCTTACTATGCACTCTCCTGTGGGTTTCCTCAAATAGCAGGCAGGAGTTGGGATCCTGCAGGATTTCTTATGTACTGCTTCCTATTTTACAGGGCCCAGGGTCAACAGATTAAATCAGTTTTGACTGGGGAATCCAACTGAGGACGTTGCCAGTCTGCATACTTCATTAGCACAGTAGACAGTGTATTGTACACTTGAGCCTTCAGGGACCTGGTTAATATTACTTGTTCAGAGCACTTCATGCAATGTAAATGAATATCCAATATCATTGTCAGTGAAATCTTCATCTAAACAGTTCTTGCACACTTCAAAGTGGTAAACATGACAATGTGCCTGCTGAATTGTTAACAGAAGCTATCTAAATTATTCAACCTATTAAGGAGACGGTTAAGGTTTACAAGACAGGAATTAGCTCAAATGAGTCAGAATATTAATCAGGCACTACAATAATTAGTCATGGCTCCTCAGCCTATCTTCTCACTAATCAGATATGGTAGCTAAATTTGTGTGGATGTTTGTTGAGGGCAGAACTGGGATTTACTTTCATGCCCCAGATAGACAAGTGACTCATTCTTTACGTAGTGGCATCTCTCACATGAACAGTAACCACTCGGAGCTGAATGTTTAGGGGTACACATTACCCACAGATCATATCTTAGAGGGCAACACAAGGTGCAGGGGGAACTCACCAGGTCAGGCAGCATTCAGGGAAAAGAGTAAACATTCAACATTTCGGGGGAAAACCCTTCACTCTACTCTTTTCCATAGATGCTGCCTATCCTGCCGACTTCCTCCAACATTTCAGGCGTGTTGCTTGGATTTCCAGCATGTGCAGATTTCCTCATCTTTGAACCTTAGAGCGGATGCAGTATGGCACAATGAAGTGAGGGAAATAGCACAAAATTAAATGAGAATTTTCTAAATAAAATAGAAGCTTCTCAGGATCCTAGTATCTACAGTATGGCAATTATTCATGCGCTAAATACTTAACTGATTGGTATTTGTTATGCCCTGTCCCAGAATAACCTTAATTTCACAGAGTGCCAGAGTATGCTGAACATAACTGCCTCTGCTTTGACACAGAGCAAACATTAGTACAAATATCACTAAAAAATTAAATGCGAACATGGTCGTTACCAAAAAGGGCAATTTGCCATTTTTGTTTCCTATAAATTCTGTAATTAAGATGTTTGTAAGTCAATTATTTGGACAGATTGGCATACATTTCATGGTTCAAAAGGAATTGTAAACATGCTTTATTCCACTGGTGTGTCTGGCATTGGCTATAAATGTCTAGGAACAGTTGAAAGATTGTTAGACATTCTGCAGAGCATTGAAGTGTGCAGCACTTGGGCCCCATTGCTCAGTAACAGACTATCCACACTTTCTATGATAAAGCCATTAGAAATACCATATTTGGACATTTATCTTAATTAGACTTTCCAAACGTACTTTATTATCCAAGTGGCAAGTTTCTTAAAGAAAAAGGTACATGATTGCACTTCAAAAAATGTAAGCTCTTAATATGAGTTTGTGATGGCAATGATGGGAAGTTTGGTGGGATTCATTCTATTCTGTATCACATCTTTTAAAAGAATAAACAACATCAGAGTATCCTTTGATGTTTTAGTAAAACTTCCCAGTCAGTGAAGTGATTTCCTGGAGCACTGCTGCCTTGAGCAACTTTCAGGCCAGTCTGAAATTGCGGCACTCTTCACCACCTCCAGTACCAATCCCACCTCACATCCATGGAAGCCCAGCAGAAATCGAGACCTAAGTAAAGTGTTCACTTTCCTGGCAACAGTGATTGCACTTAAAATGCAAATACGATTTTTCTCTGTTCACAAGAATTAATTATGAAGAGAAAGAAGAATTCAATAGTTCCATTTAATATCAGAGAATGTAAACAACATGCAATCTGAAATTCTTTTTCTTTGCAGACATCCATGAAAACAGAAGAATTCCCCATAGAATGAGTGACAGTATAAATGTTAGAACTCCAAAACCCCCACTCCCTCTCCCACGGACAAGCAACAGCAAAGCACTGACCCTCCACTCTTTCACTTCAGCAAAAAGCAACAGCATCCTCCACCCACCAAGCAAGCAATAGCAAAGCCCCAAAGAAAGATCATGATCTGCAGTACAAAAAACGAATCATTCACCCGACAATTCGACTTGCCGCAGACTCACTCTCTCTCTCCCTGATAAAGGGGCAAAGGGGTGTCACTGTGAGAGAGGAGACATAGACAAAACAACTCGCTGATTTACAGCGTTAAAGTTTGCCGCATTGCTTTTCAAAGTTCTCCGACTCGGGAATCAGCAGCAAACTCTCTCCCGCCAATGAGAAAAAGACAGAGAGAGTGCAATCCGAGTACAGAGCCTCTGACAGTTGATACACTGTTCTCGATATTCTGTTTTCTCCCACAATGCATCACTCGGCAGCATCGGCATAGAATCAGCTCGTTCCCAATGCCGCAAAGCCTTGGAACCCCAAAGGTTGGCTCATCTTCTAGGCCACACCCTTGGGATATTGAAAAGTGGCCAGACGGTGAGCACTGGGAGCAGGAACCATCGCTGTAAAGAACGAAAGTTTGAGTACAGCTCTAGGTCAGGGCCATCCAACTTCAAAAGGAAAAAGTGAGACACTAAAGGTAGAAATAAGGTGTTTCCGCGAATGAGTGCAAATAAATCACTGTCTAGCACCATCTTAACTTTGCCCACCATACTACGTTCCATTCTTAAAGGCAGCATATCAGGCTGAGCACATGCACGCTAAAATAAACCATAGATCTGTAAATGAGATGATGCCTGCCTTACTTGTTAAAGTGTTCAATCAATCGTGTCACTGTGAAGTTCACTCATGTTTTTCTAAATAAGTTGCTTTCCATCATGTTCTCATGTTCTATTGCTAGAGCAATGATACATATTCCACAGTAATGTACTCATTGTAATTGTTAAGACCTTCCTGTACTAGAAGGGTCATAACTCATGTACTAGAGTTTTAATTTTATTTCAACTGCTCAAAATGTACATCTTACTGCAAGTCTACAGTCTATTCAAGCAGTTAGAATTCCTGACCATATTGAATTTTGTTTCAATGCATTCATCTGACACCTCTTTAAAACTACTAACACAGCTACTTATCAGCATCGATTACAGACAGACGGACAGATTCATGAGAGCAGTGAGTTCTCGCAGGCATTGCTGTACTCCACACCAGCTGTAAATTATCAATCAACCATCCTGATTTTGGGTAACAACATTAGTTAAGATGTTTGCCGCTTGTGATCGATGTCTCAACAGTTTCTGTCATGTGCCAAGGATGCTGAACAATATTTATGTTACATTTATCCCACTATTTCCTGATAGTAAACAAAAGTAATTATAGTTAATCCTCAGCGGTAGATACAAGCTCTCCCTCATCTATCGACTAATTAAAATATTAATCTAAGCACTTTATTTTTGAAGTCATTGCAATATCTTTTACACCAAATTTAAGCCTAGCTTGTTTTTACTGAAGGGAATCAAAAGAACAACAAAAACTTATGCAACACACATAAAAGTTGCTGGTGAACGCAGCAGGCCAGGCAGCATCTCTTGGAAGAGGTGCAGTCGACGTTTCAGGCCGAGACCCTTCGTCAGGACTAACTGAAGGAAGAGTGAGTAAGGGATTTGAAAGTTGGAGGGGGAGGGGGAGCTCTAAAATGATAGGAGGGGGAGGGATGGAGCCAAGAGCTGGACAGGTGATAGGCAAAAGGGATACGAGAGGATCATGGGACAGGAGGTCCGGGAAGAAAGACAAGGAGGTGGGGGGGGGGGGGCCCAGAGGATGTTCAGGAAGAAAGACAAGGAGGTGGGGTGGGGGGAACAAAAACTTACATCTAGTCTGCATCCTTGTAAGAATTAGCATGTAAAAGTGAATACATTTGTACTTGTTAAAGTTTGCAAAAATATGAGAGGCCTGTTGAGAGTTCATGGATTGTAAAATGCCTTATTAAAGTCCATGTAGAGATCATTCACTGCCTTGTGTTCATCAGCTCTTCAGGTAACTTCCTCATAAAGCTCTATAAGATTGGCTAGAGGTGACCTACCACACGCAAAGCCATGCTGACTAACCTTAATCAGTCCATGTCTATCCAAATACTTAGTGTATATATCCAGTCCCACAGAACACCTTCCAATAACTTTCCCACTACTGGTGTCAGGCTCACCAGCCTATCATTCCGTGGTTTATTTTTAGAGCCTTTCTTGAACAATGGAACAACATTGGCTATCCTCCAATCCTCTGGTACCTCACCTGCCGCTAAGGATGATTTAAATATCTCTGCTAGGCAACTTGCAGGTTCCAAGGGAACACCTTGTCAGGCCCTGGGATTTTTCCACCCCAATTTGCCTCAAGGCAGCAAACACCCCTTCCTCCATAATCTGCATAGGGTCTCTGAATTTGATGCTGCTTAGCCTCTAGACTCTGTACCCATCTCCTGAGTAAATACAGATGCAAAAAATGTACTCAAGATCTCTTTTGGCTCCACGCATGGATTACCATTCTGATCATCCAGAAGACCAATCTTGCAATCCTTTTGCTCTTAACGTATCTGTAGAATCCCTTAGGACTCTCCTTTGCCGTGTCTGCTAGGGCAACCTCAGGCCCTCTCCCATGATATCAAGTACACTTTCGCCAGAACACAGCCTGTCCCAATCCACACTGGCCAGACCCTTTCTGATACCATCAAAATTGACCTTTCTGTAATTTAGAATCGCAACCTGTGGACCTGACATACATTTTTGCATATTTACTAACGTCATTGTGATCACTAGATGTAAAGTGTCCCCCTAAACAAGCTTCTGTCTCATTCCCTAATAGCAGATCCAAAATTGCGCACACTCTCATTCGGACTTCTACATACTGATTAAGGAAACTTTCCCGAACATATTTCTCAAACTCTGTCTCATCTAGTCACCTTACAGTATGGGAATCCCAGTCAATATGTGAAAAGTTAAAATCACTTACTATATCAACCTTATGTTTCTTGCAACACTCTGCAATCTTTGCAAGCCTGTCCCTCTAAATCCCTTGAACTGTTGAGTGGTCTGTAGCAAAGCCCATTAATGTGGTCATAACTTTCTTATTTCTCAGTTCCACCCATAGTGCCTCGCTAGATGAGCTGTTCAGTCTGTCCTGGCTGAGTGCTGCTGTGACATTTTCCCTGACTAGTAATACCATCTCTCCTCCTTTAGTCCCGCCTGTCCTGTTGCATCTAAAACAACTGAAACTTGGAATATGGAGCTGTTAGTCCTGCCCCTCCTGCAACTAAGTCTCACTAGTGGCTGCAATATCATAATTCCATGTGTTTATCCATGCCCTAAGCTCATCTGCCTTTCCTACAATACTTCTTACATTGAAATATACGTAGCTCAGGACTTTGTAAACACCATGCTCAATCTTTTACTTCCTGACTTTACTTGTCTGAGGTCTTAACTATATCTGTCTTCATAACTACTCCACTAACTGTTCAGGCACTCTGGTTCCCAGCCCCTTGCAACTCTAGTTTAAGCCCCACCGTGCAGCACCAGCAAACCTGTCCGCTAGGATATTAGACCCCTTCCAGTTCAGGTGCAAACCATCTCTTCCATACAGGTAACACACATAAAAGTTGCTGGTGAACGCAGCAGGCCAAGCAGCATCTCTAGGAAGAGGTGCAGTCGACGTTTCAGGCCGAGACCCTTCGTCAGGACTAACTGAAGGAAGAGTGAGTAAGGGATTTGAAAGTTGGAGGGGGAGGGGGAGATCCAAAATGATAGGAGAAGACAGGAGGGGGAGGGAGACCTCCTGTCCCATGATCCTCTCTTATCCCTTTTGCCTATCACCTGTCCAGCTCTTGGCTCCATCCCTCCCCCTCCTGTCTTCTCCTATCACTTTGGATCTCCCCCTCCCCCTCCAACTTTCAAATCCCTTACTCACTCTTCCTTCAGTTAGTCCTGACGAAGGGTCTCGGCCTGAAACGTCGACTGCACCTCTTCCTAGAGATGCTGCCTGGCCTGCTGCGTTCACCAGCAACTTTGATGCGTGTTGCTTGAATTTCCAGCATTTGCAGAATTCCTGTTGTTTTTGTTCTTCCATATAGGTTCCACCTTCCCTGGAAGAGAGTCCAAAAATCCAAAAATCTTACACCCTCCCTCCTACACCAATTCCTTAGCCACTCACATATCAAACTGTATAATCTTCGTATTTCTGGCCTCACTGGCATGTGGCATGGGTAGCAATTCTGAGATTCAGAATACTCCCTTCAGGATCTCATTACTTCTTGCTACCTATGTCATTGTTACCTACATGGACCATGACCACTGGCTAGCCACCTTCCCTTTAATTAATGCTGAGGACTTGATCTGAGATATCCCAGGGCCTAGCACCTGGGAGGCAACATACCATCCAGGAATCTCGTTCTCGTCCACAGAAACTCCTTTCTGTTCCCCGAACAAATGAATCCCCTATCACCTATTGCCTCTTCTCCTCCTTCCCCTCTGAGTCGCAGAGTCAGACTCAGGGCCAGAGACATGAATGCTGTGACCTTCCTCTGTTTGGTCACTCCCCCCAACAGTATACAAAGCGTTAATGTGCAAACAGCTATCTGGAGCCACAGGTGAGAGTTGAGTGTCCATTCTAGGGCTGCTCAATCACAACGGCCCCAGAATGGGCATGACAGGCCCTTCCACCAGAGGTGCTCCCCCTCCTTGGAAATCCCTACAGTCAAAATCATACATCTTTAATGTAGCAGGATCTTCAGTACTGTTTCACAGGAATACAGCAGAAATCATTTCATGACTGCAATGTGCTTCTGGGGTAGTAGTGAAACAGATAAAATAGTGCCATTTAGACAGACAAGTGATAATCCAGGAAACAGACAGATATCGATCATGTACAGGCAGAAGGATGAGAACATAGAAACATAGAACGTAGAAAACCTACAGCACAATACAGGCCCTTCGGCCCACAAAGTTGTGCCAAACATGTCCCTACCTTAGAAATTACCAGGCTTACCTATTGTCATAAGGAGGTGGCTGGGAACGGACACAAGTGCAAGACACAGACACTGAAGGACTAGGGACAGGACTAGGATACAGGTTGAGGGCAAGGACATGGACACGAAAACTAGGAACCCGGAACAGGACTGGACAAGAGAGCTAGGAGCCCGGGCTTGGACTCCGAGCCAGCGACTGGACAAGGACCCAGTACCTGGGTATTGCCTCTGGCTCGGACCCCAGAATTAGGCAAGGACGAGGCTTGGCAGGCAGGCAGGACGAGGCTGGAGTCTTCAGGCTTGAGGCTAGAGGCGAGGCTTGGCAGGAGGCAGGAGGATGGGGTCTTCAGGCTTGAGGCTAGAGACTTGAGGTGAGGCTTGGCAGGAGGCAGGAGTCTTCAGGCTTGAGGCTAGGCAGGAGGCTGGAGTCTTCAGGCTTGAGACTAGAGGCGAGGCTTGGCAGGAGGCAAGAGGCTGGGGTCTTCAGGCTTGAGGCTAGAGGCAAGGCTTGGCAGGAGGCAGGAGGCTGGTGTCTTCAGGCTTGAGGCTAGGCAGGAGGCTGGTGTCTTCAGGCTTGAGGCTAGAGGTGAGGCGAGGCAGGAGGCTGGGGTCTTCAGGCTTGAGGCTAGAGACGAGGCGAGGCTTGGCAGGAGGCAGGAGGCTGGAGTCTTCAGGCTTAAGGCTAGGCAGGAGGCTGGAGTCTTCAGGCTTGAGGCTAGGCAGGCTCCTCCTGGGCAGGATGCGGTTCTCCTGGGCAGGGCGCAGTACTCCTGGGCAGGGCACGGATCACCACCCGACAGAGGCATGGGACAGGAAGGGACAGAACCAACCGCAGGTAATGGCAAGACAGCCTGGCTTACCCAATGGAGGCAAGGGACAGGAAGGGACAGAACCAACCGCAGGTAACAGCAAGACGGCCTGGCTTACCCGACGGAGGCAAGGGACAGGAAGGGACAGAACCAACCGCAGGTAACGGCAAGACGGCCTGGCTTACCGGACGGAGGCAATGGACAAGAAGGGACAGAACCAACCGCAGGTAACGGCAAGACGGCCTGGCTTACCTGGGCGGAGGCAATGGACAGGAAGGGAGCTAGGTACAGGGTGGCTCCAGGACAAGACTGCAGGCGAGACAAGGTGAGAGTTACCAGCAAGACAAGGCAAGGCTTCAGGCAATGCAAGGCGAGACGAGAACTTCAGGCGAGGCGAGAGTTACCGGCAAGGCTGCAGGTGAGGAAGCAGAAGGCAGAGGAAGGGATCCAAGGAGTAAGGACAAGAACAATCCAACAGCCACGCCTGGGTCTCTGAAGGTATTTATGCAACCAGCCCCAATGAGCATCAGCTGCCTCAATTAGAGCTCAACAACAACAGAAACAGGGTAGACAGGAAAACCTGGAGCAAGGGTCAATGGACCAGACTGTGAACCGGAATACAGACTTCACGGACCGGACCATGACACCTATAGCCCTCTATTTTTCTCAGCTCCATGTGCCAATCCAGAAGTCTCTTAAAAGACCCTGTCATATCTGCCTCAACCACCATCGCCGGCAGCCCATTCTTTATACTTTATACTTTATTGTCACCAAACAATTGATACTAGAACGTACAATCATCACAGCGATATTTGATTCTGTGCTTCCCGCTCCCTGGATTACAAATATTAAATATTAAAAATTAGTAAATATTAAAAATTTAAATTATAAATCATAAATAGAAAATAGAAAAATGGAAAGTGAGGTAGTAAAAAAAACTGAGAGGCAGGTCCGGATATTTGGAGGGTACGGTCCAGATCCGGGTCAGGATCTGTTCAGCAGTCTTATCACAGTTGGAAAGAAGCTGTTCCCAAATCTGGCGGTATGAATCTTCAAGCTCCTGAGCCTTCTCCCGAAGGGAAGAGGGATGAAAAGTGTGTTGGCTGGGTGGGTCGTGTCCTTGATTATCCTGGCAGCACTGCTCCGACAGCGTGTGGTGTAAAGTGAGTCCACGGACGGAAGATTCCACGCACTCACCACTCTGAGTAAAGAACTTACCCCGACATCTCCTCTGTACCTACTCCCTAGCACCTTAAACCTGTGTCTTCTTTTGACAACCATTTCAGCCCTGGGAAAAAGCCTCTGACTATTCACACGATCAATGCCTCTCATCATCTTATACACCTCTATCAGGTCACCTCTCATCTTCCGTCACTCCAGGTAGAAAAGGCCGAGTTCACTCAACCTATTCTCATAAATCATGCTCCCCAATCCAGGATTAGATTAATCTGGCATCAGACATTGTGGCTAAAGAACCTGTTCTGTACTATACTATTCCATTTCCTATGTTCTAATGAGCTACATTGGAAGTTACCAGGACTGGTGACTGAAAACTTCACTGGAAGGACAGGCTTCTAAAGCTTAGCTTAAACTTGAAAGGTAGTGTCTATGAGATGAAGATTGTATAGATCTTGCAGCTGAAGGAATGTTGGAATGATTAAAAGTGAGGATGTGCAGGACATCAGAAATGGTAATGTGCAAAGATCACATCAATTTGTAAACAACAGAAACTCTGTAGATGCTGGAAATTCAAGCAACACACATCAAAGTTGCTGGTGAACACAGCAGGCCAGGCAGCATCTCTAGGAAGAAGTACAGTCGACGTTTCAGGCCGAGACGAAGGGTCTCGGCCTGAAACGTCGACTGTACCTCTTCCTAGAGATGCTGCCTGGCCTGCTGCGTTCACCAGCACCTTTGATGTGTGTTACATCAATTTGTAATTTATTTATTGACCTGCAGCATGGATTAAGGCTTTCCGGCTCTTCGAGCTACGCCAGCCAGCAATCCCTGATTTAGCCCCAGCTTGATCACTGGACAATTTACAACAACCAATTAAACTCTCAACCGGTAGGTCTTTGGACTGTGGGAGGAAACTGGAGCACCCGGAAGACACCCACACATTCACGGTGGGGGGGTTGGGGGGGCTTTCAACCTCCTTCCGGGCAGTGAAGGAAATTAAACTCCGGTCGCTTGTACTCTAAAGCGTTGCGCTAATCACTTCACTATCGTGTTGTCCCACTGAGACAAATACAGGAATAGGGAAGGGAGAGCTCAAGTGGATCTATAAATGAGATTAACAATATTAAAATAAAGGCTTCAGGTTACAGATGACTAGAAATGGTATGAGTTAGAACATGGATAGTGAAGTGTGTAGTAAGCTTAGGTTTATGAAGGATGCAGTTCAGGGGGTGATCAAAAAAGCAGTGGAATAAAATAATGCTACATTGAATCACTTGAGCCAAACCGCCCTTCTCCGTGCTGTCTGACTTTATGACTCTAGCCAAAAGGGTAGCAACAGAAGCATGGTCATGTGGTATATGTCCTCCTGGAAAGAACTTCCTGAGTGCTTAAGTTTTGGGCAGGGTGCTTTGAATTGAATTTAATTGACTTTATTACTTACATCCTTCAGATACATGAGGAGTAAAAATCTTTACGTTACATCTCCGTCTAAATGTGCAATGTATAGTAATATATAATTGTTTAAGTGTGTAAAGAAAACTAAGATATTTTAGCTTACAGTATTGAGAGGGTTCCAAGGATTGAACCTGTGTTGGCTTTGTCATAATCTGTCAGAGCAATCTCCAATCTAATCAGTCCATAGCGCACTTGAAAAAATCAGTGTGTACTTAGACCATACAAGGCAGAATGCCCTCATTTTAATTCTTTTCCTCCTATGTTAGCTGATCTTAGTTGGAATGATAAAGACTTTCAGGTACCTGACTAAGGAAGGAAACTGATATGTCCATTTGTTTTAGATTACAATCTCATTCAATGTTTCCAAGCAATTTGATAAGAGCTACCAGCTTATCAGAATCTAATTGCTCAGTCAATACACCACTAACACAGAAAACAGACACAGATGCAGCAAGAAAATAATTAACCTTCTGATAACACAAAGAATACTCTTCCAGGAAGACATTTGTTTTGAATCCTGTCAATCTCAGTGGTTGTATGGTCCATGAAGTTTTTGTCTTCAGAATGTACAAAACTGGCAATCGTTGATGATGGACAAGGGTTGTCCTATGGGTGTTATTTTATTTATGAGCCTGCAGATAGTTGATAATGGTTCTTCTGGTGTTCCTGCCACTTGGGCATAAGCAAAATCAGTGAGCCCAGTCATTTGACCCTCAGCAAGTTGTTTCTGATAGTCTTAGACACAGGTAATTTAATTTGAAGAAAATATCCAAAGTAAGTTTTGCCATCATTTCCATGTCTTGTTGCAACTGCATGGTTTTAAAGAGCTGAGACCCTTGCTCTAGACTCTCGGTTCAGGTAGGCCTGATATAACAAGATGTAAAGATGTTCTAAAACAGTTCTCTTAATTCCACTCACACATGTGCCACAACTAAACTCAGTCACAGAGTCTGGTGTTTGACGACAGTATGACAGAGCTGAATCACTGTAGATGGTCTAGGATCATCATTGTTCTGATAGTTGTGTCAAGTGAACACATTTGTTGGTTATACATAAGTATCTTGTACATAAAGATAAGATCTTTTGTGATGATACTTCCCAAGTACCTTGAGGTGTCTTTAATACATTTTCTAAGTCTCAATTCAGTAGATTGGGAAGCTATCTAAATTATCTGATAAACCCAAAACTTAGTCACTAGCCAAGTTTGTCAGTGAAATGGAATGACAAAGTACCTTGTATTTATTTAATTGTAATGGCAGGTACTTAATGAATTACATCTGTGTTGTTATTAACACATTTCTATGTTGGAAACACTACAATAAGTGTGTTTATATATACATTCAGTGTCCACATTATTAGGTACAGGAGTGGAACACAGTCAGGTCTTCTGCTACTGCAGCCCATCATTTTAAGGTTCGATATGCTGTGCATTCAGGGAAGTTCTTCTGCACACCACCATTCTAATGGGTGGTCATTTGACAACTATCATCTTCCTAACAGCCTGAACATTATTTAGCATTATTCTCTGACCTCTCTAAATGAGGCATTTTCACCCACAGAATTGCCGCTCACTGGATGTTTTTTTGTTTTCTGTACTGTTCTCTATAACCTCTAGAGAGGGTTGTGAGTGAAAATCTCAGGAGATCTGCAGTTTCTGAGATACTCAACAATCATTCAGTGGTCAAAGTCATTTATATCACATTTCTTCCCCATTCTGATGTTTGGTCTGAAGAACAACTGAACCTTTCAATCATGTCTGCAAACTTTTATGCAGTTGCTACAATATGATTGGCTGATTAGATATTTGCATTAATGAACAGCTGTGCAGGTGTACCTAATAAAGTGGTCACTGAGTGTAAAGCTGTGCATCCTGCTTCCTGAACAGCCTCCTTCTATTATGTCTGTCATGATATTGTACACCTCTATCAAGCCTCCTCTCAACCTTTGCACCAATGAGAACATTAATTTCTCCACTCTGGACTTGTAGCTAAATTTCTTCATCCTTAGAACAATTATGGTAAATTTATACTCCGCTCTCTCCAAGTGCATCACATCCTCCTTAAAGTTAGCTGATCAACTTTGGAGGTAATATTCCAGTTGTGCCCCAGTCTGTGCTTTGTTCAAAGTCAGCAAAACACCACAGTTTCTGCACTCTGTACCTTTGGAATCCTGTTTATGAAAAGCAGGGTTCTATGGTTTTACCGGCCACATCTCCACATCCCCTGCCAGGGGTAGAGTTTACGTCCAGGTCCCTCTGTTCCAATGTACTCTTTAGTACTGTCTCCCCTTATACTGCTTAAGTATTTCGCTAACTATACACTTCTCTATTTTAAGTTTCATCAGCACTATTCTACCCAGTCATCTATTCTACTTATGACTTCCTACAATCTAGTTCTCTGATCACTCACCAAAATAAATATCTATTCACATTAAATGGACTTTGGACTTGGTCCTATTATTTCAGAGCAAATCTGAACTAATTTGTCACTTCCTCTCTCTGTTCCCACAGAGTTTACAGCTCTTCCAAAACAGCTCTACTTTTTAACTTTTGTAGAAGATAACTGAAGAAATTTGTAAACACAAAATAATCTGCAGATGCTGGGATCAAAGCAACACTCACAACAGGCTGGAGGAACTCGGCAGGTCGGGCAGCATCCGTGGAAACGATGAGTCGACGTTTCGGGCCAGTCCTGACGAAGGGTTCTGGCCCGAAACGTCGACTCATCGTTTCCACGGATGCTGCCCGACCTGCTGAGTTCCTCCAGCGTGTTGTGAGTGCTGAAGAAATTTGATATTGAACAGAAGATTCTGAAATAAGCAGGTATTACTGTGCTAAGTGTATGGAAGTGAGATCTTCCGCCACGTTCAATCACCATACACATCTTTACCTCATCCATCCCCACCCCATTCTCCGCTTTCCGCAGGAATTGCTCCCTTTGTCATTCCCTTGTCCATTCATTCCTCACCACTAATCTCCCTTCTGCCACTTAACCCTGCAAGGACTAATAGTTCTATACCTGCCCATTCACCTCCTCCCTCACCTGTATTCAGGGCCCAAAACAGCCCTTCCATGTAAGACAACACTTCACTTGTGAATCTGTTGGGGTAGTTTTCTATAAACGGTGCTCCCACAAAAAGCATGATTTCCTGGTGGGCGACCATTTTAATTTCAATCCCCATTCCCTTTCCAACATGTCGGTCCATGGCCTCTTCTTCTGCTACGATGAGGCCACTCTCAGGTTGGAGGAGCAGTATCTCATATTTCACCTGGATAGCTTCTAACCTGATGGCATGAACATTAATTTCTCCAACTTCAGGTAATTTTTATACCCATCCCCCTCCCCTCTTGCCTCTTCTCCTACTCTGGCTCCCCTCTTGCCTCTTCTCCTCACCTGCCTATCACCTCCTCCTTCCACTTCTCCCATGGTCCACTCTCTTCTCGTATCAGATTCCTCCTTCTCCAGTCATTAATTTATCATCTCCCAGCTTCTTCATCCCCCTCCCCCACCCACCTGGCCTCACCTATCGCCTTCTAGCTTGTACTCCTTCCCCTTCCCCCACCTTCATATTCTGGCAACTTTCCCTTTCCTTTCCCAGTCCTGATGAAGGGTTTCAGCCTGAGACATCAACTATCTATCCCTCACTATTATTGCTGCCTGGCCTGTTGAGTTCCTCTACCATTTTATATGCACTCCAGCGTGTGGTGAAAACTGCCTAGTGGATTATCGGCACCCAATTGCCCACCATTGAGAATATCTATCATAAATGCTGCCTGAGCAGGGTGAAAAGCATTATCAGGGATGCATCTCACCCTAACCATGGACTTTTTACTCTCCTCCCATCCGGTAGACGCTGCAGGAGCCTCCGCTCCCGCACCAGCAGGCACAGGAAGAACTTCTTCCCTGAGGCTGTGACACCGCTGAACCTCTCATCACAGCGCTAAGCAGTATTGCATCCGTATTGTACTGTCTCAGTACTTCTATGTTTATGTGCTGTAGTACTGTTTTTATTCGCAGTTATTTTGTAAATAACACTATTCTTGCATTTCTGGTCAGATGCTAAATGCATTTCATTGGCTTTGTATCTGTACTCAGCACAATGACAATAAAGTTGAATCTAAAAAAAAGCTAAATCTAAATGTGTTGCTCTGGGAATGGGCAAATGTAGTTTACCATTCTCTTCCTATTAATCAACAATTTATCAACCAGCAAGTGTTACAGTGATCAAAGTAGCTCAACATTTTTGAAGCTAGTACACCTGCAACAGGAAGAAGGCTCCCAGTTTCAGTTGATGAAGAAAGGAACACATTACCTTGCTGAAAGCTAGTTTAAAGCTTTTTCCTTACTGCTAAGAAGTGTGTTGGCAACAAAAGTCAGAAACTAGATTTTCACTTATTTATCTTTAAGAAAGTCTCACATGCACCATTTCCTTCTCTTTTTGGTGTGTGTCTCAATGGTAGCCAGACCTCTTTTGAAAGGGCCTGTGATTGACCTGTGATGTTAGCTCTATCTCTGTCTCCTAACATACAGTGGAAACACATTTTAGCCTTTTAGATGTAATTTTTGGTCAGAATGGAAAACCAAGAGTTTCACTAGCACCTTAGCAGCAGTGGAAAGAAAGAAATGGAGGAAGTAGAAGATCAAGGGCAAAGGATGGGAGGTCTCATTTCACTTGGTGAAGAAGCAATTTAAAGCATGGGAAGTAGGTAATATCATCTGAGGTTAGAGTAGACACAAAGTCCATTCTGCCTGTTTCTGCTTGGCACATTGTAAAATATTCACACCATAAACGGCATCTCTGATTTAATGTTAAGAACATTATTGCCATTTATATTTTAACCAACGAGGTAATACATCAAAAATCTCTAGACTGAAGAAAACTTACAAACATGATGATTTATTAAAGACCTAATTATTATATAGATAACACTAACTCAACACTAGTCATTTTTTCTGTTATTGCTGATCACATTGAGTAGTTGCTGCAATTGCAATGAAATCTGTGCTGTCTTAAGAGAGACTTCAAGCTAAGCTTGACTATAGGGGAGGTTATGGACACTGTATTCTGCAGTGCAATAGCAATTTATCACTGTTCAAAATCAGGCAGATGGAGGATGCTTAACAATGGCAAGAGCAAGTGAACACAAGCCAAATAACTCACTGGAACTACTGATGCAAGGAGTGATCAAGGAAATGTTATGAATTTGTGTTTCCTTTACCTGGACATTCTACAACACCAGACTTGAGTACTCAATCACTCTATAGGATTTTCTGAAATTAAGGTAAATACAGGAAGGTTCTGTGCTGACCTCTGTGGCCAACCTTACAAGATGAGCCCAAGATTAGCAAAAGTAATCAAGGGGTTGCAAAAATCACTCGTATTAACTTTGCTCTGTGACAGCAATACAATTCACAAGTAAAATGGGACCATTTCAGACACCTGTAATTACTTTTCTAATAACATTAGAAGTAAAATGTACATCACCATGAAAAAATGTATTTATATACTGTAATAGTTGTCCGAAATTTTGGCATGTTGCAGATTAGAACACAGCAATCTGAATGTTTGGAATCATTTAAGAAATTAATCCTAGATAGTGATATAATAGTAGTAAATAGAATGGGCATCTTGTCAAGAGTGAAATGATGTTTCACAGTGGATCTACTTTCCTTAATTTCTTGTTTAAAGTAACACATTTCCCACATCAATATCGTAAAGACTCAGGAGGTATGCTAAAGTGTGTCATCTGAAATGTGACAGGATTAAAGAGAAAGCTGCATCAAAATCACAAAATAACACAATTCAAAGAATTCAGAGATATGTATAAAAGGGACTTGTTGATTAGCTTTTAATTTTATTTTGCAGAGATTCATTTGACCTTCAGCAGTGTCTTTTTGCAGTTCATATGGAATGCTAAATTCTTTGCTAATCTGGTGAGTGCCAGCATCTGTTCAACATGCTCATTTCACCAATGATTGAAGGAGTCTGGGGATAATGCAGACCTATTCAAAGTTCAAAGTAAATTTGTTAACAAAGTACATATATGCCACCATATACAACCCTGAGATTCAGTTCCTTGCAGGTATACTCAATAAATCCATAGAATAATAATCATAACAGAATCAATTAAAGACCACACCAACTTGACAAGCAAAAGACAACAAATTGTGCAAATACAAAAATAGATAAATAATAATAAATTAGTAAGCAACTATAGAGATCGTGAGATGAAGAGTCATTGAAAATGAGCCCATGGGTTGTGGGACATTTCAATGATGGAGCAACTGAAGTTGACAATAGTTTCACCTGTTAAGAGACAATAATTTCACCTGTTAGGATCTGTACATGCAGACCATTCATTCTCCCAATATATGAGGTAGAGTCTTCTGCATTTTATAAGAAAAGGCATTAGAATTTTTACAATAGCTCTAAGTTAAGGAACTGAGGAAATCCTTCCCTGATCAATAGGCTAAGTCCACTTCAGTGTAGAGTCTTCTTTGGAGCTATGCTATTTTACATAACTTTCCCACGCCATCTTTTCATATTATTAGTACAGTAAGGAAACAGTTTTGTTCAGCCTGACTGATCCAGCCTGAAAATCTTTCTCTTCCTTCTAATCTTTCAATATTTGGGTACTCCATGAGGATTCCATTTTTAGCTCCAAGACTTTCTCAAATCCAGTCTAAATTATGATCATGCTTTTATATAAAGATCTTCCTAATGTCCGTCCTAATTTTGCGTTGAACTGAATTTGAATTCATGATGTAGTGTCATAAGAAAAACATACAATTCTAGTATAATCTATGAATTCAAAATTGTTAAAAAAGAAACCTATGATTACAATGGGAAATCTTTCCCTCGATGTATGGGGCTTAATTTCCCTGATTTTTGTTCACAGTAATCACAGTCCTAGATCATTGACCCACCAGTGTAAAAGCAGCTGAAGTCACAGTAGCCATGAAATTGCCAGATTAAACAAAATACTAGGAATGAATCTGCCACCCGAACCAGGTCTGGTTCATATGAGACTTTACACTGGATGATTCTCAGCTGCTGCCTTAGTTCAGAGGTAATTAGAAATTGGAAAATAAATGCGTAGGAAGCACAAAAATTTTCATTTTCACTGATATACTGCCATGCTCATTCTTCTTAAAGCTTTCTTCCACCACTCTTAATTGAATCTTAAATCTCTACCTTTCTATGTCACCCCACCCCCACCTAATGCATTTATTCGGCTTTCCCTTCAGTGAAGAAGAACCTTCCTTAAAGATCAGAGGGCAAAATTAAGCAAAATGCTCCTGGCATAGTGTTACAGGCTTGGAACTTTTTACCTTGATGAAACCACACTACAGCTTGAGTATGGTCTACACAGACTTGTAAATGTGTGATTAAGGAGCAACCGATTTTGTCACAGATCACAATGAACCAGAATCAGAATCAGTTTTAATATCAGCAGCATATGTAGTGAAATTTGTTGTTATGTGGCAGCATGAAATCCTCCTTTTGGCTTTGGAAACAAACAATGTAGTGCTTAATTTGCTTTGAGGCTTTATCCCAATAAACAAGAAATATTTTAATCAATTCTCTGCTGCTACTATTTATTTCCCATGGCATTCTTTTCAGGCCTATTTGCTCCTTTATCATTATTAACCACATGTACCTATGGTACAGAGAAAGGACGACAGTAAGAAGTGAAAGGAATAATTGTTCGTCCTTTGCATCTTTTGTGCGATCGCAAGTGGATGTTGAGACCACTTCTCTGAGCACCGATGCCCTGTCCATCAGAAAAAGCCGGATCTCCAAATGGCCACCCTTTCCAATTCTATTTCCCATTCCCATTCTGACATGTCAGTCCATGCCCTCCCCTGCTGCTGCAATGAGGAAACACTCAGGTTGGAAGAACAACACCTTAACTTCCGTCTGGGTAGTCTCCAACCTGACGGCATGATCATCGATTTCTCAAACTTCTGGTAATGACTCCACCTTCACCATTCCCCATTCCAGTTTTCCTTTCTCACCTAATCTTTTTACCTTCCCATCACCTCCCTCTGGTGTTCCTCCCCCTTCCCTTTCTTCCATGGTCTTCACCACTCTCCTATCATATTCCTCCTTCTGCCTTTCACCAATCACATTCACCAATCAACCTCCCAGCCCTTCACTTCACTCCTTTCACTCTCCCAGTTTCACCCATCACCTACAACCTTATACTTCTTCCTCCCCTCCCCCCAACATCTTATTCTGACTTCTCATCTTTTTTTCCAGTCCTGATAATGGGTCTCAGCCCAAAACATCAACAGTTTACTCTTTTCCTTAGATGCTGCCAAGCCTGCTGAGTTCCTCCAACATCTTGTGTGTTTTGCTTGGATACTGAGAACATCAAGTGCTGCAGGTCTTCCTCACTGGCGAGTTGCTCGATAATGGCGGAACTGGACTTGTTGCACATCGTGCTGCTGGCAGCCACAGCCACCCAAGGAAGGAGGCGGCAGAGGCAGTGCGTGGTCCAGTAAACAGTGAAAATGATTCTCTTTGACTTTTTTCTTGTGATCACAAGATCCTTTTGGACATTGGTAATGTAGACGTCCAGTTCACTGGCTCATTGGTGGCACAAATGATGGGGGAGCTGCATAGCCTTGCTTGTCACGCAGACCAGGCCCTCAATATACAAGAAACCCAAGTATGATCTATAGAAGGCTATTTTAAGAGTGAAAAAAACAATCCCAATTGTTTTTAGAGATGGTCTCAGATGCACGTCAGCTCTGGCAAGGTTTGCAGGCCATTACTGTTATGTTTGTGGTACTAGGAAGCCGGGTGTCCATGGATAACACACATGAGAGATGGAGAGGTGAAAAACAAGCATGCAGCTGTTTATTTTGCTTGTAAGACATCTACCCAGAATGCCCTTCACATTATGTTCTGTACATAACACACAGGAAGCTTGACAGCAACTCGTAAGGGTCAAAATACAAATCAATGCATAACATATCCCTCCCCGCTTAAATAAAGGTTTCTGTGCCTTCTCCTGGACAGACCAGTTGCTGAACTATTAACATTCAATGGAGTGATTATGCAATTCAACCGGCAACAAAATTCATCTTTTTCCAAACTGGGGAAAGAGGGTAAACTGCCTCTATTCCCAGACATAACCCTAGGGATTATTCTGCCCCATGTGCTGATGATTAGTCATTAGACTAGAGATTCAATCTGTCTGGAGGCTGTCTGTTCCTGTGAGGGTACCAATAACCTGGTGATGATGTCAAAACCATTTTGTCTCTTGATGGTGCATGTACATGTCTTGGCTTGGGCACCTCAGAAAGCACAGGTGATGAAGGAGTACTGGCTCTGTCATTTAATCTTAACAGAGCTTCTGCAGTCACTGTCTCAGAAACCTGTCCCATTTCTACAAGTGGATCTGGATTGGTCAGTTTGTGTCAGTTTTCAGTAGCCTCAGAAGTGGGCAGCAGCTGATCAACATGTCTTCTCCAGATGTTGTGGTTGCTCGTTTTTGCTGTGTACAACACAGGACCAATTTGTGCCTCCACTGTGCCAAGTATCCATTTTGTTCCAGAGATGTTGTTCCAAGCAAGTAATCACTTTGGCACATCTCTCTGCTTAGGTGTTCTGTTTATTTAGCACAATCTGTTTTGTATTTGGGGGTCTAATAGGTCAAGCTGGGTGCAGCACTGTTGAGGAAACCTAAAACAGGTAAAGATGGAACGTAGCTCCTCAGTGTGTTTTTCAGATGTAGTGCTCTTCAAGATGGCAATTTTGGTCCATTTGCTGTGTGTGTCCATACTTCCAAGAACATGTGGCCTTTAACAGGTCCTGCAAAATCTATGTGAATCCTTCATCATCATTCTTCAGGCCATTTCTGTGGATGTAAGTTCAGGAACATTTCTCACTTGTTGACAATGTGGGAATGCTTTGGTCTTCTCTTCGATGGTGACATCCAGTCCTGGCCACCGGAAGTAGCTATGACCGATTTCTTTCTTGCGCGTTACAACACTCTTGTCAAGCATATTAAACCTTCTGACTGGACTGTGAGCTCCTTCCATCGAGGCTGGTCAGATTTAAATTCTATTGTTGATTCTCCTTCCCATTCGTGGGTTACCCTGTTCACCACTTTAGATAGGACAGGGTCAGTCTGACTGTGCTTCCAGTCTTGCACTACAGTTAGCAGCGCTGTAGTACTTCCTTGGAGTAAAAGATTTCTTTCAAGGATGGCTCTGGAGCTGTAACAGCTGAAGGAAGTCTGGATGGTCCATCAGCATTTGAATGGTGCTTTGTCCTTCTGTGATTAATATCATACCAATGTGCAGATAGAAGCAGAGCCCAATGTTGCATTCAACTAGCAGCCAGGAAAGGACTACCCGCATGTGGACCAGAAATTGACGTCAAGTGGCGATGATCTGTCAGTAGTGTAAATCATCAGCCAAAGAGGAATTGATGGAATTTTGTAACTCCAAAGACAATAGTGAGTGCTACCCACTCTGGGCATAGTGACTTTCTGACTTGTTTAATGTCCTTGATGTGAAAGTGATTGGACGCTCTTCACCTGATGGCATGATGTGTGAGATAACTGCACCCACACCACAGGGTGAATTGTCACAGGCCAGCTGTATGGGCAATGATGGGTTGAAATGTGTGAGCACTTCAGATTGTGACAAAGTTGTTTTGGCCTTTTTAAAAGCCTCTGCACAGCAATCTGTCTAATGGCAGTGTGCTGATTTATTTAAAAGCCCATGAAGTGGTTTCAACATGGTAGCTAGGTTAGGAACAAACTTTGTGTAGCATGTTAGTGGTCCTAAGAAGGATCATAATTGTCTTACATCTTGTGGTGATGGAGCCTCTATGATTGCCTTCATCTTTGATGGTGCCTTGTGAAGCCTTGAAGTGTCGATCACACAGCCAAATATTTATTCGGAGGTTGAAAGAACTCACACTTGTCCATTCCTTGAGTTTTTGTAGTGCAGCATCCAAGCTTTGTAGATGCTCACACTTATTTTCCCAGGAATGAGTAAGTCATCCAAAGATCTTTGCACCCCTGCCAGCCCGTTCAGGATTTGGGCCTTTGCTCACTGAAAAAGTGCAGGAGCCAAGATGATGTCAAACAGAAGCTTTTAGTATCTGAACCTTCCTTTGCGAGTCACTATAGTCCTGTGACCTTGGCTCCACATGCATCTGCAAGTATGCTTGATACAAGTAAACCTTGTTAAATATCTGTCCTCCTGCCAAACCTACAAAAAGAACATCAATAAGTAGATGAGGGTATTGATCAGCTGTAAGAACTGCGTTAATGGTTACCTTGAAGTCTCCACAAAGCCTTAAAGACCCATCCCATTTTAAGACAAGAACCACTGGAGTTGCCCATTTACTTACACACATAGGTTCTAAACCCTTACCGTGGATCAGACTTCCAAGTTCAGCCTCTATCTTGGTGTAATGGAACAGATGTTGCTTTCAGCCACTTGGGTGTTGTGTTGGATTTAAAAGCCAGTTTAATAGTGATTCCTTTCATACTCCCCAGTTCTCCATTGAGTACTTCTGCATGTTTCTTCAATACGTCTTGTAGACCGGTGTCAATTTGTGCCTTTTGAGTTTGAGCTGCTTCCCAGTGTGCTGGATAGCTACCTTTAACAATGTACAGTGGAAGTTTCCGTCTCTGTGCGTTAAGCTCCTCTGAAACTCCCCTCACTGGAACAACCTCACCAGTGTGAGTCTTTCAAGTAAACTTTGCCACTTCTGGAGTGAGATGTTGCAATTTCTTCTTGTAAACTGTCTCTGACATCAACAATACTGCAACACCCGTGTTCAGCTGGATCCTCATTATAGCTCCATCCAATTGTACGGTCACCCAACTGCCATCTTTGTGTCCTGAAACAGAAAAAACATGCAAAGATTCATCAACCACATAGTGAAAGTAACTCAGTCCATTTTCAGTATCAGAATTAGAATCAGATGGCTATCTAGAATGGTTGATGAGACTAACTGCCTGGGAGAGAGATAGTTTTAAGATGGCGTAAACTTTTTGTTTTCATAGTCTAGTAGCAATTTCCAGAAGGGAGCTTCTGAAAAAGTCCTCTTGCAGGGTATGTAGTGCCTTGACACTTACAAGTCCTGCAGTGATGGTAGACTGCAGCCAATGACCTTTTCTACTGACCTGACAGTTTGCTGTAGTTTTCATATACTGTGGGAGGATACTAACCTAAACCATACAGTAGAGGCTGATGTGAGGATGCTCGCTCTGATGACTGTGCAGAATTGCACCCGTATGTTCTGGGAAAGTTAGCATTTTACTAACTGTAGCAAGAAGTGCATCCTCTGCTGAGCCTTTTTGTTAATGAAGGAGATATGGTTCTTCCACATGAGGTCCTGCAAAATAAAGATGCCTATGAACCTGAATGCTGAAAATAGAGTTATTGATAATGAAAGGATGTAAGGAACAAAGGTTGAAAGAGTTCAGAGAAAATTTACAAGGACGTTGCCGGGTCTCGAGGGCCTGAGTTATAAGAAAAGATTGAATAGGTTAGGACTTTATTTCTTGGAACGTAGAAGACTGAGAGGAGAGTTGATAGAGGTATACAAAATTATGAGGGGTATAGATAGGGTAAATGCAAGCAGGCTTTTTCCACTGAGGTTGGGTGGGATTACAACCAGAGGTCATGGGTTAAGGGTAAAAGGTGAAAAGTTTAAAGGGAGCATGAGGGGAAACTTCTTCATGCAGAGGGTTGTGAGAGTGTGGAACGAGCTGTCAGCACAAGTAGGTCATGCAAATTCAATTCCAATGCTTAAGAGGAGTTTGGTTAAGTGCATGGATGGTAGGGGTATGGAGGGCTATGCTGCTGATATAGGTCAATTGGAGCAGTCAGCTTTAATAGTTTGGCACAGACTGGATGGGCCAAAGGGACTGTATCTGTGCTGTACTTTTCTATGACTCTATGAATCTAACTGATAACAGATTCTGTAATTCTAAATCAAGCCTGGCGGAAAAGCAGAAATCATTCATGTTGTTATATTGACTACAAAAAAAACATTTGATTCTATCCCATACTCATGGTTAACAGAAGTTCTTAGTATATATAAATGACAACCAATACTTCTGAAATTTCTACATCATCTGATCAAGCATTAGTGAACAATAATCACCCTTTCTACGTTTGTATTAACAACCAGGAAAGAACAACCACCATTATCTCAATAAACCGAAGCATTTTCCAGGGTGACTTTCTAACACACTATGATTTTGTCCAGCTTTAAAACTCCTCTCTAATTTACTGAATCAGATGAATAATAGGATGTCAAAACAGAGCCAACCAAATGAATTATACCTTGGCACACCTTCTCTACATGGACAGTTTGAAAACTGCTATATAAATAAACTTACCTTACCCTTAAAATACAAATTCATAAAAGGCACCATACCTTACTATAAATATAAGACTGATCCAGTTTTAGAGTCAGAGTCTTACGAATTATATTACAACCAATCCATTATTACGGATAGGACAATCCGTAATAACCACCCGGATATTAAATTACAGGATAAACAAGCAAGAACAACTTACAACTGGTACCATCCCAAAGACCCTACAACAGCATTAAACAATTAGGGCCACACAGCAATATTTATGTAAATCTCCAGATAGCAACAATACTAATTATCACTAGAATAATCTGAAAATTCCTAGCAGTTGAGTAATGAGTGTGCTTGGCTATGCCCGTACTTCAGATTTTACCAGATTGAGCTGTGAAAAAATAAAAATTCTATAAAAACTATTTTTGTGTTCATTAATGACTGGAGACAGTATATTGTCCATTAGTTTAATTAAGGCTAGGGGGTCAATGAAATGAAAATATTTGTGCGAAGATGATTTGTGGCAGTTACTGGAGATGAAGAGAAGTTTCTTTTCACAGATAGTTGCATATATTTGGAATTTTCCAGCTCTGAGGGCTGTTAGTTATTTAGTTACTGCCTGTTACACCACTGACATTTAGGGCAGATTTTATGCTGTTTCTGTAACAATTTCTTTTTGACCATTTAGGGTTGTTAGCCCTGAGCTCAACACTTGAAACTGGAGGACTGGTGGATCACTATTGTCTGGCCTCTACCCTTTGACCTGTTTGGTATGGGTGACCCTACGAAGAGTCAAAGCACAAGGCCCTGACTCCAACCAACATAGATCTCCAGGTCATTGAGACACACAAGCCACCTAACCCTATGACAAGGTTGTGGTCCTTTTGGAGGTCTGAGGGCTGTGGATGAATATATTCACAGATGAAATCAGTAAACCCTTAGAAAACACAAGGGAATTCTTTCTGTCACTCTCCTTTTTCTCCCTCTGTCCCTCTGACTATACCCCTTGCCCATCCTCTGGGTTCTCCCCGCCCTTGTCTTTCTCCCCAGACCTCCTGTCCCATGATCCTCTCATATTCCCTTTGCCAATCACCTGCCCAGCTCTTGGCTCCATCCCTCCCCCTCCTGTCTTCTCCTATCATTTTGGATCTCCCCCTCCCCCTCACACTTTCAAATCTCTTACTAACTCTTCCTTCAGTTAGTCCTGACGAAGGGTCTCAGCCTGAAACGTCGACTGTACCTGTCCTAGAGATGCTGCCTGGCCTGCTGCGTTCACCAGCAACCTTGATATGTGTTGAGGGAATTAAGGGATTTTTTTTTACATTAAGCAGGGTTGCAGAATTGACATAGTTTTTCAGCTATGATCTTATTGTAAGGAGTATCAGACCAAAGAAATAATTCTAACTGGGCTTTAATTTCCCATACGGTTTACTGTTTTCCTCCTAATACTTTTCATTTCCTCTGATGACATTGCTGAGCTGTGCCACATCACTGTATCACATAAACCAGTCATCAAACAGGACCTCATCCTTTGATATCTTACAGACAAAGTGAAACTTTGATTCTCTGTTTGATCAGAGCCAAGTATCAAGCCTACATCTTATTTTAAGCCTAGCTCACTTCTTCCCTTTTCCACAATATTACGATTCTGGATCCTCATCCATATCCCAGCATGAGTACTGTGATCAGGTTTGGTCTCTTAAAAAATATATAAGGTAGTAGTTGAAGAACATTCAGAGGAGGTTCACTCAGATGACCCCAGATATGGAGGGATTGCCCTACTGGGGTGGAACAGTGGTGCATTAAATAGAGCCACTGTCTCACAGCAGCAGAGAACTGGGTTCATTCCTAATTCTGGCTGTTGTATGAGTGTGGAGTTTGACCCCCGTTTCCATCCAGGGGGTCAGTGTGGACACGATGGATCACTACAAATACCTGAGGATACGAATTGACAATAAACTGGACTGGTCAAGGAACACGGAGGCTGTCTGCAAGAAGGGACAGAGCCGACTCTATTTCATGAGGAGACTGAGGTCCTTTAACATCTGCCGGACGATGCTGAGGATGTTCTACGAGTCTGTGGTGGCCAGTGCGATCATGTTTGCTGTTGTGTGCTGGAGCAGCAGGCTGAGGGTAGCAGACACCAACAGAATCAACAAACTCATTCGGAAGGCCAGTGATGTTGTGGGGATGGAACTGAACTCTCTGACGGTGGTGTCTGAAAAGAGGATGCTGTCTAAGTTGCATGGCATCTTGGTCAATATCTCCCATCCACTACATGATGTACTGGGTGGGCACAGGAGTACATTCAGCCAGAGACTCATTCCACCGAGATGCAGCACAGAGCGTCATAGGAAGTCATTCCTGCCTGTGGCCATTAAACTTTACATCTCCTCCCTTGGAGGGTCAGACACCCTGAGCCAATAGGCTGGTCCTGGACTTATTTCATAATTTACTGGCATAATTTACATATTACTATTTAACTATTTATGGTTCTATTACTATTTATTATTTATGGTGCAACTGTAACGAAAACCAATTTCCCCCGGGATCAATAAGGTACGACTATGACTATGACTGTGACTATGTAGTTTCTCACTATGACCGCACAGGTTTCCTTCAGGTGTTCCAGTTTCTTTTGGCATTGCATAAATGTGCAGATTGGTAGGCTAATTGGCCATTGTGTGAAGGTGAGTGGTGAAATCTTGGGGGAGATTATTGATGAGAATGTTGGGGGGGGAATTAAATAGGATTAATGCAGTAATTACTATAAATGAGAGATTGATCATTGGTGAGGACTGTTTTTATGTTGTATCTCCCTATGATTCCATGACAACGGGTTAAACAAATTGAACTGTACCCATTGGATTTTAGGAGAACCTTATGAAATATATAAGACATCTAGAAGGCTCAACTGGGTAATTGTTGAGCATGTTTCCTCTTATGGGAAACCAGAGAGAATGGTCTCAAAATTAGGAGGCACTCATTTAAGAGAATGGAGGAAGGGTTTTTTTCCCAATGAGTTGTGCATCCTTCAAACTCCTTGTGATTGAGAATTGTGGGGGAAAAATCCTTCTGCATATAATTATGAGGAAAAAAATGGGAATTAAGCAAGAAATGTCAGATTAGCTATGATCCTTTTGAATCATGGGGAAATCTCGAGGGTTGAAACTCTTACTTCTTATGATCTTATGCTGCTTTTTCCCAATGTTCTCTTTTTTTAATCTGCTGACACTTCCACTGATACAAACAACAGGGCTCGCGTGGTATTTGGGGAGAGTACTGGGAAATTAAACTGAAACCCAAATTGTCCTCAATTTACATTCACAAATATAACGGTGAAAGTTGATATAAGAGCAGAACAATTAGCTGCATTATCTCAGCTCAGGATATCTGGAATTTGCCACATACCTCCTTAACTTTGCAAGTTTATTGTATTTTTTGATTGTGTGTTTTGTTGTATTATAGGCATAAGACGTAAATCTTGTGGAAACTCATGCTGGACATTATGGATTTTGGGATGGGAACAAAGCATGCATGAATTACGTGCAATGTTACTGCAGGAGAGGGCATGAGGCAGAACAGCCTGTGTATGATGCAGTGAGATTAAATGCAGTGGTGTTTGGGATGGTGAAGCAGCAAGGGGTAGCTCATATCAGTGCGGGGGAGGGGTTGGTGGGAATCAAAACACTCAGAAAGCCCTACTTTCTCTGCACCCCTCTACAGCTGCAGCCTGTGTGGCCAACCTACTGTGTCAATATCCCACAAAAGTACAGCCAATTGGTCAGCATGAGAGAGGGGAACAAGAGGTCAAAGTGGAAGCAAGGGAGAAAGAATGATGTTAGGAAAGAGAAGAATGGGAGGTTGAGGTAGGAAAAAAGAGAATGTGAGTGACTGGGAGAGGGCGGAGGTATTGAAGGCATTAGGTACTGACTTCCACAGTTTTGGAGCATAGTTAAAAAAAGCTGACCTGCCAATTTTGTTTTGTGGGAAATTATTTAAATTTAAGAGACCAGCAGAAAAAGACCTGAGAGCTTGAGCAGGATTATAAAACAAGAGCGATTCTGTGATGTACTCCAGCCCAAACTCCAGAGCTTTAAAAACAAGTAGGAGACTTTTAAAAATAATTCTGAAAGATACAGGAAGCTAATGCAAAGTAGCTAGGATGGGAGTGATACGTTCCCTCATCCTGGTTTTAGTTGCAAGTCTAGCAGCAGTGCTCTGAATGAGTCGAAGTTTATTGATAGATAGCTTTGGAAAGCTAGTATAAAGTACATTCTAGTAATCTAGTCTATTGGATGTAAAAAGATGAATTAATTTTTCAGCATCATTACGTGACAGAAACAATATAACTTTGTAATATTTCGTAAGTGTAGAAATGCCACTCTGGACACTTTCTTTATGTGGGATTTAAAACTCAAATCTGAATCAAGGTAACCCTGGACTTGTTACTTCTGATTTTACAAGGGGAGCCAAGTTCCCAAGTTTATTAAAAGTTTATCTCTTTTGGCTTTGAGTATTTCAGTTTTATCTTCATTTAGTGTTAGGAGATTATTGCTCATCCATTTGTTTATTTCAGCCATACCAGAAGTCAGAGAAGATGGGATGTTGTCATCAACAGGCTCAACCAAGACATACAGTTGTCTGTCATCTGCACAATTGTGCAAATCAAGCTTATGCTTTCTAATTACATTTCCTAAGAGGAGTATGTATAAAGAGAAGAGTAGGGGACCAAGACAGTTTCACTGAGCAACACCAAAAGGCACATCATATCTCTTAGGAAATTGGTCTGCAAGACAGACAAAAAGATATATGTGTGAAACTAATTAAGAGCACCATCTAGTTCTCAAGAAGATCTAGGAGAATGGTGTTGTTGATTGTGTCAAAGGTAGCACATAGATCTAGGAGTATTGGAATTGAGGCCCTGTTGGCATCAGTGCTGAGACTAAGGCCTCTGTCAATTTTGGTAAGAGTTGCCTCCATTCTATGCTTTGCTCTAAAACCTGACTGAAACTTGTTCTCATTCAGAACGTTGTTGAGTTGGTTGAAAATGACTTTCTCAAGGATCCTGCCCAGGAAGGGAAGATTTGATATTATCCTGTAGTTAGCTAGTACATCTCTATCACGGTTTGGCTTTTTAAGTGTGGGGCTGACAACCACAATTTTGAAGACATCTGGACAATCTCCAGTTTCAAGAGATGTGTTAATAATTTTCCTAACAGAATTGATAACACTATTAAAAGAGTTCTTAAAAAGTGTAGGAACTGGGTCAAGTCAGCAGTAGACTGTTTACTCTTTGTTTCAATCTTATAGACTTCTGAATTGAAAATACTTGTAAATTTTGACATGGTTGCATCTATTTTTGAGGTTGGTTATAGAGTTTACCAGTATCTGTAGCAATATTCTCCATAATGAAAGTAATTCTGTTGATAAAAAAAATATTGTGAATTCCTCACATTTTGTAGCAGATGCTTGACTGAGGATTTTATAGCTTGTGGCAGGGTTCAACAGTGGGTTTACAATTGAAAATGTTGTTCTTGAATTGCCACTGTTCCCAGTAAAAATTTTGGCAAAACGGACTTTTCTTGCAACGTATATACAGTAGCAGCATTAAAGGAGACTAGTTTTTCCTTGCAAATATTACTTCTAGTCCAGATTGCCTTCATTTTTTCTTAGCTACTCTGCATGATCTCTTGCGCTCGTAGATGGAATTGTTTAACCATGGTGAAGTTTTTCTAAGTGATTTTTTTAAACCTGAAATGGAGCCACTGTGTTTAATATATTTGTCATGTTATTGTTGAAGTAATCAACCATTTCAGTTAGTGTGCAGTGTATGTCACATGAGTCAGATAAACTAGCCAGCTCAGAGAACTTAAATTGTGTTGCAGCATCAAGAAAATAATTTTTAACCGTAATTTCTTTCGTGGGCTTGGCTACAGGCAGGAGGGCATCAAAAAGTACAGGAAAATGATCAGAGTTCGTGGTATCAGACAGAGATACATTAATAATATTTAACCCCTTTGTCATTTCTAAGTTAAGTGCATTTCCAAGTTAATAGATGGGCCCAGAGACATGTTGAATAAGATCCAGGCTGTCTAGTAAGCTCTTGAATTCGGCTGAAATAGAGTTCACATTTGAAAGATCATTAATATGCTGAAATCACTAGAGATGAAGATCCTGTTTTAGTCAATAATAGAAGATAAGAATTCTGGGAAATTCAAGAAGAAGCAGTGGAGGGAGATAATTGATAATAAAGAGGACTGGATCCGTACCACAGATTTTAAACATATGCCCCTCAAAACTTAAACAAACTGTTGACGGACAGTAGATTGCACCTAAAGTGCTTTTTGAATGTGGTGGCATGCCCTCCACCCTTGGGCACTGGGCTTTGGCATGTTGAAACTGTCATAGTCAGGGGGATCCAGTTCAGATAACTGGCTGTAATCATTTGGCTTTAACCAGGTAGCATTAGAAACATAAATTCAAGGTCTGTAGAGGTAATAAAATAACCTCAGATAAAAGTCTTATTTGAAAGGGATCTCACATTTAGAAGAGCCAGCTTAAATGGAGTGGCTTGAAGTGGTGCAAAAGGGGTGGTGGCTTTTAAGAGCAGAAGGTTATTTCTGTTAACATCTTTAATGTGACAGTTCAATCTGGGGGCCCTTCCAGTGACAATGGTCTGAATAGGATGGGTAACATTTACAGAACTGCTGAATGGTGAGAAGGAAGGATCACATGCGCCATTCTTCTTGGTAAGCAGATGCTACCAATCAAGTCACCCGTGCTTCTTATATATGATCATCCTCTTCCTCATGCTTACCAAAACACTACATAACTAGAGCTAAGATGGCGCGGAAGGACTGCCTCTTCGAGCTCATCTGCGAACACAGCTTAAATTCCTCTCTTTAGTGTCTCTTTTCCCTTTTAAAGGTGTCTGGGGTTCTATTGAGTTCCCTGATCTGCAAGAGCACTTAAACTGTGGTTCTTCATGGTGACGAGTTGCTGTTATTGGATCTCACTGAGCGACCGGCCGTTTTCCGACATTCTCCATGGAAGACGCCAGGGTGCAGTCCTGCATGGCCTGGTGCCTATGACTGAGGCATCGCAGTGGAAGGAACATGAGGATTTTGTGGCAGCATATGTGTGTACAGTTACCTCTGTAGTCCAGTGATTGCTCTCTCTCTCTCTCTCTCTCTCTCTCTTTCTCACGATGGTGGGGAGAATTTGCTGCCAATTCTTGAGTTGGAAAATATCAAAATAAAAAGTGGCGCAGTAATTACGGCTGTTAGTCTCCACTTTTGCTGTGAAATGGGTGACAGCTCTCTGTCCCCTGTTAGTGAGAGAGACACTGTGGCATATCAAACTGTTGAGATAACAATAGATTTTGTTGACTGCAGATCATGGTCTCTGTTTGGGTGCTCTGCAATTGCTTGGTCGGTGGTGGGCTCTGATACATGGGTGGGGGGAAGGGGGGAGGTTGATATTACTTGAACGGGGCAGGGTGGAGAGGGGGCTTTGTGGTCCTAATGTTTTTCTGTCAGTCATTCTTTTGGGGTTCTTCTGTTTTTCATGGACGTCTGCAAAGAGTAAGAATTTCAGGTTATATACCCGACAGCTGTATTTTTGAGGCACGAAAGAATGCAGGTGCTAGAACTTGGAGCAACAAACAATCTGCTGGAGGAACCTAATGGGTCGAGAAGCAAGTGTATCAGGAAATGAACTGTCAACAGTTTGGGTCACAACCCTGCATCAGGATGGAGAGTAGCGAGCTGAGTGGGTCAGTATAATAAGCAGAAGGGGAGTGGGAAGGAAGGATTCCAAGGCAGCTGGCGGACAGATGAAGGGTGAAAAATGACAAGCAGGTCATGCAGGGAGGGGAGGTGAGTTGGGGTGGAGTTGAAAGACAGCAGCAGGTGAATGATAGGTGGAGGCTGACAAAGAAAAAGACTATCAATCTTTCAAAGAATAATAGATGGAGGCTGATAAAGGGAAAGAAATCTGTGCAACATACACAAAATGCTGCAGGAATTCAGTAAGTCAGGCAGCATCTATGGAGAGAATAAACAGTCGACATTTCGAGCAAGACCCTTCATCATGACAAAAGTTCTGCCTTATTTTTCAATTGCAGCATTTACCCCTACCTCTCCCCACCGCACCAATTTTCTTCTCAGCAATACAACTTCTGTCGTATGAAGGCAGGGCCAATCAACGACACTTATTCATGAACAGACTGATTTGAATGACAGTAATTGAAGTTTTCACAAATGCCTCAAAAATACACAGAGGACATTACTTCCCTGAAGGAGTCCAGCTGCTCTCTTTAGAATGCAGTTTCTGGCAATTCTATCAGAGCTGTTGAATGGGACAGTGAATTTACAAGGGCTCCACATTTCAACAAAACAGCAGGCGATGGTCATGTGGTATGAAGGCAGTGATTTTGTCTCCCCTTCTCTTCATCAGCTAATGAGCCTTTGTAAATGTGACATCCCCCATTGTTTTCAAACTGGCGGTGAAGTATTGATGACCACTAGCTGAAAACAAATGAGGCTCATTAGGTTGAGCCTGTGGTAGATGGCAGAGTCACCACCCATAATTGATAGTGTGTGACTTAAATGTTATAAGAGTGTTCCCTGAGTTCCACTGTACATGTGGCAACATTTTGAATTCTCATTTCAAATCTGGATGTTCAAACAATATAAATGCATTGTGCCATTAATGAATAGGAGATGTTAATGAAATTGAAGCTAATTTTGAAAAAGGATTAGAAAATAATGTTTTTTTCCGGTTGTGTATGACAGGAATATTGGGTAGGCAGGAATATTTCTTCCCCTCATTGTTCTTTAGGTTCGACAATGATTTTCTTCCACTTGACTTCCATGGGTTCTGAGAGCAATGATGAGGGCAACATAGGAACAGGACTATTCCACTCTTACCTGACAAAGACCTGGGTGGGTAGATGGGAGGAGGAGTTTTCATTGCACTATTTATGGTGGGCTTCTGCATGCTCCCAAGACTCAAGCCTTCTGTTCCTTGCCATTCCTATCACCAGCACCTTCATTTGGTAAGACACCATAAGACAGGAGCAGGGTTATGCCATACAAGCGTTCAGCCAGCTCTGCCAATCCATCATCGCTGATTTACTATCCCTCTCAACCACATTCCCCGGCCTTCTCCCAGAAACCTTTGTGCCTTTGGAACTGTCTGTGGCCATGAATTCCAGATTCACCACTCTGTTTCTAAAGAAATTCCACTTCATCTCTTTCTTAGAAGATTTGTCTTGAACACAAAGATTTTTTCAATCTTTTATGTTTATTCTATAGAAATTATCCTGATATATTACATTCCAGCCTGGTCTGGTAATTGCTCTGCTCTGGAGGTAGTCTGGGAAGAGAGGAAAACACAGTTCAGTCCACCACAAGCTTGATAATTCCTTTCATCCTGTCCATCAGCATGGTGCATTAGTGCAAGACGACTAATAGTATTGTGGCAAGCATTCAGCCCATGATGACAGAAAAGGAGAGCTTGTTCATCTCAACAGCCAGTTTTATTGCGACAAGCGTATTAACATACAGAGCACCATCACACAGTGAGAAATCACCTCAGTCACACACAGAAGGGGTAGATAATTATCATACACCCCAGTTACAGTCAGGGTGACCCACAATCACACAAGCGAACAATTGTATAACCCAAGCTAAAATGTAAAAATAAATGAACTTGAATATCCCACCATAATCTCACAAATGCAATTTAAAAAAAGAACAACAAGTGGCACTGACTGCCAGGAATGCTGAGGCAAGATGCTGTAACCTCCCCCCTCCCCTTGGGAGCAGCACACTGCCCCCATCTGAGGGGTGAGCCATCCCCAGCAACCCCAGAGTCCACAACAAAGTCCAAGAGTCCTGGTGGTGGTCGACACTCCCGTCTGGGGCACTGGGGGATGTCTGGAGCACCCCCACCCAGAGGAGGCACTGTTTGGTGAGGCAAGAGGCAAGACACCCAGAGTTTCACTTCCTTTCTTCAGCCTTGCTGGACAAGCTGTCAACCACACCCACCCCCACCCCTCCATCTACCCCAGAGGGCCACATTATTATCAAGGATTCCTGCCACCTTGGCCATACCATGTTTTCTCTACTATAATCCAGGAGAAGATAAAGAAACATAAAAAACCTGGATGACCAGATTTACAAACAGTTTCTCTCCAAGTGCGACCAGACTTCTGAGCCAATCAAATCGTTCACATTCTAGTCATTCTGCCATGCTCTGGAACTCTTAATCCTGCTTTCTACTTACTTATTTAATATTACTTTTACCATTTCTTTTTGCACTAATTCAGAATGCATTGCAATCTTTGCATATTTCTGTTGTCTTGAAATTGTTGTTGTATTTATTGATATATTTATGATTACCACATTTTTACTGATGATTCTGGGAGCTTCTCACAAGCAAGGAATTTCATTGCACCCTGGTGTATGTGAACATAAATTAATCTGAATCGGATCCTGTTCCACTTTTGATTGGTCGTTGGCCAAGTATTTGTGTGAGTCAACTGGGATTTTGCATTGTTCAAGGAGAACATCATTCAACTTTGTTCTCTGCCCACACATGGTAATCTCTTCCCATGAGCTACAGTTCAGAATCAAATATCTGTTTTGGGAGCCTGTTGTTCAACATGCAAGGAATGTGCGATCTGGGTGTGATCTGGGATTCAGTGCTGGGGGTATTAGTCTGGAACTGTCACTAATGTGATTTCATTTATCCATACCCACATTCGTTGTGCATATAGAAACCTAAAAACATAGAAAACCTACAGCATAATACAGGACCTTCGGTCCACAATGCCGTGCCAAACATGTCCTTACCTGAGAAATTACCTAGGGTTACCCATAGCCCTCTATTTTTCTGAGCTCCATGTACCTGTCCAGGAGTCTCTTGAAAGACTCTACCACTATCAGCAGCCCATTCCATGCACTCACCACTCTCTGCGTAAAAAACTTACCCCTGATATCTCCTCTGTACCTACTTCCAAGCACCTTAAAACTGCGCCCTCTCATGTTAGCTATTTCAGCCCTGGGAAAAAGCCTCTGACTATCCACACAATCACTGCTTCTCATTATCTTATACACCTCTACCAGGTCACCTCTCATCCTCTTGTCACTCCAAGGAAAAAAGGCCGAGTTCACTCAACCTATTCTCATAAGGCATGCTCTCCAATCCAGGCAACATACTTGTAAATCTCCTCTGCAGCCTTTCTATGGTTTCCACATCCTTCCTATAGTGAGGCAACCAGAACTGAGCACAGTACTTCAAGTGGGGTCTGACCAGTGTCCTATATAGCTGCAACGTTATCTGTTGGCTCCTAAACTCAGTCCTGTGATTGATGAAGACCAATGCACAGTATGCTTTCTCAACCACAGAGTCAACCTGTGCAGCAGCTTTGAGTGTCCTATGGACTCAGACCCCAAGATCCCTCCGATCCTCCACACTGCCAAGAGTTTTACCATTAACGCTATATTCTGTCATCATATTTCACCTACCAAAATGAACCACCTCACACTTATCTGGGTTGAGCTCCATCTGCAACTTCTCAGCCCAGTTTTGCATCCAATCAATGTCCCGCTGTAACTTCAGACAGCCCTCCATGATAAAATGATAAAATTAAATTAAATTTTCTTGTATTCACTGCACGGAATTGATCAAGTCCTTCAAAGACTGATCCAAGAAAATACAAACAAATTCTCTTCTCTGTAATCTTTTCCCCTTGTGGTGTTCTAATACTGTGAGCTCAGTCACTCTCCATTATCGAAAACAAAACCAACAACGTCACACCTTTTGATGTGGTAATTCCATTAGGAAAGATGGTTAGTATGAGGTTTTCAGGTGCCTTTTCATGGTGGAAGGAGGGATAGAGGCAGCGAGGCATGGATTTCCAGAATATTGACAACCAGTGATGACTTGCATTGGATTCCAGTGGCTACCCTCAAACTGGGTGACGCAGGACAAAGCTTCGTAATTCAGTTTGAGTATTAGAAATATCTCATGGAAATATTGGGGCCTTAATGTAAGTCGCAAGAAGTTGGTGATTGTCGTTACATGTTTTCCATGTAGCTGAAGATTTAATGTAAGAAAGAGCCCAGGCTTGTGTACTTGTATCTGAGCAGGCCTTCACAGTCCTTGAGAGGTCTGCTTCAGTTTTACTTAAAGAAAATTCCCATCCCCCACCTCAAAATGTATTGCTTATTTATTATTGTTTAATTATTTCTATATTTTTTCTTTTTGTGTTTGCACAGTTGTTTGTCTATTGCACGTGGATAGTTTGTCTGTCCTGTTGAAGGTGGTCTTTTATTGATCCTTTTGTATTTCTTGTAGTTGCCATGAATGCCCACAAGAAAAAGAATCTCAGGGTTGTACATGGTAACATATAAGTACTTTCATAGTTAATTTACTTTGAATTTTGAACTTTTAACCTGCTCAGCTAATGTCCATAGTTCAACCCCTTATTACCCACCAGTCTGCTGACCTAGACTTCTTGTATCTAACTGCACTTTGTCCTCTGACATGTCAACCAGTTCCCAATACCCAGCTGTTAATCTGTCAAGCAACACCATTCCAATAACCAACATCTTTGACCTCATCTCCCTGTACATCACTTTTGGCACAGCATCACGGATCATGGGCCAAAGTTCCTGTACTGTTCTATGTTCTATGTATATCACCTCAAAAACTGGGCCCACTAAAAAGCGAAGCTCTACCTGTAGCACGGTCTGCAGTCCCATGTAGACCTCAGCACTCACCAAAGTGAAGAGAAAGCAAGTCATCCCTGATCCCAAGGAGGTGCCAAATAAGAAGGTTGAAGAAGTATACCAAATGTTGTCTGATACCTTCTGTCACTTTAAATAGGAGAACACTATTTACTAAGCCAGTCAAGCTCTTTGAATTTTTTGCATCCAGACCTTTTCAGGCAACTGCACAATTACTAGGTAAATATCCGGACTGCAGCAAGAAGTGCAAAAATACTTTTTTTCTGTAGGATTATATAATTAATTTTCTTCCCAGTTTAAGAGAAATAAGGAAAGGAAGTTATCTAGTTCTGCAGAAAGCGAGGGTTCCACAGATAGATAAATAAAAGATTGAAAGCATGAAGCTCTGAAAGCTCCATATACCAAGTCCCTGATGCTATGAACAGCAAAGAACTTAATGCAATTAATGTTCATCTGTGTACAATGGGATTAGCTGGAAGAAATTTCATCTGCTTCTTATCCATTCCCCATTTTGTGTAATGTCAATCTTTTCAGTTATTGATTGAAAATGTCGTATATGGGAAGAGGCAATTGGAACAAAATAGTAAGTATATTGAGTTTAATGCAGTAACTTTATATATGTTCCTTCTCATTTTTTTATGACGAGGCATGTTGATAAGACAATTAGTGAAAAGTAAGATCTCTGCTTATTGAAAGACAGGCACAGTCTAATCTCCCCAGTCTCCTACTACGGACTTTAATAGTTTGATGGAGGTTATGCAAATCAATACATTTAGCAAGGAAGCATTATTACATCATAACTCAGTGTTTACTGATTGATTTGCTACTTCTAATCATGGGAATGAATGTGTTTTTCAGCGCTTAAAATGACCCAGAATTTTTCAAATTGTTTTAACTGTTTTCAATGCTTTTAATACAAAGAAATAAAGCTCTTGAGGAGTATACACATAAATGCCTAGAGCAAATTATTTTATTGAAACTGGAATATAAAATTATAGAGAGATAGCTGGTGATTATAAAACATAATGCTTTGAGAAAAACAGGTATTGTGTTTCTTGTATAATTAATAGTACATAAAGATACAGTAGAAAAATGAACTGTTCAGACCAACTACTCTTTAAAGTGTTTCTGATCGACATCCCTCTTGGCTCGTCTAAGCCTAAGATATTTAATTCTATTCTATTTGTTTTCCTTCTCTGCCTTTGAAAAGCTCTTCTGCTCTTTATTGTACAACACTGGGTCAGGTGGCATTCATGCTTGTCTCATGTATTTTTATTGCAGTGCACTTTATGAAACTTCGCAGGACCAGTTGAGCAAGAGGCCTAGCTAGTGTGTTGTCTGCAAGGCATAGAGACCATGAGCAATGATATTCACTGCTGTAAGTGCCTTTGATAATCAGAGACATTTACGAACAGCTGAAACTGTTTTATGTAATTAAAATATGAAAACAATTTAAAATATGAAATATAAATACTTTAAATATGCCACAATTTTTTTTATAAATAAAGATAATAAACATATCATTTAACTTCCTAATTAATGTTGCAGCCACATTCAAAAGAATGCAATTGCACACTTATGTCAGCCAGGACTGAGTGGCAGAGTTAAAAAGTATCTGACCCCTCAGATCAGAACATTTGTTTTCACTGCTGGACACAAGAGCACCAGCATCTGACCTCCAGTTGCTGTGACTTCTGTGTTTGCAGGCACAAACCCGGCAGCCTGACCTACAAGATAAGCTGACCCAGAGGAAGGACATTGCCAGCTGTTCTCCGGTGAACCGACTGCCAGGGTAAGTACTCTTTGGTCCACTAATTCTACCAGTTATGGCACAACTAAGCAAATAACTGCATTGTTTAAACAAAATCAATGGTCTGAGTCTCAATTGCAAACTTTCATTGATAAACCATGTTTAAAATAAAAGTACCATAATTCACCACTTTATAATCTGGATTAACAGACTTTATTTACATTTGGAATGATCTATCTAAAAATGCAAAGTTGTAATCCCAAATTCCAAAAGAGAGATCAGATAAATTAGGAAGTGGTAACACAAAGCCAAGCCTTGACTTTAAAAACTAGTCCATTTGATAGAGTAACATGCAGGGTAAAGAAGATGCTGCCTTGTGTACCTGATAAAGAATGTGTGACTCTTCAACAACATGGTGCAGTCTTGATTTCCAAACAGTAAAACTGTAGACAAGAAAAATACATATAAGATAGCAAAAATAGAGTTAGGACAAATATTAAAAAAAGAAAAATTACATTGATCTTACTGGCAAAATTGCTACTGAGAACTGGAATCTAATGTGTGACAGAGTATTTAATGAGAAATAAAATTCTCTGGCCTGTATTAGTGATGTGTTTGGAGATCTTTATATGGTATTTAGTTATTAATAAAAAGCTTCCAAATGCCAAGCACAAAAGAGAAAATAAGCCTTTACAAGAAAGATTTAGCAGAAAAAATGCGTAGCTACCAAATAAATACCAAAAAAAATAGTGAGGTCAATGCTACGGTCCAGCTGTATATAAGCCCAGGAAGAAAATCACACGTTGAATAATGAGGCCAGAATTATACTGTTGATCATGAATTAGGCCAGGACTTCCACCTTCTCACCTTCTCATCTCTTCTTTCCTGAAGTCAATGTCTCACTGAAGCTGGTATCTCATCCAAACACCCTTCTCTCCCAGGTGAGCACAGAATAGAGGTCAGGAAGTTAATAATGGAGGCTGTACCTCTGTATTGAAGCTTATTTCACCTAACATCTAACAATAATCTTTCCCAACCAATGTCACTGAACAATGTTCAAGATAAAGATTTCTGGTGAATAATTTCTCCAGTGACACGGCAACAGGTGATTAATGGTAACATCTTCTCCCACTTTAACTAAAGTTGACTAATCACCTGCATGTCTAGTAACAATCTAGCCAATATATTCATTCAGTGAAGAGGCTGGCAGGAAGCTCTTAGTGGAGTATGCTATGATTAAAAATAGCAGATGGCTGGTGACTACAGAGGAACACTTTGATTCTGGGTAGCTTTGGAATGGTAGCTACCGCACTTCATAAACAAGTTGAAAGCTAGCAATGCCACCTGTCCACTTTGGCAATACTTCAGTCATCTTTGCAGCTTCATAAAATAAACTCCAGATTTTTCCTTCCTCAGTGGGGTAGGGGAATTGGCAGGACAGTATCAGGGAGATCAAGTTGACATGATAAAGCCAAAGACTGAAAATTCTGTGTAAGGTGTGAGGATGCTGGCTAAAAACTGGAGAACATCTTTTAAATTAGGATTGATTAGGGAAATAGGGCAATGGAAGGATGCAGAGGAGGAGCAGGTTAAGGAGAAGTTGCATTCTTCTGAAGAATCAGAGGTGGATATGTACAAGTTTGTACATTGTAAAGGTATGTTGCTGATAACCGGGGACTGATCAGTGTCAGGGAGGTGAAGTTGTTTCATAAATTAGTAAATTAGTTTATTATTCTCATATGACTTTTTGGCATTCTTGAGATCAAGTGAGCCATTGGTTATTGTGAGTGAGCACAAGATTTAAAAAGTCAGCCTGGGGGTACCTCTCGGTGTGTAATTAGGTAATTGGAAAGAGCCAATAAAAGGAAGTTATGTTTAGGTGGAGCAGCCATTTTGGAAGCAGCTATGGTGTGAGTGGGATAGGGCTAGAGTGGGGAGCTTGAGGCTTTGGCACCTCAGGCTTCAGTGGTGGAGGCTAAGGTAAGTTTTCTGGTAAATTTCTTTCTTTCAGGAATAACAATAAGGACAGTGGAATACTCTTCTTGCAGGAAATCAGAAGACAGGGAGACTTTGCATGTCCCTGACGACTACATGCTACCACCCACACTGGAACCCCTACAATTTGCCTAGTGACACAACCGATCGACAGCTGATGCAACAGCCACAGCTCTACACACAGTCCTTAAACATCTGGAGAAGAGGGATGCTTATGTGAGAATGCTGTTCTTGGACTACAGTTCAGCATTCAACACCATAATTCCTTCCAGGCTTAACAAGAAGCTCAGAGACCTCGACCTCTTCTCTGCCTTGTGCAGCTGGATCCTGGACTTCCTATCAGATCGCTGGCAGGTGGTAAGAGTGGGCTCCCTCACCTCTGCCCCTCTGACCCCCAACACAGGAGCCCTTCAGGGCTGTGTTCTATGCCCCCTCTTTTACTCTCTGTATACCCATGATTATGTTGCCACCCACAACTCCAATCAGCTAATTAAATTTGCAGATGATACTACATTGATTGGCCTTATCTCAAATAATAATGAGCCAACCTACAAAGAAGAAGTCATCACCCTGACACAGTGGGGTCAAGAAAATAACCTCTCCCTCAATGTTGCAAAGACAAAGGAGCTGGTTGTGGACTACAGGAGGAATGGAGACAGGCTCACCTCTATCGACATCAATAGATCTAGGGTTGAGACAGTGAACAGCTTCAAGTTCCTCAGTATATATGTCACCAAGGATCTCACTTGGTCTGTATATATCAGCTGTGTGGTGAAAAAAGCACAACAGTGCCTCTTTCACCTCGGATGGTTGAAAAAGTTCGGCATAAGTCCCCAAATCCTAAAGTCTTTCTATAGTGGCACAGTTGAGAGCATGCTGACTGGCTGTATCAGAGTCTGGTATGGGAACAGTACTTCCCTCTATTGCAGGGCTCTGCAGAGAGTGGTGTAGACAGGCCAGCGCATCAGTAGATGTGAACTTCCCACAATTCAGGACATTTACAGCGACAGGTGCATAAAAAGAGCCTGAAGGATCATTGGGGACCCGAATCACCCCAACCTCAAACTGTTCCAGCTGCTACCATCTGGGAAACTGTATCACAGCATTAAAGTCAGTACCAACAAGCTATGGGACAGTTTCTGCCACCAGGCCATCAGACTGATTAATTCGCACTGACACAATTGTATTTCTCCAAGCTATATTGACTGTTCTGTTGTATATCTTATTGTACATGCTATTTATTACAAATTACTATAATTTGCACATTGCACATTCAGACAGAGACGTAACATAAAGATTTTTACTCCTCACGTATGTGAAGGATGTGAGAAATAAAGTCAATTCAATACACTGCAAAAAGTGCATACAGCTGCAGCTTCTTACGGACTGCATTAGGGAGCTGGAGCTGGAACTGGATGAGCTTCAGATCGTTCAGGCGGCTGAGGGATTGATTGACAGGAGATACTGGAAAGTAGTTAAACTTAAAAAGTGCAGGATGCGGGTAACTGGACGACTGTGTATGGAGGGAAATGGGATAGGTAGATAGTGCAGGGTCCCCAACTGGCTGCAATAACAAGCATAGTGCTTTGGATACTGTTGGGGGGGGGGGGGTGAAGTAATGACCTTGAAGAGGAAAGCCACAGCAGACAGATCTATGACCCTGGTTCAGAAAGGAAGAAGGACAAGGGGAGAGCATTAGGATAAGGGATTCAATAGTTCAAAGTTCAAAAGTTCAAAGTACATTTTATTATCAGATTACATACATGTCACCACATAAAACCCTGAGATTCGTATTCCTGCGGGCATACTCAGCAAATCTATTGATCAGTAGCTATGACAGGATCAATGAAAGATCATTTGAAGTGCAGAAGACAACTAACTGTGCAAATACAAATATAAGTAGATCACAATAAAGAACCAAAGCATGAAATAACAAGTGAGATCATTGAATGTGGGATCATCTCAAAAGATGAGTAAGTGAATGTAGCTATCCCCTTTTGATCAAGAGCCTGATGGCTGAGGGGTAGCAAATGTTTTTGAACTTGGTGATGTGAGTCCTGAGGCTCTTGGACCTTCTACCTGATGGCAGCATTGAGAAAAGAGCAAGGCCTAGGTGGTGAGGTTCTCTGATGTTGCACGTTGTTTCCTATGACAGTGTTTCATATAGATGTGCTCAGTGGTTGGGAGGACTTTATCTATGATGTACTGAGCTGAATACACTTACTTTTGTAGGATTTTCTGTTCAAAGTCATTGGTGTTCCCATAGCAGGCCATGACGTAGCCATTTAATGCACTCTTCACTATACATTGATAGAAGTCTGTCAAATTTTTTGATGTCATTCCAAATCTCCACAGACTCCGAAGGAAATAGAGGCACTGTCATGCTTTCTTCATAATTGCATTTACGTGCTGTATCCAGAACAGGTCCTCTGGAAAAAGCAACACCCAAGAAATTAAAGTTACTGACCCTCTCCACATCTAATCCTCCAATGAGGACTAGTTCATGGATCTTTGCTTTCCCTCTCCTGAAGTCTACAATCAGTTCCTTAGTCTTGCTGACGTTAAGTGAAAGGTTGTTGTTATGTTATAATTTATACATACTTTGATAATAAACGGGCTTTGAACTTTGAAACCACTCAGCTAAATATTCAAACTCCCTCCCGTATGCTGATTCAGCATCACCTTTGATGTGGCCCACTACAGTGGTGTCATCACAAACTTCAATAAGGCATTGGAGCTGTGCTTAGCTACACAGGTGTAAAGCGAGTAGAGCAGGCGGCTAAGCACACAGTATTGTGATGCACCCGTACTGATGGAGAATGTGGAGGAGGTGTTATTGTAAATCTTAACTTACTGTGGTCTACAAGTGATGAAATTCAGGACCCAATTACACAAGGAGGTATTGAGGCTGTCTTGGTACTTATTGATTAGTTTTGAGGGGATAATGGTATTAAATCAATGGACCATTTGTAAGACACAGATTTTGGCTAAGAAGAGACAGATGGTGTTCAATCCAGAAAAGTATGAAGTGATTTACTTTGGAAGGTTGAATATAAAATATAGGGTTAATGGCAGGATTCTTAATAGTGTGGTGGAACAGAGGGATCTTGGCATCCATGTCCAGAGATCCCTCAAAGTTGCCGTGCAAAATAATAGGGTGGTTAAGAAGGCGCATGTGTTGGCCTTCATTAGTTGGGAAATTGATTTCAAGAGCTGTGAGGTAATGCTGCAGCTCTATAAAACCCTGGTTGGACCACTCTTGGAATATTGTGTTCATTTATGGTCGCCTCATTGTAAGAAGGGGTTGGAAACTTTAGAGAGCATGCAGAGAAGATTTACCAGGATGCTGCCTGGATTGGAGAGCATGTCTTATAGATGAGCGAGTTAAGGCTTTTCTCTTTGGACTGAAGGAGGATATGAAGAACCGGAAACACTTCCGGTTTAAGATGGCACTACTGAACAGATGCGTCAGCTCACTGGTAGTTCAGAAGGCAGAAATTTGACTAGAAACATTACTATTTACACCTTTTCTGAAGTAATTTAACACCACAATACAATGAAGACGTGTGTGAAGGAGAAGCAAATTCGAGGGATGAACCATGTTGGTACGTTGCAGATGGAGTGAGCTATTTGGAGAGGAGAAGTCGAAGCAGAGAAGTCCCGATCCCATACAACTGGTTCCACTATGAGGTTGGATCGTCCAGGTGCCGAGCTGATTTGAAAACATTGGAGTGATTTTGGGCTGGGTGGTGAAAACTGGGCCAGGCGCAAGTTGCTGAGTGATGTGTTCTAGGCCTGGAGCCTTGCTCTGCAGCAGTGCCTGGGTCCTAGTGCAAGCTGCTTGGACAACTTAAATGATATACAGGAAAGACAGGGCGATGGGATCAGAGATAAGAGCCGATTTTGTTCGCTCCCCCATAATAGTGACTCCTCTCCCTATGGAACTGAGGGTATGAAGACTGCCCCTGACTGCTGTGCTGCGTGCCTGCTAATACGATGGACTGATAGCGAGGCTTGGGCCTAGTCCGGGCTGCTCCAGCGTCTGCATCTAAGGATTCATTTTGGCTCAGTATATTATTGCTCGCTTCTATTGTTTGCATGATTTGTGTTTTTTTACCCTTTCTCTGCACATCAGGTGTTGGTCTTTAATGGGTTCCTTTGGGTTTTTGCTTTGTTTGCCTGTCAGCAAACAAATCTGAATGTTGTATTATTCCATACAACCTTGCCCAGTCCTGTGCCCTGGAGAGCGGAGACTTTCCAGGTGCAGATCCATGGTCTCGCAAGACTAACGGATGCCTTTGATAATAAATGTTCTTTGAAATCCTTTGAAGTAACTTGACAGAGGTGTACAAGGTGATAAGAGGCATAGATAGAGTACAGAGCCAGTGCATATTCCTCAGAGTGGAAATGGCTAATTCAAGAGGGCATAACTTTAAGGATTGGAGGGAAGTATAGGGGACGTTAGAGGTAGTTTATTACACAGAGAGTGATGGGTGCATGGAATATGCTATCAGCCATCATGGTAGAGGCAGATTCATTAGTGACAATTAAGAGATACTTAGATAGGCACATGGATAAAAGTAAACTGAAGGGCTATGTGGATCAGAAGAGTTAGATTGATCTTGGAGAAGGTTAAGAGGTTGGCTCATCATCATGGGCTGAAGGCCCTGTACTGTGCTGTACTGTTCTATGTTCTATGTACTGGGGTGCAGTGGAAAACTTTGTTTCTGAGATGTGCTGAGCTATGTCCATAACTGACTACAGTCTCTTGTGGTCTCAGGTGAAGCAGCTGCCATACTAAGCTGCAACTATCCAGATAAGAGATTTTCTATGGTGCATCATTTGAAATTGGTGAGGGTTGGTGGGAACATGCCAAATTTCTTTCGCCTCCTGAGGAAGTAGAGGCATTGGTGCACTTTCTTACCAGTCAATCATAAGGAAAGAGTGGATGAAATGTGATGGGTGAATAGCTGAGAGCAAGAAGTGTCAGGAATTATTGAGGTAATAGCTGGGATAATCACAGAAAAGGAATGGAACATTACCAGCTCCCTAGATGTATGGGGTTGGAAATGTTCCTGCTCTTCCTGGCTGACAAACAGTGGTGTAGAGGAACCTACTGGACTTCTCACATCCTTTAAACTGCCAGGTTTCCAGAACTTCAGGAAAAGTTACTTTCATTAAAATGGATGTTGCAGTCTCCTTTCAGAGATTTCCCTCTAAACCACCTCCTGGGCAGACTCGAGGCCCATCCTTCTATGTCATCATCATTATTGGGTTGGATGAATTCAATCTGGAATCAAACTAAAAATGTTTGTGATGTTCCTTTTAGCAAATGCCATGCTGGTTTCTCTGAACCCAATTGCATGCTGATGATGTTGGTGCTTTGTCAACATTCAATTGTGCATAGGTATATGAGGGATACTGTTTTGTGAATGCCTTTCAACCTGCTAATATTGTGTGCAAGACTTGTAAGTCGCGCAGTGGATATTTCTCATCTTTTGAGAATTTGGTGTGAAAGTCATCTCCACACCATCACTTGGTCTTTCCTGTTTTGGCCATAAGCAAGGTACTGGATCATTCTCAACTTGACTCTTTAGCACATACAGAACAGATCTATATTTATACTAGAGTGTCTTTTAATCTGTTCTGTTGCAGACATGCACATTACATCCTGTTTTTCTAATGTTGCTGTCATTTGGCATAGTGTCACATCTTTCCAACAATGTATTGAGTTGCAACTTTAAAGCATCAATGATGAAAACATTCTTCCAGTCCTTGACAATTAAACTCAACTTGATTTCATTAGGTTGCTATGATGATGGATATCCATATTCACTGTCCAACGAAATTTTCCACAACATCTGTAAACTCTCACAAGTGCCTCAACTGTGGAAGTGCTTTCTGTCAAAGATATCTGACTGTGCTTGCTAAAGTAGGTTCCTGGACTCATTATCAAAGAGACTGTATTATCTATCTACATGTAGGTGCACTAGTAACAACTAGTAATCAACACCATCATTCAAAGGTTTGTTCATTTGTTACTGTTACTGCTGGCTGCATCTATAATGTACAATCCCAGTTGCTAGTTGTCTAAATTAATTTCAGAATTATAAGAATTTCCTTTCTGTTGTCATTTCAGATGGCCAGAGCAATAGTTTTTTTTGTTACTTCCTTAACATTGGATTTTCTTTCAGCTAAAATAAAATCTTTCTTTTGGCTATTCAAACATTGATTTCAAAACTTGGATTCTGACTCAGATTTATTTATTTATCACACATACATTGGAACATTCAGTGGAATGTGTCATTTTCATTAATGACCTGCACTACCTAAGGATGTGCTGGATGCAGCCCAGAAGTGTCGCTATATGTTCTGGTATCAACACAGTGTGCCCACAATATTCAACAGAACAACGCAAGTGGCAACAACAGCAAGGCAAGCCTTTTTCCCACCTATTCACACAGACAATCACGCCTCCAACTCCAATGCAGCATGCATCTGGGCATGCGACCTGCTGTCCTTTGCCCTGTGCTCTCAGACTCACAGAAATCCAGCATCCAAACTCCAGTCCCCGGCCTAGAATCATAGACTTGCAGAGGCATAGGTGAGGCAAGCGGAAGTGGGAGCGAGCAAGGTCCCAATGTCTGACCGATTTAAGCATGGGGCCGAGTTGGGAAGATCGGGCACGGGCTCAATCATGGCCACAGGATTCTGGCCTCAGAGCTGTCCAAGCGCATGCAATGACCCAATGTTTGGACGATCTGATTGCAGGGCCAGATTGAAAAACTCAGGGTGTTGGGAATGGAGGTGAGGGATGGGCCAGCTCTGCCTGATTCATCTCGCTTCTCCGTGACGTTTACTCAGCACTGTGCTTTACAGAGGTTGTGGCCAACTCCAGCTGCAGTGTTGCCTGGCTTTGTGTCATTTGTAAAACTTCAGTTCTGAATGCTATTTATTTACTTTTATTGTTTGCACAATTTTTTTTCTTTCTGTGCCCTGGGTGTTTAACAGCCGTTTTTACTGGGTCCTTTTGGGGTCTCTTTACGGATCTCATGGTTAAATATAGAATACATATTTTGATAATAAATGAACTGTGAGCTTTAAAATTTGATAAAGCCTCCAACTGCTGAACAAGCTGACCCCTCTCCTGTTAGACTGTTTGAGGTCATCTATTTTTTATTCTTCCTTACTTCTCTACTAATATTTGTATATCTGCTCACTTGTAATGCTACTGTGACACTGTAATTTCCTTTGGGATCAATAAAGTATCTATCTATCTACTTATCCATCTAAACTAAACAGGATGGAAATCTACTTGATTTAAAATTTCAAGGGAAGCCAGATATTCTAAAGGTTTAGGGCACTGTCAGATGAGCTGCAAAATGATCGAAAAGGATTGTACTCGGAGGTGTTGGATATTCCATGATGTAGTAACCTTTCAATAATTAGCAAGAACTGTTTTTTAAGATATTTATCTCAATTCATGCAAAGCTTTGTGTTTGTTTCATTATGTAAGTATTGCAAAGGCCGGGTAGAGAATAAACATTGATTCGGTTGATTGAAATAAAAAAGTGATGTGCTGTACTTTCGTGTCCTGTAAGGACATGGTAAACTAATTCTATGAAGCACACACTGCCTGGCACGGCCTTCACTGTTCTTGAACCATACCTCCACACTTACTTACTTAGCAGTTTTAAGCAAGATATTGCTTCAGGTGCTATTCCAGTGATTCATCTAGGCTGACACTTCCTTGTTGTATAAAGCTATCTTCTGGATAAGACGATAAAATGAGTTTCTGTTTGCCTGATCAAGCAAATGTAAATAATCCCAGGGCATTAACTAATGACCAGAACGCTCTCTTGGCATCTAATTTCAGAACTATCATAGCAGATAGTGAACTGATATCATTCGCTGTTTGCTGGCAAAGTGATTGGCATAATTTCTTGTATTACAATATTCATTTTACTTAGTCAATTATTAATTATGAAACTATTCTATTGAGTATTTTTTTAGCACATGGGCAATGCTGAAGAAACTGTTCGCAAAGGCAAGGTCCCAGCTCCACGTGAACCAGCTGCCTTCAGTGTCTAAAATGGTCTTACCTCAGGTGTGAGTCCAGCGGAGTGTAAACTCACAATTCCCACACTCATAGCAGGTCATCAAGGTGGAGAATTTCCTGTTTTGAATGAGGCTGTCTGCTCAGGAGCATGGAATTTGCTGCATTGAGTTTACAGTTATTTTGTTGCTTCACCCGTTAGTAACAGGAGTGGGGACACTGCACAATATTTAACACCTGCTATTATTAGCACTGGCCAACGATTCTCGTCTGCATCTCCATACTGTTTACTTAGGTATTTGCCTACTGAGCCACTAAAGCAACTGACACTCTAATGGTCAAAATAATCAAGTTAGATGGTGACACAATGCAGAGGTAATGTACATGGTTACAGAAGGAAGTATTTATAAAAAATGGTGTATGCTTCAGGTATGTGCATCTTTTCGTGTTCCGATAAGCATGGTCGACATAGAGTCACAGAGTAAAACAGCATGGAAACAGGCACTTGGTCCATGTCAAGCACAGCATCCCTGCTGCTAATCCCAGTTACCTGTTTTCAGCCCATAACCTCCAAGCCCCTCCCTTCCATATAGCTATCAAAATGCCTCTTAAGTGCTGCAGTTATACCCACCACAACTACTTCCTCTGGTAGTTCATAACAGGTACTCACCACCCTCTGTGCACCTCTCGTCTCTTTTAAATCTCCTCCATCTTATCTTGTACCTGTGCCCGCTCGTTTGGGATACCTTAAACTTGCAAAAACAACTATGTCTGTCCATCTTATTCTACCCCGCATGATTTTATAAATTTCTACCAGGTCACCCCTCATCCTCCTGCACGCTAGGGAATAGAAATCCAGCATGGACAGCCTCTCTCAGGTTGTCTAGTCCAGGGGTCCCCAACCTTTTGCACACCGTGGACCGGTTTAATATCGACGATATTCTTGTGGAATGGGCGGGGGGGTGTTCAAGTTCAACAGTGCGTGACAGGGAATGAGGAAAGGTGCAGCTAACTCATATTGTATCATATCACCAAATCATATCGTTTCCTCGCGGCCCGGTGGTTGGGGACCACTGGTCTAGTCCAAACAGCATCCTTTTAAATCTCTCCTACACCCTCTCCAGCTTGACAATGTCTTTCCTATAACAGGGTGACCAAAACTGTACACAGTACTCCAAGTGCTTTCTCACCAATGACTGATATACAAGTGCAACAAAATATCCCTACTTCAGACTCAATGACATGACCAATGACCTGACCAATGAAGCCCGGCATATTGTGCATTTGTGTTCAGTGAACTGTGCACTTCTACTCCCAGATGCCTCTGTTTCGCAAAACTGGTCAGCACCCCATACACTGTAGTACACTGGTTTGACTGTCCAGAATTACCACCTCACACTTACCTAATTTGCCATTCCTCCGCCTTTCCTCTATCTGATCAAAATCTCTTTGCAAATCATTGTAAGCTGCTTCACTATCAACAAGACTCAGTAATTGGGTATCATCAGCAAACTTCTTAATCATGCCATATACATTCACATCCAAATTATTTACACAAATAATGATTAACAGAGATCCCAACATTGATCTCCGGGCACCCCTCTGATTTCAGGCCTGCGGTCCGAGAACTGACTTTCAACCATCACCCTCTGCTTCCTATCATTGACATAATTTTGAATTCATCTCACTAGCTCCCCTGAATAATTAACCTTCCAGATCAGCCTGCCTTGTGGGATCTTGTCAAAGGCTTTACTAAAGTTCATGTAGCTAACATCTGCTGCCTTATTTTCATCTGTCTCCTTAGTTTCCTCTTCAAAAAATACCAAAAGATTTGTCAGACATGACTTTCCACACACAAAACCATGCTGACTATTCCTGATCAGGCCTTGACCATCCAACAGATGGTAGATTCTGTCACCACCCCGTAGCCTGCGCTTGCTACCCTTCCGAAACAGTGCAACAATCTTAGCCACCTGCAGTCTTCTGGAACTTCACCAGTAGCTAACAGTGACGAAAATAATCCTGTAAGGATCTCTTTAGTTTCTTCCATATCCTCCCACAAGGTCTGAGGGTACACTTGGTCAGTCCTTGGGGATTTACCTCAATACTGCAAAAATCCTTCTATATGCATCTGAAGCAAGACCTTACTACTTATTACCTTCATTTCCTTGGCATCCATAATATTCTCCTTAATAAACACCAAAAAAGACATTAAAAATCTCAGCCATTTCCCTGATGATCTTTAAGTAGAGCTTATCTCTCCCAACTCGTATTTCTGTTAATATAACAGAAGAATACTTTGGAAATATCTTTAACCTTGCCTGCAAAATGCATCTCATACACACTTTTTGCCCTCCTGTTTTCCCTCTTAAGTTTGCTCTTAAACTTTTTATAATTGGCAAGGGATTCATTTGTACTCAGCTGCCTAAATGTGATGTACGTTTGCTTCTTTTTCCTGTCCAGAGCCATGATATCTCCTGTCAGCCTGGGTTCCCTGAAGATGATATGTCTACCCTAACACAAACATGCTGCCCCAGATTCTTAATATGACCTTTTAAAAACTTCCCGCTTGCCAACTTTTCTTTTGCCTTTAAATAAAGTCACCCAGTCCACCCCAGTTAGACTCTGTCTAAGGTCCTCTGAATTGACCTGTTCCTTTTCAGGACATTAATCTATGGACCTGTTCTATCTTTTCCATAACCATTTTAAACGGAATAGAATTGTTGTCACTGGACCCTAACTGCTACTTTAGTTACTTGACCTGCCTTGTTCCATGATAGGATGTCCAGTAATGCTCATTCCAGAGTAGGTTCTTCAAAATATTGCATGGTGCATGGCACAGGTTCTGCCCCATTCTCAACATATTTGCTCCTCAAGTTCCCACTGATTATTGGAGTGTCTATAACACATCCTTACCAAAGTGATCATTCTCTTGGTATTTCAAAGTTCTACCAAAATGGTGTCAGTAGATGATCCGTCAATAATATTCTCTCTGATGAGTGCTGTTACATCAATAATGAGCAGTGTTATTAGGACATAGAACAAAGAAATTCACAGCAAATTACAGACCCTTTAACCCACAATGTTGTGCCGACCATGTAACCTACTTGAGAAATTGCCTAAACTTTCCCCACTGCATAACCCTCTATTTTTCTAAGCTCCATTTACCTATTTAAGAGTCTCTTAAAAGACCCTATTGTATTCACCTCTACCACCATCTCTGCCAGTGCATTTCACACACCCACCACTCTCGGTATGAAAAATTTTCCTCTGACATCCCCCTTGTACCTCCTTCCACGCATCTTAAAACTATGCCCGCTCGTGTTAGCCCTGGGAAAAAGCCTCTGACTATCCACACGACCAATGCCTCTCATCATCTTACACACCTCAATCAGGTCACCTCTCATCCTCCGATGCTCCAAGGAGAAAAGGCCAAGTTCACTCAACCTATTCTCATAAGGCACCTGTCCAATCCAGGTAACGTCCTTGCAAATCTCCTCTGCATTGTCTCTATAGTATCCATATCTTTCCTATAATGAGGTGACCAGGACTGAAAACAGTACTCCAAGTGGGATCAAACTAAGGTCTTATATAGCTCTAACGTTACCTCACAGCTCGTGAACTCAATCCCACGGTTAACAGCACTGTGAACCTGCGCAGAAGCTTTGAGTGTTCTATGGACACAGACCCCAAGATCTCGCTGATCTGCCACACTGCTAAGAGTCTTACCATTAATATTATATTCTGTCTTCAAATTTGACCTACCAAAATGAACCACTTCACACTTATCTGGGTTGAACTCCATCTGCCCAGTTCTGAATCCTATTGATGTCCTGCTGTAACCTCTGACAACCCTCCAGACTATCCATAACACCCCAAACTTTTGTGTCATCAGCAACCTTACTAACCCAACCTTCTACTTCCTCATCCAGGTCATTTATAAAAATCACAAAGAGGAGGGGTCTCAGAACAGATCTCTGTGGAACACCACTGGTCACACTGCTCCATGCAGAATACAAAGCATCTACAATCACCCTTTGCCTTCTATTGACAAGTCATTTCTGGGGATCCACAAGGCAAGGTCTCCTTGGATCCCATGTCTCCTTACTTTCTGAATGAGCCTTGCATGAGGAACTTTATCAAATGCCTTACTGAAGTCCATATACACTACATCCATTGCTCTAACTTTATCAATGTGTTTTGTTACATCCTCAAAGAATTCAATCAGGCTCGAAAGGCACAACCTGCCCTTGACAACGCTATGATGACTATCCCTAATCAGATTATGTCTCTCCACATGCTCATAAATCCTGCCTTTCAGGATCTTCTCCAACAACTTGCCCACCACTAAAGTAAGACTCACTGGCCTATAATTTCCTGGGTTATCTCTACTCCCTTTCTTGAACAAGGGAACAATATTTGCAACCCTCCAATCCTCTGGTTCTTCTCCCATCCCTATTGATGATCCAAAGATCATCACCAGAAGCTCAGCAATCTCCTCCCTTGCTTTCCAGAGTAGCCTGGGATATATCCCATCTGGTCCCAATGACTTATATAACCTAATACCTTTCAAAAGCTCCAGCACATCCTCTTTCTTAATGTCTATATGCTCAAGCATTTCAGTCCACTGTAAGGCATCCCCACAATTGCCAAGTCCCCTTTCCATGGTGAATACTGAAACAAAATATTCATTAAGTACCTCCACCGCCTCCTCCGACTCCATGCACACGTTTCCACTATCACACCTGATTAGTCCTATTCTCACACGGCTCATCCTCTTGCTCTTTACATGCTTGTAGAATGTCTTGAGGTTTTCCTTAATCCTGCTCACCATGTCAGTACCTCCAGTTGAACTCTGTCTTTTTGTGTGTTTCCCCCTAGCTGTCACTCTGTGTTTTTGTATTGCCATATGCTCTTGTTTGTGTTCCTGCCCCCACCCCTGTTCTGCTCTGGCCCCTGTATCACTGATTACTCTGCCTGTCACCTGTGTCCCATTATTACCTGTATTGCTGCCACCTGTGTCTCATTGTGCTCCACCTATCATCTGCCTCTCCATTTATTGCTCAGTGTATTTCAGTCCTGTGTTTTGCCAGATTGTGCCAGTGAGTTTTCCTGAACCTTTCCACCATTCATATATAAACTCTGTCCTTCTGAATATTGACCCTGCCTGTTTGTTGACCCTGATTTCACCTGTTTATCTTGATTGTTCTGGTTTTTGACTCTGCCTGTTTCCTGATTCTGATTTTTGGATTTCTCTGGATTTTTTGACCTCTGCCTGAACTTTGATGCTGACTTTGTTTGCCCCCCTGCATTTGTTACTCAATAAATATCACAGTGTGCACAGTACTTGGTCTGTGATTGGGTCCCTGCTCCAGTGCCCTGACGCACCAAGGCTTTCTTATGGCCCCTTCTAGCTCTCCTAATTTCCTTCTTGAACTCCTTCCTGACACTCTTATAATTTTCAAGAGCTCTAATAGTACCTAGTTTTTTGAACCTTTTGTAAGGTTTCTTTTCTTCTTACCTAGATTGTCTACCTCCTTTGTAGACCATGGTTCTTTACCCCTCCATCTTTTCCCTGCCTCAATGGAACATATCCATCTAGAATGCCATGCAAATATTCCCTGAGCATTTCCCATTTTTCTGCCATGCATTTCCCTGAGAACATTTACTCCCAATTTATGCTCCCAAGTTCCTGCCTAATAGCATCATATTTCCCCCTACCCCAATGAAATGTTTTCCAAAATTGTCTGCTCCTATTCCTCTCCAGCGCTATGGTAAAGGAGATAGAGTTCCAATCACTTTTGCCAGTGTTGCAGCTGACCATTTAAAATAAAATTAGAGATTTTATTTTATAACAAACACAATAGTGTTTGCAACAACAGAGAGCATTTAGATTTTTTAGATTTTCACAGTCCATACATATTGAACCATTACACAGTTCAATCAATTTAAATAAGAATCAATACATTGGTTTTGTCCTCTCAGATGCTTTTTTTTTATTAAGGAGGACTGTGGTAGCAAAAAGGAGGAAATACAACCCATTTAAGTAACTCATTATGTGGCTGTTCACGGGCAGGGTTTCACTGCCACTTCATATATGTACGTTATCAAATTATTAAATATTACAAATAGCATTGATAAAATGTCTGTAATATTACACAATGAGTATGACTGGCAAATAGAAAGAGCTCACTCACTTGGATTTAAGCCTATGAGCCAGTCAGCCTGAATGCCTTACATCGCAAAAGGGGTACTAACTAGTAAACCCTGATCCAGTTTTACAATACCATTCATATATTTTAGGTCATTTCTAATACTATGACTGCTGATTTGAACTTCCTTGCTGCAAAAAAAGCAGTAGAGGAATTAGAAAGGTTTCACATAATCACATCCTGTATAATGTTCAGCAGATCCCAAGGTTTTGCTCCAGATATTAAGATAGATTTCTGTTATTACACTCTGTAAAGGCAAATATTAACTAATGATATTCCGGCAGGCTGAAGTAGGAAAATAAAACTGGAGAATTTCAGGGAGGATAAACCAACAAATATAACCAGGATTACAGGAATGGTGGATATATGTGGAGGAGGAGGTGAACTGTTTGAGCCGGGGGAGGGGGAAATGAACGCTTCAGTTAAGACTGCTTTCTAGCTTTGCATTTCAAATTCAGACCAGATTATTGACATTATATTGCTCCCTGGAGCAGCACTAAGACATCAATGAAATCCTTCCACAACCAATGCAGACTCCAATATCTACAATTGGTTCTTAATAATGCGAATTGTTTTTAGTTTGTGTGAAATCTTACTTACATTGATAAAACATTTTAAAAATTAGCTTTCAAATAATTTGCTATAAATAATCTTATAAATTATACTTTAAATAATCCCATTGATTCTGAGCAAATCAGTTATGCTTGTCATAATTGCCAGATTTTTTTATTATCTAGTTCTCCACAGTATCACCTTTCCTCCCACCATTGTCACATCTGATGTGCTCCTTTGTGCATTCGGGTCAGACCAGGTACAATAGGCCACTGACCAAGATCAGCCGTAAATTGCAAGCATTGCTATGTCAATTATCAGGAAGAAAATAAGTAGGATCATAAATCTGTTATAAATCACAGATAGTACTTATGCAATCAAGGTTTCAAAGTATCCATTGGTTATGACAGTAAATTAGCTGAGTAGTTCTAATCAAAACAATCTCAGAATCAATCCCCAGCCTTTGTTGAGTTAATTTCCTTGGAATTCCAAGTTACCCGGTAAAAACGGCATAAATTTGTAAACTCAGCCAATTCCATCATGGGCCTCCCTAACATCAAGAGCAGCTTTAAAAGGTGAGATCTCAAAAAGGCAGTGTCCATCATCAAGGACCCCCCGTCACCCAGGACATGCCCCCTTCTTATTGCTACCACCATGTAGGAGGTACAGGAGCCTGAAGACACACACTCAACTTTTCAAGAACAGATTCTTCCTCTCCACCATCAGATTTCTGAATGGAAAATTAATCCATGAAAACTACCTCACATTTTTCTCTCTTTGCATTACTTATTTAGTTGATGTTTGATATAAACATTGTAATTTATAGTTTTTTTTATTATGCATTACCATGTACAGCTGCTGCAAGACAACAAATTTCACAACATATTTGGACTGTAAAAGGATTAGATAGGATAAAATATATGAAGTGTGTTCAGGAAAGTTTCCTTAATAAGTACCTAGAATCAGAATCAGAATCAGGTTTATTGTCACTGGCATGTGATGTGAAAACTTAGCAGCAGCAGTTCAATGCAATACAAATTCTAGCAGAGAGAGAAAAAATAAAATAACACATAATAATAAATAAACAAGTAAATCAATTACATATATTGAATAGTTTATTAAAAAACTGTGCAAAACAGAAATACTGTATATTAAAAAAAGTGAGGTAGTGACCAAGGGTTCAATGTCCATTCAGGACTCAGATGGCGGAGGGTAAGAAACTGTTCCTGAATCGCTGAGTGTGTGCCTTCAGGCTTCTGTATCTCCTACCTGATGGTAACAGTGAGAAAAGGGCATGCCCTGGGTGCTGGAGGTATTAATAATGGACGCTGCCTTTCTGAGACACCACTCCCTAAAGTTGTCCTGGGTACTTTGTAGGCTAGTGCCCAAGATGGAGCTGACTAGATTTACAACCTTCTGCAGCTTCTTTCGGTCCTGTGCAGTAGCTCTTCCATACCAGAGAGTGATGCAGCCTGTCAGAATGCTCTCCACGATACAACTATAGAAGTTTTTGAATGTATTTTTTGACATGCCAAATTGCTTCAAACACCTAATAAAGTATAGCCGTTGTCATGCTTTCTTTATGACTACATCAATATGTTGGGACCAGGTTAGTTCCTCAGAGATCTTGACACCCAGGAACTTGAAACTGTTCAGTCTCTCCACTTCTGATCCCTCTATGAGGATTTGTATGTGTTCCTTCATCTTACGCTTCCTCTGTTATTAGGGAATGAGACAGGGCAGGTATCAGAAGTTTGTGTAGGGGAACACTTTGCATCTAGTGATCATAATGACATTAGTTTCAAAGTAAATATGGAAAAAGGTAGTTCTAGTCCATGAGTTGAGATTCTAAATTGAAGAAAGGCTAACTTTGATGGTATCAGAAAAGATCTGGCATGTGTGGATTGGGATAGGCAGTTTTCTGGTAAGTAAGTACTTGGTAAGTGAGAAGCCTTCAGAAGTAAAAGTTAGAGAGTACAAAGCTTGTGTGTGCCTTTCAGAATAAAAGATAAAGATTACACGTTTAGGGAACCTTGGTTTTCAAGAGATATTGAAACAGACATTAAAAAAAGGAGGTGCATAGCAGGAACACATAGGTAGGAATACATGGGGTACTTATGGAGTATAAGAAATGCAAGGGAACACTTAAGAAAGAAACTAGGAGAGCTAAAAGAAGGCATAAGGTTGCCCTAGCAGACAAGGTGAAATATGTTAAGATCAAAAGGATTGCAAGCGACAAAATTGGTCCACTGGAAGATCAGAATGATAATCTATGCATGGGGCCAAAAGAGATGGGGGATAAAATAGATTTTTTGCATTTGTATTTGTATTTACACAAGAGTTGATGCAGAGTCTATAGAAGTGAGGCAAAGCAGCATTGAGGTCATGGTCATTATGCAGATTGCAGAGGAGGATAAATCCCCAGCGCCTGACAAGGCGTTCCCTCTGACCCTGTCAGAGGCAAGTGCAGAAAATCCCAGGACCCTAGTAGAGATATTTAAATCATCCTTAGTGACAGGTGAGGTACCAAAGGAATGGAGGATAGCTAATGTTGTTCCATTTAAGAAAGGTTTAAAAATGAACCAGGATATTTTACGCCTGTGAGCCTAACATCAGTAGTGGGAAAGTTATTGGAATGTATTCCAAAGACAGATATGAGAGTATTTGGATAGGCATGGGCTGGTTAAAGATAGCCAGCATGGTTTTGTGCATGGTAGGTCATGTCTAACCAAACTTACACAGTTGTTCAAAGAAGTTACCAGGAAAATTGATGAAGGAAAGGCAGTGGATGTTGCCTACATGGACAAGACATTTGACAAGATCCCACATGGGAGATTGGTCAAGAAGGTTCAGTCACTCAGCATTCAAGATGAGGTAGTAAATTGGATTAGACATTTGTTTTTGGGAGAAGCTAGAAGGTGGTAGTAGATAGTTGCCTCTCTGACTAGAGGACAGTGGCTAGTGGAGCGCCAAAGGGGTTGATGCTGGGTCCATCGTTGTTTGGCATCTACATCAACTATCAGGATGATTATGTGGTTAATTGATCAGCAGTTTTGTGGATGACACCAAGATTAGGGGTGTAACGGACAGCAAGGAAGACTATCAGAACTTGCAATGGGATCTGAACCAGCTGGAAAATGGGATGAAAAATGACAGATGGAATTCAACGCAGACAAATCCCAAGTGTTGCACTTCAGTAGGAACAACCAGGGTAGGTCTTATACAGAGAGCGGTAGAAACAGAATCAGAATCAGGTTTATTATCACCAGCATGTGTCGTGAAATTTGTTAACTGAGGCGTGCAGTAGACCAAAAGGATCTGGGAAGACAGGTCCATAATTCGTTAAAAGTGGCGGCAAAGGTAAATAGGGTTGTAAAGAAAGCTTTTGACATATCGGCCTTTAATTCAATGTATTGATTATAGGAGATGGGGTGTTATGTTGAAGTTGTAAAAGACAATGGTAAGGCCTAATTTGGAGTATTGCATGCAATTTTTGTCACCCACCTACAGGAAAGATGTAAATAAGGTTGAAAGAGTGCAGTGAAAATTTACGAGGATGTTATCGGGACTGGAGGACCTCAGTTATAAGGAAAGATTGAATAGGTAAGAACTTTATTCTTTGCAACACAGAAGATTGAGGAAATATTTGATAGAGATATACAAAATTATGAGGGGCATAGATAGGGTAAATGCAAGCAGGCTTTTTCCACCGACGTTGGATGAGACTCCAACTAGAGGTCATGGGTTAAGGGTGAAAGGAGAAAAGTTTAAGGGGAACATAAGGGGAAGTTTCTTCACTCATGGGGTCATGAGTGTGTGGAATGAGCTACCAATGAAAGTGGTGCCTGCAAACTCAATTTCAATGTTTAAGAGAAGTTTGAATAGGTACATTGATGATAGGGATAAGGAAGCAGGTCAATGGGAGTAAGAAGTTTAAATGTTTCAGCATGACTAGATGGGCCAAAGGGCCCGTTTCTGTGCTGTACTTTTCCATGACTCTATATGCCAGTGATATTAAACCTTCTTCTGATTCTGAATCTATTCTGCATCTATGCTACATCTAAATTAGGAAGCAAATGAGAGAAAATATCTGTCATTATACTGAACATTGCCAATTAGAAATCTCCCAGGTTCAATCCCTAAAGTTCTATTTTGTCAATCTTGCAGCAGTTGGGATGACCATTATTGGAATGAATATTCCTGAAGATGGGAGAGTAAATGACATTGGGAACATCGGTGTCAGGAAAAGTCAAGATGAACGATCATGAGATCGCTTTTGCATGCTGGTAGAGCAGCTGCCTTATAGCACCAGAGACTCCAGTGGGTTTGTGGGTTTCCTCCAGGTACTCTGGCTTCCTCCCACATCCCATAGATGTGTGGGTTGTTCACCTGATCGTTCACTGTAAGATACTTCTATTGTGTGGATGAGTAGCAGAATCTATGGGGAGGTGAGGGACGTGGGGCCATTTATAAAAATAGAATATTGTAAGGTTAATGTAAATGGGTAAATTGCCACAGACTTGGTTGGCTAACAGAACTGCTTCCATGCTATGTGACTCTATTAATATTGCTGACAATCTTTCCCCTCATACTGACAGTTTCTAGATTGGAAAGAAAAGCAGGGGCTGAATTGATGAAAATCTTACGGAATAAATTGGAGGATTTAAGTTTCAAGCAACGCTTTCAGGTAGATTTCTTTTTAGGAAAACAGAACAATTGCTTCCTTGATGCAATGCTGTTATCATTGGTGTGGACCCAGTTCCAGACTAATTTGACAGAGGCTCTCTGGAATTTCTTTCCTACTCAACCTCTCCATTTCATCCTCTTAAAAACCTCAGTAAAATCATCCCTACAAGGTCCTTTGCCTCAACTTGTGCTCCAGAGGAACGTTAAAATGAGTCTCTCCGCTGCCTCTCTGGAGACAAAGAGGAATATTATTTACCAGCAAATGGAAGATATCCGTTGTACAATTCAGTTTTAGAAGACTGATTCTATGCAAATACAGTCCATCCAAGAGTTCCGCTGAATCCTCATCTTCCTATTTCTTTTCTTAGACTAACACCTGGGATCAACATTTATTTCCATTTCGATTCCAAGGCTTCTGAGGTGATTGATGAGGCCAGTGTGGGACTTGCTGACTCTAATGCGGTGAAACATGAGCAGCTGGATGCTTAATAGTTGGTATGGGCTCTGGAGGCCCAAAGTCCTGTCCCCATGCTGCTGGGCTCTATTAATGTTGCTGACAATGTCTCTATCGTGGTGCCAATTTCAGGATTGGCAAAAATCTTTAAAAAAAATAGTTTAGAGAATAAATCAGAGGAATTTGTCATCTACAAAGTATCGTTTAGAAAAATATCAATTTTTAAAAAAAATGAAAACAAGCAGTGTGCTGCCTTTGTGTGATGGTGCTGTCCCTGATGAGAAAGGAAGACAGGTCATTTGTGAGGTAGTGTGTCCCTTCTGTCTATGATGCTAGGCTCTTATGTAATCCAGATGCATGGACTTGAGGCTTTCAGAGCCATTCTGTCTGCCCCTTTTCCACTGTAAGCACTCATAAAACCCTAAGGCCATTAGACATAGGAGCAAAACTAGGCCATTCAGCCTATTGAGTCTGCTCTGCCACTCTATCATGGCTGACTCATTATCCCTCTTAACCCCATCTTCCTGCCTTTGAGGCCATGACTAATCAAGAATCTATCAACCACCACTTTAAATATATCCAACGGCTTGGTCTCCACAGCCATTTTTGGCAATGAATTCTACAGATTCACTACGCTCTGGCCAAATAAATTACTCCTCATCTCTGTTCTAAATGTACATTCTATTATTCTTAGGCTGTGCGCTCTGGTCGTAGACACCCATTTTAGGAAACATGCTCTCCACACGCATTCTATCTTAGCCTTTCAATATTCGATGTTTCAATGAGATCCCTGCTCATTCTTCTAAATTCCAGCAAGTACAGGCCCGGAGCCACCAAACACTGCTCATACATTAACCCTTTCGTTCCTAGAATAATTTTCATGCACTACCCTTGGTCTCTTTCCAATGTCAGTACAGCTTTTCTTAGATAAGGGGCCCAAAACTGCTCACAATATACCAAATGTGGTCTGCCAATGCCTCAGCATTACATCCTAGCATTGCATCATGGATCAGGGATTCCCAGGAGTCAGTGTGGGTGTTGTGTTTTTCTAAGCAGGCTATGAGAATATCATTGAATCTTTTTCTCAGTCCACCTGGTAATCTCTTCCAGTGACAGTACCCGGATTGCAGTGTCTGATTTGTATCTAATATGGGGCATGTAAGCAACATGGCTGTCCAGTGAGGCTGACCCATTGCAACTGGGGCCTTGATACATGTGGATGTGAATCCACATTCAACGTCCTACTATTGAATATGGAGGATTTTGTATTAGTGGTATTCTTCCAGTGCTTTGAGTTGCTTTTTGCAGGTAGTACAAAGCCCAGAAACATTTCTTGAGGTCATAGATCACTACTATCCGGCAGACCATGAGTTTTCTTGCAACACACATCAAAGTTGCTGGTGAACGCAGCAGGCCAGGCAGCATCTCTAGGAAGAGGTACAGTTGACGTTTCGAGCCGAGACCCTTCGTCAGGACGTTTTCTTTATGGGTTTGCAGTCATGATCATAAATTAATCCACAATTGATCAATATCTTTGCTGGGGTACTGAGGGAAATGGTGAACTCCATCATCAAGATCTGCGAGATGTGGTTCCTGAGAGAGAGACAGTGGTCCATGTTTCCCAAGGTCCTTTTTTTTTATCAACTTTTGTTGTCCAAATGTAGTTTTGCCCATTTGGTCAGATAACAGAAGTCCACTCTTTTGAAAGAATTATATGTAAGGCTCATGGTTTGATATGCTGTAGTAAACACATTGACATTAATTTGTGCAACCACAAGCATCGTCTTCTTATTGCAGCTCAACTGGGGTAAACTTGATTCTGACATGAGCCAAAGAGATTCTCATTAGTTTTGCAAACTGGCTCCATCTCCAGAGGGAAGGAATTTGTTGAGAGGTTGGTCATGACTAGAAGGAACTCCTGCCTCAGCAAGGACCTGGACCCAATGCAATTTACCTATTGCCACAATAGATCAATGGCAGATACAATCTCAATGGCTCTTCACGTGGCTTTAGGCCACCTGGACAACACAAACACCTACATCAGGATGCTCAGCATTTAATACCATCATTCCCACAATCCTGATTGAGAAGTTGCAGAATCTGGGCCTCAGTACATCCCTCTGCAATTGGATCCTCAACTTCCTAACTGGAAGACCACAATCTGTGCAGATTGATGATAACATCTCCTCCTCGCTGACAATCAACATTGGTGCAACTCAGGGGTGTGTGCTTAGCCCACTGCTCTACTTTCTCTATACCCATGACTGTGTGGCTAGGCATAGCTCAAATACCATCTATAAATTTGCAGATGTTACAACCATTGTTGGTAGAATCTCAGATGGAGACAAGAGGGCACACAGGAGTGAGATATGCCAACTAGTGGAGTGCTGTCGCAGCAACAACCTGGCACTCATTGTCAGTAAGACGAAAGAGCTGATTATGGACTTCAGGAAGGTCAAGACGAAGGAATAAATACCAGTCCTCACAGAGGGATCAGTAGTAGAGAGACTGAGCAGTTTCAAGTTTCTGGCTGTCAAGACCTCTGAGGATCTAATCTGGTCCCAACATATCGATGTAGTTATAAAGAAACGTCTGTACTTCATTAGGAGTTTGAAGAGATTTGGTATGAAAACAAATACACTTAAAAACTTCTATAGATGTACCGTGGAGAGCATTCTGACAGGCTGCATCACTGTCTGGTATTGGGGGGGGGGGGGGGTGTCTACTGCACAGGACCGAAAGCTGCAGAGGATTGTAAATTTAGTCGGCTCCATCTTGGGTACTATCCTACAAAGTACCCAGGACATGTTCAAGGCAAGGAGCGGTGTCTCAGAAAGGCAGCGTCCATTATTAAGAACCTCCAGCACCCAGGGCATGCCCTTTGTTCGCTGTTGCCATCGGCACATACTCAGCGATTCAGGAACAGTTTCCTCCCTTCTGCCATCCGATTCCTAAATGGACATTGAACTCTTGGACATTACTTCACTTTTTTAATATATAGTGTTTCTATTTTTTGCACAATTTTTAGTCTATTCGATATACATATACTGTAATTGATTTAGTTATTTGTTTGTTATTTTTATTTTATTTTGGTTTTTTTTCTACCATTTTATGTATTGTATTGAACTGCGGCTGAGTTAACAAATTTTTCGTCACATGCCGGTGATAATAAACCAGATTCTGATTCTGAGGGGTGGAATGAAGTCACAGGGCAGTGGCAAGCTTTGCTTGTTACCAGTCTGATTTGAAATTGACTTTATGGTGGGCTGTTGCTGGCATGCCCTCATGAAGCATTGAGATGCATTTCTAGCAGCAGTTAAATTTACTGATGGTGTCAGATACTTCAGTTAAGAGGAAAAGAATCTCCGGAGGGAGGAGAAGATGGTGGCGCGACGCAGCACACGTGGCCATTCCGAATGAATATCAATATGTGTAACTAGGGGCCGTGCATCAATCCAGATTTGATGGGGATAGCCGTGAAAGCGCAGAGGAACATCCGGAGTAAGCTCTGAAATGCCTGCTTCACTGCCGCTGCTACTGTGTGATCGAGAATATCTGGAGATGTAGGCCCCAAATCCTCGGCTTTGTGTATCGCCTGTTGCCAGGGCTGGGGTCAAAACGCTCGGCGGAGATGGTACTCAGTGCATCGGTGTCGGGAGGTGGTCCGAGGCTCGGAGTTTTTCGGACGGACTTTGAGTCGGACTGTGGTCGGATGCTTTTGGGATGCTGCATCAGCAAGTTGGCAGCGCTGGGAGTTTACAGTCTGCGTGAGATGATGGGACTTTGAGAGACTCTGAGACTTTTACTGTGCCATGTTCTGTTCTTATCAAATTACGGTATTGCTTTGCACTGTTGTAACTATATGTTATAATTATGTGGTTTTTGTTAGTTTTTAAGTCGGTTTGTCATGTGTTTTCGTGATATCATTCCGGAAAAACATTTTTATTATTTCTTAATGCATGTATTACTAAATGACAATAAAAGGGGACTGCGTGTCCTCATAATCATAATCATAACCACGCACAGTGGTTGATGGTGCTTACTACCTTTCTTTTGAAGATGTTACATGGTGAACATTATGTTCATCATGCCTCTGAAATGGATGGAATACATACAGTGATTCAAGGAGCAACCCTTTTTAAATTGAATTGACTTTATTTCTTACATCCTTCACATACATGAGGAGTAAAAATCTTTATGTTATATCTCCGTCTAAATGTGCAATCATAGTAATTTATAATAAATAGAACAGTCAATGTAATATAGAGTACACTCAAATCAGCGTGAGTTAATTAGTCTGATGGCCTGGTGGCAGAAGCCTGTTGGTCCTGACTTTTACGCTGCGGTACCGTTTCCCGGATGGTAGCGACTGGAATAGATCGTGGTTGGGGTGACTCAGGTCCCCAGTGATCCTATGGGCCCTTTTGATACACCTGTCCTTTAAATTTTCTCAATCATGAGAAGTTCACAACTACAGATGGGCTGGGCTGTCTGTACCACACTTTGCAGAGTCCTGTGATTAAGGGAGGTACAGCTCCCATACCAGGCAGTGATGCAGCCAGTCAAGATGCTCTCAATTGTGCCTCTGTAGAAAGTTCTTACGATTTGGGGGCCCATACCAAACTTCCTCAACTGTCTGAGGTGAAAGAGGCGCAGATGTACCTTTTTCACCACACAGCCGGTGTGTACAGACCACATGAGGTCTCTGGTGATGTTGATTTTAGGGGTTAGCCCATCTCCATTCCTCCTGTAATCTACAACCAGCTCCTTTGTTTTTGCAACATTGAGGGAGAGGCTGTTTTCTTGACACCACTGTGTCAGAGAGATGATTTCTTCCCTGTAGGCCACCTCATTATTGTTTGAAATAAAGCCAATCAATGTAATGTCCTCAGCAAATTTAATTAGCAGATTAGAGCTGTGGGTGGCAGCACAGTCATAGGTATACAGGGAGTAAAGGAGAGGGCTCAGTACACAGCCCTGTGGGGCTCCTGTGTTGAGAGTCGGAGGGGTGGAGGTGAGAGAGCCCACTCTTACCACCTGCTGGAAATCTTACAGGAAGTCCAGGATGCCACTGCACAAGGCAAGGTCAAGGCCAAGACCAAGGGTTCTGAGCTTCTTGTTGAACCTGGATGGAACTATGGTGTTGAATGCTGAACTGCAGTCCAAGAACAGCATTCTCACATAGGCATCTTTCTTCTCCAGATGTGTAAGGACATCTGAAAGTGATATTTCAGGAAGATTCTGGCAGTGACTTTCCCTGTACCAGATAGCAGGAAACCCCTCAGCAGTTACTACAGACAGATCTGTCTCTCTTCCTGAAGATGTTCACAATTATGCCAACTCATGTCCTATGTACTTCACCTTCTGCCCAGAATACTTGTAGATTAATGGTTGAGGACCCTCACTGCTGGGTGTTAGCACCTCAGCAGAGATGCTGTTTTCTTTTGAGCTGCTACTGTTTCTATAGTTCAAGCACACCCTGTTGTATGGTGGCAGTACATTGGTTCAATTACTGTACTTGTCATCTGGAGGCCTGGACCAACAACTCAGACAATTGAATTCAAATTTCACCTCAGTAGTTATTCAATTCATAAATTAAATTGACAAAACAAGTGCTAGTTATTTGTAAGGATAACACAAAATTACCAGACTTTATAATGGAAGGGATCACTAAAATCCTAAGAACATAGAACAATAGTATAGCACAGGAACAGGCCCATCAAACCCTGATGTCTGTGACAACTGTGATGACAATTTAAGCTGCCTACACATGGTCTATACCCCTGCGTTCCTGCTTGTTCTTGTGCCTGCCAAACTGCCTCTTAAACATTGCTATTGTATCTGCTTCTAACACCTCCCCAGGCAGCACATTCCAAGCACCTACACTGTGTGAAAAGCTGCATGAGTATCCTTTGAACTTCCCCTTCTCATCTTAAAGCTATGCCCTTTGATATTTGACATTTCCACTTTAGGAAAAATATGCTATCTATCCCATCGATGCCTCTGATCATTTTATATACTTCAAACAAGTTGCCTCTCAACCTTCAAAGCTCCAGAGGAAACAATTTAAAGTTCTTCACTGATCAATGAGGGCAAGTATACTGCACTGTATGCCTTCTTAACTAAATGGTCTACTTCTGTTGCCACTTGCAGGGAGCCAAGGACTGCACTCCAAGATCAATGCTCTTCAGGGTATTGCCATTTACTAGATATCTTCCCCTTAATTTGACTTCACACTTCACATGCCTTTTCTTGCCACATTTCCAACTGGTCTATATCCTGCCGTAACCTTTGACAACCGTCCTTACTATGCAAACTCTACCAATTTTTGTGTCACCTGCAGAACTTACTCATCACCCCATCTACATTTTCTCATTCTCTTCCAAATCACATATATGTAACATATAGCACAATCAGCAGAGGCTCCAGAACAGATCCCTGTAGAACACAATGTGTCACAGACCCCCGGTCAGAATAACACATCTCCACAGCAACCATCTGTTTTCTATGGCCGAACCAATTTAGGATCCAACCTATCAGGTCACTGGGGACCCCGAGTGCCTTAATCTTTTGGATTTGCCTACCATGAGGGACCTTGCTAAATGCATTACTGAAGTCCATGTATATGATGCCCACAGTGCTACACTCATGGATTATTTATTAAGATATAGCACAGAATAGGCCCTTGGGGCCCTTCAAGCTATGCCCACAGCAATCTCCCAATTTAAATTAGCCTAGTAACAGGGCAAGTTACAATGATCAATTAACCTACCAACCAGTACATTTTTGGACTGTGGGAGGAAACCAGAGTATCTGGAGGAAACCCAGGAGGTCACGTGGAGAATGTACAAACTCCTTACAGGCAATGGCAGGAATTGAACCTGGGTCACCTGTACTGTAAAATATTATACTAACCACTATGCTACCATGCTGCCCCAGAGCTTTGCATCACAACTCAAAAAAATCCCATTAAAATTTATAAAGCATGATCTCCCACATAAAAAGTTATATCCTTGATATCTATCCTCTTCCAGATGTGGGTAGATCCTTCCCCTCAATTTTCTCCAACATTTTCCTTATCACTTCAGGGATCTTAACTGGTCAGCACACATGCGACTCCAGGTTTTCCCAATGTAGTTAACTCTCCCCCTAGCAAGGCATTCAGTTTAGGCAATGGGGTGTTGGGGAGATGGTGACACCTGAACCTCAAAAAAAATGGGAAAAAAGTCAATATGCATCCCCTTTAATTTACTGCTCTGATAATCATATGTTCCTTCACTGTCACCCTCACTAAACGCACTTCATCAATAAGCTATTGAATACTCCTGTGATTCTATTCTGCCAATGGTGGCATCTGCAGAAAGTGGGAAAAAGATCTCTTCCAGGCAGTATAATTGACCAGCATTTCAATGTTGTAGATCAAACTTCACTGTGAAAAGAGACCTCAAAACTAAACTTTCAGCTGTAATGTTGTTAATAAATGTCTCCTACCAGTAAATGAAAATCCCTAAGCACTGAGTGATTTTTGGCATATTTCCTTGAAATTTATTCAGCCACTCTGATTCCTGACTTCGTGTTGCGTTCGCACTGGGCCTCACAGGTATACAGGAGGACATGGGTTGTTAAACAGAAAATTAACTGATTATATTGCTGTAACTGAGTGATTAACATACAGTAATTGGCAACTTGGCTCTCCTGAGGTTCTGGTCTCCTAATGTGCTCAACTAAAATGAAGTCATTGGCAGGTTACAACAAATTTCCTGATGTCTTGTCAATTTCGGCAGCTTTAATTCCCCAATTCTTTCCTATCCTTATTTTCAAAAGCATATAATTCTGCTTATTTAAATTCTGCCCAGTGCAATTTCCAGCAAACAAGAACTGCTGACTTTCATAATTATACTCAAATTCATGGGTAGCCATATCTCTGGCTGCTGTTCAAGCAAGCTCTCAGCAAAACTGTTTAAGTAGTAATAACAATCTATATTTATAAAGCCTCTTTAACATTATAAAGAAATGTTATTACGTCCTTCACAAGGACATACATTAAAAGGCAAGCCAATGAAGGAAAGGCTAACGTGTGTTAGATTAAAAAAAAACACAGAAATGCAAAGGCAGAGACAGCTCTAGAACAAGGTACCTGTGAGCATAAAATGTTGGCCAGAACATCAGCACTGAGCAGATGGGAGAATATATAAAATACTGGGTACAAAAGAGCTGAAGTTTGCAGAGTATGGAGGATGGATAACTGATTAGGAGCATTGGAATTTAAGTTTGGAAATGGCAAAAACATGAATGAAAACTTCAATGGCATATCTGCTGATGCAATGACAGTTAATGTGTAAGTGAATTGAAAATAGTGCTATTTTAGACAGAAGGCTATCAATCTGGAAAAGAGTCAAAGCAAAAACGAGCACTTGGGTTATATTTGGATGTGCAGTTGCTTATCTAAGTTAGTGCTGCCAGTATAATAAAGTCTTCCTGAGCTTCTGCACTGCAGCAAGAAACCTCACACTCAAACGGCAAAAGCATGAACTAAAATATGATCAAGTACTGTACTGGCTTTTATAAATTTTTATTTTAAAAAGTTACTGTTGTGTATGGAGTTAACACAACATACAACTCCATAAGCGATTGTATAGGGTGTTAACAGCAAAATATATATGAAATAACAGTAGATTTCAAAACAACACTTTTCCTTAACATACTATTTTAATGAGCTCTGTTTATTGTGAGAAAGTGCTCTTTGCAATTAAAGATAAGAATGCATATGATAATATCTCAATCACAGTCACTATGTAAATGGGAGAAAATAGGAAGCAGAGGCTCTACAATTTTCTGCAGGGTGAAAGGACACAGCAACTGGCATAATCTCACATTCCCTTGCAGCTATATTAAAAATGCTACCCCTTTTCTCTACATATGTGCTCAAATGAGAAAGTTTGCAAAACTTAATATTTGTACTTAACCAGTCAAGATCTCTTCCTGCCACCTTAGAGTTCCTCTTGTCCTTACCACTCGATAGAGTTCCTCTTGTCCTTACCTAACAGCCATGAACCTCTACATCCAACACATCATTCTCTACAATTTCTGCCATCTCCAATAGTACCTTACTTCAAAACACATCTTTACTTCTTCCCCCCACCCCCAAGCACCACCTTCTGCAGGGTTCACTCCCTTCCTATCAGGGTGCTGGAGTAGGAATCCAGTCATAGACCCAGTTCTATGCACACAGTGATATTAATTGAGTAACAAATCCCAAGGTCAAACAAAATCAGTGTCCAAGTTCAGGCAGAGATCAAAACATCCAGAAAAATCTAAAAACCTGAATTGGGAAACAGAGAGAGTCAATATTCAGACAGATAGAGTACAGATACAAATACCAGAAAGGCTCAGGAAAATTCACTGACACAATCTCGTAACAAGTAGGTGAAAACACAGCACTGAAATACACTGAGCAATAAGCAGCGAGGCAGATGATAGGTAGAGCACAATGAGACACAGGTGGCAGCAATACAGGTAATGATGAGAAACAGATGAGAGACTGTATTCAATAGTACAGAGGCTGGAATAGAGCAGGAGCGGAGACAGGAGCACATGGCAATACAAAACCACAGACTGACAGCTGGGGGGAAACACACAAAAAGACAGAGTTCAACTTGAGGTACTGACACTTCCCCACTAACCTCCCTCCCGGCACTTATCCCTGCAAGTGGCAGAAGTGCTACATCTGTCAATTCACATCCTCCTTCGTGGCCCAAAACAGTCCTTCCAGGTGTGGAAAAGCTTCACCTGTGAATTGGTTAGGGGTCTCCACTGTATCTGGTGCTCCTCTGCATTGGTGAGACCCAATATAGTTCAGGGGACTTCTTTGTCAGGCACTTCTGCTCCATCTGCAAAATGTGGGATTTACAGGTGGCCAATGATTTTAATTCCTGTCTCCATTCCCATTCTGACACGTTAATGTATGGCCTCCTCCTCTGCCAGAATGGGGCCACTCCCTGGATGGAAGAGCAGCACCTCATATTTTCTAGGCAGCCTCCAACCTGATGGCATGAACATTGATTTCTCCAATTTCAGGTAATTTTTTCCATCTCCTCCTTCTCTCTTCTTCAATTCTCCACGTAGCCACTTACTTCTCTTCACCTGCCTATCACCTCCCCAGGGTGCCACTCCACCTTCCCTTTCTCCCATGGTCCACTCTCCTTTCATACCAGATGCCTTCTTCTCCAGCCCTTTACCTTTTCTACCTATCACTTCCCAGCTTATTAATTCATCCGCCCTACCCTACCTACTTGACTTCAACTATCACCTTCCAGCTTGTACTCCAACCCTTTTCCCTTCACCCACCTTCTTATTCTGGCACCTTATCCGTCCTGTCCAGTTCTGATGAAGTGTCTCAGCACAAAATATCAACTGCTCATTCAGTTCCATAGATGCTGCCTGACCTGCTGTGTTCCTCCAGCATTTTCTGTGTGTTGCTCGGATTTCCAGCATCTGCAGAATCTCTTTCTTGTGTTTAAGATGTCTTCCAGAATTAAATCTGAAGAAAGTTGTTTTTTTTAATCAGTATCAAGTGATGTTGGCAAAGAGAAACAGATGGTACTGCTTCGGCAGAAAACTTTTCTTTTCTCTCTCATAGGACTTTGGTCGATGATCTTTGGGAAAAAATAATATATCATTACCTTACCTTAGCTAAAACTAAAGAAATTCTTCTACGGTTACGAGAAGGCTCCAAAATATCTGAAGACTAAAGTATCCAGAAATATTGCAATATGACTGAAATTAATACGTTGCATGGTCCCTCTTAAATCCTTCTAAATTCAATTTCATACTGATATTTTATTAATTTTGATATATTAATTGTGCATATTTTACTTCAGAGTAGATTCTTATACCAAAAAGAAATACAATTTTATTCTAACTGCCTACTGATGAATTTGAAGTTGTTTATGTATCATGTATATATTATTGCTGATTATGTTTACAGTATATTCCTGAACAGATTGCTATACTCTAATTCAATGTTACAAGGAATTTGTATTGTGGTATGCAATTTAAACAAAAAAAAAATCCCATAGTGAGGCATCATGCCAAGCTTTTCATTGTGTGTTATATTATAAAAAAGCAACATTTTGGAAAATAACATAGTATTTATTCTACTGTTGATCAATGGGGCATTTAAACCCTTTAGAAACATGAGTAACTCCAAAACTCCATTACCCATGTCCTAACTTGTAGCAAATCTTATTCATCCTTTCTCCCTGATACATACTCTATAATTAAGTGTTGATTTTACATTTTCTATGCTTTTATTTAAACCAATCCATGTCCCAATCCACTGTGTTCCCTTAGTTTATCTGATCTTGTAGGACTTCTGCGTCCTTCTAATTCTGGTTTTGTGTGCACAGTGACTTCCTTTGATTTCAACTATTGAGCTGCTAAGTTCTGGGTTTCTTTCTCTAAGTTGGCCTTTTCACCTTTCTCTATCTTATTTACTATCTTAAAAATGTATTCCCTTGACCAGGCTTTTCGGTACTTGGAGGGTAAGTAACACCTTTATGCAGTTTAATATAGAATTTTATTCATAACAACTTAGTAGGAAATTTTTTTTCTATATAAATTGACAATATAATATCAGATAATAAAGACATATACCTGTAATAGACAAACAACAGGAATTCTGCAGATGCTGGAAATTCAAGCAACACACGTAAAAGTTGCTGGTGAACGCAGCAGGCCAGGCAGTATCTCAAGGAAGAGGTACAGTCGACGTTTCAGGCCGAGACCCTTCGTCAGGACTAACTGAAGGAAGAGTGACTCTTCCTTCAGTTAGTCCTGACGAAGGGTCTCGGCCTGAAATGTCGACTGTACCTCTTCCTAGAGATGCTACCTGGCCTGCTGCGTTCACCAGCAACTTTTATGTGTGTTACCTGTAATAGATATGGGTTTCCTCCGGGTGCTCCGATTTCCCCCCACAGTTTGAAGACATACCAGTTAATAGGTTAATTGCTCATTGCAAATTGTGCTGTGATTAGGCTAATGTTACAAAAGTGGGTTTCTGGGGTGTCATGGCTCAGTGAGGTGTGAGGGTCTGTTCCATGCTGAATCTCCAAATAAACAAGTATGCACACTTGTTGTTTTCTCTGTTTATAACTCTCTGTTCTTTTCTCTGTATATTCTCAAGAGGGAGGGTGAGCAGCCAAACGTTATGGTGCACATTGGCACCAATGACATAGGTAGATATGGGGAAGAGGTCCTGTGCAATAAATATAGGAAGCTAGGGAAAAGGCTGAAGAGCAGGACCTCCAAAGTAGTAATCTCTGGATTACTTCCAGTACCACGTGCTAGTCAGGGTAGGAATAGGATGATGGTACAGATGAATGAGTGGCTGAGGAACTGGTGTAGGGCAGCATGGTTTCAGATTTCTGGACCATCTCTTCTGGGAATATATGCAAAAGAAAAAGAATAAACCCAAGGGTGAACAATATCCTTGCAGGCATGATTGCTAGAACTGTTGAGGAGGGTTTAAACTAAATTGGCTGAGGGATAGGTACTGCAGTGATAGGGCTGAGATGAAGTGTAATGGAGGAAAACTTGAAAAGAGTGATGAATATCAGACTGAAGGTGTTATATTCGAATGCATGCAATATACAGAATAAGGTAGTTGATCTTGTAGCGTATTTAGAGATTGGCAGGTATGATGGTGTAGGCATCACTGAGTTGTGGCTGCAAGAAGATCATAGTTGGGAGCTTAAATCCAAGGATAGACATTGAATCAAAGAAACAGGCAGGTAGGTAGAGGGAGTAGAGTGGCTCCGTTGGTAAAAAAAAATGAAATCAAATCCTTAGAAGGAAGTGACATAGGATTGGTAGATGTTGAGCTCTTGTGGGTGGAGTTAAGAAACAATAGAGTAAAAAGAATCTCGTGGGAGTTATATACAGGCACTGATAGAATTCAGCCTGCAGTTTGAAAGGAAGAAGATAACTCGAATGCATCAGTATTACAGTGGAGTAAAAGGAATTACAGGGGCCTGAGAGAGGAGCTGGCCAAAGTTGATTGGAAGGGGACAATAGCAGAGTTGATGGCAAAAAAGCAATGGCTGGGGTTACTAGGGCAATTTGGAAAGTGCTGGATAGATACATCCCAAAGATGAAGAAGTATTCTAAAGGGAGGATGAGGCAACCGTGGTTGACAAGGGAAGTCAAAAACAGTATAAAAGCAAAAAAGAAGGCATATAATATAGCAAAAATTAATGGAAAGGTAAAGGATTGGGCAGCTATTAAAAACCAGCAGAAAGCAACTCAACAAACCATAAGGAGAGAAAAGATGAAATATGAAGGTATGCTAGCCAAACATATCGAAGAGAATACCAATAGTTCTATTTGCAGATATGCAAAGAGTAAAAGAGAGTCGAAAGTGGATATCAGACAGCTGGAAAATAATGCTGGAGAGGTAGTAATGGGGACAAAGAAATGGTGGACGAATTTAATAAGTATTTTGCCACAGTCTTCACTATGGAAGACACTAGCAGCATGTCAGAAATTCAAGAGTGTTAGTGGCCAGAGTGAGTGTAATTGCTATTACTAAGGAAAAGCTGCCTGTGAAGCGGAAAGGCCTGAAGATAAATAACCTGGATCAGATGGATTACACCCCAGGGTTCCGAAAGAGGTAGATGAAGAAATTGTGGAGGCATTAGTAATGACCTTTCAAGAATCACTAGATTCTTGAATGGTTCTGGAGGACTGGGAAATTGCAAATGTCACTCCACTCTTTAAGAAGGGAAGGAAGCAGAAGAAAGGAAGTTATAGGCAAGCTAACCTGACCGGTGGTTGGGAAGGTGCTGGAATCCATTATTAAGGATGAGGTTTTGGGATACTTGGAGGCTCATGATAAAGTGCAATCCTATTTATGGTTTCCTTTTACCCCCTTTATGGCTCATGGTTTCCTTAAGTGGAAATCTTGCCTGACAAACCTGTTGGAACTCTTTTGGAAAATAGCAGGTAGAATAGACAAAGGGTACCAGTGGATGTTGTTTACTTGGATTTTCAGAAGGCCTTTGACAAGGTGCCGCACATGAGGCTGCTAACAAGATAAGAGCCTCTGGTATTACAGGATGGATACTAGCATGGATATAAGATTGAATGATTGGCAGGTGAAAAAGAGTCAGAATAAAGGGAGCCTATTCTGGTGGGCTGCCAATAGCTAATGGTGTTCTGCAGGGGTCAGTATTGGGACCCCTTCTTTTCATGTTATGTGTCCACGATTTGGATAATAGAATTGATGGCTTTGTGGCTAAGTTTGCAGATGATACAAAGGTGGGTGGAAGGGCAAATAGTGTTGAGGAAGCAGGGAGTGTGCAGAAGGACTTGGACATTTTGGGAGAATAGGCAAAGGAAATGGTGTAGACTATTTTCTAAATGGGGATAAAGTTCACAAATCAGAGATGCAAAGGGACTTGGAAGTCCTTGTGCAGGATTCTGTAAAGGTTAACTTGCAGATAGAGCCGGTGGTAAGGAAGGCAAATGCAAAGTTAGCATTCATTTTGAGAGGACTAGAATATAAGAGCAAGGATGTGATGCTGAGGCTTTATAAGGAATTGGTCAGACTGCACTTGGAGAATTGTGAGCAGTTTTTCTAAGAAGTTATGTACTGGTGTTGGTGAGCGTCCAGCGGAGGTTCACGAGAATGAATCCGGGAATGAAACAGTTCACATATGAGGAGCTGATGGTTCAGGGTCTGTACATGCTGGAGTTTAGAAGAATGAAAGGGGATTGCCCTCAAACCTATCGAATATTTAAAGACCTACACAGAGTGGATACAGACAGGATGTTTCCTACAGTGGAAGAGTCTAGGACCAAAGGACACAGGCTCGAATACAAGGACATCCATTTAGAAAAGCAATGAGGAGGAACTTCGTTAGCTAGATGCTAGTGAATCTGTAGAATTTATTGCCATAGATGGCTGTGGAGGCCGACATTGAGTATATTTAAAGCAATGGTTGATAGGTTCTTGATTAGCCATGGCATCAAAGTTTATGGGGAGAAAGCTGGAGAATGGTGTTTGAGAGGGATAATAAATCAGCCATGATGGAATGGCAGGGCAGATTCATTGCACTATGTCGCATAATTCAGCTTATGGTCTTATAGTCTTGCTATGTATGGTGAGGTTATTGAACAACAGAATCTTGAGTAAGACATTTAGCTCCTTTAACTTTTTCCAGCTTTTTCTGAGATTTTTGGCTGATCTGTAACCTAAGTGGAATGTGGAGAGGATGCTTCCTTTAGTAGGAGAGTCTAAAACCAGAGGACAGAGCCTCAGAACAGAGGAGCATCCTTTTAGAACAGAGATAAAGGAGAAATTTTTTGAGCCAGAAGGTGGTGAATCTGTGGAATTCTTCGCTAAAGCCAGCTGTGGAGGCCAAATCTTTATGTGTATTTAAGGCAGAGGTTGATAAATTCTTGATTTGTCAGGATATGGGGAGAAGGCAGGAGACTGGTGCTGAGAGGAAAATTGGATCAGCCATGATAAAATGGTGGAGCAGACTTGATGGGCCAAATGGCCTAATTCTGTTCCAATATCTTATGGTCTTATGGCCTAATATGATTTACTTGTCTTTAATACCTTTGTTTAACAAAGATCTGTCAATAACAGGCTTAAAATTTGCATTTGGTCTTGCACTGAAGGGGGTGCCAAACAGGCATGTAGATGTGCTGGCTGCAGCTGCAGGAATCTGAACCAGTTAACAGGCTGCTGGAGAAACTCAGCAATCCGAGCAGTGCCTTGAGTTGGGAGGAATTATCGACATTTCAGGTCAAGTCTCTGCAAAACGGAAAGGGAAAGGGATAGCCAGTATAAAGAGGAGAGGAGGAAGGTTGAGGCAAGCAGGTAGGTAAAGGTGGACTGATGAGGGGTGAAGGAGGCAGATGGAGCAGGTGGGTAAGGGAGAGGGGTGAAGTTGGGAGACCGAGGCAGGTAAGTGATAAGTGGAAGGAGACAAAAGGAGCAGATGAGAGGGGGGAATGAAGGATGACATGGAGACAACTGTCGTAGGATGAGAAGTAGGAGCACAAAGGCCAAGGGTATGGATAATGGGAAGCAGTAGGGAAGTGTTGAAAGGACAGAAGGAACCAGATAGGGGAGGATATCTGGCAGGTGTACTAATGTGAATGGTGTGCAGATGGAACCAGGAGGAGGAAAGGATCGAAAATGGGTGGTGGGAATAAAGGAGGGGTGACATGGAAAAAGGAAAAAATGGAAAGACAGGAGGCAGACCAGAAAGAGAGGATAAGGGGACAAAAATAAAAATGCTTCCTAACTTTACCCCTGAACAGCTTGGTTTGTATTTTTAGATTATGTTTGCATGTATTTGACTACGGTCTTTCGTGACACGCAGGTAAAGTTCAAACAAAGTTGTTTGGGTGAATGAACCATGTGTACTCTCAGCCTGAGCACATGCAGAACAAAAGGGAAATTTTAGCTCCCACATCTCTTGGCAGTTTCACGATTCTGTTGCACCATATCACATGTCTCACCAGAACCACATTTTCCTCCAGTTTATTTCCTCAACTCCCCCTCCATAATGTGTCTGTACATTGCTTCCGTGATTTGCAGGCATTCATCAGATCAGATCAGGCATTATGAAAAGACACTGTTTGCCCTCTCAAGTTTCCATAACTTATCTGTGGAGAATGAGAAATCTCTGCTACAAACATTTAACTATAATAAAGATTATCTGCTTTTTTATTTCATAGTTATTTGTGAGAGCTTACTGTAAACAAGTTGGACAACACATTTCCTACAATAAAATAGCAATCACATTACAGAAGTACTTGCTACCTGCAAAGTGCTTTGGGAGGTTTTAAAATGTTGTATGTACGAGTTACTAAATCTACCACGATATACCATGCAGATGATGGCAGAGGAACCATCCAATTATTTTAGTTTCTAATCCCTTCTGCAGAATGCTGAAGTAATGTTTTAAATTATCAAATATTTCTCCAATTCATTTACAGGATATAATTGTGTCTGTTTCTGCTGCCCCTTTAGATTGCATATGAAGGTGGAAGCTGAAATCTATGACCTCTGGCTATCAATCCTTCTACCACCAGCAGTATATTTTTTTATTATTTACCATATTAAAACAGTACATGGTTTTGTTTATCCCTCAAATCTCTTCTGAACAATTTCTGCTCTAAGGCAAACAATTTCAGCTCCACGAACCTGAGTTTCATTATTCCTGGTGCCATTCAGTAAATCTTTACCCCTCATTCTCTCAGACCTTGTCATTATACCCAACCAATATTCTGTAAATGTTTAGCCCAGCCTCCTTGCTCTTGTAATTTATTCATCTCCTTAATAAATTCTGAGATCTATTTTTTTTAAGTTTTCTTAATTTGCAACTTTAGGATACATGTATTTTAGGTTTCTTAGTTCCTGTATCCACTATAAAATTGTACCAGCAATCTGCTGGAGGAGCTCAATGGGGCATGCAGCTATATGAGGGAGCAAAAGAAATTGTCGATCTTTTGGGTCAAAATCTTGCATCAAGACTACGAGTGAGGAGGTGAGATGGACAGCATAGAGACAGGAAGGGAAGTATGTGAAAAGATTCCAATTAATACTCCTTTGTGTTTAATTTGCCACGTATCTGATTATTTTGCCAGTATCTATATTCTCCCGAACTCCTCATTGTTTGTTCAAGTCCAGTTCAATACTATTTATCAAAAATAGCATTGATCCCGCCCGTAACTTATTTCCAGTCAGAAAGTCAACAACCCATGCCTATTCCCTGCTTCCTGCCCTCCATCTAGATTCATGTCCTCGTTGACAATTGCCCTTTAATTCTACAACATTAATTTAGTAGTAAGGCTATACTACAGTCTATACTGGGACGCACGGTAATGCAGTAGTTAGAATAACACTTTACAATGCCACCAATCAACTTTCAATTCCTGCCACTGTCTTTAAAGAGTTTCTATGTTTTCCCCATGATCACTTGGGTTTTCTCCGGCTGCTCCAATTTCTTCCCTCATTCCAAAGATGCATAGGTTAAGGTTACAAAGCATACGATTTTGACTCTAGAAGCATGGCAACACTTGCAGGCTGTGTTGGTCATTGACATTAACAACGCATTTCACTGTATGTTTTGATGTTTCCATGTACATATGACAAATAAAGCTAACCTGTAATCTTTACAGTACTTTGTTAAACATTGTGTAGCCCCATCATCACCGGTGGCATTGAGGGCCTGATGATACTCCATCAGCTGCAGTAAAAGACTTATATTATTCACAAGCCTGACTCTTGAAACTAGCACATTACTCTGAACTCTGTTGTGGCCAGAGATTTCCTGGAGGACAGATGACAGAAAACACCTACACTACGGCATTGCCTCTTACCACTTTCCTCTTTAGTCTTTTGTGTATCTGGAAGTATCTTCCTGAGGGGTTTCGCCAAACCCATAGTTGGAGCAGTGGAACCTTATTACTTTGCAACGCGGTCATCGAGATGAAAGCAGCTGGGAATTGCAACATTTTAAAGCAATGTTGACTTTGGTGTTTTGTTCGGTGCACTGGCCAGTTGGGTCTGAATACCAGAGTTTCAAGATCAAGAAACATGAGCACGTGCATTCCCCTAAGCTCATAAGAGAGTTTTTTTTAGGATGCAGGAGTTTTACTCAGGGTCAAGACATTCATTTCTGTTTTCCATACAGCAGTATTCCGATAATTACACAATTGGCTGAGCAGTTACATCATTTTTATGTTGTGATTGGAAGGACACAATATAGCTAGTGACATTATCCTGTCAAAACAATTGCAGCTCTATTCACAACTCATTTTAAGGGCACAACAGGGGTTGCTGTTTGCATTAACTTTTCTCTTCTGCATCAATGGAATTTGCATATACTCGTACATAAACAGATCAGACAGGATACAAAAAATACTCAGAGTTTAAAAGAACAATTGATCAGTTTCTGGTCTATAAATTTTTATCTTGGGCAATCTAAAATAAAAACAAAAATAATCAGCAGTTCAAGCCACATCCCTGAGAAGAGAAACATTTACATATGGCAGTTCATATATAATACACTTACTCACATTCCATTGCTTTAAGATCAACAGTTTAAAACCAAATTTTTGCATGATTTGTGCTGTCAATCAGAATATTGTTGCTGCTGATCAACAATATCAAATGAAACATCTGCAACTTGTATTTATATTTTATGTACAAAATAACAAAGCATCTGAAGGCACTGCACAAATGTGTAATTAGGACAAAATTCTTGACATCAGTGAAACACAGGCTATTAATGCCGGAATCTAGACCAACAAACAGTGCTGCTGAGGAAATTGCTGGATCGAATAGCACCTGTGGGTGTGGGAGGAAAGAGTAATTGTTGACGTTGTGCTCAAAACCCGACAGCAGGACATCAAGCTGCTTAAAGAGGAATCAGGTTATGGACAAAACCCGTGTTTGAGGTAGCCTTAGGAGCCATTTAAGCAGGAGAGTGATGTAGTCAGATATTCAAAAGAAGAATTCCATAAATTAGAGACTAGGACTAAATGGAATAAGAGCAGAATTTGGCCATTCAGGTCATCGATTCTGCTCCACCATTTGATCATGACTGCATTATTATCTCTCTCAACCCCATTCTCCCGCCTCCTTCCCATTGCCTTTAACTCCTTTACTAATCTCTTTGGCTAACCATCCCATAGGACATGGTACCAGTAGCACTCAGATGAGTGACTTGACTTTTACTAATCAAGCACCTATCAATCACCGTTTTAAGTTTACCCAATGACTTGGTCTCCACAGCCATCTGTGACAATAAATTCTACAGATTCACCATCCTCTGGCTAAAGAAATTCCTCCTGATCTCTGTTTTACATACAGGCAGGAGCATCACAGGGATGTGTATTTAGTCCCTTGCTCTACTCGCTTTGCACCTGTGATTGTGTGGCCAAGTACATCTCCAACACCATATAAAAGTTTGCTGATGACACCACTGTTGTGGACTGTATCAAAGGTGGTGATGAATCAGCATACAGGAGTGATATTGAAAACTTGGCTAAGTGGTGTCATAACAACAACCTCTCACTCAATGTCAATAACACCAATGAACTGATTGTGGACTTCAGGAGAGGGAAACCAGGGGTCCATGAGCCAGTAATCATCAGAGGATCAGAGGTGGAGAGGGTCAGTAACTTTAAATTCCTGGGTGTCTCTATCTCAGAGGACCTGTCCTGGACCCATCATATAAATATAATTGCAAAGAAAGCACAACAGCACCTCTACTTCCTCAGGAATCTGCGGAGAAATGGTATGTCATCAAAAACCTTAGCAAACTTCTATAGATGTGTGATGGGAAGTGTTCTGACTGGCTACAGTATGGCCTGGTACAGGAACACCAATGACTTTGAGCAGAAAATCCTACAAAAGGTGATGGATTTTGCCCAGTACATCACGGGTAAAACAGTCCCAACCATTGAGCACATCTACATGAAACATTGCTGTAGAAAAGCAGCATCAATCATCAAAGATCCTCACCACCCAGGCCATGCTCTTTTCACACTGTTGCCATCAGGTAGAAGGCACAGGTGCCTTAGGGCTGGCACCACCAGGTTTAAGAACAGTTACTACCCTTCAACTATCAGACTCTTGAACAAAAGGGAATAGCTACACTCATTTAAGGACTCACTTATCTTGTTATTTCATGCTTGTTATTTATTGCTATTTATTTATACCTATATTTGCACAGTTTGTTATCCATTGATCCTGTTTACAGTTACCGTTCTATAGATTTGCTAAGTGTGTCCGCAGAAAAAGAAGAGAATCTCAGGATTGTATGTGGTGACATGAATGTGCTCTGATAATAAATTTTATTTTGAACTTTAAAGGAGGATCCGTGTATTCTGAAGGTATTTTTTCGAAGTATATTTTTAAAGGTATCTTTCGACTTTCCAGATGAAGGGTCTTGATCCAAGTATAATGCTCTGATTCACATCTTTACTGTTATATATTTCATTTGGCAGCTCTGTTCTGCTCTCATCCTATTTGGGTTATTGTTGAAGATAAGGGATGATGTGGAATATGTGCCATCCAGTTAGCGGGAGGCTTTCTTGGTGAGGGACAATAAGGTTGGTGTTGGGGTTTTGTTTGGTGGGAGATGGAAAGGGAAGATGCTGGGGAGAACCGGTCATAGCGTACGATCCAGGGGAGACCCACTTGTTTGAGATGGATCGTGAGTGACGTTCAGAAGGTGGTGTGGGTGATCACGCTGACCGAGGGCCCAGTGCTTGAGTGACCCAGAGGTTCAAGATGAGCTCCATCTTCTGCACATTTGACTGTTTAATTAGAATGGGCCCCTTTTCTTTTTGTTATTCTTAACTACCCTGTAGTTAAGTTAAGATTCATAAATATAATTCCTTTAATCGTATGCAGTGTGCTGTCTGTTATTTTGTGGCACTAATTTGTAACAGGGTAGCAAATTACACAGCATCCACACAAACTGGGGTTTGGGGTTGTTTGAGCTGTCTCAACCGCATGAGTTTGGCAGGACTAGACAGTGTCTTCCCTAGCCAAGGAAACCAGGGTGTTTCACAAATATGTCAGTTTGCCCATTTGCCTTGAGAGACGCCTTGTGATCCACTGAATTCCTCCAGCACTTGTGTATTTTTCCTTTAATTCTAAATGCTTACCTTTCCTCAACACCTTTTAACATTTTTGTTGATCTAGAACTTATGTAAATGCTGTTCCCATAACGGGATGGTTTCTTTTTACAACCTGCAATTCTAAGCAGATCACGGGACAAAAATTCTTGCATTGTGCATCTTCCTTTCATCACAGTCTTTACTGACTTTCTTCATATTGTCAATACTGCATTGAATTCCTGTGATATAAAAAATACAGTGACTAGACTTCAAAGCTACTTAACTTGGCTGTAACACACAATGAAACATCCTGATAGGCATTGTGAAAGGCATGATATGAAAGCAGTCCTTTGTTTAGTAAAGATATAGTTTATTGTCCCACAATAGTAAGAAGTGCACTTCCCAATAAATTTATTTCACTGACCAAAACTGATAACATTTTCTTCCTCTCATTCATTCCTGAGACTTTAACCGGTGATACCTCCCAGGCTTTCTACATAACAGTCAGTTAGTTCACCCTCTGAGTCAGAAGATTGTGGCTCCATGCATCACGTCACAGACCTTAGTTGGTTGTATAGTACTGAAGAAACAATGCAGATTTGGAAACTGAGGCTTCAGAGGATTGTCTGATATTCTTTCTTCGTCTAAAAGGGCTTATAACACTGCTTCCTAGCAGAGCAGGAGAGTTATCCCTCGTGGTCTGGCTGATAGCTATCCCTCAAACACGAGGGACAGGTACCAAACAGTAACACTTGATGCCCACGTATTTTGGTTCCACATACAGAATGACACAGCCACACATGAAGGAGACTGTCAAGATGAGGTAATCGTTCGGTACACTTTTGTCCCTATTTTCTGGGGATGTGTACATTGTGATCCACAGACCCACTCCAGCTGGACTGTAAGATGAACCAAAAGAGGCAAGGGAACAGGGAATGGGCCACAACTACAGCAAATATAGCAGCCCTGAGAGCACATTGTGCCTGATGACCATGTTTTTCCCAGTTTTATGATGATGATCACCATTTCAACACGTCCAACTTTTGTTTGACCTTCCCACTCCAATCCAGACAACTTTTGTTTCTTGCCTAAGCCGCTATGAACTGGATTGCCAATGATTTCAGGTAATGAAAGGGACATTGGATAAGTAAGGCCAGTTGCCGAAGAGAATGGTCTTGCTCTTACCACAGTTGACTCTGCCCTCTAATGCTAATTTAAAATGGTCTAGATCATCCATGAGTAGGGGAGTTTTCACCTGGGTGCTTCCAATGCCCAACAATTGATCTCCAATTCCTAATGTCCTCTCTTTCCCCCTTCTGCTCTTCCTCATGGAGTCTGATATGATGCCCACCAGAAGCAGAGCACTGTATGCTTCCAGCAAGTCCAGGCCCATCCATTTCCACACAGATCAGTACAACTCTGCAGGTAAGTCATCAATTCTGGAAGTTTTATTCAAGCTAAGGGAAGGGATGGAGCAAGTCAGCTCTACCACAGTCAAGGGCCGATCCAGACCATCCCAGCTGCCGTGATCTAAAACTTCCTATGACAGAGGACAGGAAGTTCTGGGAGACTGTGCTATCAGGAGCATTTCTGTCATATGGACTAGCATAGAAAGATTTGCAGATACTCAATATGTCTGCAAATATGTGACAGAGCCATCCTCTTCCTTAAGACCAGCGGTCCCCAACCTCCAGTCCGCGGACCGGTATTGGGCTGCAATGTATGTGCTACTGGGTCACGAGGAAACAATATGATTTGGCGATATGAGTCAGCTGCACCTTTCCTCATTCCCTGTCACGCCCTGTTGAGCTTGAACGCATGTGAGGTCATTACCCGCGCGTCATCCATGTCAGCGCAGGAAGGAGATCAACTCCTCGAGCTTGCAAATGACGGGCTGAAAAGTATGTTTGACATAACATCTCTGCCGGCATTCTGGATCAAAGTCAAGGTCAAATATCCTGAGATAGCCACGAAAGCACAGAAAACGTTGCTTCCATTTCCAACATATCTCTGCAATGAATGCAACAAAAACTAAATTGCAGAATAAACTGGACATAAGGAACCCCCTTCGAGTATCGCTGTCTCCCATCACCCCTCGATGGGACCGTGTTGTTGCAGGGAAACAAGCCCAGGGCTCCCACTGATCAGCAATATTGGTGTGTTGCAATGATTCTATATGTTCATACGGGGAAAATATGTGCTGTGTGTTTAATATCCAAATGTTACTTAAAATGTTATGATGCTGTTGACTTATAAGTGACTTATATAACCATATAACCATATAACAATTACAGCATGGAAACAGGCCATCTCTGCCCTTCTAGTCCGTGCCGAACGCTACTCTCACCTAGTCCCACCGACCTGCACTCAGCCCATAACCCTCCATTCCTTTCCTGTCCATATACCTATCCAATTTTTCTTTAAGTGATAATATTGAACCTGCCCCTACCACTTCTACATCCAACACTTCATCCAACACTTACTTCAAGCTCCCCTGTCCTCCCCTGATAATTGACTTATCACTATATTCATGGGAGGAAAATATGCACTGTGTGTTTAATATTAAATTCGTTTGATAAACCCTTTTAGAAATGAAGTTGAGTGTATTAGCCACTTATCACCTATATTCCGGTCGTGATTAACCCCCCTCCCCGAACAGAATCGCCAAAAACGATTTGTAGAAAAAAATTGGCACGTACACGCATGCGCACTGGTGCCCGCGCAAGGCTTCATGGTCATTGTAGTCTTTCTCAGGGTAAACACAACATATTTGAGTGCTACTCTTGTCCGCTGGCAACCCTACCCCCCCCCCCCGCTCCCCCAGGTTGGAATATTGTCAATAATAAACCGGTCCACGTTGCGAAAAAGTTTGGAGACCCCTGCTTAAGACAATGTTTCACAGATCTCCCACTGTGAACTTTTTGGAAGAAAGAAGCGTCAGGCCATTTCACCTTGCTCCACAAAATGGACTCTGGATCTGAAAATAATCATGAAGGATTCTAAGGGAAAGAGCTGGGCTTGCTGACTCTATCTCTCAGAATTCTGCTCTCACATCCACCCATGTTATGTTGAAGGTGTATAAGAAATTGGTGAGGACTCAATTTCAATGTTTAAAAGAAGTTTGGATAGGTACATGAATGGTCAGGGTATGAGGGGGGCCATGGTCCTGGTGGAGGGAGATGGGAGTAGGCAGTTTCATTGGATTGGCGTGGAGTAGATGGGTCAAGGGAATTGCTTCTGTGCTGCATTTTTCCATGATTCTATGACATTACCTCACCCCCTTTGACTGCAGAAGGAAAAGTTGCTGTAAGTCTGCTGAATTTGGCAGAATTTCCCCTAACTCTCTCTTGTTTTCTAGATACCTCTGAGGGTGAAGAACCTCTTAATGTTGTCCTTGGTCACTTTCTTCCTGTGGACTGAAGAGTCAAGAGGAGCTCCAGCCTGTGTTAACCCTCTTTATTTCCTAGTTATTCACCAAGATCAGATTTGGGAACAGCTTCTTTCCAACTGTGATAAGACTGCTGAACGGATCCTGACCCGGATCTGGGCCGTACCCTCCAAATATCCAGACCTGCCTCTCAGTTTTTTTGCACTATCTTACTTTCCATTTTTCTATTTTCTATTTATGATTTATATTTTAAATTTTTTAATATTTACTAATTTTTACTATATTTAATATTTAATATTTGTAATCCAGGGAGCAGAAAGCGTAGAATCAAATTTCGCTGTGATGATTGTATGTCTTAGTATCAATTGTTTGGCGACAATAAAGTATAAAGATCAGAAGCTTGATGTTCAACTTTCCTAATTATCTGATCACCTCTGGGAGCTTCTGTGCGCAAACGACATGCTAGGATTCACATACCAACAATACAAACTACACATTGAAGTTAAAATTCGTGAGCTATGAAAAGTGTCGTTAAATGCGCGTCTCATTTCCCTTTCAGTTAATGCTTCTCTCACAGCATTTAAAAACCTATATTTGACATTCTTTATCTATCGCTTTGATGGAGCTGGAAATCCCTGACTTCTTGAATACATTTTCCTATTATAACTCACTGCAATTGGATGCCTCCAATTCAACACCTTTCTGTCTGTGGAGTGAACTCTTACCCACAGTTTTCTTCAAGCTCAGACTAACCCAAGAATATCTTCAAAATTATTGATGAAACTACTCCACTAACCTAAGAATATCTTCAAATTATTGATGATACTACTAAGACAGAATCTTTTTTCTATTAAGTAGCCATACTAGAATGATAATGTTGAAATAGTCACAGTGAAGTCAAACAAAAACAGATAATGATGGAAATACTCAGCACCCCATTCCACGTTGCGAAAAAGTTTGAGGACCCCTGCTTAAGACAATGTTTCACAGATCTCCCACTGTGAACTTTTTGGAAGAAAGAAGCGTCAGGCCATTTCACCTTGCTCCACAAAATGGACTCTGGATCTGAAAATAATCATGAAGGATTCTAAGGGAAAGAACTGGGCTTGCTGTTTTGCACATCAGTCAGTGTTGATGCCTCATAGTTTATTGTATTTAGAGCTGCATAAAGAAATGTTTCCCTTTGTATGCATGAGTAATGTGCTGTGCTGTGTTCTGGTTACCTCACTACAGGAAGGATGTGGAAACTATAGAAGAAGTACAGAGGAGATTTACAAGGATGTTGCCTGGATTGGGGAGCATGCCTTATGAGAATAGGTTGAGTGAACTCGGCCTTTTCTCCTTGGAGCAATGGAGGATGAGAGGTGACCTGATAGAGGTGTATAAGATGATAAGCGGTATTGATCGTGTGGATAGTCAGAGGCTTTTTTCCCAGGGCTGTAATGGCTAACATGAGAGGGCACAGTTTTAAGGTGCTTGGAAGATGGTACAGAGGAGATGTCAAGGGTAATTTTTTTACATAGAGTGGTGAGAGCGTCGAATGGGCTCAACCATCAATGGTGGTGGAGGGTCTTTTAGCAGACTCCTGGATAGGTACATGGAGCTTAGAAAAATAGAGGGCTTTGGGTAACCCTAGGTAATTTCTAAAGTAAGTACATGTTCAGCACAGCATTGTGGGCCAAAGGGCTTGTATTGTGCTGTAGGTTTTCTATGTTTCTAGTTATACCAGTTAGCTGAGAAAAATATGACTTAATTCAACCTAATCATATGGTATCCAACCGACCCATTAAGCTACAGATACTGATAGACACAGTTGTACAAGGTTATGATTTATTCATCATCAAAAATTACCCCTGTCCAAACCACCAGGACAATTAAATTTAAACAGGACAACCAATGGGCAGTATATTAGCATACCATTAGCGTAACAAAGCCAGCAATCTGGGTTCATTTCCCCCCACTGAGATACGTTCTTCCTATGACTGCATGGGTTTCTTCTGCCTGCTCTGGTTTCTCCCATTCCAAAGCTGTACAGGTTAGGGTTATGAGTTAAGGGCATGATATGTTAGACCATAAGACAAAGGAGCAGAAGTCGGCCATTCGGCCCATCGAGTCTGCGCCGCCATTTTATCATGAGCTGATCCATTCTCCCATTTAGTCCCACTCCCCCGCCTTCTCACTATAACCTTTGATGCCCTGGCTACTCAGATACCTATCAATCTCTGCCTTAAATAACCCAGATATATTGGTGTCAGAAGCACAGCAAAACTTGTGGGCTGCCCCCAGCACATCCTCAGACAATGTTGGCTGTCAAAGCAAATCATGCATATCACTGTATGTTTCGATGTTTCGATGTACATGTGACAAATAAAGCTAATCTCTTTCAATGAGTAAGAAATGTAAATACATCTTGAAACCAAGTTGTCTGGACTTTGACGGCTGGATTTACCCCATGTGACCCAACTTTAAACAAACGAAATTGTGCATTTTCAAGTCAGCTACTATGGTAATGGAATTGAAAACATGTTTTCTATTTTACAGTGCTGAACATGGGATACAGGACTGGTGGACCCAGCAATCAGTTTACTGCTTCTGTTACTACCTTTTACAACCCAAGTTTCTACCAAAGGCACAAACCAATTACTTTGAAGTGCAAGTGTGTTTTTCTTTCATCAATAACTTAACCATTAGCATTTAGATAAAAGTAGACAGCATATATCCTTGTGATGCCTTATGAGGATACAATATAAGGGATTTTTCTTGTAATATAATGTCATATATAAAAATGAAATTATACTCAGGAAAATCACTCACAAGCAATCTCTGTAGCCCTTGTACAAATTAAGTTGATGTCAGCAAAACTATTTATACCATGTGCTGTTTTTATATTAATTAAACTTACCCCAATGTTTAACATTTTATTTTTTTCTGTTCTTTGATTTTTTTTTCTTCAATAAGGACTTTGAGCACATTTTTAGTCAACTCAAACTGCTCCACAGTAAAAATAATTAAGAAGATAGTGTAAGGCACAACTCAAGACTGTTTTGTGGACAAATGGTTTCACACAAAGTGATGGTATTTCAAACAAGTGTTGGACATTGTTGTCAATTCTATGTGACAGTAGGGAATTTGTAATTAGGCTTTCCCTGTTTAATTTTAATGAGGATGCCTTCACACCAGATAACAAGCTAATCCAGCAGACAATATTGGAAAGGTCCTTTACCAACCTAGGCCTCCTATGGACCTTGAAGTGGGCATATTGCACTCCAGCCTAAATAAATAAACTGGTGCTTTATATACCCCCTGAAAGACATATCCAAGACTATGTTTATTCTGTAATTCCATCCATTAGAACTAAATCTCAACCAAAGACCTTAAAATAGAATTCCATTGGCTGCTGGGGAAATGGTTAATAAGAGAATTACTATTTTCTTATAAATTTTCAATTAGACTGCAAAAATCCACTTCCTTGGTTCCCTGTTTCACAAACATCAGTGATTTGGGTTTGACTTCTCAAGTACCAAAAGCTCATTTATATTATTTAGATTTGACCCAGCCATGAAAATGGATGGGGACTTGAGCTGGTGCCATGCAGTAAGGGAAATGGAAATTGTCACAGAGCTGCTAAGATCTGCTCTGATAATCGATGCCCAGTTACAGTAAACACAACATTAATAGAATATTCCAACCAATTCTTCCCAGATTCTCCTGCTTACCCACACAATAGGGGCAATTTACAATTGACAACTAACCTACCAAATCACAAGTAATGGAAAAGTAGGAGGAAAATGAAGCAACCAGAGGAAGCCCACAAGGTCACAAATTCCACACCGGCAGCACCTGAGGTCAGAATCAAACCTGAGTCTCTGGTACTATAAGGCTGGGCTACTGTGCTACCCACTGTGCCTGGCATCATGCAAAATGCATCACAATGGAAGCTTAATTGCTATATCCCTACATTCAGTTCTCTAACAAAATTAATTGTAGAATTATATTTTTGCCAGTGGGAAATGTATTATTTCTCCATCTTTCTTCTGATGAGACATCCATTAAGTCCAACGTCTGAATAGCAAACTGAGCCATACCAGCCAGAAAGACTGTTGTCCCCATTATCGGTCTGTTGTTCAGGTTGGTGCTCAAGGTGGTATGAGCAAGATAATGTCAACAGCTTGAAGGATCTATCCTGGGCCCAACACATTAATGTAATCATGAAGCAGGCATGCCTGGTGCTCTACTTCATTAGGAGTTTGAGGATATTGAGTATGCTACCTCAGACTCTTGCAAATTGCTACAGATTGACACAATGGAGGGCATTCTGACTGCTTGCATCACAACCTCTATTTTAGGATCCAATGCACAGTATCGCAACTTAGCTAGCTCCCCCATGGACATAACTCTCCCCTCCATTGAGGACATATTCAAGAAGGCAGCAATCATCACTAAGAAATCTCACCACTCAATATCTGCCCTGTCATTATAAACATCGGTGAGAAAGCACAGGAGTCTAAAGACCCACACAATAATATAGCAACAGCTTCTCCCTCTCTACCATTACATTTTTGGATGGTCCATGAACCCATGAACACTACCTCATTATTCCTTTTTGTCATAGTATTTACTTACTTTGTAATTTATTGTAATTTTATGTCTATGCACTGAACTGCTGCCAGAAAACAACAAATTTCATGTCATATAAGACAGTAATACCTGTGTGTCCAGGTATAGCTCAAATGTCATCTATAAATTTGCTGAAGATACAATTATTGTTGGCAGAATCTCAGATGGAGATGAGAGTGCATGCAGGAGCGAGATATACCAATTAATTGAATTGTGTTGCAGCAACAACATCAATAAGACCAAAGAGCTGGTTGTGGACTTCAGGAAGGTTAAGATGAGGGAATATAAACCAATCTTATGTGACTCATTCCTCCAAGATGCAGCACAGAGCATCATAGGAAGTCATTCCTGCCTGTGGCCATCAAACCTCACAACTCCTCCCTTGGAGGGTCAGACACCCTGTGCTGATAGGCTGGTCCTGGACTTATTTCATAATTTACTGGCATAATTTTACATATTACTATTTAACTATTTATGGTTCTATTACTATTTATTATTTGGTGCAACTGTAACGAAAACCAATTTCCCCCTGGGACCAATAAAGTATGACTATGACTATGACTTCATAGAGGGATCAGAAGTGGAGAAAGTGATCAGTTTCTAGTTCCTGGGCGTAAATATCTCTGAGGATCTAACCTGGTCCCGACATATCAATGCAGCTATAAAGAAGGCAATGCAGCAGCTATATTTCATTAGCAGTTTGAGGAGATTTTGTTTGTCTCTTAAAACACTCAATAACTTCTGTAGGTGTACCGTGGCAGCATTCCGACAGGTTGCTTCACTAGTTGATATGGAAGTGGGGACACTACTGTACAGGATCAAAAGAAACTACAGAAAGTTGTAAAATTAGTCAGTTCCATCATGGGTACTAGCCTCCGTAGTATCCAAGACATCTTCAAGGAGTGGTGTCTCAGAAAGGCGGTGTCCATTACTAAGGAACCTCATCACCCAGGACATGCCCTCTTCTCATTGTTACATCAGGCAGGAGATAGAGGCTGAAGGGACACACTCAGTGATTCAGGGACAGTTTCTTCCCCTCTGCCATTGGATTCCTAACTGGACATTCAACCCATGAACAACTTTAATATTACTTCTGTTTTGCACTATTTTAAATTTAACTATCTAATATATATATTATCATGTATTATATTTTCTATATTATCATATATTGCATTGTACTGCTGCCGCTAAGTTGACACATTTCATGACATATGCCGGTGATATTAAACCTGATTTGATTCTGATTCTGAAGATATCCACAAATCATTTTAAACACTTTATCTGAAAGCGGGCGGGTAAATCGAACCTAAAGGCTGTGTGTTTTGATGAAAACCTGTGAGGAAATGGCCATGTAGGTATGCTGCTCAAGGGAGTTTGTGGAATGAGAAATGAGGCCGCATTACCTGTTTGATCATGATGCTGAGTAACCGGATCTCTTCAAACACAGCCATGCAACTGATCAAATCATCATTCATTTTCACTATATTTTAATGAAACGATCTCTCCTGAGTTCAGCAAATAAAACCACTGCATACATGCGGCAATTAAAACATGCAATTTATCAAAACTACTCTGCACTTTAATGAGGCAGGAACTGAGTAATTGAAGGGCATTCCTGACACTGTCGGACCTGAAGGGACCCACAGGGAAATGTTCAATGTGGCTTAAAATGGCAGAAAGAAAATTATTGCTCTGATGGTCTTGGCAGTGACTTGGGTCAACATGGATAAGATTGGGCAGTTTTCTTTTAGCAACTGATTTTCATGGATGCAGGTAATCTTAATCTTTTTAAATTGAGATCCAGTGTGGAATTGACCCTTCTGGCCCTTCATGCCAGCTACCTTTGCCCTTCTTGATAGTAGTGACCAGTGATGGGCGAGGTTCTATATGTAAGGAGATGATTACAATAGAGACAGGAGAGACTGCAGATACTGGTATCTGGAGCAACAAACCATTTGCTGGAAGAACTCAACAGGTCAAGTAGCATTTGTTGGCAGGTTAAGAATTGTCAAAGTTTCAGATCAAAACCCTGCATCAGCACTGAGAGTGGAGAGAAGTTACCAGTCTAAAGAAGAAAGGGGAAGGGGTGAGACAGGGGCCAGGAGTGATTAGTGGACTCTGGATGGCTGAAAGATGACTGGCAGGGTAGAGTTGGGAAATAGTGACAGGAGTGGATGATAAAAGGAGACTGACAAAAGAGGAAAAAAAGATAAACTTACAGAGTATGAGGTATTGAAGGTTGGAGACAACTATTGGAGGGTTATAAACTACCTAGGTAAAATATAATGTGTCAATCCGAGATATAGTGAGTGAGAAGATTTTGGCTGCATCCCACACAGTCAGATCATTCCATACATTAGTACATCAATGTAGTTCAAAAGAAAAAAGATAACAGAATACAAAATATAGCCTTACAGTTACAGAGAAAGTGCAGTGCAAGTAAACAGCTAAAGGAGCACAGCAAGGTAGACTGAGAGATCAATAGTTCAGTGGATCCCCAATTTCCTCATCGGAATTGATTGTGGGACAGTTCCTATCAACAAACTCCAAAACCTGGGCCTCTGTACTTCCTCTGCAACTGAATTCTTGACCTCCTCATTCAGTGACCACAGTCTGTGCAGATTGACAATAACATCTCCTCCTCACTGACAATCAGCGCTGGAGCACCTCAAAGATGTGTGCTTAGCCCACTGCTCTACTCTCTCTCTAGACCCATGATTGTGTGGCTAGGCCAGCTTAAACACCATTCTCATTACTATTGTTGGCAGAATTTCAGATGGTGTTGAGGAGGTGTTCAAAAGTGAGATAGATCAGCTGGTTTAGTAATATTGCAAAAACAACCTTGTTCACAGCATCAGTAAGACCATGGGAACGATTGCGGACTTCCAGAAGGGAAATCGAGGGAACACACACAGTCCTCATCAAGGGTTCGAAAGTGGAAAAGGTGAGCAGTTTCAAGTTCCTGGGTGTCAACATCTCTGGGGATCTATCCTGGGCCCAACATATTGATGCAATTACAAAGAAGGCATGATAGTTAATATATTTCATTAGGAGTTTGAAGAAACTTGGAATGTCACCAAAGACACTTCCAAATTTCTTCAGATGTACCGTGGAGAGCATTCTAACTGGTTGTATCAGAGTCTGGTATGGGTGGGGGGTACTGCACAAAATTGGAAAAAGTTGCAGAAAGTGTAAACGCTGTCAGCTCTGTCATGGGCACCAGCATCCCTAGCATGCAGTACATTTCAAAAGGCGACACCTCAAAAATGTGGCATCCACCATTAAGGGCCCTTATCACTCAGGACATGATCTCTTCTCTTTGCTACAATCAAGGAGGAGGTACAGGAGCCTGAAGACACACACACTCAACATTTCAGGAACAGCTTCATTCCCTCTGCCATCAGATTTCTGAATGGACAGTGAACCCCTGAACAGTACCTCAGTACTTTTCCTCCCTTTTTGCACTACTCATTTAATTTAATTTTCATTTTTTATATTACAATTTATTGTTTTACTGTTATGTATTGCAATATACTGCTGTCACAAATTAACACATTTCACAGCATATGCCAGTGATGTTAAACCTGATTCTGATTCTGACTTCAGGAAGAAGTCAGAAGAACACACACAAATCCTCACTGAGGAGTCATCAACGAGCAGCTTCTAGTTCTAGGTGACAACATTTTGGCGGATCTGTCACAGGCCTAACACATGTATGCTTTTAAAACAAGGTACCCCTGTGGCTCTGCTTCATATGGAATTTACAAATTGGCTATGTCATCAAAGATTCTTAGAAATCTCAATATAGGCATGAAGGAGAGCATTCTGACTGGTTGCATCACAACCTGGCACAGGATTGTAAGAGGCTGCAGAGAGTTACAGACACAGCCAGCTACATCACAGGTAGCCCTCCTCACCATCAAGGGCATTTTCAAGAGGCAGTGTCTCAAAAAGAAGCACCATCACTTAGGATCTTAACCATCTCGGACTTGCCTTCTTCTTGTTTCTACCATCAAAGAGCCTGAAGATCCACATGCAATGATATAGTCAGATTCTTCCCCGCCACCATCAGATTTCTGAATTGATTATATGAAATTATGAACACAATTTGCTATTCTTTTTTGTGCACTATTTATATATTTTAGTAATCTGAGGCCTCTGTTAATCAGAGTTGATTATGGATATTGTGTCCTAGCTGTCTAGATACGCAAGCCTGGGCAGTACGATATGGAGAGAAATCTGTTGCCCATGTAGCAAGCTCCCCCACTCCACGTATCTGATGAACCCACAGGAACAGCAGAGACCATTACAGTTTAGCACCAGCAGTGTCTCAGGAGTTGCCAGTCAACATTGAACTCAATGTAGGACTGCTTTAGGGACTCCAGCTCCAGATTTTTCCCTTGGGGTTTATTCCTGAAGCCTTCCCCTTGACCTAGTATGGACACAAGGCAGCGGAGGTTTGAGTTCAGAGTTTTCTTGCCACTGCAAAACACAGAATTTTCACATCACCCACATCTGTGATAACAGGATAGATGCTGTTCGTGAGCCCGGTGGTACATGTTGTCAAGCTGTTGTAGCTTCTGTATGATGGAAGGGGGGAGAAGAGAAAACGTGCAAGGTGAGAGGAGTCTTTGATTGTGATAGCTACTTTTCCAAGGCAATGGGCAGTGTGTACACAGTCAATACAGAAAGGACTGGTTTTCGTGTGGGACTTTGTTGTGTTCATAATTCTCTGCAACTTTTAACACCTTGGGTACTGCAGTCACCGTACCAAACTCTGATGCATCCAGGCAGGTTGCTTTCTATTGGTGAAAATTGGTGAGGATCATCAGAAACTTGCAGAGTTCTCTTAGCCTTCTGCAAATTTGCAAGTATTGCTATGCTTTTGTCTGTGAACTTGCAAATGAATTCAAAGCAGCATTTGGCCAGACAATCATGAGTGTATATGAGTGTAGGGAGCAGAACACACCTGCCTTTCAGAGGGGTTTACTGAGATCTAGGTCTAGGAGTTTAGAGATGAATTTTACATTTACTTTCCTTACAAGATTTTTCCAAAATCCTTCATAATTCTGGATACCGTAACATTTTGAGTAATTTTAAATCAAGGTTTCCAAGAAGTTTGCTAAAACATTTTAGCAGCTGACTTTTGCTGAGTTTTGCCAATGCAGAGAACATATTATGTGAGTTATTTTGCCAGAGTATACTTCTCTATAGTGCACAATGTACATTAGGTTGTGCTAAATTTCTAAAATTATGATATTATGATCAATCTATGTTAAAGCAAATCCATGTGTCTCATTTTTCAATGTTCTATTTTTACATGCACCATTACATTGCAATGTTTTAACTCACCTTCAATGCTAAGTTGCTTTATTTAATTGGAGAAAGTAACTTTCAACAGTAAATGAATATGCATTATTTAGAGTTGTCAACACTGGAATGCCCTCCCTTTATCTATTGTTTTAACTCTCTGAGAAATCCGAAGATTTCATTGATCTCTCCACATTCGATTTAACTTTAAAAAAAAATGATGTCTACTTTAGTCAGTCTGTCCTGGTGTCATCTCAAGAACTAGTCCGGGTGACCCTATGTTGCACTTGCACTTTAAACTTTTAGATAAGGAAACCAAAATTGCACAGAACACTTTGGGTATGGTCTCACCAAACTCTATATAAATGTAACAAAGCACTTTATCTCCTGTACTCAAAACCTACAGCATCTTTAGCAACAAATCCAGACATCTTTATCAAGAATTAGATGCTATAGCCTAATAACAAATAGATTATTGTATTTAGTTATTAATAAACGTCTATCCAAACATCTAGGATACTGTATAAAAGACCTGTGAATAGAAAATTTCATAGGCTTTTGTATGTCAGAGAGTTTTTTTTGGAAAAGAAAAATCAAATGATATTGGAGTCAGGCAGCAAAAATGAATGGAAGAGCATAAAAAGCTCAAGAGGCTGTATGGTTTTCTTGTATTTCTTATTTTCTTCTGCTATAACTGAATATTTCAATACATTTCATTGTGGTACAAACATATTTGAATAGTATCAGGTGCCTGTAATGAACAAGTTGCTTTTGATACAAAAGTACAAAAAGTGTACTTTTTACTATAAATTTACCTATTTAACCTACATGAATACAGATGCAAGCAACTATAAATAATCACAAATGGCAAGTTAAACCCACTTTATTAAAAGGTTCATTTGACACATATGGAAAAGATTATTAGGGAATTATTGAAGTGCTCTTTGACAAACAGCAGTATGAGATACAAGAGTGGATGTAAGTGACAATGTTATTTCAAAAACTTCGCCAATAGCATTTTATTCTGTGCTGGAATATATGGATGTTTGAAGACCCTACATTAAAGTGACAGATAACATGACTGCAAGAATCACGTACACCATAGGTTTTCAGGCTGGGGTCCAAGGATCCCAGGAGGTGTTCCACAAGGCTATCCATTTGCTGTCAAGTTGACCAGGTGTATCACATATCCCGACAGTCTCATGAGAATTCTATAGTGCTATGTTTTGCTTGTTGACTTAGTAGTGTATTATTTCTCGAAATGCACACAGTAAAAATGAAAAGCATCTGCTTTAGAAAAGAAAGAAGTGAGGCTCTGGGAAGACAGCAGATTGGAATACTTAAATATGCTATTAATTGTAAAGGATCTTCTATGTACAAACATTAAAAACTATTTCGTGTGCATTTACATTCAGATAGAACCATTAGAAACCAGAAGGGTTGTGGCACCTTGAATTAAAATTTCCTGTTTGAATCCCTATTCTATTCAAAATCACCAAATAAAAATTTAGTTTTTTTTCTCTTTTCCAGATTCTCTAACATGAGGTGTCATGGCTCCAACTCCATCATTACCCATGCTTCTGGCAGCTTTATGATTCTAGACACCACTGTAGCTGAGCCTAATTCAACTGCACGTTATCTGAAAGAAAAATCAGCAAGAAAACCAGAAACCCTTGGTGATTTTTATTTTCCAAAATAGAATGCTGCCCGACACTAGACTCTGACTGAGATCAGTTAACCTACACAGGCTTGTGAATTACCTGCAGTTTTCAAAGCTGTGTGGTCCAGCTTCAGACCCTCGCAGTTTTAAACATCAGATTACAAGAATGCCTGTGTTGAAAGATAAAAGTACACTGGCACCTTGTCACAATCCATAAGAAAAAAGAAGCTGCATCAAACTAAATTTAATCAAGATCTGATGTTGACTTGAAACTGAATGGCTGATTTTGACACTTCTCTATCAGCAAATGGCAGGTAGAATGTCTCTTTTTGAGGCCCGTGGCCTTGAGGTCATGATATGCTCTTCCAAGCAGATAGCAACTGCTAAGAATGAGTCAAATTCCAATTATATCAACACACAGACTGCTGGAAGAACTCTGCTTGTCAGGCGACATCCATGGAGGCTGTGTCCATAGAAGCTGCTCGACTTGCTGAGCTCCACCAGCTTTTTGTGTATTGCTCCAAATCTTGTGTCTCTACATCACCCTAGCATTACTGTTATTTTAACTATTGTCTACCCTAACAGGTGAAGCAAGTTAGAGGATTAACTATGAAGTCAAAGTCATGGACCATTGAAACTTACAGACTGTCAAGCATTGATCCACACAAATCACAATATTTTACTCTTTGCATATTCCCGTCAGTTCGTTCCAGATTCTAGCACTCATTAGGGGCAAGTTACAATTGGAAATTAACACACTAACCCTGTCTTTTGTATGTGGCAGGTACCCACGGCACCCAGGGGAATCCCACATGTTCGAAATATGTAAGCTCTATTCAGACACATCTGTGGTCAGGGTTGAACATTGTGACGTGAGCTGTGAAGCAGCAGCTCTGATATGAGTTCCACCGTGCCACCCTAAGTAAATAAATGTCAGTAGATGCTCCATATGAAGCACCATTTGGTCAGTAATTATGTTTGCTTTCAAAATGGGAAATAAAATTGCTTCATGATATGTATTCCAATTGTTCTTTCTTGTTTAAAGACAAATATTAGAAATATGAAATCCATTTTCCTTTGAACATGTGGTGCCAATGGAAAGGTCACTGTTACTTTGTACAATAGTGTTGAATGCCGCCATGGACAGTCCCAGGCCTGGCTGTGAAAGGAGGAGGGTTGGGCATGGGGCTAGCAAACCCATCCTGTAAAAACCCAGAGCTACAGAAAATGACAACATAAGTTCCAAAGACCTCACCCCTGGGAGAGGAAGGATGGATCTTCACTCAGAAGACGCACAAAGTCGTGTAATGACAGTGGAAGCCGCAGAGCCAATCAACCTTCGGCCCAAGACTGAGGACGCTGGTGAGCTGCTGTTGGTGCCCTACACTCCATTCAGAGTTTAAGAAGGGTTTAAGAAGAAGAGGAAGAAGAAGAAGAAGAAGAAGAAGAATAGTGTGGAATAGATTACCATACATTGACAGCTCTCTTGTGTAAATAAACATCAGGAGAGCTCTTTAGGAACAAACTCAATTTCATTATCACCTGTTTTACACCATACCACAATGTTGCAAATTGCCACAGAGTGTCTATGTACCCAAAGGAAGCACTTGCATTTATACAGCACCTGTTATGTAAAATACGTTTTAAGATGTTTTATAAGAGTGCAGCTGGAGAGTCACTGAAAGCAAATTAATGCTCAGATATTGGGGCTGACCATGAAATAAGCTGCTAATAAAGTAGATGAGATTGAAAGGCAGAAGGACATAATGTAAGAGCTCTAAACACAACACGGTGTGCAAAGGTGGTGTGCACTCTAACAGTGAGTGATTGTCTTGGATGTTTTTTCTTGTGATCACAAGGTTCTATTAGACATTGGTAATGTAGAGTACTGCAAGTCTGGTTCACTGGTTAATTGGTGAGTCCTCGGGTTGTTGTGCGGACTAGGCCTCATGTTGCAGGGTCATCTGTTGCAGCTGCTCAGGAAATATGTCCGAAGCAGTATGGCGCTCCATCCATGCTGGGCTGGGGGTTGTACCCTTCCATCGGTTCTGTCCTCCAGTATTTGCTCAGGAAAGACAAACTGCGTTGCATTCATCTGCGAGCTTGTTCTTGACAACATCCATGCACTATCGGTCTGCAGGGCATCAGGACTTGGGCTATATTGTATTTTTTGTGTGGCTCTGTGTTTACTGCTATGTTATATGTGCTATATGTACCTTGTGCTGTGTACCACTGTTGATACTGTGTTTTCCACCTTGGCCCCAGAGGAATACAGTTTCGTTTGACTGTGTTCATGAATATTCATTGAATTGAATTGATTTGACTTTATTACTTACATCCTTCACATACAGGAGGAGTAAAAATCTTTATGTTACATCTCTGTCTAATTGTGCAAAGTGCAATTTATAGTAATTTGTAATAAATAGTATGTACAACAGAACAGAACCATTAATACAGCATAGAAATACAACTGTATCAGCGTGAACTAATCAGTCTGATGGCCTGGTGGAAGAAACTGTCTGTGGTAATGTGTGTGTAATGCTGTGGTACTGTTTCCCAGATGGTAGCAGCTGGATCAGTTTGTGGTTGGGGTGACTCGGGTCCTCAATGATTCTTCAGGCCCTTTTTACGCAGCTGACTCTGTAAATGTCCTGAATAGTGGGATGTTCACATCCACAGATGCGCTGGGCTGTCCACACCACCACACCACTCTCTGCAGAGTCCTGAAATTGAGGGAAGTACAGTTCCTATACCAGGCAGTGATGCAGCCAGTCAGAATGCTGTCAATTGTGCTCCTGCAGAAAGTCCTTAGAATTTGTGGATCCATACCAAACTTCAACCGTCTAAGGTGAAAGAGGTGCCGTTGTGCTTTTTACACCACCCAGCTAGTATGTACAGACCAATGTATAGTTGAATGACTGTTAAGCTTCAATTTGAACTTCTACTTGAAGAGATTCTGCAGATGCTGGAAATCCAGAGCCACACACACAAAATGTTGGAGAAACTTAGGAGGTCAGGCAGCAGATATGGAATAGAATAAGCAGTCAACATTTTGGGCCGACACCTTTCATCAGGATTTGAATAGTACGGGGAAGATGTCAGAATAAGAAAGAGGGGAGGGGAAGGAGTACAAGCTGGAAGGTGATAAGTGAAGACAGGTGGGTGGGTGAGGGAGGATGAAGTAAGAAACTGGGAGGTGATAGGTGGAATAAGTAAAGGGCTGGAGGAGAAGGAATCCGATAGGGGAGAATGGACCATGGGAGAAAGGGAACGTTGAGAGGCACCAGAAGAAGGTGATAGGCAGGTGGAAGAAGAGGTAAGAGAGGGGCCAGAGTGGGGAATTAAAGAAGAGGAGAGGGTGAAGGGAAAAAATTTACCAGAAGTTAGAGAAATTGATGTTCATGGCATCAGGCTGGAGGCTAGCTAGACAGAATGTGAGGTGTTGTTCCTCCAATCTGAGAGTGGCTTCATCATGGCAGAAGAGGAGGCCACAAACTGACAAGTATGAATGGGAATGGGGATTGGAAATCAAATGGTTGGCCACCAGGAAATTTGGCTTTTTGCAAATGGCGCGAAGGTGCTCGACAAAGTGGTCCTCCAATCTACATTAGGTCTCACCAATGTAGAGTAGGCCGCATTGGGAGCACCTGATACCATAGATGATCCCAACAGATTCGTTAGTGAAGTGTTGTCTCAATTGGAAGGACTGAATGGAGGTGAGGGAGGAGGTGAATGGGCAGTTGTGGAATTTCTTCCCCATGCAGGGTTAAGTGCCACGAGGGAGATTAGTAGAGAGGAACAAATGGACAAGGGAAGGATGGAGGGAACAATCCCTGCATACAGCAGTGTTGAGAAGGAGGTATGCTTTCCTCAAGGATCGTTCCCTCTGTCCGTGTGTCCCTCCCCCTCATCTCCTTCCTGGCCCCAATCCTTGGAAGAGGAAGAGGTACACCACTTGCCCACTCACCTCCCTTCAGTCTTTCCAGGTGAGGCAACATTTCATCTGTGAATCTGTTGGAGTGCTCCCAAAGTGGCCTCCTCTACATTGGTGAGACTCAACGTAGGTTGGGGGACCTCTTCGTTGAGCACCATCACTTCATCTGCAAAAAACAGGATTTCCCAGTAGCCAACCAGTTTAATTCCAATCCCCAATCCTATTCTGAAAGGTCAGTCCATGGCCTCCTCTTCTGCCACAATGAAGTCACTCCCAGGTTGGAAAGGCAACACCTTATATTCCATCTAACTAGTCTCCAGCCTAATGTCATGAACATTGACTTCTTTTATAATTTTTACTCCTCACCCATCCTCTTCTCCAGTTCCTCACTTTCGATCTCCTCTTACCTTTTCTCTTACCTGTCTATCACCTCCCCTTCTATTTCTCCCATGGTTCACTCTCCTCTCCAATCAGATTCCTTCTCCTCTAGACATTTACCTTTTCCACCTATCACCTCCCAACTTCTTACTTCGTCCTCTGCCCTCCACTCACCTGGCTCCACCAATCACCTTCTAGCTTATACTCCTTCCCCTCTCCCCACCTTCTTATTTTGGCATCTTCCCCCTTCCTTTCCAGTCGTAATGAAGTATCTTGGCGCAAAATGTCGACTGCCATCAAGAAGGTGGTACAGGAGCCTTAGGACTCACACTACCAGGTTCAGGAAGTTGCTATCCCTCAACCATCAAGCTCTTGAACCAGAGAGGATAACTTCACTCAATTTCGCTCGCCCCATCAATGAAATGTTTCCACAACCCATGTATTTCACTTTCAAGCTCTATTCATCCATGTTCTTGATAATTATTAGTTATTTATTTCTTCTCCTTTTTTTTTCTTTTATATGTATACAGTTTGTTGTCTTTTATATGTATACAGTCTGTTGTCTTTTGCACATTGATTGCTTGTCCATTCCATTGGGTGCAGTCTTTCATTGATTCCATTGTGTTTCTCAGATTAACTGTGTGTGCCCACAGGAATATGAATCTTGGGATTGTATATGATCACAAGTATATACTTAGATAATAAATCTACTTTAAACCTTGTTTATTCATTTCCATGTAAGCATTCTAGAGTTAAATTAATGAGAGAATCAGAATAAAAGATATAATATCAAAGTGAATAATAATTAATAATTTTTAAGAAAGCATTGTATTCTTAATTAAAATATTTGACAATCTTATAATGTCATAAGGAACTTCGAAACTTAAAGTTTAAAAGAGATCTATGCCTGAATTTAAATGGCAGGTTGATTATGAACAAACTTTAAATATGACTCTTAATTGCAAAACAAATACCATGGTCAAGACTTTTGATTTCCCAACAACAATATGATCTATTGTACAATGCTGCATCCTCATGCATTTGTATTGCATGTAATCTAAACACAGCCCACACAGCTGAGAAAACCAAATAATCTCGGTACTAACTGGCACTAAATTTATATATCTTACTCATTAGTAAATAAAAATTAACACCGATTGGCTCTAAAGTTATATATCTTACTCATTATTAAATAGTAGGGGACAGAGGGTCCAGTGAGATGGAGGAACTGAGCGAAATACATGTTAGTAGGGAAGTGGTGTTAGGTAAATTGAAGGGATTGAAGGCAGATAAATCCCCAGGGCCAGATGGTCTGCATCCCAGAGTGCTTAAGGAAGTAGCCCAAGAAATAGTGGATGCATTAGTGATAATTTTTCAAAACTCGTTAGATTCTGGACTAGTTCCTGAGGATTGGAGGGTGGCTAATGTAACCCCACATTTTAAAAAAGGAGGGAGAGAGAAACCGGGGAATTATAGACCGGTTAGCCTAACGTCGGTGGTGGGGAAACTGCTGGAGTCAGTTATCAAAGATGTGATAACAGCACATTTGGAAAGCGGTGAAATCATCGGACAAAGTCAGCATGGATTTGTGAAAGGAAAATCATGTCTGACGAATCTCATAGAATTTTTTGAGGATGTAACTAGTAGAGTGGATAGGGGAGAACCACTGGATGTGGTATATTTGGATTTTCAAAAGGCTTTTGACAAGGTCCCACACAGGAGATTCGTGTGCAAACTTAAAGCACACAGTATTGGGGGTAAGGTATTGATGTGGATAGAGAATTGGTTGGCAGACAGGAAGCAAAGAGTGGGAATAAACGGGACCTTTTCAGAATGGCAGGCGGTGACTAGTGGGGTACCGCAAGGCTCAGTGCTGGGACCCCAGTTGTTTTCAATATATATTAGTGACTTGGATGAGGGAATTAAATGCGGCATCTCCAAGTTTGCGGATGACACGAAGCTGGGCGGCACTGTTAGCTGTGAGGAGGATGCAGGGTGACTTGGATAGGTTGGGTGAGTGGGCAAATTCATGACAGATGCAATTTAATGTGGATAAATGTGAAGTTATCCACTTTGGTGGCAAAAATAGGAAAACAGATTATTATCTGAATGGTGGCCGATTAGGAAAAGGGGAGCTGCAACGAGACCTGGGTGTCATTATACACCAGTCATTGAAAGTGGGCATGCAGGTACAGCAGGCGGTGAAAAAGGCGAATGGTATGCTGGCATTTATAGCGAGAGGATTCGAGTACAGGAGCAGGGAGGTACTACTGCAGTTGTACAAGGCCTTGGTGAGACCACACCTGGAGTATTGTGTGCAGTTTTGGTCCCCTAATCTGAGGAAAAACATCCTTTCCATAGAGGGAGTGCAACAAAGGTTCACCAGATTGATTCCTGGGATGGCAGGACTTTCATATGAAGAAAGACTGGATGAACTGGGCTTGTACTCATTGGAATTTAGAAGATTGAGGGGGGATCTGATTGAAACGTATAAAATCCTAAAGGTATTGGACAGGCTAGATGCAGGAAGATTGTTCCCGATGTTGGGGAAGTCCAGAATGAGGGGTCACAGTTTGAGGATAAAGGGGAAGCCTTTTAGGACCGAGATTAGGAAAAACTTCTTCACACAGAGAGTGGTGAATCTGTGGAATTCTCTGCCACAGGAAACAGTTGAGGCCAGTTCATTGGCTATATTTAAGAGGGAGTTAGATATGGCCCTTGTGGCTACGGGGATCAGGGGGTATGGAGGGAAGGCTGGTACAGGGTTCTGAGTTGGATGATCAGCCATGATCATAATAAATGGCAGTGCAGGCTCGAAGGGCCGAATGGCCTACTCCTGCACCTATTTTCTATGTTTCTATGTTTCCATGTAAGCTGGTAACAATGAATCCAGTGAACTTTGGTTTCTGTGGATTGGGGTTACTGATCATTGTGCTGGAACAAAATCCTTACGAGATCTGCTACTATGCACTTAACTCAACCAGGTGCAACTAAATGTGTTTGTTACTGACATGCCACAATGCTACTAAACTGACAGTAAAACTAAAACTTATCACAAAGATCAGAGTAACAAATTGCATAATTGACAGATCAGAAGACAATGCCTGTGTGGGACGACCTTCACCTTCTTGTTTTTATCTTTACTTCTTTCCTGCCTGATAACTTTTAAAAAATTATTTTCTACTTAAAAGTATTCATGCTATGCATCTAAAATACTTGACATAATAAAGAATTTATTACTTTCATTATGCTTTGACTGGATTTGCTACAGTTCTATGAATAGAAGTATATCACTTGCACCAACAAAATTCAGCCTTAATTTTTCAGAACTTTATCAAGTCATTTTAAAATTTTCCAGGGAAATGAAACTATACCTGTTCAGTCCTGAATTTGTAATTCCTAGACAGATTGATACATGTGTAGTTTTAGGTTACATTCCATGACAATGAAAGCTTGCATCAGGTGAAGTTAAAAACTATTTCCCACTTCAAAACAAAATTTGCTCAACTTGAATACCCGAATGTTATAAATAACACACTATTTTGTAGGGAATTGCACACTATTATTCTTTTGCAAGTATTCTATAAACAAGTTTAAGATAAATTGTGCCACACAATGTTAGTTCTGCTGTTTTTGATTTTTCTGGTGATACCAAATTGACACCATCACAATTGAGCCAATTTGAAACTCCAGAAATATTGCATGGCCTTCCTACACTATACCTACTGTATATGCCTCTTTATAACATAGTGGGCACTTTTTAGCATTTCGAACACCAATATTAATACCAAATTCCCTAGCCCGATTTTCTATTATAGCCATAGATTAAAAAGAAAATATAACTGCACAGTTCTTTAGCAAGCCTATTTTGATTTGATAGATTTTTTTTTAGAAGCTCCCCAAGAACAATCGGCACTTTTAAAATAGAAAACTTTCCCAAGACAACCAGAGAAGGAACTGGAATCATTACCAAATAGGCAATGAAATTCTGGTCAAATGGATAGGTTCTAAAGAGGATAAAAGATTGTGAACTGAATATGTGGTGGTGGTGGTGGAGTGGTTAGTGGAATCTCTCATCAATGTAACCTCAACACAATGGATACAAAGTGGTGTAACTATCACATCTGACAGAAGTTACACTTCAAGAGATCCAACCAAATTAGGAAATTTAGTATCTTTTGCATTTTGATGACTGAAATATTTATATGAAAATGGCTAGTTTGTGGTGAATTCTACAGCTGTTACAAACAAGGTCCAGAAAATATAATCCTACTGAAGTCAGTATTATAAAGCAAAGCTAGGCATAGAAAGGATCACAGGATTTTTGATGGTTTCCTCTTTTCTTGACTAAATTAGGAATCAGGCTCAGAAAGTAGAATAAATTTTGTTATTAAAGAAAAATACATCTACTTAAACTGTAGAGAAATTGTGGTAGAAATTTACTTTCTTGGAAACCAATGCTGATGCAGTGAGTACCAACGTTCAATTTTGCTTGAGCAAGTAACAGAAAAAAAAGTAGGATTTACTGTTTGAATTTCAATAAGTGTAACTCACATTGGATTAATCAAATTGCAGCTTATAGTTGGTACAATTTTGAATATTATGCTGATCTCATGAAAGCTTTTTCTGCACTATTCCATTCACACCCTTTGACCAGAACAATGGGTGTTTCTCACTTTAATGATATTTATATTTTTGTATTCTGGTTGCCTAGATAGTATCAGATTGCATTAGATGCAGAAGTTTCATGTTGAAGATGGCACAAAGAACAAACTTTCAGAATTGGATTAGAAACATCATTGTTAGACAAAGAAACTTTAAGTACCAAGGTAGGGTTAACCAAATCTAAAAATAAATATAAGAAACAAACTGTGCAAATTGGAGTACCGACTTGACTGAGTCACTCACAATTTGCATAGGCAGAGAAATTTTCAATCCACAAGAGCCCAGATACTCAATTAAGTAATATGACAATTGACTGGAAAGCTAATAAATCTTCTGCTATTCACTGCGGGGGGGGGGTGTAATTTGATCAATCTTTTGTCTGGGTGGGAGAATATTCAATAATATTTAACAGAATACCAGTGAAGAAGTTAAGGTTACAGTGGAGTCAGCCTCAGTCATTCTATCACTGACTTGTTTTCCTCACTTTCACTTAATTTTGATGATGGAATTAAAAAGCTAAAATACTTTTATAGTATTGGTCAAAAGTATATGTCGGGTGTCAATTCACACAAATTTGTGATATTTATGTTGAGAACACAAACCTCTGCTGAAATGTCTTTAAAACTAATCACCACACCATCCAAGTTTTTGCTTTGGAAAAAAAATCAGATTCACAGTATCTCCAGATCACTAAATCACAAGGCTCAAGCTGAATGGCTCCAACACTGTAAATCAGTTCACCTTGAGTATTCAAGTATAAACCTTAAATAATGTCTAAATTGGGTTGACCAGATCACCACCCACGGGGCCAAATATAGCCCCTGAAATCCAAGTAAATCAATTTACTTTTAGCCTATTAGGCTTACATTTGTTAAGTCTATTAAACATTTTCTGGGACATGAGACTGCCAGATGTCTGTGCTACCATTGAGAAGTCCCAGATTGTTTCCACAAATTGAAATGGACACAAACTAATAAGAAAGTTGATTTAAACATTACTCATGTGTAATTTCTTCCCAAGCTATAAACCTGAGAAGGGGTCTGAAGCTTATGACATTAGTATGGAATATTTTCTCAGAATTTATTGTAGATCAGCCCCATCCTTTTGAAAATGTCCATTCCCCCCCCCACTTTCTTTTTTAATCCCTCCCCTTTTATCCCTCCATCACTTTGGCTGGAATTGTTCTCAGCATCTTTGACTGCCACCTTAGGTCGGATGAGCTCATCCCTGTTTGGCTGAGCTGCTAGTCACAGCTCTTCAAACCGCAGCTTTGATTCATCGCTACCCTACCCGGTGACTTGGGAACGAAGAGGCAGAAATACGCAGATTTTTTTTTAATATAGATACCAACAGAAGGGGAAAACTAAACAATACAATGCCGCGTTTATTTTGTGCCGCCAGCAAATTAGTCGTCAGCCTTACAATACTGTGGGCTTTAAGAGCTATTGATTTGAAACATCTAATTGCACTGTCCCGGAGATGTGTCATATATGATCTGAATCGCCAGGCCAATTTAATAGGTACACGCTAGTCATACTTTTTTTTAACCTTGCAGTTTGTGATACAGTAATGGGCAACAGCTACCGAAAGCGATAGGAAGATCTGGATGTCGTATTTGATCTTGAATGTGGATGTGAATCCTCCTCTCTTCAAGGAACTCTTTCGATAGCGGGTCTCAGAAGATTTAAAGTCACGCGACACAATCAGACTGTTTTATATGAAGTTAACGTGCCGCTTTTCATCATGCTACTAAGTTGTTAAAACATCTCGGGAAAGTGTGCGCCGACGAGTACTTTTGCCGTCTGGAAGTCCGCTCCGCTATACGGACATTCTCGTCCATTCAATGTAGAGCGGTGACTTAAATAGGGCTGGGGTTTCTATTTAAAACGACTGGTACCCGTTCTTTTAATAAACAAAAGCACAAATTATGACATTTTGCTGCAATAAATTAACACGTTTAGTTAGTAATGCCAGATTTATTGCCATCTTTTTTTATGGGTGGAGGTTGCACAAGCAGGTCTCCCTGCTCCCTCCTCCCAAAACCCTGCAGGTTTTTAAGTGAGTGGATAGGCTTAAACATTCCATTTAAATGCATGACAATTTCTCTGTTACTATCAGTTCCAGCTGATTTCTTTATTTTACCCCCCTCCTCCCAGATACAGACTCTTAGCATCAAGACAGGCGATGATTACAGTGCACACGTCTGTTTTAGTTCATAAGTTTGCGACAAAATAATGTGCAGATGATCTGTAGTTCATATTGCACAGAAATGTATTAAAATTTCACATGTGCCGTGTTAAAAATTCTCCAGTTTCACACCTGTCATCGGGACTTATCCCACATTAAACAGCGTATGATTACACAAGATTCCTACAGTATAATATACAGTACATGTAGTCTCACTAAAACAATTCAGCTTCTATCTCACGTCGTTTCAATAAATTTTCCTCTTACCTACAAATATTCAACAAATCTAAATCTACAACTGTACAAAAGACTGAGCACTTGCAGATTTAAAATCACAAGGCATTGATGTAAGGATTTTGTTCTCCCAAAAAAGTTTTTGAATCCTTAAAGCAGGACTGTACCAACGTTCGCATGCTAAACGGGGAGAGGGGAAAATAAAGAGAAAAAAAACAAAATAAAGGAAGTGCCAGAAATTCTCACTGGACAATCACAGCGAGCAGGTTCCCTTCAGCTGTAGAAAAATACAAGTGAAAATATTTAGTATTCTTTTTCTTAGTTTTAAAAAGTCTTGAGGTCTGCATGTATAAAAAAATCTATATTCTGAGGTCTATACTGCCTGTGTTAAGTGATAAAAGGAGGTATTGAGGGAACAAAAAATAATAGAGCATAAACAGTCTTATTGGCATATACAACACACGGATAAAACAGTACAACGCATCAAATTAACGTCAGCATCTTGGCTTAAGACAAATTGTTCATGTACAAGCCTGGATTTCTCTCCTCTTGTTCATTAACTCTGCAGAAGTGTTCACAGCTCTAACTCTCAAGTTCTCTCGGGTAGTGGTCCCTTTAAGTGGAGGATTTGGAAAACTGATAAAGGTTTGCCGCCAAAAGGGTTGTGCAGAAGTCCAGCCCACGATTTCCCATCAGTTTTGTTTTTTTTTGTGTATCTTTTCCACATAGTTTTCTTTTAATATTTCCAATCACGAAGTTTGTACGTTTTCCACTGGTTTTGTGCCTCTTTATAGCCACATCCACCCTCCCACCCACACCACACACGGGAAGAAAAAGATCCCACGAACAGCAGATCGGACCTGGCCAGTCTTATTACGGTGGCATTTCTGTTAATATAAAACAATCGAGTCTTTCTTTTTTAAAAACGGAAAACAAAATCAAAATTCAAAAAAAAAAATCAGTACGTAAAGACGAGATCGGAGAAGTTAGCCTCCAGCCAGTCACCGGCGATCATTTCGCTGAGCTCGGGGGTGCAATAGTCCGGGAATTCAAAGTGTGACCCTGAGCTGCCTTCGCTGTACGAGTCCAAGTCCTTATCCACCAGCGACAGGCTGAGGTTCCCTGAGCTGAACGGCTCCAAGCTGCTGCCGTTACTGCCGGCGGGAGGCGAGTAGTTCATGCTGAAGTCTCCCAGTAAATCGTCCGTCCCTTCCTCGCCCGAGCTGCAGGAACCCGAGCGGCTGGAGCCGGGTGAGCTTGCCCTAGGCTGGGCGCACCTCCTGCTACCTTGTTTTGTTTCTGACGACTCGGCTCGACTGTTGCCCCTGCCCGACGGGCAGCCGCAGCCAGCGGCCAGTTCCTCGTACATGCTGGCCCCTTCCAGTGACTCGGCCGCCGAGCCCAGAGTCGGGCTGGCCGGCACGGCGGCCACGCTGGCCCGCCTGGGGCTCGGCTCCTCTCCTCCTCCGCCTCCGTGCAGCCTGCCCTGCAGAGCGTCCTGACTGCCCCTGCCGAAGACGCTTCTCACCGTCTTGTTACCCTTCAGGTTGCCGAAGACGAAGTCCTCGCACGGCTGCTCGCCACATGACTTACCCTGAGAGAAGGAGGAGGATCTGTGAGGTTTGATTTTGCCGCCAGCGTTGCATTTCTTCGCAGAGTGCTTGGCGCTCTTGTTCTGAGTCTTGTCGGGCGAGAGGTTGTGCTGCTGCTGTTGCTGCCTGCTCGCCTCGGTTTTGGGCTTCTTGCGGGGTCGGTACTTGTAATCGGGGTAATCAGCCATGTGCTTGAGCCGCAACCTCTCTGCCTCCCGAATGAACGGAATCTTCTCACCGTCCTTCAGCATCTTCCAGCGCTTGCCCAGCCGCTTGGAGATCTCGGCGTTGTGCATGTCAGGACTTTGCTCCATGATCTTTCTCCTTTCGATCTTCGACCACACCATGAAGGCGTTCATCGGACGCTTAATGTGACCACTCGCCGTCTTGCACCAGTCCGGGTCCCGCTCGTCCGTCCCGTCGCAAGTCGCCGAGGGGCTACAGGCAATAAACTCATTCTCCTCGCAATCCGTGGCTTCCCGGGACAAACTGCTTTCCGTCTCAATCCCTGCAGTTTGCTGAACCATCTTTCCCTCTCTCTCCTTGCTGCTGCCCGGTTAAAATGACCAGCGCTCCAGAACCGTAGAATTACTCAGACGCTGCCCTCTCCTTCCTCTCGGCAACTTTGTAGCACATCCACACGCTCTCTCCCCACACGCCTTTTTCCAAAGTTGTTGCAGCTTCTCAACTAGTTATTAGGTTTTCATATAGGGTACGTCACCTCTTAAGGATCCAATGGTTTTGCAGACCCTCCCCTGAAAGGAGGAGAGGAGAGGGGGGAAGAGAGAGAAAGAGGGAAAAATCGGTGGTTTTAACCCTTCACTCTCTTGCACGCAGTGCACCTTGGCCGTGCGACCAGCGTTACACGGAGACTTGAATATTTTTGATTCTTGTAGCTTGTCTTCTGTTACAGGTGAACCATTTAAAGCATATTCCCCGCCCCTCCACGTCCCCACCCCATCCCGCCGCACCTTCCTCTCCCTCTCTCGCACACCCAATGATCTCGGCGGGCTTCTTGAAGAAGAGCGCCTATTCAACTCAGTGCCCCGAACCAACTGGAGGTGGCGCCTCGACACTGCTCACTCCAACCTGCCGGCCCCCGCCCCCCACTTCGGCTCTCTTTGCACACCAGTGCCTTTCAAGCAGTTGCAAGCGACACTCGGAGCAGCCCTTGCAATTTGGTTCAGTTGCGCGCACAATGTCCAGTTGTGCGTTTTGAATTAAACCCAGAATGATACCTAAATTAAAAAAGGCATTGATCATGATACGATTGCCTACTAAATGCATATCCATGGGAAACTTAACTTTAGATCTTGATAGACATTGGAATGTTCCCAGTGAAGTCCTACTGATTATTTTCCACAAGACGCGTGTGTGTGTGAGTGAGTGAGAGAGAGAGAGAGAGAGAGAGAGAGATTTGAAATAAGCTCTGGTCTGGCACAGGCACCGTGGTTAAAATGCATCTTATTACGAGATACACCACCTCTGAATAACGTCGACTCCAGTGTGCAGACCAGCTTTAGAAAAGGAAGCGAGAGCCTTGTCCTCCTCCCCCACTCCGCTCGTCCTCACTCAGCTCTCTTGCCAGTTCACCCTCACAAAGGAAGGGCATACAGTTTATTTACCGTAAAGAAAGTAGCGTTTAAGCAGAGTTACGATCAGTAGTCGATTTCTAAATTTGTGGCCAGTGTAAGGAGAATGCAGGGCTTGACCAGGTGGTGTACATGTGTACGTTTCTCCTCTAGCAGAGTTTACAGTGCAACAGCTGATGTGTCGCCTACAAGGCTCGGTGGGGAACCGCTGTTGCTCCCTTTCCTGACAGTTTTCTCACAGCATTTTCAGCTGGTTCCTGACACCAGCAACTTCACGATGGTATTGGGGCAGCATTAGTGCAGTCTTCATTGCTGAATTATCTTTTATCAGGTTGAAGTTTCTTTCTTTCTTTCTTTCTTTCTTTCTTTCATTCATTCATAAACATTAATTCTGCACCTAATTTGATTGGGCCAGCAGTTTGCCACATGTAAGAAAATACCACAATTGAATGTCTATTAACTCAAAACATTCATTCTGTTTCTGTATTCTCACACACTGTCTTACATGCTGAATACCCCAGCACATTCCTGTTATTTTAACTTCATCTTGCCATTTTCTGCAATATTTTAATTTTGCTTCAATGGCTGCTTCTATCCCACTGTTATCAAACTCTCGAACTGTCTTTACCCCTTCTGCACTGAGATGAACTTGTGATGTCTGTAATTGCAACACCTTAATCAATATTCTGTTTTCTTTTTACTACCTGAATACAAATATGTATGTATGACAGATACATGGATGGGAGGTGTATGGAGGGATATGGTCCATGTGCAGGTCAGTGGAACTAAGCAGAAAATGGTTCGGCACAGCCAAGAAGGGCCAAAGGGCCTGTTTCTGTGCTGTAGTTTCTATGGTTCTATGTATGGCATGATGTCCCTAGATGACATGCAAAACAAAAATGTATCACTATATCTTGATACATGTGACAATAACTAACCAAAGAAACTCTCTCTCTCTCCCTCTCCCCCTCCCTCCTTCTTGCATTCTCTCTCTCTCTCTCTCCTCTCACCCTCTCTCACTCACCCTCTCTCTCATCAGTCCTCATTAAGGGGTCAGCAGAGGAAAGGGTGAGCAGCTTCTCCTTTCTGGATGACAACATTTCCAAAGATCTAACCTGGGCTCAACACACTGATGCGGTCATGAAGAAGGCACACCAATGGAGCTACCTCATTGGGAGTTTGGTATGTCACCAAAGACTCTTGCAAATTTCTATAAATGTACTGTGGAGAACATTCTCACTGGTTGCATTACAGCTTGCAATGATGCAGGTTGTATTGCACCAGACTGTAAGATGTTGCAGAGAGTTCTATAGTCATCTAGCTTCATCATGGGCACAGCCCTCCCTCCATCAGGGACATCTTCAAGTGGTGGTATCCATCACCAAGGACCCTGACCATCTGGGACATGCCCTCTTCTCATTACTACCATCGGGAGCTTGACAACCCACACTCCATGATTCAGAAACATCCTTTTCCCTCTGACATCAGATTTATGATTGGTCCATGAATGGATGAAAACAGTTATTTGCACTATTTATTTATTTTGCAAATTATTTTACCTTTGTATTGTGCTTCTGCCACAAAACAAACTAATTTCTTACTTAAAATAGTGATAATATATCTGAATCTGAATCCATGTATTGATTCAAGCAACACATACAAAGTGCTGGAAGAATTCAGCAGGCTAGGCAGCATCTATGGAAAAGAGTACTGTCAATGTTTCAGGCCAAGACCCTTCATCAAGACTGGAAAAAAAAGATGAGGAGTGAGACCTCCCCCGACTTTCTTACTCTGACTCCTCGGCTATTTTTTCCCAATCCTGATGAAGGGTCTCCGCCCAAAACATCAACTGTACTCTTTTCCATAGATGTTGCCTGGCCTGCTGAGTTTCTCCAGCATTTTGTGAGTGTTGCTTGGATTTCCAGCATCTACAGATTTTCTCCCATTTATTAATTTTTTTTTGCTTATAAAAAATATTCAGCTGAAAATGTGTAGAATAGATAAAGACAAAAGCACTGATTAAATGTTGATTTTTGAAAGAATATTTGCCCACATTTGTTATTTCAAAGATAGATAGTCCATTTTGTTTAGCAGTCTGATAACACAGTTCGGTCACTATTCATTGGGTTATGATCCGAAAACGTTCACCTCATTATCTCTGTTAGTGATTGACTTTATCTACTCAACAGATTGCAATGTGGGAGTTTCCATCTTGGGGTGAGGGAGTGGAAGAACTTGTAAAAAATCAACTCATACTGCAGAGGCATTAGAATTGAAGTTTCTCTTCGGTTTCCAGCATTGTGTGAGTAAAGCAAATTTTGACTTCCCTATTATAAATAATAGGTAGAATTTATTTTTATCAGTGCTTCCTATAAAGGAAAAAATATGTCTCCTTGTGTGTAAATACATAAATATAGAACACCTAGAATACGAACAGTTTATCTCTGAAGTTTATCATATGGACTAAATTACAGGAAACAAAATTAAGTTTTAAAGTTCAAGGTATTCCATATATAGTTATTAAAATATCGCTGTAAAATTCATTAAGGATAGACAGAAGTCCCTGTGTCCTTAACAAAGGCACCCAGCAAGGCTGCATCCTCAGGCCTCTACTTTTCTTGCAAAATCTCATGACTGTGTGGACTGTTTCTGCTCGGCCTCCATCTACTAGTTCAGAGAAAACACTACCATAGTGGGTGGATATCTAAGTCAGAGTACAGGAAGGAGATAGAGAGTTAGTGGCATGGTGTCCAGACAACAACTTTTCCTCAGTGCCATTGACCTCAGGAAGTGAGCAGAGTACACATCCTGTATAATATCTAACATCTCCTTTTCACTGACAATTAGCATACGAGTACCTCAAGGATGAACGCTTAACCCACTATCTCTATACTCCTGACTCTGTGGCTACGCACAGCTTAAATGCCATTTATAAATTCACAGATGACACCATTGTTGTTGGTAAAATTTCAGTTGGTATCGGAGTGAGATAGATTGGCTGATTGAGTAGTGTTACAATAACGATCTCAGCGTCTGCAAGACCAAGGAATTGATTGTAGAGTTCAGAAGGGGAAGTTGGGAGAATACACACCAGTCCTCATTGAGGGGTCAACAGTGGACAAGCAGTTTTAAGTTCCTGGATGTCAACGCATTAATGGAATTTCAAAGAAGGAACAGTGGCTATAATTTGTTAGGAGTTTCAGGAAATTTTGTATATCACAAAGACTCTTATAAATTTCTATTAATGTACAGAGGAGGACATTCTGACTGGTTGTATCACTGCCTGGTATGGAGTCTCCAATGCACATGATCACAAAAGATTGAAAGGGGTTGTAGGTGCAGCCAGCTCTATCAGAGGCACAGCCGTGGACACCATTGGGGACATCAATTGGTGGTGTGTCAAGAAAGTGGCATCCATCACTGAGAACTTTTGCTATCCAGAACTTGCCCTCTCCTCGTTACTACCAGAAGGAAGGAGGTACAAGAACCTGAAGACCCATGCTTAATGATTCAGAAACGTGTTCCTCTCCACTGCCATCGGATTTCTAAATGGTCCATCAATCCATGAACAATAACTACATTGTTATTGTTTTTTACTGCACTGTTTAATTTGTAAGTTATTGTAATTTTATGTCTTTGCACTTTACTGCTGTGGCAAAAAAAATTCATATCATACAAGACAATAATAAGCATGATTCTGATTCTCAACTCACCTACAAACAAGCTGTGTACTTTGTGTACATATGGAGAAGGCCTTTGACCTGACACGCTATTTTTGCTTATTTCTCCACAGATACTGAGTACTTCCAGACTCCTTTCTCTTTACTCCTGACTTACAATATTTGCAAAAGTTTTGTCTTTGGATGATTGACAGTGCATCTTCAGTATAGATAATGACATAAATAAATAATAATGATAAAATGGCATGACTTGCATCCTAATAGTTCATTTAACAAGCATAGCTGTGAAGTAGTAACAGTGCTATGGCTTTTCATAGCTATCTTCTGACATTTCAAGCAAAAACACAGAAAGCTGGAAGAACTCAATGAGTTAGGCCACATTTTTGGTGGCAATGTGTATAAGTTTATATTTTGGGTTAGAATGGGAGTTGGCAGTGGGGGGGGGGGAGGGGAGAGACAAGTGTTCACCCACTGGAACTATGTATAGGAAATGTTGGGCAGACATAATGTGATTAAAAATAGATGAGGTAACTTATCCCCACAGGTAACATTTCCCTGTCATAATTGCAGCTACTACTACTAAGTGTGGTACTCAGCATGTTTCACAACATGCAGCATATGGGTAAAGCAAAATCAAAATATCGGAATTAGAAAATGTAAGAAACAATTGTTGTGCATTTTTGTAGGGCCGTCACCATGTTGCATTCATACCAGAATATTCTTTGCCAGTGCTTCATTATCAAGTATTCTGTTTTTGATTTTGTATCTCAATTGGATTGGCTAACTATTCTTTTTCTCCAGGTCCCTATCGACACGTAAGAGTGGGTAAAGCCATCAAATTAAAAAAAAAAGCATATTCCTGTTCATGGATTAAATCCGGAGTCATCCTTCAGACATTCTAAATTAAGTGTGGGGGATATTTGCTGAACCATACGCTACGGAGCAGGTACAACAGAACATGCCTCTATTTGCTGGACTGTGCAGCAGAGGCAGGGAGGGAACAGAAGTGGAATTCTCCTGCTATACTGTAGGTAGTAAAGATCACAGATGAAGTTAGCTAATTGCTGTACGTGTAAAAGAATCAGAATCAGATTTAATATCACTGGCATATGTCTTGAATTTTGTTGTTAAAACTGTCATAATGTAAGAAGTGTATTTTGAGCCCAGTTTGATAGTATTTCTATCAAAGTGACTAAATCACTTTAGCATTCAAATGTAGTCACAAGTTTTCCAAGTCAACTCAAGGAATTTGGAGATAAGAATTACATTTACATGGAGCACTGCCACATGAAAGTAGCATGCATCCATCATCAAAAATCCCCATCATCCAGGCCAAAGTTCAAAGTTCAAAAAGTTCATAGTAAGTTTATTATCAAAGTATATATACGTCGCCATATACAACCCTGAGATACATTTTCTTTTGCGCATTTGCAGTAAGTAAAAGAAACACCACTATTTCAATCAAAAAATACACACACAAGATGGATAAAAAATCAATGTGTGAAAGACAACAAACTCTGCAAATGAAAAAAGAGAAAAAAATAATAATAACTAAATAATAGCAAAATATATGAAAAACATGAGATCCTTGAAAATGAGTCTAAAGGTTGTGGGAAGAGTTCAGTGTTGGGGTGAGTGAAGTTATACCCTCTAGTTCAATAGCCTGATCATTGAGATTCTCCTCTCACGGCCATGCCCTCTTCTCACTACTACTATCGGCCAAGGATTACAGAAGCCCTCGGACTCACACCACCAGGTTCAGGAATGCTTTGTACTCCTGAACTGGCATGGATAAGACCATTCACACTATTCTGACCTGATTCTATTACCGACAGAATCATTTCCACGGAATCTTTACAACTCATGTTCTCAGAATTATTTTTATTATTTTTATTTGTAGAGTTTGCCTTCTTTGCTCATTGTTTGTCAGTCTTTGCTTATGTATAGTTTTTCATAAAATTCTATTGTATTTCTTCCCCCCCCCCCCCCATAAATGTCCACAAGAAAATGAATCTCACAGTAGTATAGGGTAACACAAATGTACTTTGATAATAAAGTTACTTTGAACTTTGAACTCTGAATGACGGTAGAATGCCAGTTTCTTCCCTTTAAACTAATGTCAACAGTTGATAGATTACTACTAAGACTTTAAATATCCCATTTTCTTGATTGAATTTGCTTCCCAAACCAATAGCTTCATATTTGAAAACAATCGCAGCTACAAAAAATACAATGATCACACCCACCCACTCTCACTGACAGTCCCACCCCCTCATAGAACCCTGTCCCACACCCAAATATGACAATGTGTGAGGAAGAATAAGCATGACAAAGAACCCTAAAAGTAATGCTGTGAATAAAAAGTCTAAAAGGATTGAAAAGCGTTTCTTGCCTGGCAAAGTTAAACTAAGGCAACTCTTTGCTGACACACTTTTAGATGGTTCAATAGATCAGTAATGTTCAACCAGGATCAAATAGCTTGAGGGAGTCCAGGCTGCATTTTTAAAAAATCCACAGGGTTTCAGTTCCTCTTCTCTTTCTTGTGGTTGATTTTTGCAGGCCATTGAGCTGTGTTAAAACCACATAGGCGCTTGTATTGTTTGTGGCTTGCGAAGGACAGGTTCACACAACATAAAGGAGTCCTGCTGGGGTAAGCATGTGTATAACATCACAATGAAGTTTTACTCCCATTGTGCTTCCTACAAAGAGATTTAGCAAAGTAGTGTCTTACCTTTTCTACGGTTCAAAAATATAAATTACTGACAAAATAAAGTTCTGTTTAAAAGCAGTGACCAACTTAATAAGAAAATTACATCATTTTAATGGTTTATTTTAAAGTTTCACATTAAGTTCTTGAAGGTAAATTTACTTTTCAAGGTAACTACTTTTTACTTTTCAATTCTATCATAACAATAAGCCAAATTGAAGTTTGCATATTTTTAAAAAAGTTTTAATGTGATGCCCACATGTTTTGATATTGTGTGAGAACCATGCAAATACTGCCAAATTTCTCAAGCCATTCCCTATAAGTTCTGGCAGCTTTATTTTGGTTAGTGGCCCACCAAGCAATATCTGAACTCTGAGAGCCTGAAGGATCAGGAATTATAAATAAATACACTTGGTTAATCTTGGTTCCTTGTCCACATTGCCGGGAAATGTAGAGGAGGCTTGACCCAAAAGCAGAGCAGCAGAGATAATCCAGCATTAATTGATCAATTTAATAATAAACCAAAATAATAAGCTGTAAGAGGCCACAGAACAAGGAAGAACAGGTACTGAACACCACAGGCAACAATACCACTGAAGGCTAGGAGCAACTGGCTCAGGCAGGCTGGTTTAATGAGTGAACAAGGGCTGTTGATGAGAGCTGGGTTAAATAGGCTGCAGTGATGAATTGGAAATGAGTGGCAGGTGATTCCTGTTAGCTGGATGGAAACTCAGTGGTGCCTGACCGTGCAGGCCTGACAGTAATTCCCTCCTATGGCCAGCAGCCAACTGCCCAGGGTGATCTGGATGGGTCTGGTGGAATCCCTCTATGAGTGACGGATTCAACATGAAATTGGATGGCACCCAAAACCTCTCCTCCAGGCCACACCCTTCCCAGTCAACCAGGTACTACACATCCCGACCCCAATGACATGAATCCATCAATCAGCAATCCGTGTACAATGGACCACCTTTCACACCATCTTAAGTTCTGGAGGTATAGGCTCAGGTGGGTTGAGTGGACCATGGACAGTGGGTTTGGGACAGGATATGGAGAAGATACTGTAGGTGTTGTCCTGAGGGTCAGTGGCAGCTAGAGTCGGCAAGTGTCTGGATTGATGCAATGTGTAGTCTTGAAGGAACCAATGAACCAGGGCGAGAGCAGGGGCAGATCCTGGGTGGACAGCCAGACATGGTCCTCAGACTCGAGGAGTTTGGCTAGGTGCTGCCAGCAGTTGGCTTGGCTGCAGTAAGTTAATGTTGATGGCTGGATTGGCCCTCCTTGCTCTCTTTCAATCACTCTGGCATCGGCGAACCGGGGCCCTGGTGGGTAGGACCTCCTTCATTGGCTCTTCTGTGGGGAACAACGGGGGTTGGTAGCCCTGGATCTCTTCAAAGGGTGGCAATGGATGTGTGAATTGTAGGACAGCTCGGCACAGAGAAGATACTTCTACCACGAAGAAGGGTTAGTGGTGGCAAGGCATTACAAAAACTTCTTTATTTGCTGATTGGCTCTTTCTGACTGCCCGTTGGTCTGTGGAGGATTAGGTTGGAGGAGGTTTGTGCTGTAGGCCCTGACAGATCTGGTTCTAGAGGTCCCAGTTGACTGGGTGAGAATTCGATTGGATGGAATGATGTTCTGAGGGTTAATCTCATTTCAGCTGGGTCAAACTGTCCTGACAGGACACCTGCCTTACTGTTCTTGGATCCGGTTTGGTGCATGATGATGAAGATGAATTGCTCAAAGAAGAAAGCCCAGCATCACTGATGTGGGTTGATTTGGCAGGTCTTTTGCATGGATATGAAGATCTGGTGATCTGTCCCCATTGGGAAGAGCTCAGTGTTTCCCATCAGCCGATGTCTACATTCCTCCAAGGCCCATTTAATCACAAGTAGCTCCCTGTCTCCTACTCCACAATGGTGTAGTGTGGAGGTGAATTTGTATGAGAAGGCAGTACAAAGGTGTGTCTTGCCATCTGCTCCTAGCTGGGAGGTGAAGGCTCCAGGGCACACGTCAGCTTTGTCCACCTCTGCCACAAAAGGTCGGGAGGGTTTCGGATAGCAGAGAACGGGAGCGGTGGTGAAACGTATTTTGAGCTTCTCGAAAGCGTGCTCTGCAGCAGCAGACCAGGTTGTCCAGGAGGTGAGTGAGAGGAGTGGCTGTAGTTACCAATGCAATAATTGTAGAGGATTGAGAAGCCCAAAAAGAGCTGTAGCTTTTTCAGCAAGCATAGCCAGGGGCATTTCTCTGGGTCCACGGTTATGCCCTGGGGTGAAAGGATGTAACACTGGAAGGAAATGACTCAGGTGTTGAACTAGAAATTTCTAACTTGCAATAGAGCTGGTTTCTGAGGACATGCTGAAGGACTGAACAGACATGGCAGATGTGGTCTTGGGGTCGTTTGAGAAGATGAGGATGTCATTGAGGGAGACGTACATATACCTGTGTAGTATGTTTAGGAGGATTTCATTAATGAATGACTGTAAAATGGCAGGACTTCGGAAAGTCCGAAAGGCATCACCAAGTATTTGTAGTGGCCAGTGGGTACTATAAATGCTGTCTTCCACTTATCCCCCCAGAAGATGCAGATCAGGTTGTACACGCTCCGTAGGTCCAGTTTGGTGAAAAATTGGGCCCCTCAAGGTGTTTTGAATGTGCTACCCATCCAGGGGGAAAGGGTAATGATTCTTAATAGTCCATGTTAGTCAATGCAGGAACTCCATCTTTCTTTTTGACAAAGAAGAATCCTGCGCTGGCTGGGGACTGGGATGGTCAAATGAAACCTTGCTGTAGTACTTCCATGATGTAATCATTCATGGCTTGGGTCTCAGGAAGGGAGAGGGAGATGACCTTGGCGAGGGGAGGTGCCCAGGAGGAGGTTGATTGTGCAGACATGTGGTCTTTGAGGCTGGAAAGTGCTGGCTTCCCTCTTAATGAGGGCAATGGCAAGGTCGTCGCTTTCCTGTGGGAGTTTAGTGAGATCGAGAATTTTGTCCATCTCCACAGATTTTTGGTGTGAAGTCAACTGAAGTTGCAGGCAGGTGGTCCAGTGGGTAGGTCCCCAATTCAGCAGTGAGCTAGGTGACTAGGCGAAATGAAGGTTGTGAGTGAGAAGCCAGAGGTAACCGAAGATAAGAGGAGTGTTGAGTGAGTTGATCAGGAGGAATTGGATGGACTGACAGTGCTCTCCAATGCTGATGTGCTCTCCGATGCTCACAGGCATGCACTGATCATCCCAGACCCCAAGGGCATTTTTCAATGGCTGTGATGGAGAATGGCTGAGAAATAGGCTTGGTAGGAAGTCCAATGTCCAGTGCAGGAAGTTGCCTGTTGCACCAGAATCCACCAGAGCCTCCTGTGTGCATAGAGCTGCTGCATTGTGGAGGAGGACAAAGATAGTGAGTCAGGCTAGAGTGCTGGAACGAGAGGCTGGAGGGAGCTTACTAGATAGAAGGCCCCCTCATCTCTATCTGCTAGTGCTGTTTCCCGGATGCAGTGGACACTTTATGTGCTTGTGATCGACTGCTCTGTAGTAGGCATACAAGTTATTTCTCCACTCTTGGGCCATTAGGCGAACTCTCCTTAGCTGCCTGGACTCTGGAAACATTTTTGAGCAGGGGCCTACAGCCTGAAGTGGCTCTGGAAATGGAATTGGGGGTCTGGCTGATGATCTGTCATGTCGTTCCATAAGACAATTGTCAATATGGTGGGCCAATGTGATGAGGATTTTGAGGTCGGTGGGCATCTCCTCGCTAGACAGCACATCATTCAAGCACTTCAAGAGGTTGCGGTGGTAACGGGCCAGCAGCACTTCAGCATTCCTGCAGCATTCCACCACAAGGGTCCTGAATTCCATGGTGTAATCCAGCACTGAGCATGAACCTTGACACAAGCAATGTATCTGATCTGCCCACCCTTCCACTTACCGGATGGTAGAAAACACGGCACAGCTCAGTGGTGAAATCCTCTTACCTGTTGCAATTGGGTGCCTTATTACCCCAGTTAGTGACGGCCCAGATCAGAATTCGTCCAGTCAAGAGAGAGATGATGAAGGCAATCTTGGCTTGGTCTGCAGAATTCAGAGATGGCTGGATCTCGAAGTACAAGACACTCAAGGACAGGAAGGAAGTTGCAGTATAGGGTTGGGGATCCATCGAGGCACTTGGGCACTGGAATCTGCAGTTCCGATGGAGAAGGTTGGCTCGTGCAGTGCTGCTGTATCAAGACGGAGAGTTGCTGGTTGAGAATGGTAAGCAGATGGTCGATGGTTTCCTGCTGCCTCTGTACCGTGTGTTCATGTTGACAGATATGTTTCTTTAGGCAAGAAAACTCATCCTGTTGGGAAATGTAGAGGGGGCCTGACCACAAAACAAAGGAGCAGAAACAAATTAGAGGTGAGGGATAATTTTAATAATAAACTACAAAATAATAAGCCACGAGGAGCTACAAGAGAGAGCAGATACTAAACACCACAGGCAACAAGGTAATTGAAGGCTAGGAACAGTTAGTTGAGGCTGGCTGGTTTAATGAGTGAACAAGGGCTGGAGATGCGAGCTGGGTTTAAATAGGCTGCGGGTGATGAGTTGGAAATGAGTGGCAGATTGTTCCTGTTAGTTGGTGGAGACTGCCAGTACAGACCTGACATATATTGCTAATTACACTCTGATTCATTAGTGGCAGCCAATATGAGAAATACAAAAAACATGATTGAGTACCTGCTCAACATATTGTTGCTGCATTTGCAAAGCTTTCTCTCTTATTTGAAGGAATCGACAGAACATACTTAAAATAAGTTTCATATTGGAATTTTCAAATAACAGCTAGATCATGCCAAAACAATTGAATCTGATTTCTGTCTCACTGTACTTTCTTGATTCTCTTAAAGGCAGTAATTCTTGACGATGCATGATTCCTCAAAATCTGGTAATCCTGTGACATCTTGCCCAATTCTTATACAAAATTTTATTCTAACTCAATGGATGGAAAACTGATTGGATTTAATTAACCATCTGGTTTATTTCTCATACAATTTTTCTCTTCATCCACCACAATTTATGATAATGTCGGCAGGTGAGTAACATGGCTATGGGAAATCTTTAATCCAATTTCCAACCAGTAAGGTCAAAAGATTTTGAGCTTAGTAAATTGAACAGAATGGAGGTATTGGAAGAAAGGAAAATATTGTTAAAAAAGTATATTCTCCATCAGGAGTCAATGGATACAGTCAGAAACAGTGGTTTAGCTGAGTTTTTCTTTTGTGCACAATGCTTAAGACACCTAGTGAAAAAATTGTACCCTTTCTATTGTGTTTTTAAAATCAATTAAACCCGCACCGATCCGTGACTTTCTGATATGTATGGTTAAGTACCTTACACAGTGTGTTTTCCTGCCCAACCATCAGTCACCCACCAGATAAGTTGGTTTCACGCTGCAATGATTTGCACTCATGACTTTATAAGTTAACAGGAAGCCTGATGACAAATTAATTACATGTAAACTACCAATTTCCTCTGTTCCAGCCACCCCTCCTATTTCTTATCCATTGTAGTTTAAAAGGTAGACAGTTCCTTCAGGTTTACACTTGTAACATGTGCAAACATAATGACTTTAAACCAGTAAATCATATTAAATAAATAGAAAGCAAGTATGAGGTGAAGCTGTTGTCCTTGTAGGAGAGAAAATGGTTTAGAGGTATTAGGCTGATATAAGGAATCAAGTTTTTGTTTACACAAGTAAGTTTTCAAGGTGGAGTAGAAGATGCCAGTACTGAAATTGCTCAAGAGGAAGTTGATACTAATGGAATGTCCAGGGAGAGATAGGCTAGGTGGTTTGAATAATCTCCTTCATTTCTGCTTACAGTATCTCGGTGTTCTTTACATAAAGATAGCAAAAAGACATGGTTCAAGCTAAGTTACTCTGTTGTCAGAGTACATAAAGTCTTCCTGCACTGGATGGTCAATTTAAAACCTATCCTAAGTCATTAGATTTAAATTCATGTTGTGAAAACAGTCTCATTCAGAAACCTGATGGTCTCATCTGACAGGCCAGGCAACAGTAGGCTGGAAATTGGATACCTAGAGGACTTAAACTTGCTTGGGGCAAAGGTGAGTGCAGAAAGCTTTAGGATCTAATTCAGTTTAGATATGCAGATTCAATTTCCTGAGTACAGACTGGGTGAAAGACATTAACACATCAGTTGATTAGAAATGACAAATCAACAAAAGTAAGACAAACATCAGGTGTCAAAAGCAAATGCAAGTGAAGTTATGTTGCTGCAGTTGTTATCAAATTATTCAATTAGGTGTCAACAATTCACTTGTACAGAAATGTTTACACTGGCAGTTGGTCAGTAAAATAGTTTGCAGTATCAAATGCACACAGGAAGTGGTGTCCTGGAGTTAAATATGTGACAATATCATAAAGCTATCAGTATGACATAATCGAGCTTTAACCTCACACTCACTGTCTGAAATATGAGACTCACCGTTGGTCGGAGTTGACCATGAATGTTGAGTCCCAGCTGTCGGTATAATGCGCAAGCCAGGGCAATACAACATGGACAGCAAGCTGCTGCCTATGTAGCAGGCTACCTTTTTCCACACAGATGATAGATCCAAAGGATACAGTTTGGCATCAGCGGCATCGCAGGAGTTGCCAGTCAGTATTGGACTCAATGTAGGACTACCTTAGGGACTCCAGCTCCAGATCTTTCTTCAGGATTTACTCCGGAAGCCTTCTCCTTTGAGTGGGTATCGCTGCAAGGCAGCAGATGTTTGAGATTCGAGTTTTCCTTCTCCTAGTTGAGCTGCCAACTGCGGTTGACAAGCCCCATCTGCCCGAAACAAATGGTTATGAGGTGCCAGTAGATGGCCTTTTCCCCCTGTCCTGTCAGTAGAGGCAAACCTGCTGGACTTATGAAGACACATGCGAAGGTCAGGAGCTGGACTTGGTTGTCTGAGGATATTTGAGACGATCCCCATTGTGAGCACTTAATAGGTAGTGGGAGCTTATCTCCACTACCGCCCATGGCGTAAACAACCTTAAGGAACCAAATGTGATATAAATATATAATATTATAAACCAAATATAATATAAATATAATGAAATATGATCAAAAGTAGTTTAGAAATGCAGCAATATTTTTCGTAAATAGAAATGGAGTCACGAGGAGCATCTTGAATCTTTTAAATTGTGTCACCTGGCGACTCCTCCCATGCTATTATTGGCATAATATTAAAAAAAAGAGTAGGGTGGGGGAGGGCAGGGGGATGTTGAAGTACTAGCGTACTGTGCAATCTCTAAATAAGTACACACCAAGTCTGCAAGGCATCGCAAAGCTGTGGCTCCCGAGCTTTTCAAAGTCAGCTAGGGAGTTAAAGTGTAAATGAATTGTAAATTAAAGATTACCAAAAATGTATGCCTTCAAATGATATGGATAACAACAGGGACATATGAAACAACCACAATGATCTGTCTGTCATGTGAGTCAACCTAAGAGGAGCTGAAATTGTCAAATGTGCCAACAGATTATAATGCACTGGCTGGTTTCCTCTGAACACTTTGCTGTTTCTGTGAAGTGATCTGAACAAGTACAACTTAGATGATGGAATGTATGTATAATGAATATTATTTGTTGCTGTTTCATTGCATGTAAGATTATGGATTAAGGCATAAAGGTTTGATGAGCAATTTGGAAATGAAAGTAAGTTTAACAAAATATGCAGAGCTTTAAATCAAATTATGTTATTTTCCCAATTTTCTTTGCCAGATCTTCACCACATAATTCTACATTTGCAACTGCAATGTTTAGTTTGTTTATTTCTCAGGCAGCTTTCTTCAAAACAGTGGAAAGTAGAGTGGGAGTGAGTTCTGAGTGCATGCTCAATAAGGAGTGTGATGGTGCAATGAAGAAGCGGAATTGTGAAGGCAGATTAACACAGATACAAGGTATTACAGAATCACAGAAAACCTACAGCATAATACAGGCCCTTCGGCCACAATGCTGTGCCGAACATGTACTTACTTTAGAAATTACTTAAGGTTAACCGTAGCCCTCTATTTTTCTCAGTTCCATGTACCTATCCAGGAGTCTCTTAAAAGACCCTATTATATCCGCCTCCACCACCATCACCAGCAGCCCATTCCACACTCATCACTCTCTGCATAAAAAACCTACCCCTGACATATCCTCTGTACCTATTTCCAAGCACCTTAAAACTGTGGCCTCTCGTGTTAGCCATTTCAGCCCTGGGAAAAAGCCTCTGACTATCCACACGATCAATGCCTCTCATTATCTTATACACCTCTATCAGGTCACCTCTCATCCTCCGTCGCTCCAAGGAGAAAAGGCCGAGTTTACTCAACCTATTCCCATAAGGCATGCTCCCCAATCCAGGCAACATCCTTGTGACTCTCCTCTGCACCCTTTCTATAGTTTCCACAAGCTTCATGTAGTGAGGTGACCAGAACTGAGCACAGTACTCCAAGTGGGGTCTGACCAGGGTCCTATATAACTGTAACATCACCTCTCGGCTCTTGAACTCAATCCTACGGTTGATGAAGGCCAATGCACCGTATGCCTTCTTAACAACAGAGTCAACCTGCGCAGCAGGTTTGAGTGTCCTATGGACTCAGACCCCAAGATCCCTCTGATCCTCCAAACTGCCAAGAGGCTTACCATTAATACTACATTCTGCCATCATATTTGACCTACCAAAATGAACCACCTCACACTTACTTGGGTTGAACTCCTTCTGCCACTTCTCAGCCCAGCTTTGCATCCTATCAATGTCCTGCTGTAACCTCTGACAGCCCTCCACACTATCCACAACACCCCCAACCTTTGTGTCATCAGTAAATTTACTAACCCATCCCTCCACTTCCTCATCCAGGTCATTTATAAAAATCACGAAGAGAAGGGTTCCCACAACAGATCCCTGAGGCACACCACTAGTCACTGACCCCCATGCAGAATATGACCCATCTACAATGACTCTTTGCCTTCTGTGGTCAAGCCAATTCTGGATCCACAAAGCAAGGACCCCTTGGTTCCCATGCCTCCTTACTTTCTCAATAAGCTTTGCATGGAGTACCTTATCAAATGCCTTGCTGAAATCTATATACACTACATCTACTGCTCTACCTTCATCAATGTGTTTAGTCACATCCTCAAAAACTTCAACCATGTTCGTAAGACATGACCTGCCTTTGAAAAAGCCATGCTGACTATTCCTAATCATATTATGCCTTTCCAAATGTTCATAAATCCTGCCTCTCAGGATCTTCTCCATCAACTTACTAACCACTGAAGTTAGACTCACTGGGCTATCTTTACTCCCTTTCTTGAATAAGGGAACAGTATCTGCAAACCTCCAATCCTCCAGAACCTCCCCATCCCCATTGATGAAGCAAAGATCATTACCAGAGGCTCAGCAATCTCCTCCCTCACTTCATACAGTGGCCTGGGGGTATATCTTGACCAGTCCCGGTGACCTATCCAACTTGATGCTTTCCAAAAGCTCCAGCACATCCTCCTTCTTAATGTCTATATTTTCAAGCTTTTCAGTCCACTGTAAGTCATCCCTACAATTGCCAAGGTCCTTTCCCGTAGTGAATGCTGAAGCAAAGTATTCATTAAGTACCTCTGCTACCTCCCCTGGTTCCGTACACACCTTTCCACTGTCACACTTGCTTGGTCCTATTCGCTCACGTCTTATCCTCTTGCTCTTCACATACTTGCAGAATGCCTTGGGGTTTTCCTTAATCCTGTTCGCTAAGCCTTCTCATGGTCCCTTCTGGCTCTCCTAATTTCATTCTTAAGCTCCATTCTGCTAGCCTTATAATTTTCTAGATCTCTATCATTACCTAGTTTTTTGAACTAGTAAGCTTTTCTCTTCTTCACTAGATTTTCAACAGCCTTTGTACACCTTGGTTCCTGTACCCTACCATCCTTTCCCTGTTTCATTGGAACGTACCTACGCAGAACACCGCACAAATATCCCCTGAATATTTGCCACATTTCTTCTGTATGTTTCCCTGTGAACATCTGTTTCCAATTTATGCTTCCAAATTCCTGCCTGATAGCCTCATATTTCCCCTTACTCCAATTAAATGCTTTCCTTACCTGTCTGTTCCTATCCTTCTCCAATGCTGTGGTAAAGGAGATAGAATTGTGATCACTATTTCCAAAATGCTCTCCCACTGAGAGACCTGACACCTGACCGGGTTCATTTCCCAATACCAGATCAAATACAACCTCTGCTCTTGTAGGCTTATATACATATTGTGTCAGGAAACCTTCCTGAACACACCTAACAGACTCCACCCCATCTAAACCCTTTGCTCTAGGGAGATGCCAATCAATTGAGGATAAAAGGGAAGCCTTTTAGGACTGAGATTAGGAAAAACTTCTTCACACAGAGAGTGGTGAATCTGTGGAATTCTCTGCCACAGGAAACAGTTGAGGCCAGTTCATTGGCTATATTTAAGTGGGAGTTAGATATGGCCCTTGTGGCTAAAGGGATCGGGGGTATGGAGAGAAGGCAGGCACAGGGTTTTGAGTTGGATGATCAGCCATGATCATACTGAATGGCGGTGCAGGCTCGAAGGGCCGAATGGCCTACTCACGCACTTATTTTCTATGTTTCTATGTTTCTAATATTAGGGAAATTAAAATCTCCCATCACGACAACCCTGTCATACTTGCACCGTTCCAGAATCTGTCTCCCTATCTGTTCCTCGATGTCCCTGTCACTATTGGGTGGTCTATAAAAAACACCTTACTGTTTCTAACTTCCACCCACAGAGGCTCCATAGACAATCCCTCCATGACTTCCTCCTTTTCTGCAGCTGTGACACTATCTCTGATCAGCAGTGCCACGCCCTCACCTCTTTTGCCTCCCTCCCTGTCCTTCTGGAACATCTAAAGCCTTATCTAAAGGATCATAAAGGAAAGTGTTAGAGGAAATATGCCTGCAGAAGGAGTTGAAGGACAAATATTCATTCATTCCTTGGATTTTACACCAATAAATGCAAAAATCCAAGACATTGCTGGAGCCTCATGCTTCGAGTATGTTACTTAATATTGATTTCAAACCTTGTGGACTCTCTAAAATCAGATCTAGCAAAGATATGAATCGTCGTCAAGTGTTATTGCTCCTTCATGTTGGGCAATATTTGGAAAAAGCAATGAATGTAGCAATGAGACAGAGAGTACACTCAGTGGGAGATGTCAATGCAGCTGCACCATTGGCAGAGATCTCAGAATATCTGTAACAGAAAGTAAGTGAACCTACATGATGGAAAAATCTTCCTGGCCCCAATCTCACAAATCTTATGTGTCAACTACCTATTCATTGGTAGAAGTAAACTTTGCACAGTGTTTGTGAAGAATATGCCCCATCTTCACATGTGTGTCTGGCATAACAATTCAAAGACAAGTTTACTGTCATATACACAAGAACTTGTGTGAACAGGTGCAATGAAAAACTTACTCTACAGCAGCATACAGGCATATAGCATTATATAAGCAGCAGTCACATGAAAAAACATAAATTGCACAGTTTTCAATAAGTTGTGCTAAGTGCAATAGGCTCAGATCTGTCTCTGATAATTGGGCACTTCAGAGATGAGATTAGAAGTGGGAGTGTCTTACAATGAACGCACTATGTTCATTTCCATTCACTACTCCTTAACAAGTGAAGAAGCCCTTGCCTCCATGCAGCAAGATCTAAATGGAGTCCAGCATATATCAATGAGCTGCAGTTAACATTCACACCACAGAAGTGCTAGTAAATGGTTGTTTCCAGAAGAGGGACATTTTAACCATCTTTTCTTTGAAGTTCAATGGGATTATCTTCACTGAACCCTAACTATCAACATCCTTGCTTACAAGTACTACGGCTCCTAAAACAGGTCCAAATCTGGGTATTGGTTGGTGAGTGAGTGAGAAGTTTACAACACTTCCAGTGCACAAGTCGGGAGTGTGCTGGAATGATCTCTGTGATGAAAGAGGAGAGTTCCAACCCACTTGTAGTTTTCCGCACAAAACAAAGTGAGGAGTTTTATGTTCTATGAAACCTGTAACACATTTTATTAAACTCCAAAGCCTAAACACAAGAGCATGCTAAAAAATCTCTCTAGAGGGAGAGAAAATGCAGAAAAACTGAGGTGCAAAGGGACTTGGGAGTCCTTGTGCAGGATTCCCTAAAGGTTAATTTGCAGATTGAGTCCGTGGTGAGGAAGGCAAATGTAATGTTAGCATTCATTTCAAGAGGACTAGAATATAAAAGCAAGGATATAATGTTGAAACTTTATAAAGCACTGCTGAGGCTTCACGTGGAGTATTGTGAGCAGGTTTTGGGCCCCTTATCATAGAAAGGATGTGCTGAAACTGAAGAGGGTTCAAAGGAGGTTCATGAAAATTATTCCAGGATTGAATGGCTTGTCATATGACGAGCATTTGCTGGCTCTGGGCCTGTATTCACTAGAATTAAGAAGAATAAGGGGTGATCTCAGGTTGAAGGAGCTCATATTGCATCTGGGTCACCTCCAACCTAACATCATGATGTTTCTATGGTGGGAGAGTCCAAGGTCAGAGGACACAGCCTCAGAATAGAGTGTCATCCATTTAGAACAGAGATGAGGAGGAATTTCTTTAGCTAGAGAGTGATGAATCTGTGGAGGCCAAGTTTTTATGTATATCTAAGGCAGAGGTTGATGGATTCTTCATTGGTCAGGGTATGAAGGAATATGGGGAGAAGGCAGGAGATAGGGGCTGGTCTGAGAGGAAAATTGGATCAGCCTTGATGAAATGGCAGAGCAGACTCAATGGGCCAAATGGCCTAACTTTGCTCCTATATCTTATGGTCTAAAACTCTTTACATAAAAATGTCAGTACATCAGACCAGCCTCCTAAAGTAAAACCCCAACTTGGTGGTTGTGAATTATGTACACTTCTCCCAATTATGCTACCCTACATATTCAAGAGATATGATACCTCTCTTCATTCCTAAATATTCATTACTTTCAACGCAGATGTACAGATATTGCAGAGTTTACCATGAACAAAACCATTACTGTAATTTAACTAGGCTTTCAAGTGGCTCTTTATAAATCCACAATCTTTACCAGCAAGGAGGACCATGGCTTTCAATACATGTTTAAAACCCCACCTACAGGTTGCCCACCATTTGACTTGGAGAAATCATGACCTTCTTCATGATGCTGAGTCTAAATCTGGGGACTTCCTCCTAACAGCATTATCAAAACCCGAAGTTCAAAGTAAATTTATTATCAAAGTTCATGTATGTCACCATATACAACCTCAGAATTAAAATTCTTGTGGGAAGCAAATGCTAGAACTAATAGAATCAATGAAAGATTGCACTCAATACGATAGACAAACAACTGATGTGCAAAAGACAACAAACTGCAAATATAAAAAGAAAAAACAAAAGAAAAGGAAAAATAATAATAATACACTAAAACAAAAGCTTGGTGTGTACAAAGCCTGATTAAATAGATACATGAAATGCACCAGATGAAGAAAACAGAATTATCAGCTGAGAGAAAATGAAAAAGATTTATTCAGGACATTGAAACTAAATTCAATGCACCAAAATGTCACCAACCCCAGAACAGATTTACCAACAAACACAGAGATAGTGAACTTTTGGTCTAATATCTGGTCAAAGAAGGTGATGCCCAATCAAGGAGCAAGCTGAATTAGGGAGGAAAAAGAGTGCATACACACAATTGAAGAAATGCAGATATCTGAAGTTACAATGGATATGCTGAAAGAGGTGAAAAAAAAATACTGGAAAAGTACTGGGAGTGATAATATTCATAATTATTGTCATTAAAAACTTACTTGTCTTCATCCATAACTATTAATACATATCAACAATTTTCTTAAAAATCCTGAAAAAGTGCCTGAATTTTTGACAGAAGGTAAAACATATCTTTTACCTAAAGGGGAAATCACAAAAGATCCATCAAAATATCATCCTTTTACTTGTTTACAAACCATATATAAAATTGTAACATCATGTATCTCTCAACTAATCACAGCTCACTTAGATAACCACAATATACTCACAGAAGAGCAGAAAGGATGCCATAAGGGTACAGAAGAACGTAAAGTACAACTGATAATAGATTTCATAATTCTAAATCAAGCCCAGTGGTTAAGCAGAGATCTTTCATGTTGCTATATTGACTACCAAAAGGCATTTGACTCTGTCCTACACTCATGGTTAATGGAAGTTCTTAATATATATAAATTACTTTACAATACTTGTAAAGCTCCTGCAACATCTGATGAAGCATTGGTGTACTGTAACCACCCTATCTATTAACAAACAAAACTGAACAACCGCCGTTATCAAAATAAACAGGCATTTTCCAAGGTGACTTTCTAAGCCCACTATGGTTCTGTCTAGCTTTAAACCCACTTTCTACTTTACTGAATCAGATGAAAAATTGTAATCAAATCAGAAACAATGAAATGAACTGTATTTTAACACACTTTTTATACATGAATGAGTTGAAATTATATGCTCCTTCAACAGTTAAGCTAAAAGAATTAATTCAAATAGTAGAACTATTTTCTAAAGATATAAACATGAATGTTGAACTGGATAAATGCAGAACATTAAGCATAAAGAAAGGTGCAATAGAGCTAATAGAATACAAAACAGAGTGGCAGGATACCATAAAACCAATGGATGAATACGAAACATACAAGTATCTGGGATATCAACAAAGCTAAAAACCAGATCATAGTGTGATAAAGGAAAAAGTTTCACAGCATTTACTTTAAGGCTTAAGAAAATCTGCCAAACAGATATAACAAAAGCAATAAACACTTTGGCTATACCTATATTAATGTATTCTTTTGGCATAATATCTTGGTCTGAAACAGATCTGGGAAATTTACATAGAAAAATAAGAAGCAAAATGACTAATTTCAGAAAACCTTATGTACATTCAAATGCATTTAGATTAACACTGCTTAGGACAGAATGGGAAGAGGAATAACAAACATTAAAATCTACACAAGTCAGATAAAACTTCTGAGGATATACTTCCATCAACAAAAACAAGAATCAGCACCCCATACAAGCATATGCAATTCTGATAAGTATACATCATTAAACTTAAATGAGACCACAACCCAGAAAATAGACATGATCACTATCGAAGAAAAAGTTAACCAATGGAAGAGCATGACCCTCCATGGAAGACATCTTCACAATCTGAGCAGACTAGATGTCAACAAGGAAGCATTGAATGCCTGGCTCAGAGTGGGAGACCTCTTCCCAGAAACAGAAGGGTTCCTTGTGGCAGTACAGGACCAGGTAGGTAACACAGAAAATTATCAAAAATACTTAACAAAAGACCAACAAATCCAAGATGATAAATGTAGAAAATTCCGAGAAAAAACAGAAACAATCTAACACATTACAGGATCCTGTAGCAGTTTAACTCAGTCTGATTACTTACACAGGCACAATCAAGTGGCAAACATCATTCATCAAAAACTTGCTTTAAAATGTAAGCTCATAAGTGAAATTATACCCTACTATAAATACAAGACTCGTCCAGTTTTAGAGTCAGAATAGCACAAATTATATTATGACCCATCCATTAATACAGATACGCAATCCATAATAACCATCCGGATATAAAAATGCAGGATAAACGAGCAAGAACAACTTAATTAATAGATATAGCCATTCCAAATACACACAACGTACAGAAATCAATAAGTGAAAATGCACCAGAAATGTGCTGAATTAAAAGAGGAAATTGGAAGACAATAGAGCATGAAAAGGTATACATTGTCCCAATATTAATATCTACAACTGGGGTCATTCCAAAATCACCACACAATAGCATTAAACAATTAGGGCTACCTGGCAATATATATGTAAATCTTCAGAAAGCCACAATACTAAACACCACTAAAGTAGTCTGAAAGTTCCTAGCAATTGAGAAATGTGTGTGCTTGGCTATACCTGTATCTCAGGTTTTATCAGCTTGAGCTGAGAAAAAATAAATTGCAATAATAATAATAATAAATAAATAAGCAATAAAGATTAAGAACATGAGATAAAGAGTACTTGAAAGTGAATCCATAGTTTGTTGGAACAATTCAATGATGGGATGAGTGAAATTGAATGAAGTTATCCCCTTTGGTTCAAGAGCCTGATGGTTGAGGGGTAATAATTGTTTCTGAAATGAGTGGTGTGGGTCCTGAGGCTCCTGTACCTTCTTCCTGATGGCAGCAGTGAGAAGAGAGCATGGCCTGGATGGTGGGGCCCCTTGATGATGCTCTCCTGTGACAGTACTCCATGTAAATATTCTCAAAGATGGTGAGGGATTTACTTGTGATGGCTGTATCCGTTACTTTTTTGTAAACTTTTCCATTCCAAGACATTGGTGTTTCCAAACCAGGCCATGATGGAACCAGTCAATATGCTCTCCACCACACACCTATGAAGTTTGTCAAAGTTTTAGGTGACATGCCAAGTCTTTGTAAACTTCAAAGAAAGTAGAGGTGCTCCTGTGCTTTCATTGTAATGGCACTTACATTCTGGATCCAGGATAGATCATCTGAAGTGATAACACTGAGGAATTTAAAGGTGCTGATCCTCCCTACCTCTAATCCTCTGATGAGGACTCTCTGATTTCCTGCTGAATCAGCCTCTTCGTCTTGCTGACGTTATGTGGCACAACTCAGCCAGATTTTCAATATGCTGATTTGTCACGGTCAATGAAGGTGGTGTTGTCAGCTAACTTAAATATGGTATTGGAGCTCACAATCATAAGTATAAAGTGAGTAGAGCATGGGGCTAAGCACACAGACTTGTCCTGCACCTGTGCTGATGGAGATGGCGGAGGAGATGTTATTGCCAATTTGAACTAATTGCACATACAAGTGAGGAAATCAAGTATGCAGCTGCTCAAGGTGGTATTGAGGCTGAGGTCCTGAAGCATTTTGATGAGTTTTGAGGGGATGATAGTATTGAATGAAGAGCATCCTGATATAGACATCTTTTTGTCCAGGTGTTCCAATGATTGAGTGAAGAGCTAATGCAATGACATCTGCTGTTGATTTGTTGTGATGGTAGACAAACTGGAATAGATTTGAGTCATCTCTAAGGCAGGATTTGACATTTTTTATTGCCAACCACTCAAAACACTTCGTTACAGTGGATTTAAGTGCTACTAGAGGATTGTCATTCAGCTGGCTTACCACATTCTTCTTAGACACTGGTATAATTGAAGCAGATGGCATTATCTTTACCAGAAGGGCTGTAACAGTTCAAGAAGTCAGCTCACTACCATCTTCTCAGGGGTAGTTATACCATAAGACCATGAGATATAGGAGCAGAATTAGGCCACTTGGCCATCGAGTCTGCTATGCCATTTCATCATGGCTGATCCATTTTCCCTCTCGGTCCTAATCTCATGCCTTCTCTTCATATCCCTTCATACCCTGACTAATCAAGAATCCTCTTGCCTCTGACTTAAATATACCCAATGAATTGGCCTCCACAGCTGCCTGTGGCCACAAATTCCACTGATTCTCTACTCTCTAGCTAAATAAATCCCTCCTCATCTCTGTTCTAAAAGGACACCCCTCTACTCTGAGGCTGTGTGCTCTGATCTTAGATTCCCCACCATAGGAAATATCCTCTCCACATCCTTCCTCATCACCCACTCAACCTTCAAATAAACCTTTAAGGAATTCTGCATGAGGACTCCCAAATCCATTTGCACCTCAGATTTTGGAATTTTCTCTCTGTTTAGAAATAGTTGATCCTTTTATTTCTCATTCCAAAGTGCATGACTGTACACTTCCCAACACTGTATTCCATCTGCTACTTTATTGCCCATTCTCCTAATTTGTCTAAATCCTTCTGTAGCCTCTCTACTTCCTCAAAACTACCTACCCCTCCACTTAGCTTTGTATCATCTGCAAAACTTGGCCACAAAACCATCAATTCTGTCATCCAAGTCATTGACATATGACATAAAAAGAAGTGGTCCTATCACAGCCGCCTGTGGAACATCACTAGTCACCAGCAGCCACCAGAAAAAGTCCCCTTTATTCCTACTCCTTGCCTCTTGCCAATCAGCCAATGCTTTAACCTTGCTAGTATCTTTCCTGTAATACTATGGACTCATAGCTTGTTAAGCAGCCTCCACCAATTCTCCTTTGTCTATCCTGCTTATTATTTCTTCAAATAATTCTAACAGATCTGTTGGGCAAGATTTCCCCTTGAAGAAACCATGCTGAACGAGGCCTATTTTATCATGTGCTTCCAAGTACCTTGAAACTACATCCTTAAGAATTGACTTCAACACCTTCCCAATCACTGAAGTCAGACTAACTGCCCTATCATTTCCTTTCTTTTGCCTCTCTCCCTGCTTGAAGAGTAGAGTGACATTTTCAATTTTCTATTCCTCTGGAACCATGCCAGTTAACTGATTCCTGAAAAATCATTACTAATATTTCCCCAATCACTTCAGCCACATTTTCAGGACCCTAATGTGTACACTATCTGGTCCAGGCAACTTATTTACCTTCAGACCTTTCAGATTCTCAAGCACATTTTTTCCAGTAATGGCAACGTCACACATTTCTGCCCCCGACACTCTCGAACCTCTGGCATACTGCTGGTGTCTTCTATAGTGAAGACTGGTGCAAAATACTTATTCAGTTCATCTGCTATTTCTTGTCCCCCATTACTACCTCTTCAGCTTCATTTTTCAGCAGTCTCATATCTAGTTTCGGCTCTCTTTTTCACTTTATGTATCTGAGGAAACTTATGGTATCCTCTTTAATATTATTGGCTAGCTTATCTTCATAGTCAATCTTATTCTTCTTTATGATTTTCTTAGTTGCCTTCTGTTGGGTTTTAAAAGTTTCCCAATCTGCTAACTTTCCAATAATTTTTGCTCTATTGTATGCCCTCTCTCCTTAGCTTTTATGTTGGCTTTGACTTCTCTTGTCAGCCACGGCTGCCTCATCCTGCCTTTAGAATTAGAGTTGGGCAATAAATTATGTCAGATACCCAAAAATTGGATTTAAATGATCTACCTATCTATCTTTGGAGTTAACTCTTATTTGTTTCTAAATTACTCTTCTGAAAATACAAATTGTATCTTAGTTTACTATCTTAGCCATGATGATCTTAGAGAACAGGGTATCAATGCAGCCAGCTGCTGTCTCGCTTTTTCATCCACAGACTTTCAATGTCAACAAGGATCACAAAATAGGGACCACAAACCTGAACACTGACCATTTGTCTACTTTGTGTCCCGAGGCACTGTGAACAATTACACCACTATTCCTCATGCCTCAGCACCCACAGGTGCACACACAAAACATATCCAACGTACCACTACTCTGGTTTGTATAGCCAAACTACTGACTGGATGAAGTCACTGACCCGTGAAGGAAGCTGGCAATTATTAGCTTTTATTTTGCTAACCATCAGATAACATTTATTTTTACAGGTCTTCAGAATCAAAATGTTATGTAATAGAAATTGGCAGGGCTCCTCATTAAACTTCTGCCAATCTGCTCTTTTCTGGTGAATTATATGCTGATTTTTTTTCTCTCTGCCTTGCACTTTCAAAAGTGTTGACTTTTGTTGGTGAGTAATTCCACTGTTCCTAGTAACCCCCTAACACCTTAATGACAATGGCGATCCTTTGTTTGTTAACATGTTCTTATCATTCTGGCAAACTATTTGATCAATCCTGTGTGGTTTGTGTAGTGGTTATTGCTGCTGATTTACCGCTCCTGATCCTTGCATCCACTGCTAAATGTGTGCTCTTTGACAGTCTGGGTTCCCACATCCCAAAGAACTGCTGTCACGTTACCTAACCAATGTGAAGTAATGCTTGGTATAGGAGCCTGGCAAAAAGAGTCAATGGTGAATTGATGGGGTATGGGAGTGAGAGTAGCTTGCAGATCTTAGTGAAAAAGGAACAGGAATGGGAATGTGAAGATTGAAGCTAGCATGGACCTGAAGGACTGAACAGCAGCCACCTGTGAGTGTTAAGCAAGCCCTTTGGACTTACATCTTCCCAAGAATGTGTTCCAGCAAGGATCAATCATAGGAAATAGAAGAGTGTCCATGGTTGGTTTGTTTACCAAGGTGTTGAAAATCACTAATCACTTCTATTCACATGATACATGTTTGTTTTTTTTAATTAAAAGATTTGCATGTGCACTGTACTTTCCACTACCTGAGGGCACCATGAAGGTTTTACAACCAGTGAAGTTTTGTTTTGAAGTGAGTCACTCCTTTAACACAGGAACCACAACAGCCATCTTCCAAACAGGAAGCTCCCACAAATAGCAATTGAAAATGAACTGATAATTTGTTTTGGTAATTTTGATTGGTGGATGACTATTAGACATAGGTTCTCTGATCCTCTGTGAAATAATACCATTACCTTTGTTGGGAATGTCTCATTGGAAGGATAGCACCTTTCATTGTGCAGCATTCCTTTGGAATTGAACTGGAATGCTCCCCAGCTTTATGTGCTGAAAAGGGACTTCATCCCGTAAATTTCAGAATAGGGATGAGACTGTTAAGCCACAACCAGCAAACAATTGTTATATGAGCAGTGTTTAGAGATCCTTTTTTTTGAAGAAAAATGACTGTGATGAAATTATGCTGGAGTTACCCGATCTCCTGCTGTCACCTGAGTGCCAGATTCACGCAATCATTCATCATTGGTCCTTTAAGCACTGTCCTGGGGGATTTTTCTGAAAAACCACCCGTGCTCCAACAGTGATTGGAAGAACTTTTGGGTGATAGCAGGGTGAAATCTAAAAACTGCTTTAAAAAAAACCATCATATAGAATATGAGTTCCCTCCTCCCAACAAAGAGACAAGGCAAGTATTTTTAATGATGAACTTCTAATAATGGGGAGAGGAGCATGTTTTTTAGTATATTTACCCACTGACAACAGAAAGATGGAAGAAGTTTAGGTCATCATATTCTGTACAGTTCTATGGGAAATAATTCCTTGCTGTGCATATTGTTTACATATTCATCCTTGCTTTTTATTGCACTAACATCAATTTATATTCTCCAATTAATCTGTTTCGTATGGAAGCAAGTAAAAGTGTTGTATATCATGGATTAATTGGGTCCACCTGTGGGTTTAACTGCCTATTAATGCTGAATAACAGTGTGCATTCTAAAATGAAATGACATGAGCATTCTAAAATGAAATGACATGAACACTTATCACAGTTAAAGGAATACAGCAGGTATTTATTTTAGCTTATACTTGAAGGAAACATACTGCAGAATTATTTGGAAAGATTATAGTTAAAGCAAACTTTGTAGCCTACCCAAGCTATGTACTTAATGGTAAATTTTATGGCACAATAATTTCATCATTTGTTTGGACAGCAATGATATTCTACTCTTGATCTCCACCTCTTCTTTCATATCTCTGTTGCTGTCAGACAGTTCCTTTAAGGTATTGGGAGAATCAAAGCCACTGTCTCCAGACTCTTTCCTGAACATTGTACCTTTGTAACCAATTCTATCCCTGATAGTTGTCTCATACTGACCAGACAAATTGCACCTTTAATGATTTTCTGATCTCTGAGGCCACATCCTTTCAATCAAGGAAAAAGTCTCTTCCTTTCTAAAATTACCTGTTTCTTTATGCCGACTATGTATTCATTTAACAAGTTCACCTACTGTGCTCCGTCTAATCTTTGTCCACTGATTGCTGAAACCTTAGTCCATGCCTTTTCCATCCAGACTCAATGATTCCAGTGATGGAACATAGAATATAGAGCAGTATAGCAAAGCACAGGCTCTTCAGTCCACCAAGTTGTGCTGACCTACATAAAGCTACTACACGATCAATCTATCCTTCCCTCCTACATAGTCCATAACCCTCCATTGTTATTACATCCATGCACCAAGGTAAGAGTCTATTAAGTGCCCTATTGTAAATTTCTCTGCCATTATCCCTAGCAGTACAATCCAGGCACCTATTACTTTCAATGTAAAAGACCTACCTCTGACATCTCCCCTAACCTTTCCTCCACTCACATTGAAAGGATTGGCCACTGATGCCCTGGGAAAGTGGTGCTGGTAGTCCACTCTACCTATGCCTCTCATAATCCTACACATCTCAATCAAGTCACCTCTCATCCTACTTCGCTCCAAAGAGAAAAGTCCTAGCTCGGTCAAACATTTCTCGTAAGATAATCGCCCTAATTCAAGCTGCTTTCTGGTGAATCTTCTCTGCACTCTCTCTAAAGCCTCCACATCCTTCTTATAATGAGGCAACCAGAACTAAACACAAATCTCCAAGTGTGGTCTAACCAGTGTGCCATAGAGCTACAACATTACCTCATGGTTTTTCAACTCAGTCCCCAGACTAATGAAGACCAAAACACCACAGACCTTCTGAATCACACGATTAACTTGCACGACAAATTAGAGGGATTTGTAGACTTGGACCCTAAGAGCTCCTTATCCTCCACACTAGTAAGATCAGCAAGTTTTGTTGCAATTATATAACATTTTGTTTAGGGCACACTTGGAATATTGGGTGCATTTCTGATGACCCATTACAACCCATTACAGAAAAGATGTGACTACTTTGGAAAGGGATCAGAAGAGGCTTACCAGAATGCTAACTGGATTAAATGGTAGCTTTAAGGTTAAACTTGAATTGTTTACTCTGACGCATTGGAAACTGTAGACCTAGATAGGGCAGAAATCTGGAATATATTTCCCACAATAGAAATATTCTGATTGTTAATCAACAAACATTTTTGCAAAAATTTGTTTTATAACACTAAAGCTAGGAAGGCACAATTTTCAGGAATGACTACTGTATATGATCTGTTGCACCCTTAGTAAGAAAAGAGTGAGGGGAGCAATTTTTAAGATTCAAAAAGAGTTTGATAGAATAGATAAACGAGAGAAAATCTGCAGATGCAGATTATGAGCTCCGTTAGTTATTTATGAGCTCAGCGGTTGGTTGCTTTCTGTAACTATTTCTCCCTTGTGCAAGAAGTCTCACTTCAAGCATACAATGAGTAAGGAGAGAACATCCATATGGAAATGCCTGCATGGATTTTGTAATCAACGTAGGTCCTTTGGAATTTACAGACTCTATACAGACTAAGTAGGTTCAAGTGAAAACGTAGCTTCAACTTGCGACATTTCATGGCAGTAAACTCTTGTGAAGTTTCATTAGTTATTACTGTGGAGAATGATTTCAGCCGTATGTAAAAATAAGGAAAGATTTTTGACAATTTCAAAGGTGCAATACATATTGAAGGAAAAGGAAGAGAAAGAATTGTCAATATATATGAAAAAGTCAGATAAATTATCAGGGTAAATCTTCATCAGACATATTCCTGACAGTGTGTTTCAATGATTATAGTTCCCTTTGTAAAAACTTTAAAAAAGCATGTTTATTTAACTGGGTAAATCAACGTACTTTCAACGTTAGATAATTTCACTGTTGCTCCTCGGATGACATAGGATTCAGACAATTATCTAAGAAACAGCTCTCTAGTTTTGTGAGAGTGGAAGGTGTGCCTGCAATTTTTCTGTATAATCTGAAAAGCTTTCAGTTGTTGATCAGGAGTGTGTGCAAGGGCATTCTGCACAGATGTCTCCTAGATATTCCTAGGCAGTTACTTGGAATAGAGGATGACTTACTTCTGATCCAAATTGTGTGTTCTGATGTGGTTAAATGAAACCTTTGGGGGAGCTGCAGGTTCCTCCAGAAGGGCAGGAGTCATCTGACAAGGCAGGCAGCTGGGTATGTAGGTACGGACTCAAGGCTTTCAGCAGCATCTCAAACAATTTTTCCTGAGAGTGAGTAAGTACGTTATTTTTTGAGGAGGTTTTGAGAACATCCTTGAAACTTTTTCTCTGTCTGCATAATCTTATTCCATATCAGATGAGAATGTATTACTATACATTCTTTGGGAGTCTGTTGTCAGGCCTATGCAACAAAACCAACTGGATATTGGAGGCCTCAGTGCCGGGGATCCAGGCTTATTTATCTTTCCACTGGATTTGGAGGAATTTGCAGAACTGTAATATTATATAGTAATTTACTGCTGGGATCACTGCGAAGATCTCTGCTGCTTAGTTGACACTGGGTTTTGTGCCAGGTATGATGGCTTCATCCCAGACATCCCATCCTGCAAAGAATCATTTCAGGGAGGTAGCACCATCAATTTGCAGGATACTCCTGGAATTTCCGGGAGAGGTGGGATGTCTGCAATAGAGTAGCTCCTTAGCAGCTAGCCAGCTAGTTTGAATAACGTTAGCTATGCTAATGAACGAATGCACCTGTTAAACTCACCTCAATATGTCTTTTACAGTCTTAACCCACCATGGGCAATAGAAAAGTCACTGTTGCAAACAGTACAGTGAGCAACACTGTCACTATTTTTGACCCCTATTAGGCAGGGGGGCAGGGGTACACATTAGTGTAGTCTGGGGTGACATACGTTTTATGTATTCTTTTTCTGGAACACTCTCCCATGGTGCTCTCTCTCTCTCTCATGGTTGCTCTTGTGCTCACTCTCTCTCTTGGTCTCTCTCTCTCTCTCTCTCTCTCTCTCTCTCTCACTCTCTCTTGCTCTCCCGCTCTCTCGCTCTCAAAAAATTGATTTCCAGGATATTGTATATAATTTGCGGGCATCAAGGAGCCACTATTAATATGCGGGAGACTCCCGGAGCTTCCAGGAGAGGTGGGATGTCTGTCATCTTCAAGCCTCCTTTCCTCCATCCACTAGTCATATATATCGCACACACACAAAGACGCCCAAAATCTGTTCAATGGTTATTGGGAAGGGAGAGTGTGGTGGGGCAATCTTTGCTTTTTTTCAGACCCATAATACATAGAGTTTATTAATCAAGTCCTTTAACATTCTCTGTTAAGATCTGGTATATCTGGTCATCCAGTGGAAGGAACTCGACTCTGCAGAATGAAACTGATAACTATTTTCATTGTATATTTTATGAATAACCTTTCTCATTAAAAATAACCTGTCCTGACGAAGGGTCTCGACCCGAAACATCGACTGTGCTTCTTCCTATGGGTGCTGTCTGGCCTGCTGCGTTCCACCAGCATTTTGTGTGTGTTGCTTTCTCATAAAGACTATTTTCGACTTGAAGGCTGAATTACGTATCATACAAAATGCTGAAAAATCCATAAAGCATCTAGTTTTCTTTGGGAGGACGGATTAGTAGAGAGCTCAAACTACCTGGAAAGTTGTCCCAAGCTTGTTAGATTTTTAGAAATTTAGAGTACAAGCAAGCAATTATATCAACCCCTTTGTCTAGGTTTCTAGCACTGAGGATTTATTTGATAATTTCTGGATCCCTTGATGTTAGTTTGGAGTTTTCTCTTGTCGCCCACCTACTATAAGAGAGGGTCAGTGTGGCAACTTCTTATCTCCTTGCATTTTCAGTACCACACTATTGTTTTATAATCCTTAAATGCCAGCAGGCTGACATTTAGGGCTGTTTTATTGAGGTTCCAGGATTTTTGTGAGGATACTGATCAGATTTTGCACATTTCTTAGGTTGGTGATGCATGAATGGAGGCGGATAAAGGCCAAAGCAAAGTAAAAAATGCCTTCCCCAAAACAAACATTAAGGTAAATCATTGATGACCAGGGGTGTATAAAGCTTTTATGTGTGCCTGCACAATGAAGCTGCTTCAGCAGGCTTGTTTTAGTACATGCAAATTATCTTTGGAAAGAAGGCAAATAAAGCTTACATTTACACAGAACCTTTTCACAAGCTCAGGAAGGCCCCACACACTTGTCACTGAAGTAAATTGTTTCTGATGTTTTTTAGGCAATCCCTCTCCCACTCCAATTTTTAGGTTCAGATATGATTGATGAGGCCAAAGAGGGAATTCCACTGGCTCAAAAGACAACAATATGGGTGGATTATAAGATGGTGTACTCTTTCTGCCAAAAGAGGCAAAGTTGATGATAAAGCACCTAAGTTTCAAAGCTATCGGAGCAGAGCAGCTTTCAGATTTATTATAGTTGGGATCTCCATTAAGGCCCAGACCACAAATCTCACGTTGTGGAATAGTAATTGATTATATTCAATTTATTTTAGTGTGGGGTTGCCTTTTGAGATCCAGCTGTCTCCTGGGCTTCAAGACGGAGATCTTGATCTATTGACAAGATTGAGACATCTGGACCAGGTTCTGCTTGACAAATACAAATGCTTATGAATTGGAGGGTATAAATATTGCTGCCACTTGATAGAAGGCATATGCTGTTTTGCATACATAAGCACAAATGTGTACACACACACACACGCGTACATATATGTATGTGAAGGATCAGACATAAGAGCCTTTGTCCAGATAAGATTGTCTATTTTAATGACAGCTCTTTCTGATAATCCGAGGCCAGTGGGTTGATGGAATATCTTTGTAGAAAGCACCAAGGGAAGAATCAGTATGAAGCTTTTACTGATTAGTATTCAGTGATCCAAGCACCAGTTGGGATATGGACTATTGTAATTTAATTTGAATCTTCAGTTAATTGCTTTGAATTTTTTATTAATATTACAGATGGAGCATTTTCATGATTGTACATTTCAATCATAGATTCTAATTTATGCTTTATGTAAGAGTCAGATAATAGGTAAGACTCAACTAAAATACCATTTGAGTCTTTGGAAATCCACATCTCATTCAGATCACTTACTTGTTTTCTGATTGAGAGGAGGTTTAGCAGAAGACTGCTTTAAGTATTTCACAAACACATCCGTTTTAGATAGCAAAGTAATTTAAAATGAAAATTTCACTATATGTTGAACTCTGGGGATTCAACCTGACCATTTTGTACATGTAAATGGAGTTAGCGCAGCAGTTTGAAATTCTCATGGCAGCTGTTGCTTGGAAAATTTGGAACCTGAAGCTCTTTACTCATTTACTGTGACAGTTATTTTAGAATCAACGTTTGTAATAACAGATGTAAGGTTTGGCTAGCTCAAAGTTACAAGCTGGAACAGTGTTTCATACAATAATTTCTTCACTATACTGTATTAGAAATGCTGTTAGCTAAAAGGCTTGCTAAAACACCATTTAAATACCATTAACATCAAAGGCTCAGGCCTTCTTTCCAATGAGTCCTTGAAGGTTGCTATAACATGTCTTCGCTTCCAGGTAGATTGTGGGAAGAACAGGTCACTGGGGGACTCACCCCTGTAAAGCATTCTCCTGATGCGTGGTCATAGCTTTGAAGTTCCTACCCATGATCACAGTTCAGTGCTCAGTGCTTAACACCGTAGGGATAGGGATGGCAACAAACAAAGAGAAAAAAAAATACACCCCCAGGATATTTATTCCTAAATGCTATTTTACAGCCTATTGGAAGTGTGTTTGCAAATAAAGTGGTACTGGTTAGGATGCAGAGATAAACAGCATAGATTTAAACAATTACCTTGGACATATGTGTGTCAACATAGCACAGCAAAAACAGTGCTAGTTGAAAACTTAACTCGTTAAATGACCAAGCTAACACAAGGAGTAGAGGTTGCGTTAACATTTAGTTAGCCTGGGTTTGCATGTCTTTCAAATGGGTGGGGTGGGGAGGGGGTAGTCAGTTTCTAAAGCGATTGTTCTATCTGATGCAAACAACAGGGATTCTGCAGATGCTGGAAATTCAAGCAACACACATCAAAGTTGCTGGTGAACGCAGCAGGCCAGGCAGCATCTCTAGGAAGAGGTACAGTCGACGTTTCAGGCCGAGACCCTTCATCAGGACTAACTGAAGGAAGAGTTAGTAAGAGATTTGAAAGTGGGAGGGTGAGAGGGAGATCCAAAATGATAGGAGAAGACAGGAGGGGGAGGGATAGAGCCAAGAGCTGGACAGGTGATTGGCAAAGGCGATATGAGAGGATCATGGGACAGGAGGCCCGGGGAGAAAGACCGGGGGAGGAGAACCCAGAGGATGGGCAAGGGGTATAGTCAGAGGGACAGAAGGGAGAAAAAGGAGAGTGAGAGAAAGAAAATCTCCCAGTTAGTCCTGACGAAGGGTCTCGGCCTGAAACGTCGACTATACCTCTTCCTAGAGATGCTGCCTGGCCTGCTGCGTTCACCAGCAACTTTGATGTGTGTTGTTCTATCTGATGTTGAACTGGACTGTAGTATAGACAAGGACTGTAAAGACAAGCTGGCTTTATAGAGTCACTCCAGATTAATGTATTTCCAGAAAATGCAGTAGAGCTGACATTGATAGATGTTTAAGAATGATTTTTTAATAACACACACAAAATGCTAAAGGAACCACAGCAGGTCAGGCAACATCCATGGCGAGGAATGAAGAGTCTACATTTTGGGCTGAGACCCTTCATCAGGACCGGAAAAGAAGAGAGAAAAAGGTGGGGGTGGGGAAAGGGATACAAGATGGAAGGTAGGTCGGTGAGGATGAGGATTGAAGTGAGAAGCTGGGAGGTGATAGATGGAAAAGGAAAAAAAGCTGAAGAAAAAGGAATCTGATAGGAGAGGGTAGTGGACCATGAGAGAAAGGCACCAGAGGAAGGTGATAGGCAAGTGAGATGAAGAGAAGGGGTAAGAGGGGAGACAGAAAGGGGAATGGAAAAGGGAGTAGGGGGGTGGGGGATAAATTACTTGAAGTTGGTGAAATTAATGTTTATGCCATTAGGTTGGAGGCTAATCAGATGCAATATAAGGTCTGGCTCCTCAAGCCTCTTCCTGAGAACAGATGTGGCAGAGACAGAGAAACTGAGAAAAGGGATTTACATTTTTACAAGAGGCGGGATGAGGCTATCGAGACTTTGAGACTTTCTTTTACCGCGCCCCTGGTCTGCTCTTTATCAAATTATGGTATTGCTTTGCACTGTTGTAACTATATGTTATAATTATGTGGTTTTGTCAGTTTTAGTCTTGGTTTGTCCTGTGTTTTTCTTGTGATATCATTCTGGAGGAACGTTGTATCATTTTTTAATGCATGCATTTCTAAATGACAATAAATGAGGATTAAGTGTCCTCATAATCTAATCTAGAGCGATAGTGGAAGGTGGATTCTCAGACTGGAGGGCTGTGACCATGGTGTGCCTCAGGAGTCGGTGCTGGGCCTTTTGCTGTTTGTCATCTTTGAGTAAGAACGGGCAAGGCATGTAAGTTTGCAAGTGACACTAAAATAAGGTAGCATTGTGGGCAATGAAGAAGGCTAGCAAAAATTACAGGGGTATACTGATCAGCTGAGTCAGTGTGCTGAGGTTGCAAATGGTGCTTAATTCAGATAAGTGCAAGGTGTTTGCATTTTGGAAAGTTAACTCCAAGTAGATCTTTCACAGTGAATGTCAGGGCCCTGGGGTATGTTGTAGAATAGACGGATCTTGGAGTACAAGTACATGGATAATTGAAAGTGGAGTCACAGGTAGACAGGGCAGTAAAGAAGACTTTTGGCACACTGACCTTCACAAGTCAAGTCACTGAGTATTAATACTGAGAGGTAATGGTACAATTATACAGGAAGCTTGTGAGACTGCACTTGGTATTCAATTTTGGTCATCCAAAGATGTTACTATACTGGAAAGAGTACATAAAGATATACAAGGATACTGCTGGGACTTGAAGGACTGAGTTATACAGAAAGGTTGGACAAGTTAGAACTTTATTCCTTAGAGCATAGGAGATTGAGAGGTGATTTTATGGCAGTGTATGAAATCATGAAGGACACAGGAAGGATGAATGCATTTAGTCTTCTTCCCAGAGTTAGAGAATCAAGAATGAGAGGGCAAAGGGGAAGGTGGCAGCCTAGAAGCAAATTATTGTTTTTTCCTCTCAAAGAGCAGTACATATCTATGTGGTACATGAATTGGATATATTTAAAAGGTTATGGGGAAAATGCTGGCAAGTTTGAGTCGCTTGGATGGGGCATTTATTTAATGTCATTTGGAGTTATAATATTTTGAGCCGCACTGCCCAGCAACCTCTGATTTTAACCCTAGCCTAATCGTGGGACAACCTACAATGACCAATTAACCGCTGCATCTTTGGACTGTGTGAGGAATTCGAACCACCCAGAGGAAACCTGTGCACACATGTATAGGTATGTACAAACTTGCTTACTGAGGACGCTGAAATTGAACTTTGACATCCCGAGCTACAATAGTACCATGCTAACCTCTACACTTCAATGGCACCCCACCTTGGCTGGCATGGACCAGCTGGGCCTGTTTCCCGACTGTATGACTCTAACACAAAATCTCTGTCGCAATATCTTAATAGAAAATTTAGCATTTAGTATTTAGGTTCAATACTGGTGCTGTTCTGGTTAACAACGCATGGTGCAATCCTGGTCATATTACGATCGAGGAACATGTTTGTAGACCGGATATTGAACTTGTTGTTGTTAGACCCCGGCCATATTCCACCGAGATACAACACCGGGCGTCACGGGAGGTTGTTCCTGCCTGTGGCCATAGAACTTTGCAGCTCCTCCCATGGAGGGTCAGACACCCTGAGCCAATAGGCTGGTCCTGGACTTATTTCCATCTGGCATAGTTTGCATATTGTTGTTTGATTGTTTGTGGTTTTTGTAATGCTATATTTATGCTCTATTCTTGGTTGGTGCAGCTGTAACGAAACCCAATTTCCCTCGGAATCAATAAAGTATATCTATCTATCTACCTATACCCTTTCTCATCTATGGAAGATATTGTGATTGGAACTAACATTGCTATAAATACTGTACATCACCACATATAATTTGTTTTAAACTAAAACTAGTCCCTCTGGCATATATTTTCTTAGTGGCACACATTTGTTTGAGTGCATGCAGTCATACAGCAACAGGTCTTGTGACCCACTGAATCTGCACAGACTGTCACATTTTCATGGGAAGTGAGGGAAGTGCAGGGAGCCTTGATTTTCAAGGGATATTAAGAGAAAAAAATGGAAGTGCAGAGCAGGTGTAGGCAAGTAGGAACAAATGAAGTGCTTATGGAGTACAAAAAATGCAAGAGAACACTTTAGAAAGAAATCAGGAAGGCTAAAAAAGAAAGCATGAAGTTGCTCTAGCAGACAAAGTGAAGGAGAATCCAAAGGGATTCTACAGATACGTTAAGAGGAAAAGGATTGCAAGGGACATAATTGGTCCCCTGGAAGATCAGAATGGTAATCCATGTGTAGAGCCGGGAGGGTGGAGGGCACGAGATCTTAAATGAAATGTTTGCATCTGTATTTACTCAGGCTATGGGCATGGAGTCTATAGAAGTGAGGCAAAGCAGCATCAACTTCATACAGATTACAAGAGGAGGAAGTGTTTGTTGTCTTGAGGCAAATTAAGGTGAATAAATCCCCAGAGCATGACATGGTGTTCCCTCGGACCCTGCAGGAAGCAAGCACAGAAATTGCCGGGGCCCTAGAGATACTCAAATTATCCTTATTGACAGGTGAGGTACCGGAGGATTGGAGGATAGCCAATGTTGTTCCGCTGTTCAAGAAAGGCTTTAACAAAATAAACCAGGAAACTATAGGTCGCTGAGCCTGATTTCAGTAATGGGAAATTATTGGGAGGTATTCTAAGGGTCTGGATATGAGTATCTGGATAGGCATGGACTGATTAAGGATAGTCAGCATGGCTTCATGCATGAGAGGTGATGTCTAACCAAACTTATAGAGTTTTTTGAGGAAGTTCCTAGGAAAGTTGATGAAGACAAGGCAGTGGCTGTTGTCTACATGGACTTTAGCAAGGCATTTGACAAGGTCCCACATGGTAGGTTGATCAAGAAGGGTCAGTCACTCTGCTTTCAAGGTGAGGTAGTAAATTGAATTAGACATTGGCTTTGTGGGAGAAGCCAGAGAGTGATAGATGGTTGCCCATCTGACTGGAAGCCTGTGACTAGTGGAGTGTCATTATAATGGATCGCTGCCGGGCCCATTGTTGTTTATCATCTATATCAACGAAATTTGCGATGACACCAAGATTGAGGGTACAGTGGACAGTGAGGAAGGCTATCATGGCTTGCAGTGGGACCTGGACTAGCTGGAAAAATGGGCTGAAAAAATGACAGATGGAATTTAAAACAGAGAATTGTGAGGGGTTGCACTTTGGTAGGACGAACCAGGGTAGGTCTTACACAGTGAATGGTAGGGCACTGAGGTGTGTGGTAGAACAAAGGGGCTGGGAACACAGGTCCATAGTTCATTGAATGTGATGTTATAGGTAGATCAGATTGTAAAGAAAGCTTTTGGCTCATTGGCCTTGGTAAATCAAAGTATTGCGTATAGGAGATGGGATGTGATGTAGAAGTTGTATTAGACTTTGGTGACTTTGTCAGGCATGTGGCCAAGTGCTTAAGGGGTTCGTCTAGTGATCTGAAGGTTGTTAGTTCAAGCCTCAGCTGTGGCGGCGTGTTTGTGTCCTTGAGCAAGGCACTTAACCACACATTGCTCTAGCGTCTGTGTGAGGAGTGGCGCCCCACACAGACTTCCAATCTGCGCCTTGTAAGGCATGAAAATGCTCAACGCAGGACTCTCAAGGTCTGAGTCGACGTTCCCTTCCCGTTCCCCTTGGTGAGGTCTAATTTGTATTGTGCGCTGTTTTGGTAACCCACCTACAGGAAAGATGTAAATGTACAGGAAAGAGTACAGAGAAAATTTACAAGGATGTTGCTGGGTTTGGAGGATGTGACTCATAAGGAAAGATAGAATAGGCAAGGACTTTATTCCTTGGAATGTAGAAGATTGAGAGAAGATTTGATAGAATACAAAATTATGAGGGATATAGATTGGGTAAATGCAAGCAAGCTTTTTCCATGAGATTTGATTGAACTACAACCAGAGGTCATGGGTTAAGGCTAAAATGTGAAAAGTTTAAGAGGAACATTAGGGGAAACTCCTTCACTCAGGGGGTGGTGAGAGTGTGGAACAAGCTGCCAGCACAATTAGGACATGCAAGCTCGATTTCAATATTCAAGGGAAGTTTGGATAGGTACATGGATGGTAGGGGTATGGAGGGCTATGGTCCCAGTGCATGTTGATTGGAGTAGGCAGTTTAAATGGTTTGACATGGGTCAAAGAGCCTTTCCTATGCACTATTTGCACTATTTTTCTGTGACTGTATGGCTCTCAGTGACTGCTGGGCCTTTAGTGATTATCTTTACATTGTCACTGGCCACTGAAATAGTAACATATTATTGGAGGATGATAAATGTTATTCGGCTGGCTGGTGGCGCAGTGACATCAGCGCTGGACTCCGGAGCGAAGGTTCCCGAGTTTGAACCCAGTCGGGCCTCTCCCGGCACGCTTTCCATTCGTGTCGGGTTGAGTGTCAAGCTCGCAACTCGGCCTTGTAAAAAAAAGACTACGCTGTGGGAAGGACGTGGGGGACTACTCACAGAATCTTCCCTCCAAAACAACCACTTGAAAAAGTGGTCGCTGAGGCTCTGGCAGAGCATAGCACACACAAAAAAAATGTTATTCCTTTGTTCTAGGAAGGGAGTAGGGATAACCCTGGGAATTATCGACCAGTGGGTATTACTTCAGTGGTAGGAAAATTATTGGAGAAAATTCCTAAAGATACAATTTACAGACATTTGGAGAAGGATTAATTAAGGATAGTCAGTATGTCTTTGTGAGAGACAGGTCATGCCTTACAAGTCTGATTGAATTCTTTGTTGATGTGACAAAGCACATTGATGAAGGTGGAGCTGTGTATGTGGTATATTTGGATTTTAGTAAGGTGCTTGATAAGGTTCCCCAATGTAGGCTTATTCAGAAAGTCATAAGATCAAGGAAAGCTAGGCTATGTGGTTGTAGAATTGGCTTGTCCGTAAAAGGTAGTGGGTGGTAGTAGATGGAAAGTATTCAATCTGGAGGTTAGTGATCAGGGATCTGTTTTGGGACCCGGTTCTTTGTGAATTTTAGATACTAACTTGGAAGTAGAAGTGCGGGTTAGTAAGTTTGCAGATGACATGAATGCTGGTGATGTCATGGGTAGTTTGGAGAGCTGTTGCAACAGGACATTAAAAGGATACAGAGCTGGGCTGAGCATAGTGGGAGGTTGGGGAGGATACTAACTTTGTATGATTTCACTTTGGGTGCCTTTTCTTTACTGTTATGAATCATATATTAGATATGTTTGTTTTGCACTGTATCAATCTCTTTTTTGCTCATGTTTTTTTGTTGTATTGTAGAAATGCATAAAAAAAAATAATTTAAAAAAAAAGAGCTGGGCTGAGAAGTGGCAGATGGAGTTTAACCCAGAAAAGAGTGAAGTAAATTTAGATTATGAAGACACGCAGTCCTCTTTTATTGTCATTTAGTAATGCATGCATTAAGAAATGATAAAATATTTCCTCCGATGTGATATCACAAAACACAGGACAAACCAAGACTGAAAAAACTAACAAAACACATAATTATAACATATAGTTACAACAGTGCAACAATACCATAACTTGATGAAGAAGTCCATGAGCACAGTAAGAAGTTCAAAGTCTCTCAAACGTCCCACATCTCACGCAGACAGGAGAAGGAAGAAAAACCCTCCCTGCCATGCCCGACCACAATCTGTCTCTGAGTCATCCGAAAACTTCGAGCCTCCGATCAGCTGTCTGACACCAAGTACTGAGCACCATCTCTGTCTGAACGATTCGACCTCAATCTCGGTCGCCAACAGCAGGCAAAGCCGGGGATTTTGAGGCCTGCCCTCCGGAAGATTCCGGAACGCGCAGTAACAACAGCAGCGAATTGGTGTTTCAGAAATTTCTCCAGATGTTCCTCTGTACTTTCATGTCCATCTCCATCAAATCAGAATTGTCCACGGCCCCTATTTAACGGATATGATATCATTTTTCACTGGAGGGTTGTGCACGCGTGGCGCGCTGCTCTCTCTCCTCCCTCCGTTACAACTTTACCTTGGAATTACCTTGGAAGGGCAGATTTGAAGACACAACACAGAGTTAATGGCAGGATTATTAGCAGGGATACATGCCCATAGATCTCTCAAAGTTGCCACACAAGTTAATAGGGCTGAACAAGGCATATGGTGTGTTGGCCTTCATTAGTTGGGGAACTGAGTTCAAGAGTCATGAGGTTATGTTGCAGCTCTGTAAAATCCTGGTTAGACCAGAGTCGTAATATTATGTTCAAATCCGGTTGCCTCATTATAGGAAGCATGTGGAAGCTTTAGAGAGCATATAGAGGAAATTTACCAGGATACTTCCTGGACTAGAAAGCGTGTCATATGGAGATAGGTGAACGACCTAGGGTTTTTCCCTTTGGAGCATAGAAGGATGAGAGGAGACTTGATAAAGCTGTTCAAGATAATAAGGGGCATTGATAAATAGCCAGAGACTTTTTCCCAGGGCATAAATAGCTAATACACAAAGGCACAGTTTTAAGATGAGCAACATGCTCAAAAAGCTGGAGAAACTTAGCAAGTCAGTCAGTATCTATGGAAATGAATAAAGAGTCAGTGTTTCAAGCCGAGACCCTTTATCATGGAAAGAATGGAATGATCCCTTTCTTTTTTGAGATCAAATTTAGAATGTTCAGAAAGTGAGGAATGGAAAACTTCTCTTTCTCATCCATCACTGAGTCAGTGCTAAACCCAAAACCCAGCCAGTACATAAGCCACTCTCTGGTAACTTTCTTCAACTTAATATTTCATGAGGGTTCTCCCAGTCTCTGACATAATTCCCCCAGGCTTCCATACTCCCTACCTCAATCAAATCTATTTGAATTCTGTCCCTATCCTCACCTTTCCATCCCCTATCTATCTTCTACTTTCCCATATCCTCAGCACCCTCTCTGCCTTTTCTCCTCCATCTTTCCTCATCTTGTTTCATCTACTTAGCACACTTTCAATGGAAAGGCTCCACCTGTGTTTTATAACAAAGCTGACATTCTCGTCCAGTGCAAAGATACTGCAAGTGTTTTTTGAGAATTTTGCTGTCAGAAAATTCTAACAGGTCCCTGGAAAGGAAAACCACGTGGAATGTGCAATATGTGGCACTTTCCAATCCCACTGACAGCTTAAGGCAGTTCCATTATCTTCTCTTCCACTCAATTAATATTTTTTGCTTTGCATTTTTGGTCAGAGGACTTCATTTTTATATTTCAACATTTGAAGAAGGAATGTCAGATGTTAATGAGATCAATCTGTGTCAGGAATATTTTTGGGACTCTTCACTTTGTAATAATTTATTAATTATTTAATATTTGAAAATGTATTTGACTATCATCAGATGGAACAAGTAGCAAATAGTCTGCAAACTAACTGCAAGAACATGAAAGACCAATGTAAACTCAGGAATCCTTAAAACATAGGCAAGTGTTAACAAGTCTTATTACCCTAACTGTCTCCCATTCTAATTTCAGTTGTGAAGACATTAGTTGTACTTTAATTGAGTTTTGGGTTTACATGGCTTTGGAAATAAAAATTATTGCTTTATAATGTAATCTTAGAACTTGAGATCATGATCTGTCAATGGACATTAGGTGAAACAGAAAGAAGCTCAGATCTTATGCCGTCCTTTGGTTTGCCTGCTGACTTGATGGGGATTGTGGGACAGAGGGAAACCTGCTCAGTAAAACCATGCTCAAGAATAACCTGGTAATATAAGAGAGGAGGAAATCGAATTGAAGGGTTAAAATGAAAGAGTTTATGAGATTTTTTCCAACATTTTTTTTCAGCCATTGGAATGCCTGAGAGAATTGAACCTGAGAAACATTAGAGTAAGTAGTGTAGCAACTGTAAGCTGCTCTATAACTGAATTTAACAACACATGAAGGGTTATGGCATCACTGAGTTCACACAGACCACAATCTGTCTCTTTTTAAAAACCAGCAAGAAAGAAAATATTAGAAGCAGCTGTCCACATTTACGGTGCAATCCTAATTAGTATTTAAATTTGAAAAATGAGGTCAGAGTACAAGCAGTTCCCTAAATAAAACATCTTAAAAGAACAGATGCTGCTCCAGAGCAGATTTTCCCTGCATTCAGTCTTTTCTGACTTTAATGATTTTTTTCCTTCTGTAAGACACTAAACCTGGATTTCTCAAGTCTCCTTTGCCGTTAAACAAGATCATGACTGACCTCCTCTGTCAACAGTACTTTCCCACCCACTCCCTGTGTATGTTGATTCAATCAATCTCTGCAGTTGGCTTTACTGACACTCGGGCTTTTCAATGGGCATTCAGAAGATGTGAAGACAAGTTATGTGACTGTGGAGAGAATTAAAATTGCATGTTATCCTGTGATCATTTAATGTCTATGTACGTTCACCTGCACGACAATCAAAAGTGTAGACTATAAACGGCTTTCACTTCCCTTGACTGTTAGTACTGGGGTCAGTTGTAGGCATGTAACCACCACAGTAAAATCTGGTTCGGGGCATGAGTTACTTTATGGTGTGAAATAGGCTTAGCTTACCTTAAACTTGCCCAAGTCTGCTTCATACTGAGAACAACAAGCTACAGTGACTTGCACCACTCCCAGATCTTATTGATTGGAAATTAAGTCTAGGAGAAATGTTAAACTGTCTGCCAATTCATTATAATCCATTTAATACAATCGTGCGCCAACCACATCTGGCTCAGAATCTAGAAACTTGGATATAACATTAATTTTATTGCACTAGATGTCTGACAATGAATTTTGCCTGGAAAATGATTTGTTCATCATCAGATAAATTAATCACAGTTGGAATGTTAGGCATTGTAATGTGTATGTATGTAGTTATTTAAATGTTGTGCGGTCAAAATACATGGTGACATCATCACATGATATAATTATCATGTGTACGTAATTCCTGCTGTTGTTGAAATAAAGTGTACCCACTCTTTTCTGTCTCATACATCTTGGCACAATTATTGTAAATAAGACTTATCAGAACACCAGCATTATAATAGGTCAACCCTAGGAAACATTATAATGGCTGCTGACAAGGCTGTTTGAATTTATCCATGCATTTTCAGTGCCCCAGGAAACAGTCAGGATTAAAAGAAAATCTCTCTTCAAAGTGTTTCTCTTTGATCTTGACATAGTGAGATCCCCCAAAATAGGGGAAAATAAAGCCAGAATATTGCAGTTCCTGTGCATTTGATCTATAAGTTCATTAAGTGGGTCTGCCTTATACAGAGAGAATATTAGCAGTGATGTTAAGTTGCAGGGGAACAGTATTCAATTTTAAGCACATATCAAATTTTAAAACAACATTAAAGTATGCAGGCAACCACACTGGAATAAGGAGAAAGCAAAAGTACAAACATGTAAGCTTCGATGGAAGAAAAGAAAATGGTGTCAGGCACAGTATGTGGACAACCTTGGGGTTGTGTGAATTATCCCCATCCCATAGTGACCAGTAATATTCTTGATTTGGATGATGGTGACAAAAACATGTAGATGTCGAATATTGCATTGAGGGAATGGAAATTCACTATAGAGTGTATCACATGCTCACTTAGTTGCTTCACACACAGCTGCCATAGACTTGTGCTGGAAATGCTGCTTGGGTTCCAGGTGAAGTGAATGTGAAAGAAAGTCAGTCAGAAGACAACAGACGTGTGTGGAACACAAAGAGTCAATGGAGTGGGCTGTTGTAGAAAGCAAAGAACATTGTGCACTGGCCTGGAATGCACACAGTATAGTGGTCTGTTCTTGGATAAAAAGAATGCAGTGCTCTAGCCTAGAGTGTAAAGATAGAGGCACACTGTTCTACTTACAAAGAACACAACCAATGCTCCTAGAATATGAAGAACATGGCAGACTGCTCTAATATAGGAAGCATGAGACAGATTGGCCTGGAATACAAGGAGCCAACAGACCCTTCTAGAACACGAAGAGTGCAAGTGCATTGACTTGGAATACAAAAAATGGGCTGGCTTGGAACACAGAGGTTACAATGGAGTCTGGAAAACAAAGAACACAATTAACTGTTCTAGAACACAGAAATGCAATAAAGTAAAGGTGATCCTGGAATAAAGGTGAAGAGGTTTGCTTCAGTTGTACAGAGATTTGTTCTTTTCTGAAGATAAAACCATGGAAGCATGTATTAGCCTTTCAATCAACGGATTTAACTGAGGATTAAAAAGTTTGCATTATAAGAAGTTGCATACACTTGCCCTATATCCTCTTTAAATATCAGTCAGTGTGTGGATTAAAGAAGACGATGATTCACTAGTTTCAACACAACAAAACTACTTGCGCCAGTGTAGAATCCAGAACAAGTGGAGAAAATCTTATTATTGATCTGGACTATTCGGAAATTAAATAAGAACTGATTCTTCACACAAGTACTGGTAGAAATCTGATATTTTCTTGTCATATTACTGTGGACACTGGGTAAAATGAAACTTACATGACTGAAGTCAAGAAGCCTTTTGATGGCTAGGGTATGAAGGCACATAGGCAAACTGCAATTTATTTGCAATGTTTATGCTAGTTATCATATGTTGAGTAAAATGTTACTGGTGTATTAATTTGCCTTTTGTGGAATAACACTTCCTAACTGCCTTAGTACAGCGTTAATCACAAGCTGGGAGTCATGGTTCTCTGGGTCACCCATGCCGCGATTAGCAAACAACAAACAGCCTACCCCTAATAGAAAAGATTTTGCAGATGCTGGAAATCCACAGTCCTGATGAAAAGTCTCAGCCTGAAATGTCATCGGTTTATTCATTTCCATAGATGCTGCCTGACCTGATGAGTTCCTCCAGTATTTTGTGCGTGTAACAGCCTACCATGGCAACTGGCACATTATTGCCATGGACTTCAATCAGGCTTCCTTGAAGAAATCTCTGCTCTGTTGTTATCAACATATCACCTGCAGCACCAGGGGCCCCAACACATTTAATCACTTACATGACGACCAGGAATGCCTGCCATTCCGTCCCTGGATTGCATTTCAGGAAATCTGATCAACAGACTGTCCTCCTTCTGGTATACAAACAGGGGCTGCAGAGCAAGGAACCAGTGGCACCAGATGCAACAAGATTTCACTCCCAGATCAACTTAATGCCTATTATACTCGTTTTGACCGACAGAACGTGGAGGCACGTTCATGAATTCTCACAGCCCCTTACGACGCTGTGATTTCAGTCTCTCAGACCAACAGAAGAGCATACTTCAGGAGGGTGAACCCATGAAAAGCATTTGGATCTTACGGTGTACCTGGCCAAGTACCGAAGACCTGTGTGAATCAACCTGTTCAAGTGTTTACTGATATACTTAACCTCTCGCTTCAGCAGTCTGAGGTACCCACTTGCTTTAGGCAGGCTTCAATCATAAACACCCTAGAAGAATGTAATAACCTTCCTCAATGAATATCATCTAGTATCACTTACATCCAATGTGATGGAGTACTTTGAGAGGTTGGTGATGAAATGTATCTACTCCTATCTGAGAAGTAGCTTGGATCTGCTCCAATTTGTTTACTCTCACAACAGGTCAACAGTAGATGCCATTTCATAAGCTCTGGAATATCTGGACAGTGCAGGTGCATACATCAGGATGCTCTTCATTGATGACACCTTTGCATTCATCACTATAGTCACCTCAAAACTAATCAATAAGCCCCAAGATCTAGGCCTCAATACCTACTTGTGCAAGTACATCCTTGATTTCTTCACTTGCATACCCTTGTTGGCAACAACATCTGCTCTGTAATGTCCCTCAGCACAGGTGCACACAAGGCTTTAGCCCCCTGCTCTACTCTTTTTATGCTTATGACTATGTGGCTAAGCACAACTCCAATGCCATGTTTAAGTTTGCTGACGATACCACTGCTGTTGGCTGAAACAATGGTGTTGATGAATCAAGATTTGGGAGAGAGATGGAAAATCTGGCTGAATGGTACCACAACAACAACCTCTCACTCAATGTCAGCAAGACCAAAGAGCTGACTGTTAATTACAGGAAGAGGAAACCGGAGGTCCATGAGCCAGACCTCATCAGGGGATCAGAAGTGGAAAGGGTCAGTAACTAAAAGTTCCTGGGCATTATCATTTCAAAGGTTCTGTCCTGATTCCAGCAAGTAAGTGCCATTCTGAAGAAAGCACAGCAGTGCCTCTGCTTTCATGGAAGTTTGTGAAGATCATCATGCCATCTAAAACTTTGATCAACTTCCATTGATGCAGAGTGGAAAGTATATTGACTGAGTGCATCATGGCTTGGTATGGAAGCACCAATGCGCTTGAACAGAAAAGTCTATAAAAAGTGGATATAGCCCAGTTCTTGTCAGGTAAAGCCCTGCCCACCATTGAATACATCTATAAGGACTGCTATTGCAGGAAAGCAGCATCCACCTTCAGGGACCACCGCCATCCAGACCATGCTTTCTTCTTGCTGCTGCCATCAGGAAGAAGGTACAGGAGTCATAGGTCCCACACCACCAGGTTCAGGAATTGTTATTACTCCTCAACCATCAGGCTCCTGAACCAATGCATTCACCCCAACACTGAACAGATTCCACAACCTACGGACTAATTTTCAAGGACTCTACAACTCAATATTGCTTATTTATTTATTATTTTATTTTTATTTTTGTATTTGCACAATTTGTTGTTTTATACACATTGATCCTTTCTCCATCTCTGTGTGCAGTTTTCCACTGATTCTATTGTCTTTCTTTGTGTTTATTGTGAATACGCACAAGCAAATGCATCATATGGTGATATATGTGTGCTGCAATAATAAATTTTCTTTGAAAGTTACTTTAAATACAAAATCTAAATGCCAAATAAGCAGCTTTCTGTATTTGAGGTTGTGAATGCGTTACGTCACTGCAGGTGTTTTCCAAACATATCTTCAAAGATGCCAACACCTTTATATCCATAAAGCTTCAAAGATGATCACAATTCAATAAAATGTGAAGATACAAAAGAGAAGGATAGAATATAATAATTACAGCAGAAAAACAATAAAATCTGTTCTTCATTGGAATGTGTCTTTCTGAGTCTTGTTAAGTGGAACTGCCAGAACTCTATTCCTATTTATCCATTTTAGGTACTAATCTTTATATTAGACCATACATACTTTGGACATCTGCTTCTAATATCTCCCTCCTTATTTGTTTTTACTCCACTTCAATTCTTCTTCTTGCCAGATTGTTTCCCTTCCTAGTGGAGACATCAACATTTTGCAGGGCTATCTATATGTAATTTCCAGACTGAAATGGCAATTATTGCATATGTGAGCCAAGACAGGGTCCAATGACCAGATGACAGATCGTGCCTGAGCAATGTAGCCACTTCCACTTCTGCACTCACTTGATACCCACTGTTTTATTCACCAAGGGCAGTCAGAAATGGAAACGCAGCAGATATTCTTGCTCATGCAAAATCACTGATGTGATGCACAGCGTCCCTACAGCTAACCTGCATGGGGTCAACTAACTCAATACAGACTCTGCATTAAACTTGGAGCATTCCCGGATTTCTTGGCTATTGACCACACTGGATAAACTTTCTGAACCATCAGAGAAGTCCTGGAGAACAACAATAAAATTGTTATGATAGATTCTTATCATTCTTTTATGGATTGGAATAAATGCACATTGGATTAGCATGCTCACAGGGGGACCTGACTCTAAGCAATGAATTGAATGAGCTGGGATGTGACGTGGTATGAATAGAAATTTGTTGAGAAGTTTGGCAGGACTGAAGGACAGGGCTACCAAAAGTGTAAGAAAGCCCAAATGTGGAAGGCTGAGGTACACCGCAATGGCCATCTAAAATAAAGTTCTGTACCCCATAACTAGAATCTGAAATGAACAGTGATTGAGAGGTCTATCATTGGTAAAGGATGCTAAATTTTCTCTAAAAATTATTAGAGCCTGGGAAAGCAGTCTGGATACGTCCCAGGACAGCCATCAATCCTTACAGGAAGTTTACAATGATATCATTCCTACATGTCGACTGGGAGAGAGCTGAGTGGGCTGCAGTTAAAGACTTGAGAACTTAATTCATATTGATGTACTGACATTCTCCAGGCCCACTCATGCCAAACCAGGGTCCACAAGATACACTTGAAGTTCCACCTGGGATCAGGGCCCATCTGATGCTGGAACCAACCTGGAGCTGGGCAATAGATTTCAGCCATGGCAAATCCATCAGGGATCAACCTGAATTTGGGCATGAGGTACCAATCTGCGCTTGGATATCAGGGATCAGCCTGGGAAAAGGGAACAGGGTTAGCCTACATGCTGGGGCACAAGGAACCAGATGGTATCTGGACATCAGTGGGATAGAGCATCAGAAGTTTGACTGGGATTGGGTAGCTATCTCACTGATTCCTTAAGCTGCACTAACTTCCACTTCTTTATGACGTCTAGTGTGGGAATAAAGAGCTAAAAGATTTATTGAATGCCCAGCCCTGTGCAGCTTCCCTCTAAAGGGATTCATCTAATGAGAGATTATGAAGGCCAGAGATCTGTGAGGTTTAATTTAGACTATAAGACTTGGGAGCAGAATTAGGTAATTTGTCCCATTGATTCTACTCTGCCATTCCATTTTGGCTGATTTATTATCCCTCTCAACACCATTCTCCTGCCTTCTCCACATAAACTTTGACACCCTTGACAACTTCTGCTTTAAGTATACCCAATGACTTGGCCTTCATAGCCGTATGAGGCAATGTATTTCACAAATTCACCAACCTCTGGCTAAAGCAATTCCTCTTCATCCCTGTACTAAAGGAATGTCCTTGTATTCTGAGGCTGTGCCCTCTGGTACTCCCCCACTATTCAAAACATCTTCTCAACATCCACTCTATCTAGGCCTTTTGATATTCAATAAGCTTCAATGATATCCCCCCCCCCCCCCCATTCTTCCAAACTCCAGAACCATCAAACATTCCTCGTGTTAACTCTTTCATTCCTAGGATAATTCTCATGAACATGCTCAGAACCCGCTCCAATGCCAGCAGATTCTTTCTTCCGAATGGGGCCCAAGACTGTTCACAATACTCCAAGTGCAGTCTGATCAATGCATTATAAAATCTCAGCATTACAGACTTGTTTTTATATTGCAGGAGCAGAGATGTGTTATTTCATTTCCCCCCAATTCATGTAAATAATTAGAATCCAATTAATTAATTGTAATTTCGAGATGTCTCTCTTCTGAGATTAAATGCAAACAGCCAGCTTTCTGAAACTAAAGGTTTAATATACTTTGAAGAATGGCCTTGTTTTTTGCCTTTAGAGTTTAGTGGCTAAATTTTAGGAATGAGTATCTGGTGGATCTTCTGTTATATCTGGAATAAAAATGAAAAATGCTGGCAATACTTGGCAAACCAGGCAGCATTTATGGAAAGTGAAATGTGTTAATGTTTCAGATCTGATACATTGCATTATGTTTTCATTTTTGCTACTTTAACTGAATTAATACTGTTTAACACCATATCCATGGAGAGTGACCAGGAGGATCTTGAATTAGAATTAGGACCACTGGATCATGATTGTAGGTGCAGGATTAGATTTGCTCAGTAAAGAGATTTGGATGGAAAGCATAGGCAGTGGATTGAATGAGATTTTTGGTGGTTAATATAAGAGGTTTGGATGTGTTTGAGGACATACCAGATTCTGTTTATACTCCATGGTTTCTGTTGGTTCGGCATTGCCAAGTTGTCAGAAATGAAAAGAGTTAAATTTGCAGGGTCCTTCAAATTTACAACATTGACTTTCTTACATATGCTCTATTGCTGCTGTTTTTTTGAGGCCAGATCAATGTAAATAACAAAGCTGATTAGGTGTGGTTGAGTCCAACAGCCATTAGTCATTTTACTGGCGATGTGAGCATCCTTCTAGTCTCTGAGTAGGAGGAAGAGATATAATCTAACAAATGCTAGTGCTTAGATCAGAATGTTGTTATGAAGTCTTGTAATTGACTATGTTGAAAAAGGCTGTTAATTATGATGAGGATATGCTCCAAGTACTTTGTCAGGAGCACTCATGTAGCTTTCCATTTTCCTTCTTTGAATTATATCTCTTCCAGTACAGGCAATGAAGTCATCAGTTTGACTCTCTGAAACAGGGGTCAAGGATTTGGCCAAGGTTCAGTTATATCACTGAGAGACTCAAATGAGATGCTAGCCCATATCTTCTTGAAATGAGACTGACCCTATATAATAAATGTTCTCCTTCCATTTTATCCCTTCCAGAAGAAGGGGTACAATACCTTTCTTTAAGCCTACCATCTCCTGTCACCTTGTCTCTCTCAGGGCAGCAATATGAATATTAGATCATAAGACCATAAGGTATAGCAGCAGAATTGGCCATTCAGCTCATCAAGTCTGCTTGGAAATTCAATCATGGTTGAAGTCTTTTAACAACATTCACCCACCTTAACCCCTTTACCAATCAAGAGTCTATAAACTCACTCAGTGACTTTACCTTCACAGCTGTCTGTGTGAGCGAATAATCACGCTCCAGATGAAGCATTTCCTCCATACAGTTTTAGAAGAATGTCCCTTTATTCTGAGGCTGTGCCTTGGATCCTAGACTTCTATTAATGGAAACACCCCCTGCGTGCCCATTCTCTCCAGACCTTTCAGTATTTGGTAGGTTTCGAAGGGATTCTTCATCATCCTTCTGACTGATATTTTTCTGCATTTATGCTGTAATAGACTAAAGGAAGCTTCAAAAGTATATTAATGAAATGGAAAAGTAGCTGAAATGCAACAGATGGCATAAAGTGTGAGGCAATCCATTTTGACATCAAAATAACAGGCAATTATAAACTGAATGGTGTTTGGAGTTGTGAATAAAACAGAACTTGAATGTATCGCATCAGAGTGATAAGGCTATAAAATATCTAATGACTTAAGCTTTTCTTACAAAGGGAAGAGTATGGCTACGGAGCTCATTTCAGTGATTAGTGGTTCATGTCAACATTTGAGATTAGACTGGATTGGTGGATCAAGGGAGAGAGATATGGGAAGAGCGTAAGAAGATGTGATTAGGGGTATTTGCTTATTTGGAAGGTAAACACTGACAGGGACTGATATGGTCAAACATCTGTTATGTGTCTTAATGCCTGTGTATTTATGCATTCGTGCTTTTCTCTCTTGCTTAAAACTTTGTTAATATTACAGACGAAACAAACTTAAATATCAGCAAGAATTCCTCATGAAAGTGTTCACTAGGAGGAAGGAGAGTTTCATCATGGGTTTGCAGTGTGGACTGGTGAAAGACTATTGTAGCAGTGAGGCTCAGTGGAGATGAGGAAGGTCAAGGCCTCATTGATACAGAACTTATCAGAAAAGGCAGCAAAGGAAAAATCTTTACTGAGAAGTGGCATGTACTCACTACAATAGAGAGAGCAAGACTGACAGGCATTAAAGCTGCTATTCTATTTGAAACCTAGTAAATTATATGTTCATAAACCATGAAGTCATATTTAAACCCTGTATGATGATGGAAGTATGTAATGGGGATACTGGAAAATTGCAAATGTTACTCCTCTATTTAAGAAGGGTGGGAGGCAGCAGAAAGGAAACTATAGACCTGTTAGCCTGGCATCAGTGGTTGGGAAGTTGTTGGAATTGATTGTTAGGGATGAGATTACAGAATACCTGGAGGCACATGACAAGACAGGCCAAAGCCAGCATGGTTTCCTGAAAGGAAGATCCTGCCTGACAAACCTACCGCAATTCTTTGAGGAAATTTCAGGCAGGGTAGACAAAGGAGATGCAGTAGACATGGAATACTTGGATTTTCAGGAAGGCCTTTGACAAGGTGCCGCACATGAGGCTGCTTAGCAAGATAAGAGCCCATGGAATTACAGGGAAGTTACTAGTGTGGGTGGAGCATTGGCTGGTCGGCAGAAAACAGAGAGTGGGAATAAAGGGATCCTATTCTGGTTGGCTGCCAGTTACCAATGGAGTTCCACAGGAGTCAGTGTTTGGACAGTTACCTTTTACGATGTATGTCAATGATTTAGACTACGGTATTAAGAGATTTGTGGCTAAATTTGTTGATGATACAAAGGTAGGTGGAGGAGTGGGTAGTGTTGAGGAAACAGAGAGCCTGCAGAGAGACTTTGGCCATTTAGGGGAATGGGCAAAGAAGTGGCAAATGAAATACAATGTTGGATTGTGTATGGTCATGCACTTTGGTGGAAGAAATAAACAGGCAGACTATTATTTAAATGGGGAGAGAATTCAAAATGCAGAGATGCAAAGAGACTTGGGAGTCCTTGTGCAAGATACCCTAAAGGTTAACCTGCAGGTTGAGTCGGTTGTGAAGAAGGCGAATGCAATGTTGGCATTCATTTTTAGAGGTATAGAATATAAGAGCAGGGATGTGATGTTGAGGCTCAATAAGGCACTCATGAGACCACACTTGAGTATTGTGTGCAGTTTTAGGCTCCTTATTTTAGAAAGAATATACTGACATTGGAGAGGGTTCAGAGAAGATTCATGAGAATGATTCCAGGAATAAGAGGGTTACCATATGAGGAATATCTGGCAGCTCTTGGGCTGTATTCCCTGGAGTTCAGGAGAATGAGGGGGGGATATCATAGAAACATTCCGAACATTAAAAGGCCTGAACAGATCAGATATGGCAAAGTTATTTCTCATGGTAGGGGATTCTAGGACAAGGGGCACGACTTCAAGATTGAAGGACGTCCTTTTAGAACTGAGATGCCGAGAAATTACTTTAGTCAGAGGGTGGTAAATCTGTGGAATTTGTTGCCACGAGCAGCTGTGGAGGTCAAGTCACTGGATGTGTTTAAGTCAGAGGTAGATAGGTTCTTGATTCGCCAGGGCATCAGAGGGTATAGGGAGAAGGCAGGAGAGTGGGGATGACTGGATGAGGTGGAATAGCCCATGATTGAATGGAGGAGTAGACTCAATGGGACGAATGGCTTACTTCTGCTCCTAAATCTTATGGTCTTAATTTCAGAATCAGAAATAGAATCAGCTTCATAGCCAATGTTATGAAATTTGTTTTCTGCCAGCAGTACAGTGCAAGATATTAAAAAATATGCTGAAGTTACAATATGAATAACAAAAGTGCAAAAGAGGAATATGAAGTAGTGTTCACGGGTTCGGAAATCTGATGGCAGAGGGGAGGAAATTGTTCCTAAAATGATGAGTATGGGTCTTCAGGCTCTTGCCGGCTAGTAGTATGGAGAAGTTGGTGAAGAAGGTGTCAATATCTCTGAGGACCTAACCTGGGCACAACATATTGATGCAGCTATAAAGAAGGCAAGGCAGCAGCTAGATTTCATTAGGAGTTTGAGGAGATTTCATTTGTCAACTAAAACACTCGAAAACTTCTAGAGATGTACTGTGGAGAGCATTCCAACTGGTTACATCACTGTCTGGTTTCGGGGTGGGGGGCTACTGCACAAAATCGAAGTAAGTTGCAGATTTCTAAATGGACATTGAATCCATGAACACTACCTCAGTACGTTTTTTTATTTCAGTTATTTTGCACTACTTATTTTAACTATTACATGATAAATATAGAAAGGAAAAAGGCTACATCAAGTATCATGTATTTCATTTTACTGCTGCTGTAAAGTTAATAAAATATCATGACGTATGCCGGTGATGTTAAACCTGATTCTGATATTCTAATATCCCAGGCGGTGAGTGCCCTTAATGATGGATGCCACCTTCTTGACTTGGATATGAGGAGTGGAGTAAAACAACTGGTCAATTTGCAAACTTTCCAGGTGAAGAAAGATTCACTTGCACCTCTTCCAATCTGTGTACCGCATTGTGCAAGATTTGTTGCTTATAGTCGTAGTCATACTTTATTGATCCTGGGAGAAATTGGTTTTCGTTACAGTTGCACCATAAATAATTAAATAGTAATAAAAGCATAAATAGTTAAATAGTAATATGTAAATTATGCCAGAAGATAAGTCCAGGACCAGCCTATTTGCTCAGGGTGTCTGACCCTCCAAGGGAGGAGTTGTAAAGTTTGATGGCCACAGGCAGGAATGACTTCCTATGACGTTCTGTGTTGCATCTCGGTGGAATGAGTCTCTGCCTGAATGTACTCCTGTGCCCAACCAGTACTTTATGTAGTGGATGGGAGACATTGTCCAAGATGGCATGCAACTTGGACAGCATCCTCTCTTCAGACACCACCGTCAGAGAATCCAGTTCCATCCCTACAACATCACTGGGCCTTACAAATGAGTTTGTTGATTCTGTTGGTGTCTGCTTCCCTCAGCCTGCTGCCCCAGCACACAACAGCAAACATGATCACACTGGCCACCACAGGCTCGTAGAACATCCTCAGCATCGTCCGGCAGATATTAAAGGACGTCAGTCTCCTCGGGAAATAAAGATGGCTCTGACCCTTCTTGTAGATAGCCTCAGTGTTCTTTGACCAGTCCAGCTTATTGTCAATTTATATCCCCAGGTATTTGTAATCCTCCACCATGTCCACACTGACCCCCTGGATGGAAACAGGGGTCGCCGGTACCTTAGCTCTCCTCAGGTCCACTACCAGCTCCTTAGTCTTTTTCACAATGAGCTGCAGATAATTCTGCTCACGCCATGTAACAAAGTTTCCTACCGTATGGTCTCCTCTTGTCAGTACTTTGCTCAACAGCTGTTAGCTGATTTCCTGTATTCAATTTGCAGAAGTGTCCCAAGCTTCCTGTTCCCTGTCACTTTAATTCTCTATCCCACTTCCACTATGCTCTATTCGTCTGTGGCTTCCTACACTTTACCAATGAGACCCAATGCAAGCTGGATTGCCTGGGCACATTACTATCATCTGGATGTAACATTAAAATCAACTTCAGGTAAATTGATTTCTTAGTCTATCAATCACCCATCTATGATATTAGATCAGCTAACTTGTTTCTCCCCCTTTGTTCTCCCACTAGAGTGGAGGACTTGTCCAGCTTGAGCTGCCTGGCATGTCTCCTACTCTACATCTCGCAATTCCTACCTTCTCTTATCTACCTTATTTTGCCTATGTTTTCACTCTGATCCTATCAGAAACATCCTCCCTCACCCCCTCTCCCTGCAGTTTTCTTCTATCTCCTTCCCAATTCTGATTAAGAGGCTTGGATCTAAAACGTCTGCTCTGTTTTTCTTCCCACTGATGTGTCCTGATCTGCAGAATTATTTCCACCGTTTTCTGTTTTTATGCCAATTTGCTAACTCCCTTTTACACTATGGTATTGCTGGTATTATCCCTAACCGACATTTCATACAGTTATACTTCCTTCACCTCTTTGCCAATACAAATGCCAAGGTACTTTTCCTAATAGTTTTGTATTTGGAAAGTGAATAATGATCAGGTTGTGCAAATACATAATAAACTACTCATTCACCAGAAATTCACACTGAACAGTATTTGTGTATTTTGCCAAGTTCCAGCTACCATGGGCACGCTTTCCCAGCATCCTTCTACTGGAAGTCAGTTCTGCTCCTTTGACAGTGAAGGGTGCACCTCCAACATATCCTGCAAAAGGTTCTGCTGCTTTTAGCTACAAAGCAATAATTCCAACTTGATTTTCATTGTAGTTGTGAAAGTTATTCACTTGTCTGGGTTAGGAATTAAAACTAGCTGCCTTGTTATATATGTGAATCCACACCTTAACATGTATAGTGATGCCAAATCGGTCTTGGAACAATGCCCACTGCTTTCTAATCAGCTTCTCCACTGCAATATAGTCATTGTAAAAATGCTCAGATAATTTAACTTGATCAGCTCAAACCAGCTGCACACAAGAAATGGAGGTTTATCTCTCCCATAATAGTTCCTGAGGTTAGGTTACCTAACTGTTCCATGCAGTGTACTCATGTATGTCAGACAATGGCCCTTTCTCACCCAAATGACTTTCTGAAATGACTCCGAGAGTGTAGTTGTATCTGTTGAATAATTCACTGCACCTCCTGTGCATCTCTACCATATGCCTTGTGGTTTTCACTTAATGTCCCAATTTCCAAATACTTGTTATGGTATATACATTAACATCCCAAATGTACAATGTGGGTAGGAACCTCTGAGCAATGTGCAGGAGTATCAGCTGGCGAAGAGGCCTGTCAAAGTTGAGTTTATTTTCATTGCACAGGTGCAATGGAAAACTTACTTGCATCAGTGTCTCAGGCACATGGCATAGAAGCAGTATATATAAGAAAAACATAAAGTATACACAATTTTAACAAGAAAAATATGCCATTAGAACATAAGGTCCATTTTACTGTAAAGTGATCAAAATGTTGCTAAACTTCAGTGATTAGGGATTTGCCAGTTGGTTTAAGAACTGAATGGTTGAAAGGAAATACTGTATTTGTTCTTGAATCTAGTGGTGTGGGACTTCAGGCTTCTGTACCTACTGCCTGATGGTAGCTGTGAGACGATGGCATGGCCTGGAGAGCGGCAATAGAACACAGAAAAGTTCAGCACAGGAAAGAGCCCTTTGGCCCACAATGTTGAGCCAAACCAAATAAATTAGTAATCAAGTGACCAACTAAATTAATCCTTTATGCCTGCACAATGTCCATATCTTTCAATTTCCCGCACATTCACGTGCCTATCTAAGTTTATTAAAATTCCCTAATGTATCTGCCTCTACTATCCCTCAGGCTCTCTGACTATGACTGTCTATCTATGACCCTCATAATCATATAAACCTCTGCAAGATATCTCCTCAGCCTCTGCCACTCCAGAGAATCAGCATGTTTATCCAACTTCTCATAATAGCAAATGCCCTTTAATCCAGGCAAAATCTTGGTAAACACAACAGATTCTGGAGATGCTGGGAATCCAGAGCAGCACACACAAAATGCTGGAGGAACTCAGCAGGTCAGACAGCATCTATGGAAATAAATGAGCAGTCGATGATTCGGGCCAAGGCCCTTCATCAGGACTTTGAGCATCCTAGCAAACCCCTTCTGCACCCTGTCCAAAACCTCGGCATTCTTCCTGTAATGGGGCAACCAGAACTGTATACAGTACTCTAGAGTTTTATAATGTTTACATAACTTCCTGACTTTTAATCTCAATTGCTCGACCAATAAAAGCAAGCATGGCATTTGCCTTCTTAACCACCCTATCAATCTGTGTAGCCACTTTCAGGGAGGTGTGATCTTGAACCAAAATATCCTTCCACTCATCAACCCTAGTAAGTGTCTTTCCCTTAACAGTGTACTGACTCTTTAAATTGACCTACCAAGGTGCAACACTTCACATTTGGTCAGGTTAAACTCCATCTTCTATTTCGCCACCCACATTTGCAACTGATCTATATCCTGCTGTGTTCTTTGCCAGTCATCTGTGCTATCCACAATAGTCCCAAACTTGATGTCATCCTCAATCTTACTAACCACCCATCTGCATTTTCATCCAGGTCATTTAGCAGAAGTTCTAGTATAGATCCTTGCAGATCACCACTAATCATAGACCTCCAGTGAGAATAAGTCCCCTCAATCACCAAAGGGCAAGCTGGTTTTGAATCCAAGTCACCTATTCACCAGCATGCATCTTAATCTTCTGGATGAGCCTCCCATGAGGGACTGTGTCAAACACCTTACTAAAATCTATGTAGACAACATCAACAGCTTGACCTTCATCAATCACCCTTGCCATCTCTTCAAAAAACTCAAATCAAGTTCATGAGACAAAATTTGCCTTGCACAAAGCTATGCTGGCTCTCCCTAATTAGGCCATAGTTTTCTAAATGCTCATAAATCCTACTACTAAGAATAATACTACTACCAGTAACTTCCCTACCACTGACGTGAAACTCACCAGTCCATCGTTTCCAGGATTATCCCTGGTTCCCTTCTTGAACAATGGAACAACATTAGGTACTCATCAGTCCTCCAGGATTTTGCCTGTGGCTGGAGAGGATACAGAGATTTTGTTCAAAGCATGGCAATTTCTTCACTTGCCTCCCTTAGTACTCTTGGCTCTGATCTCCATGTCCTCTGCGTCCTTCTGCTTGGTAAATACTAATGTAAAGTACTCATTAGGAACCTCACTGACAACCCTTGCATCCAAGCAAGTGGTCCCCCTTTACCCTTGAGTTCTCCCATCCTCTATCTAGTTATCCCCTTGTTTCTGATGTATATATGGAATGCTTTGGGGTTCTTTTTAACCTTACTTGCCAGGGACTTTTCACATCCCCTCCTGGCTTCTATTTTACTTGTTGACTTCTTTTCTGGCTACTTTATAAGCCTCAAGGGTTCTGTTTGATTCTAGCTTCCTAAGTGAGTCGTGAGTTTGAGCCCCAGCCGAAGCAACGTGTTGTGCCCTTGAGTAAGGCACTTAAACACACAGTGCTCTGCGGCGACACTGGTGCCAAGCTGTATGGGTCCTAATGCCCTTCCCTTGGACAACATCGGTGGTGTGGAGAGGGGAGACTTGCAGCATGGGCAACTGCTGGTCTTCCATACAACCTTGCCCAGGCCTGCGCCCTGGAGAGTGAAGACTTTCCAGGCGCAGATCCATGGTCTCACAAGACCAGCGGATGCCTTTAAGTTTTACATACTTTTCCTTTTTCCTTTTTCTTCAAGGTAAGAATCTAATGTCCTCTTACCTTGCCATCTGAGTATTTCTTTCAGATGGGAACATGCCTGTCCTGTACTCTGTGCGGTAGGTCTTTAAACATCCTTCACATGTCGATGTGGACTTGTGGTCTTAAAAAATTTGTGGTCACTGTTCCCTAACTGCTCATCTACTGAAAGCTGAGTCATCTGGCCAGTCTCATTACCTGACTCCGGATTCAGTACTATGGACTATGTACATAGTGAATTACAAAATCCTACTGGATGCACTTAGCAAATTCTGACCCATCTAAGGCACTTGCACTGAGACAGCCCCAGTTTATAATAGAGAAGTTGAAGCCCTATGATCCTATTGTTTTACACCTCTTATTAATCTGCCTGCATATCTGATACTCAATTTCCCAGTGGCTATCAGGAGGTTTGTAGTACAATTACATCATAGCGATTGCACCCTTCCTATTTTTCAGTTCTATTCACATAGACTCCATAGACGAGCCCTCCATTATGTCCCCTCTAAAACCTCAATCATTTTCTAAACATTGACACCCTGGGACATTAAGCCTTTATTCCTGTTCCTCCCTCATCCAAGTCTCTGTAATGGCCACAACATCATAGCTCCATGTACCGACCTATGCTGTATGTTCTGTACCTGACTTTTCACTGTACCTCAGTATATTTCAAACTCCTGGGAGTCTACATCTCGTACAAACTCTCATGGTCCCAGAACACATCTTTCACATTCTGAAAAAGCTCACCAATATTCTAAGGAGGCTGAAGTGACCTGGACTATACACGTCAATACTTATGATCTTCAAAAAAGAACAGATGAGAGCTGCCTAACATGCCACATCACTGTATAGTGTGAAAACTGCATTATGGCAGACAGGAGGCTCTACAACGGGTAGTTAAAACTGCCTAATGCATCACTGACAGCAGCCTACCTACCATCAAGGACGTATACAAAGAAAGATGCTGGAAAATATCACAGAAGATCCCACCAACCCACCATGTTTACCGATTGTTTGTCACATTCCTATCTGGGAAGAAGCTATGTAACATTGATGACAGGATCATTAGAATCAGAATTAAGATTAGCTTTAACATCACTGGCATATGTCAAGAAATCCATTAATTTGACAGCAGCAGTACAATGCAATACATGATAATAAAGAAAAAATGAATGAATCAAGTACAGTAAATATATAATAGTTAAGATTAAAATAGTGCAAAAATAGAAGTAATTAAAAAAGTGAGTTTTTTTTTAAAACCTCGTTAAAATGGGTTTAATGGCCATTCAGGAATCGGATGGCAGAGGGGAAGAAGCTGTTCTTGAATCGCTGAATGTGTGCCTCTGTACCTCCTTCCTGATGGTAGCAATGAGAAGAAGGCGTGTCTTGGGTGATGGGGGTCCTTAATAATGAATATCACCTTTCTGAGGCACTGCTCTTTGAAGGTGTCTTGGATACTACGAGGCTGGTACCCAAGATGGAGCTGACCAATTTTACAACTTTCTGTACCTCCTTTAGCTCCTGTGCAGTAGCCCCCCTATACCAAACAGAATGCTCTCCACAGTACATCTATAGAAGTTTTTGGGTGTTTTTGTTGACATACCAAATCTCTTCAAACTCCTAATGAAATATAGCTGCTGTCTTGCCTTCTTTATTGGGGCATCAATCTGTTGGGATCAGGTTAGATCCTTAGAGATATTAACACCCAGGAACTAGAAATTGCTCACCCTCAAAAGCAGTTATTTCCCCCAAGGCATCAGGCTGATCAACACCTCTACTCATTCATTACCCGACCAGCCTCACCACAATATCAACATCAGCACCTACACTGCACTGCCCCTCAGCACACTTCATTTCCTCTGTGCTCTGTCACTTTATGCTTACACCCCACACCTCCTACCTATACTGAGACAGTCGCAGTCCTGTGATCTCAGATGCCTGTTGCTGCCTAGAAGAGTTCCCATTGCCAAGATTCACTTTATGACTTCCTGTCAGAATTACCCCAGGTACAGATACTTCTGAACTAGCATCACTTTATGTGTGCGTACAATCAGTCTATCTATATGAGCTAATCTTGTGTATACAGGGCCACTCAGTTACTTGTCCATCATGGTTTATAGAATTGCTCTTATATTTATAATTATTATGTTTTTATGCTCATTGTGTTTTTTATGCTGCGTCAGATCCGGAGTAACAATCACTTTGTTCTCCTTTACACTTGTGTACTGAAGAATGACAATAAACAATCTTGAATCTATACAAGACAATAATAATAAACTATCCAGATGTTGCCTTCTTGTGGCAGCACCTCCTGCAGATACTACCGATGGTGAATGGAAGAAATCTGCACTTCTTCCAATGATTTGAGTTAATGTTCAACATCCTTTACTACAATCCGAATAAAAACAGGGAGTTGTATTTCCTTAGACAAAAGCAGTGGAAAAAAAGACCATTTATCATATTGCCATTTGAGGGTCACTTTACTGGAGCAGAATGACTGCTACGTTTTCCTGCAGAGCAAGGTTATTATATTTTAAATAAATTTCATTGTTGAGACGTTTCAAACACATAGAGAAGCTCCCTTGTAATTTACAGATCTATCTGTGTTCCTAGCTGCTATAATGGTGAGTACAGAATGTGCTGCACGGGGTGGGGGGGGGGGGGTGCCTCCAGACTAATCCTGTAATGTGTTCAGGTAGCGGAAATGTGCGTGTGTGCGTGCGCGCTTGCTGGTGGAATGAAATGGGCATACAATAATCTGCAGAGTCATGGACCTGTGAAGAGGGTTAGAAAAGTGAACTGTCATTTTTAAGAGGTAATAAAATAAATCTTGCTAGTGATGCCTACTCCTTGACCGCCAATTCGCAAGTCTCCATGTGAAAATGTGGATATAGCTCAGTAAGTTTGCAGATAGCTCAAATATTGGTGTGGTTGCAGATAGCGTAAAGGTTTGTTAAAGGCAACAGTGGAATATAGATCAGTTACAGATACAACCGGAGAAATGGAAAATTGTGTTTAATCCAAGCAAGTACAAGGTGTCCAATCACAAACAAGAGAAAATCTCCAGATGCTGGAAATCCAAGCAACACATACAACATCCAGCAGGCCAGGTAGCAGCTGTAGACAAGAGTAAACAGTTGACATTTTGGGCCAAGACCCTTCATCAGGACTGGAGAAAAAGGATGAGAAGTCAAAGTAAGAAGGTGAGTGGGGGGGTGGGGGAGAAGTAGTGCAAGGTAGTAGGTAATGGGTGAAACTGGGAAGGGGGGGCTGAAGTAAAGATCTGGAAAGTCGATTGGTGAAAGAGATAAAAGGGTGGAGAAGGAGATAACTGATAAGGGAGGACAGAAGGCCTTTTAAGAAAGGGAACTGGGGAGAGGCAGCAGAGAGAGGTGATGGGCAGGTAAGACACAAGGTGAGAAGGAGAAATGGTAATGGGGAATGGTGAAGGGAGGGTGGGTAATTACTGTAAGTTCGAGAAATTGATGCTCATGCCATCAGGTTGGAGAGTACCCAGATGAAATACAAGGTGTTGCTCTTCCAACCTGAGTGTGGCCTCATCGTGGCAGTAGAGGAGGCCATGGACTGACATGTCCGAATGCAAAGTAGAAATAAAATGAGTGGCCACTGGAAGATCTCACTTTTCCTGGCAGTCGGAGCGTACATGCTCGGTGAAGCAGTTTCCCAAACAACACTGGATCTTACAGATATACAGGAGGACCCACCAGGAGCACTGGATACTGTTGATAATACCAACAGACTCACAGGTGAAGTGTCACCTCACCTGGAAGGACTGGCTGGAGCCCTGAATGATAGTGAGGGAGGAGGTGTAAGGAAGGTGAGGCACTGTTCTGCTTGCAAGGATAAGTGTTTGGATGGAGATCAGTGGAGAGAGACAAATGGACAAGGGAGTCGCATAGAGAGTGATCCTTGTGGAACGTGGAGAGTGGGGGGGTGGTTGGGGGTAGGGAAAGGTGTGCTTGGTGGTGAGATCCAGTTGGAGATGACAGAAGTTGCATAGAATTATCTGCTGGACATGGAGGCTGGTGGGGTGGTAGGTGACCAACATTTTCTACTGTTTCATTAAGCCGTTCCGCTTTAAATAAACGCTTCATCTCTTTTGCTTCTTTGAAATTTGACATAGTGAATCAATAATTTCTTCAATAAAAATCTGTAAAAATAATCCAGTTCTAATACTGCGGACAACTCATCACAAACATCATGTTGTTAACCTCATTTGCATCAGAAACTGGAAAAGGAAATGTGATTGTGCACATCATGAAATATACTTAACTTCCCAACAAGGTAGAGGGTGACAACCTTTTATGCAGTTTAAACTCCTTTGTGCAGTAGTAGCAAAAGATGTGCAAACACACACCTTAGAGGGAATATTGCCCCTCACCTTCTTAGTCTGACTTCTAATCTTTTTTCTCCAGTCCTGATGAAGGGTCTTGGCCTAAAACATTGACCATTTACTCCTTTCCATAGATACTACCTGTCCTTCTGAGTTCCTCCAGCATTTTTGTGTGAGTTGCAAGTAGAAGATGTAACAGTTTGGAAGATCTAACGTAGGGGAAAAGTATATGGTTTATAGTAGGACGCTCAAGAGTATTGATATATGGGAAGGCGGTGTGATCTTGGGGTCCAAGTTCATAGCGTACTGAAAATGAACGTGCAAGTAGATAGGATAGTAAAGGTAGTGCTTGCATGTTTGTTTTCATTGTTTGGGGTATAAGAGTCAGCAAGTCACATTGTTAAATTCCACTCGGAGTATTGTGTGCAATTCTGTCACTACATTACAGGAAGGATGTGAAAGCTTTGAAAAGGGTGTGAAAGAGGTTTATCAGGATGTTGCCTAGATTACAGGGTATAAACTAAAGGGTGGACAAACTTGAGCTGTTTACTCTGGAGCATCAGAGCTGATGGGAGATCTGATAGAAGTTTATAAGATTATGAGAGGCATAGACAAGGTAAACACAGTTAGAATCCTTTCCTGACTGTCAGCTGTTGGAAGAAATGTCAAGCGCGAGAGGACATGCGTTTAAGGTGAAAGAGAGAAAGCTTAAAGAAATGTGAGGGCAACGTTTTTCACATGGAGGTGAAATAGGTGCCTGAAACAGGCTCCTGGGTTAGTGGTGAAAGTAAATATGATGGCGAAGTTTAAAAGTCTGTTAGACAGACACACGAATATCAGAATCAGGTTTATCATCAGCGGCATGTGTCATGAAATGTGTTACCTTCGCAGCAGTAGTTCAGTGCAATGCATGATAATATAGAAAAATAAATAAATAAATAAATAAATAACCCACACAAAATGCTGGAGGAACTCAGCAGGCCAGGCAGCATCTATGGGAAAAAAAAAGTACAGTTGTTGTTTCAGGCCGAGACCCTTCATCAGGACTGGGTAAAAAAAGGGAGGAGTCAGACTTCTGCTGAAAGGTCTCAGCCCAAAATGTCGACTGTATTCTTCCATAGATGATGCCTGGCCTGCTATAAAAAGTGAGGTAGTGCTCAAGGGTTCAATGTTCATTTAGGAATCGGATGACAGAGGGGAAGAAGCTATTCTTGAATCGCTGAATGTGCGCCTTCAGGCTTTTGTACCTCCTTTCCACTGGTAACAATGAGAAGAGGGCATGTCTTGGATGATGGGGTCCTTAATGATGGATGCCACCTTTCCTTTCATGGAGGCACCACTCCTTGAAGATGTCCTGGTTACCATAGAGGCTAGTACCCACAATGGAGCTGGCTAATTTTGCGATTTTCTGTAGCTTCTTTTTGGTCCTGTCCAGTCGCAGACAGTACCACACAGTCAGAATGCTCTCCTTGGACATCTATAGCAGTTTTCAAGTGCTTTAGTTGACAAACCAAATCTCTTCAAATTCCTAATGAAATATAGCTGCTGTCTTGCCTTCTTTATAGTTGCATCGATATGTTGGGAGGAGGTTAAACCTTGACACACAGGAACTAGAAATTGCTCATTCTCTTCACTTCTGACCCCTCTATGAGGATTGGTTCATGTTCCCTTGTTTTGGGACCTCTACTTTTTGTGATTCTTATTGGGACCTCTACTTTTCGTGATTTTTATTAACGACCTGGATGTGGGGGTAGAAGGGTGGGTTGGCAAGTTTGCAGACGACACAAAGGTTGGTGGTGTTGTAGATAGTGTAGAGGATTGTCAAAGATTGCAAAGAGACATTGATAGGATGCAGAAGTGGGCTGATGGAGTTCAACTCGGAGAAGAGTGAGGTGGTACATTTTGGAAGGACAAACTCCAAGGCAGAGTATAAAGTAAATGACAGGATACTTGGTAGTGCGGAGGAGCAGAGGGCTCTGGGGGTACATGTCCACAGAACCCTGAAAGTTGCCTCACAGGTGGATAGGGTAGTTAAGAAAGCTTGTGGGGTGTTAGCCTTCATAAGTCGAGGGATAGAATTTAAGAGTTGCGATGTAATGATACAGCTCTTTAAAACTCTGGTTAGGCCACACTTGGAGTACTGTGTCCAGTTCTGGTCGCCTCACTATAGGAAGGATGTGGAAACATTGGAAAGGGTACAGAGGAGATTTACCAGGATGCTGCCTGGTTTAGAGAGTATGCATTATGATCAAAGATTAAGGGAGCTAGGGCTTTACTCTTTGGAGAGAAGGAGGATGAGAGGAGACATGATAGAGGTGTACAAGATAATAAGAGGAATAGATAGAGTGAATAGCCAGCGCCTCTTCTCCAGGGCACCACTGCTCAATACAAGAGGACATGGCTTTAAGGTAAGAGGTGGGAAGTTCAAGGGGGATATTAGAGGAAGGTTTTTTACTCAGAGAGTGGTTGGTGCGTGGAATGCACTGCCTGAGTCAGTGGTGGTGGCAAGTACACTAGTGAAGTTTAAGAGACTACTGGATAGGTATATGGAGGAATTTAAGTTGGGGGCTTATATGGGAGGCAGGATTTGAGGGTCGGCACAACATTGTGGGCCAAAGGGCCTGTACTGTGCTGTACTATTCTATGTTCAATGTTCTATGTTACCCTTCCTGAATGGAATGAAATATATATTTGCAAGGAATGAAGGGATGTGAATTATGTGCAGGCAGTAGGGAAATAGTTTAATTTGGCATCCTGTTTAGTGTAGATATTGTTGCTCAAAGGGCTTATTTCGCAGCTATTCTGTGTTCTATGTGCTCTCTGATATCATAGAAAGGCAGCAATGATTCATACATGTGCCAAGATAATAAGTATCATCAGACAATTTACCTGCTTCTAGGGCTTCCTGATCAAACCAGACTGTCCCTGTATTTTTACTGAAATTTTCTTGGAGCATTTCACTATACTGAAGTCATGCAAACCATGTTGTTTTGAGCCCTGTAGAAATAGGCTTGTCCCATTTTCATTCCTTTGACCCAGAGGTCAGCGGTGGTAACCTTCATTTTAATGCAAATGAGAGGTGCTAGTTTCGACAGACCAAAGAATGAAGCTGGAACACATCTGCTCTGCTTGGCACAAGCCAAATTGCAATATGATTTACAGTGATTGCTTGGCTACGAATTTGATTTTGGTTTTGTTCCAACATTGAGATTAGATTTCTAAAGATTAGCTTTATCTGTCACAGGAACATCGAAACAGTGAAATGTGTTGCTTGTGTCAATGACCAACACATTCTAAGAATGTGCCGGGGACAGCACGCAAGTGATGCCATATGCTTCTGGTACTAACAGAGTGTGTCCACAACCTATTATCCCAAACACGAAGAAATCTGCAAATGCTGGAATTTCAAAGAGCACACATAAATGTTGCTGGTGAATGCAGCAGGCCAGGCAGCATCTCTAGGAAGAGGCACAAGGAAATCTGCAGATGAAGGTCCTGACGAAGGGTCTCGGCCCGAAACGTTGACTGTACCTCTTCCTATAGATGCTGCCTGGCCTGCTGCGTTCACCAGCAACTTTTTTGTGTGTTGCTTACCTATTAACCCACACTCTTTTGAAGTATGGAAGGAAACTGAAGCACACAAAGGAAACCCACGTGGTCACAGAGAGAATGTACAAATTCTTTACAGACTGTGGTGGGAATTGAACCCCAGTTGCAGGCTCTGTAGAACATTGCACTAACCGCCATGCTACCGTGCCACATGGGCAAAGGAGCTGAATTCAGAGGCGAAGTGAAAGTGGTTCTCCTTGATACCCGAGCTGCTTCTGGTACAGTGCGGCATCAAGGACCCTTTTGTTGAAGTCAATGCAAAACAACTTACCATTTGCTGGAATGAAATCTAACACAAAGGAAGTGATTGTTTTTGTAGCCGTGGATTGAGAATTGATTAAAAGAAAGAAACAGCAGAAGTTAATGGGGAATTTGGAAGACTGTGCCAAGTGGAATCAATGCTGGGAGCCACAGTTGTTCACAATCTGTATCGATGATTTGGATGTGGTGACTGCATATCGCATATCCTTGTTTTCTAACAGCATAAAGTTGATTCGGTGGGGTGGGTTGTGAGAAAGATACAGAAAGATGTTGGGAGATATGGGTAGGCTAAGTAGTCACTTATGACAACATGGCAGATGGAATATAATGTGGAAAAACATGAGTTCACCCAGTGTAGTAGAATATATAGTAAAGTGGAATAACTTTTAAACTTGGAGATTTTGAAAGCTGTTGGTGCTCAGAATGATCTGGGTGGTGTTAGGGCCTCAGCGACACCATAATGGAATATTGTGAACACATCCAGTTGCCCTGGTTATACATGGATACACTTAAGGGAATGCAGCAAGGGTTCACCAGACTTCTTCCCGGGATGGGAGATTTTCCAAAGAGGATTTACTAAACAGACTCAGTTTATCATTTTTGGAGATTAGAAAATCGACAGGAGATTCCATTGAAACATGCAAAATCTGTAAAGGTCTGAACAGCATAAATTCAGAGTTGACATTTCCTCCAGCTGGGGTGTCAGGATCCAATGATTATCATGTCAAAATAAGGGAATAAAGGTTGGCCTTTGAGAGTTGAGAAAGGAGGAAAGAAGGTGGTGAATCGTTGGAACTCTCCATTGAGGTGTCTCAGTCACTGAGTATATTCAAGGAAGATACTGATAGAATTTAAGGTGAAAGGATTCACTAGATGTAGAGTTAATGAAGTAAAATGGTGCTGAAATAAATGGTCTATTCAGTGATGGACAATATATGAAGGGCCAAATAGCCTACCGCTGCTCCTAATTTTTGCGGGACTGATACATCACTGCAGGATTCCCTCAGCTCAGTGTCTTGGACCTAGCCATCATCAGCTGCTTCCGCATTGACCTTCCTTCCATCGCAAGGCCAAAGTCAGGATGCTCATGTTGATTACACATTATTCTATTCTGTTTGCATTTTCTTAGGAGAATGTGCAGGCCATACCTCCAGCTGGCAAGACCTGGGCAACATTCAGGCTTTGCTAATGTGGTGAGTAACAGTCACACCTTACTAAGTATGCACAATGATAATCAAGAAGACCTCTTCCCTTGACACTGAATAAGTTTATTGCAACTGAAACTCCCATAGTCAGTGTCTTTGGGGACACCATTGACTCCAAAACATCACTGAAGCAGCCATAATAAAACTGTGACTATAAGAGCAAGTATGAGGCTGGCTCTCCAGCAGTATATGAGCCTCCTTCACCATCTACAAGGCACAAGTCAGGAGTATGATAGAATCTTCTGCATTTCATGAATGCACGCATTTAAGACCAACGTCATCCAGGGCAAAATTATATATCTGACTAGCATTCCCATTGTCACCTTAAACATACACTTTCTCCACCACATACACTTAGAGCTTACAGGCTCTGATGTAGCACAGCAACTTGTCAAGGCATTTGTTTCTACACTCCTGATCTCTGTCACCAAGAAGGAAAAGGGCAGCAGTCACAATTTAATGCCACTGTCAAAAATTTCTCTTGCAGATCACAAGCAGACTTTAAATATTAATTCTGTTTCCTCACCATGGAGGCTGCCTGGCCTACAGACTATATCCCATATTCTTTGATTCTATTTCAGTCTTGCTGAACCACCTTTTGTCATTGGACCTTGGAACTACCAAAACCACAACTAGATCTTCCGCACGATGACTACACAGAGTTTTGAGCAGACAGTCCATGATCACATTCTGGGGATGTGCATTTAACTATGACTTTAAGCTTCCATGCTCAAAAACCATAATTAAACAAAAATACCCAATTTTAAACTCAATTCAGTAAACACTGTCAAATAATAACGCTCGGTATGGATTGCATGCGCTGGAACAGTTGATTCAATTGTTTTACTTCCAGTTTAATCTTTTATAAATTGACAAGGTCAGGATGTTTCTCAAATCTTTGCTCTAAGCTGGTAACGTTTATGTGAACTGTGGAGCCAGGCTAAGCACAGCAGAAAAACTGATGTATTGCAGCTCCCTAATCTTCCCAATTTTATCACTAACCAAATTTAACATCAAAGACTTCCTGATAGCAGAATGGAAATAATTTGCCCTAAGCCTATTAGGATGCTTTAAAACAAAGTTAATGTAGAAGAAGAAACTTTAAGTCAATAAAGTATTCTTCTCAATTACATAAAAAACTGAATAGAAATTTAAAATAGTTAAGTAAAAGTAACTCAGTCAATATCCTGCTCTACAATTCTATTATTTAAAATAGACTTTATTTTCGAAGCTATGTGGAGGTATAATAAAATTTTCAAGCCACAACTGGGATATCAGGCAGTAATCCATTTCAAAACCACTAAGTATTGGGAGAATTTACAGCATTACATCAAATCAAAAGGTAATGTTTAAATATATCAGACATTCTTTATTAATTAACAGCCTAAACCAAGGAATGCTGAAAATATTTGTGGCATTCTGTGTATGATGGATGAAGGCATAACACAATATCAGAGGTCAATCAAGATGAAGTAGTCGCAAGGATCCCGAAATTCAATAATAAATATTACAGATGTTTTAATATTTATCATGTATTGCATCATACTGCTGCCGTAAAATTAATATACTTCATGACATACGCCAGAGATATTAAACCTGATTCTGAAGAATAACTCCTGTTGATATTAAAATAAAAGTTATGCAGAGGTTTTCATTATTTCTCAAATGAATGTCCAAAGTTCACAAATACGAATAAAGGCAAAAATCAGTGATACATAAAATGTAGATAATTGCGACTTACCTTCTTCTACCAAAACTTGTTAAACATTGTGCAAATGGTCAGCGAATCTCCATATAATTTCAAGGTTCTCGCATGAATACTGGGGCTTTAGCTCAGGCAGTCCCAACACACTTGACCGTTATTACACTACCATGATGTATGCCGACTGTTCCATCCCTGGACTGCATTATGGGAAATCTGATCATCTGGCTATCCTCCTACTTCTGGCATATAGACAGAGGCAAAAGACCAAGGCATCAAAGGCAAGGACAATGAAGAGGTGGATGTGGGAGGCACAGGAGCGACTACAGGACTATTTTGAGTCAGTGGACTGGGCCATGTTCAATCATTCACCAGAGGATCTGAAACAATATGCCACAGTTATCTTAGACTTTATAATGACACTCGCAGATAAGTGTGACCCCACACAAATCATTCAGAATCTTTCCCAACCAGAAGCCCTGGATAAACCAAGGAACCCACAATCTGCTGAGGGGTAGATTGGTGACCTTCAGATATGACGATCAGGGAAAGTACAAGAGGCCCAGGTTCAGCCTCCAGAAAGCCATTTCACATGCAAAGTGACAATTCCAGACCAAACTTGAAAGATACTTAACAGAAGCTCAACAGATCACAGAAAGAACTTCTACAGCTGCGGCAGAGCTTGAATGCTATCTCTTCTGAAAACCCTGTGATTCCACTCTCTGTGGGTGACATGAGAGTATCCTTCAGGAGGGTAAACACACAAAAAATATTTGGCCCAGATGGTGTACCTGGCCAAGTACTGAAGATCTAAGCTAATCAGCTGACGAGAGTATTTACTAATATCTTTAACCTTTTGCTTTGGCAGTCTGAGGTACCCGCCTGCTTCAAGTAGGGTACAATTATACCAGTGCCCAAGAAGATGGTGGTAAACTGCCTCAATGAATATCATCCAGTAGCATTGAAATCCACTGTGATAGAAACATAGAAAACCTACAGCACAATACAGGCCCTTCAACTCACAAAGCTGTGCCGAACATGTCCTTACCTTAGAAATTACCTAGGGTTACCCATAGCCCTCTATTTTTCTGAGCTCCATGTACCTGTCCAGGAGTCTCTTAAAAGACCCTATCATATCTGCCTCCACCATCGTCGCCAGCAGCCCATTCCATACACTCTCTGTGTAAAAAACTTACCCCTGACATCTCCTCTGTACTGACTTTCAAGCACCTTAAAACTGTGCCCTCTCATGCTAGCCATTTCAGCTCTGGGAAAAAGCCACTGCCTATCCACATGATCAGTGCTCCTGATGAAGTGCTTTGAGAGGTTGGTGATGAAGCATATCACTTCCTGCCTAGGAAGTGTCTTAGGTGTACTCCAATTTGTCTACTGTCACAACAGGTCAATAGCAGATGGCATTTTGTAGGATCTTCACTTAGAACATCTGGACAGCGAAAATGCTTATATCAAGATGCTATTCATTCAACATCATCTTCCCCTCAAAATTGATCAATAAGCTTGAAGACCTAAGCCTCGATACCTCCTTGTGCAATTGGATCCATGACTTCCTCACTTGCAGACCCAGTCAGTCTGGATTATCAATAGCCCCAACACTGAAGCCCTCCATTGGTCAGGGTTGACTGTGGATATTGCGTTGCTGGCTGTCTATGTGATATGCAAGGTAGTAATCAGTCTAGGGCAATATGATATTGAGAGCAAGCTACTGCCTATGCACCAAGCTCCCCATCTCTATGCAACTGTTGAATCCAAAGGTACAGCAGAGACCAATACAATTTGGCACCAGTGGCATCAGTGGAGTTGCCCATCAGTACTGAACTCAGCATAGGACTGTCTTAGGGACTCCAGCTCCAGATTTTTCCTTGAGATTTACTCCTGAAGCCTACCCTATGAGTGGGTATAGCCGCAAGACAGCAGAGATTTGAGATCCTTCTCCTAGGTGAGCTGCCAACCACAGCAAATATGTGATTGGTTTTAAGGCAGACGTAACCCACTTTTGCCTCTTCTGTCAGTAGAAATGCTTCCTCTGGGCTTAATAGCTAAGCCACACATGAAGGCCAGGAGTTGGACTCGGTTGTCAGAGACTATTTGAGTTGCATGCCATTGGAAGCATTTAATAAGTAATGGGAGCAAATTCCCATGACTCCCAGTTATGACAACCATCAGAAACTAGACCCGACAAGAAACATCATATAGTATACTTTCATGGATCTCCAAATACAGTAACATTCTGTAATCCAGGACGATCAAAACTTTGATGGTGATTAATCAACTGATTCTTTGGACTGTTGGTTATCACAACTATTAGTTACTCAACAAACTTAGTTTACTTTATTTTAGCTCCTACAAAGTAGAATAATAAATTTTCCAGTGATTCAGTGAGATTTAAAGGAATTTGGGATACAGCACTCACAGGAACTAATGCCTAAGTGGGTCTAAAGGCAATGGTGGTAACTGCATCTATTGAGGCAGATGCCCAACCATTAGGATTTCTGAATAATTGGATAAAGGATTAGGGGGTTTCACTGCAGATGAAGATTTGCTTGTGGGTGTGAAAGTTTTTCAACACTTGCAATTTTAAACAGTGAATTATGAGAAGGTTACAAAGATCATTAAGTTGATTCCAATATTCTTGCTGGACTGGCCAGATGTTTGTATTAGTGCACCGTAATGAACTTGCACTCTAAAACTTCTCATATAATCAATAAGTGAACTGATTGGTTCCCTTTTATACTAACAATAATAAAAAGGTTTTGATAAGTAAACTCATGATTGATTCAAAACTACCAAGCAACACATTTGAATATAATCACACTCCACAGTTAAATGTTGTGATGAAACTGGAGAGTCAAAACTATCTGTACTTGTGGTTACAAAGCAGGTGTTTAAAAATGAATAATCAATTTCATGACTATTTTTTCCGAACACACTGAGCAATAAGTAGAAGATTATTCTGCTGTTTCAAATCGATCCCAAGCCTTGCTGGTCAGAAATATACATGTGTCGCTGCATGCTATTTTGATACTCTTCATTCTATGAGGAACTTCAGAGGAGATGTTATCAGTCACTTCAGAATTGAGAAGCCCTTATGACAATAACAGGTAGCACACTCTTGCAACTCCATCATACCAGTCGGGGACTGGGATCATTACTGAAAAATATTGCCAAAGGAAAACAAATCGAAGTGGTACGATTTAAATAAAATTTAAGAATGAAAAGTGGAATGCTTGAGCCATACTAATGGTGTGGTGCAGATTTTTGTTGGGGTTTTCAGCAATGTTTAATTTGGCAGTATTCATTAGATGAAATCAGAAAGATCTTTCAAGCTAAAATACAAAATCATCAACAAAGGTATACTTCTATAATGAAACACACCTGAATGAGGACTAGGAGGCATGGTTCATGTGAGGATGTCTACCTGTACTCAACATCTTGATGTTTTAAAATGAAGCAGAGATAAGCCATGCTAAGATCAGAAGAGGGTAGTTCAGTTGCTTCTATGCTGTGTTTGAAAAGAAAACCTCTGCAGCAATTGATTATAGTATTACCTGAAGCTGTTTTGGAATATGTTCTTATTAGGGGCCTCTAAAGGCTCCAGGGAGTGATAGCAGGTCAATCAATAGAAGCTCACAAATAGAAAATCAAACCAGCAATATGCTGTAACCTTTGTCCCTGGCTGAGAATAAAAGGACTAAGACTTCAGTTATTATTTTAATAGTTACAACTGAGATTTAGGACATGTGATATGAGCCAGAGAGAAGAGTTATCACTGATGGCTATACATGTCAGCATTATAGAACAACTTTAATTAAGTGCCAAGGATAGCAAAAAAGCATCCATGGAGAAAGAAACAAAAAGAATGCTTTATCTCAATGACATTGAATGAGAAATGGAAGAGAAAAGTGGCTTTTACTTTCTGGGCAATGCCTGTTCCTACTGGCATAATAAGGAGAGTGTTACTTAATGTGTGTTTGTAGTTATACAATCTCCTCACTGATACCTGGGCTTGGACTTCTCTAAGTGAGAGGGAAAATACTTCTCATCTAAGATTGGTTTAACGGTATTTTAACAGCACAGCACCAGTTTGAAGAAAGTATGATATTCACAATCTGGTCAGTAGTTACATAATAAACAAACCTATTCTCAGCAAAGTATAGTCAGAGAAATGGATTTAAAATGAGACTGACGGAATGAGGGTAGTGTAGCGGTTAGCATAGCACCAATCCTGGTTTAATTAGACTGCTGCTTGTAAGGAGTTTGTACATTCTCCCCGTAACTGTGTGGATTTCCTCTGGATGCTCTGGTTTCCTCCCACATTCCAAGTTCAAAATGGTTAGAATAATTAACCCTTTAATTTACATGTGTGTAAATGTGTGGTGCAGGCCCATATCTCTAAAATTAAAAATAAAAGCGAGTTTTCTTTTCTCTATAAACTGTCGAATATAATTTTTCCCCAGAAATCATAGCCTGTTTCTATAACCTTTAGGTAGTTCCAAATGTGCTGATAATTCCAAATTTATCTGGTAGAGTTCTAATAGACAGAAATGTAAATATGTAGAAAAATACCTCGTTGTAATGACTATGACATAGTCTGTGTCAGTGCTATGTTGTGAGAGCACATTAAAAATTGCCTTAAGGAGTTAAGATTTTTACTCAGGTCCTAGTGTAGGTAGGACAATTTTTTAGAATTATAGCTGAACCTGTCTTTACATTTCCCTGTAATCATGATTTAATATTGCATGTGAAGTATTTTAACCTTCCAATTTTGAATCTTGTTAGAGTGTTTTCCAGCATTTTCTTCTTCAAATTTTTGTTTTCTGCTCTATTTTCAGAAGCAGATCTAAAATCTCGGGCATATGTGGTAGAATTTGTTAACTTTACAGCAGCAGTACAATGAAATACATGGTAAGTAAATATAGAGAAAAAAAGAATTACATTAAATTTACTGATATGTCTATTAAAGAGTTAAGTTAAAATATGTAGTGCAAAAAAATAAAAAAGTAGTGAGGTAGTGTTCATGTGTCAAGGTCCATTTAGAAATCAGATGGCAGAGGGGAAGAAACTGTTCTTGAATTGCTGGGTGTGTGCCTTCAGGCTTCTGTACCTCCTTCCCAATAGTAACAATGAGGAGAGGGCATGACCTGGTGGTGGGGATCCTTAATGATAGATGCCTCCTTCCTTGATACTACAGAGGCTAGTACCCACGATGGAGCTGACTAATTTTACAAGTTTCCGCAACTTACTTTGATCTTGTGCAGTAGCCCTTCCATACCAGATGTTGATGCAGCCAATCAGAATGCTCTCCCACGTTATATTTGTAGAAGTTTTCAAGTGTTTCAGTTGACAAACAAAAATCTCCTCAAATTCCTAAAGAAATATAGTCACTGTCTTGTCTTTATAGCTGCATCAATATGTTGCATCCAAGTTAGGTCCTCAGGGATATTAACACCCAGGGATTTGATATTGCTCACTCTCTCCACTATGTTTGATTTGTGTTCCCTCATCTTACCCTTCCTGAAGTCCACAATCAGCTCTTTGGTCTTACTGACGTTGAGTGCAAGGTTGCTGATGCGATGCTACTTGACTGATTGGTGTATCTCGCTCCCGTATGCCCTTTTGTCATCATCTGAAATTCTACCCACAAGGCAAATAGGGTGGATGTGGAGAGGATGTTTCCTATGGTGGGGGCATCCAGAACTAGGGGGCACAGTCTCAAAATTGAGGAGCGACCTTTTAGAACGGAGATAAGGAGGAATATTTTTACCAGAGAGCGGTGAATCTGGGGATTGCCCTGCCAGACTGTGGTAGAGGCTAAGTCCGTGCATATATTTACGGAAGAAGTTGATCATTTCCTGACTGGTCAGGGCATCAAAGGATATGGCGAGAAGGCAGGTGTATCGGGTTGAGTGGGATCAGGGATCAGCCATCATGGGATGGGGGAGCAGACTCAATGGGCTGAATGGCCTAATTTTGCTCCAAGGTCTTATGGTTATATCATCAGCGAATTTATAGATGGCGTTTGAGCCACACAGTCACAGGTGTAGAAGCAGTAGAGCGGTGGGCTAATCACAGTTTTGATAGTGCTGTAATATTTTTTGCATCATTCTTTTTTATTTTTGATATGGTAATGGTGAGCCATCTCCCTCCACTTGTCCTGGTCATACCTTAACACTTGAAAAACAGCCCTTGGTGATAAGCCTTTCGAGACATTAACTCTGCTTCCTCTCTCCAGATGCTGTTGGAGCTTCTCAGTATTTCCAACATTTTACGATTTTATTTCCAATTTCTAACATCTGCCAGTTTTTGCTTTTTGATTATACAAACAGTTCTTGGCTTTGGAGTTAAGGAATTTAACAGAAAATGTTTTGAAAATTGAGTCTGAGTCACATCTCTTTTCAACTGTAAAAAAAAACAATACAAAGTCGGTTGCCGATGTCAATTTACAAATAATCAAGCTGCTGCTACATCACAATAAGTTCATCTTGTCATAAATTCATTGAAACAATCGACAATTAACACCTCTTCCTAATTGAGATGCATGAAAATATGCTCTGAGGGGATAAATGGGTTGTGAATAATACCTCTCTGCTGCATTAGGGACTCTGCTGAGCTTTAAAAACCTGCCTTCACTATCAAGGAGTCACTCTGTTGGAGTTAACCTATGTCCACATGGCATCATGAATGTGTAGTTTCTCTTTTCAATTGGATGGCAGGGAGTACCATATAGAATCACTGAATTGGTCCATACAGAAAGCCCATTCAGACCTGTCTTTACATTATCCCATCATCATGACACCAGCATTATTTAATGTGAAGAAAAACCCATTTTGCCCTCCAGCTTTATACATAGATATACATAGAATAGTACAGCACAGTACAGGCCCTTCGGCCCACAATGTTGTGCCGACCCTCAAACCCTGCCTCCCATATAAGCCCCCACCTTAGATTCCTCCATATACCTGTCTAGTAGTCTCTTAAACTTCACTAGTGTATCTGCCTCCACCACTGACTCAGGCAGTGCATTCCACGCACCAACCACTCTCTGAGTAAAAAACCTTCCTATAATATCCCCCTTGAACTTCCCACCCCTTACCTTAAAGCCATGTCCTCTTGTATTGAGCAGTGGTGCCCTGGGGAAGAGGCGCTGGCTATCCACTCTATCTATTCCTCTTATTATCTTGTACACCTCTATCATGTCTCCTCTCATCCTCCTTCTCTCCAAAGAGTAAAGCCCTAGCTCCCTTAATCTCTGATCATAATGCATACTTTCTAAACCAGGCAGCATCCTGGTAAATCTCCTCTGTACCCTTTCCAATACTTCCACATCCTTCCTATAGTGAGGTGACCAGAACTGGACACAATACTCCAAGTGTGGCCTAACCAGAGGTTTATAGAACTGCATCATTACATCGCGACTCTTAAACTCTATCCCTCGACTTTGAATTGTGTTTTTCTTTGCAGAGGATGTCTACCTACTGAGTATTTTCTGAACGGTTTTAGCACTTCCTGCTTCAAATTTCTGTTCTGGCAACATACATGTAATTTGATAACAAGTTTAATTTAAACATTGAACTTTAAAAGTAGCACGGCCAGTCCCACCCACCTTTTCCCATAGTCCTGCATTTTCTTTGTTTTCAAGTAAATGATCAATTAATTTCTGACTGCTGCTATTGAATCTGCTTTTACTACATTTTAGGATATGTGAAAGAAGATTACAATTCCCACAAGATCTTTGGCTAATTTTTGTAAACTTGTGTCCTCTGGTTACTAACCTGATTGTCATTGGAAACAGCTTCTCCCTGAACTGCCAGGCATGACTTAACTGGCTCCACAGATCCTGAGTGATAGGGACTTGTGTCCTGCACCAGGGAGGTGTAGCTAAACTAGACTAATGCTTCTGATTGATACTGAGGGAGCCCTGCACTGCTGGAAGTGTTTTTCTTTGAGATAAAGCATTTTGAAGAAGTATGGAAGATGGCCAATATTTAACCTTCCATCAATCACACTGAAACTGAAATAAAAATATACAGTGTTTGCTAATTATCATGTGGGTGCCTGTTGTCTATGAGCACCTTGCATTAAACCAATCATTCACTTTTAAAAACACTGCATTGGCTACTCTTGAGGTCATACATAAATGCAAGAGGCTTGAGAGACAGCAAATACTGTAATCTGGAATAAATAAACAAAACATTGGAGCACTTCAGTGGGTCAAGTAGCACCTGTAAAGGCAAAATGGTGGTCAGGTTGAGACCCTCAATCAGGACAGAGCACAGAGAGGGAATAGCTAGTATAAAGTGGTGAGAGGGAAGAATGAGAGAGACACAAACAACTTCAGATCCTGAAAATCGGGAGTGACACAAAAGACAGCAGAAGGAACTCAATGGGTCATTCAACATTTATGGAGGAAATGGACTGTTGATATTTTTCGTCGAGAGTCATTAACCTACAGAATACTGCAGCTCAGAAACAGGCCCTTTGGCCTATCTAGTCGATACCAGCCTGGACTTCTGAATAGTCTCATCTACCTGCACCCAGACCATGGTCCTCAATTCCTCATTCATCCATGTACCTACTGTACACAAACCTGTCTTAAGTGAAAGGCCTCCTTTCAACAGGGTGAGGAACAAGTGAAGCTGGCAGGTGATAGGTGAAACCAGGTAGAGGGGTATGATGGAGTTTGGAGGCAGCAACTGGTGGGTGAGAGGGGAGAGTAAAAGGGGCAGGTGGAGGTCTAGACAGAAGTTGGGAGGTGATAAGTGGAACCAAAGAGCGGGAGATGACAAGCAGATGAAACCATTTGGAGGAGGGGATAGGAGACTCGGTTGTGTATCTGGGTGATGAAAAAATGAAACTGTGGGTACAGTACAATAGGTAACAGAAAGGTTTTCCTTTATGTATTCTATGAACAGCCTTAGGAATTCAATGAGGAAATCAGTTTAATGTCCCTTTAACCTAATGTACTCAAAGAACAACTGTCACTTTCTTTTCCCCCTCGCACTTCTGTGCAACATAAATTCTTCATTCCTGGAACAATCATCTTTGCCAGGATATCCTTCTTGTAAGATAGGGCCCAGAAATAAACACAGTATTTCAGCTGAGGGCCAACGGTAATTATATCTTGTACACGAATCTCCCTAATAAAATATAAACAAGTTCCATTGCCTTTCAATATAATAGAATTTCAGATGTTGCTTCTCTATTACAGATATTACAGATACAGGAGAAAAAAACCAGAGGACATGGGTTAAGGGTGAGGGGGGAAAAGTTTAAAGGGAACATTAGCGGGGGGGCTTCTTCACACAGAGAGTGGTGGGAGTATGGAATGAGCTGCCAGCCGAGGTGGTAAATGCAGGTTCTTTTTTAACATTTAAGAATAAATTGGACAGATACATGGATGGGAGGTGTATGGAGGGATATGGTCCGTGTGCAGGTCAGTGGGACTAGGCAGAAAATGGTTTGGCACAGCCAAGAAAGGCCAAAGAGCCTGTTTCTGTGCTGTAGTTTCTCTGGTTCTATGGTTCTATATATGGAAAGTAATTGAAAATGAACTTCTGCTCCTTCCAGTTTTATTACAGAACAAGCTGGTCCCTGTGGCTCAGTATAAAACCTCAGTCACTTATTTAAAATGGCAAACATGGATGTTTGAAGACTGGTGTTTAGATGTTGTTTTGAAAACTGGAGAATATTCACCGATTAACAATGTTCCTGGAGCCAACTCAATTAACTTTCTTCATGCACCCATGACATCAACAGTGGTTTTCCTTATTTTCTGCCATGATGCAGGTACATGTACACACACATCCCCTTTCCCGGCAGCATCTATGGGAAAAGAGTATTGTCGACATTTTGGGCCAAAAATTTGACACCACTCTTTTCTATAGATGCTGCCTGGCCTGTTGAGTTCCTCCAGCATTTTGTGTGCGCTGCTTGGATTTCCAGCATCCGCGAATTTTCTCATTTGTCTTCTATGTCGTGAAATTAGTTCTGCGGCAGCAAAGATCTGTGGTAGATGGGCGCTTCCCTCAAGAGAAGAGATGACCAGCCCAGTTAGCACTTATGATTTGCAAGTTGCTGTGTCTCAGCCAAATTTCAGTTATTGGTGGTGAGGGGAGAAGGTGATGGGGATAGAGGTGCACTCATGTTGAAATCGTCCTACAGAATACTGATGCATTTAACATTTGACCATTTGCTCACAGTGTACATATAATACTACATTAATCTTGCAGAGAATTAACTATCTTGTCATTTTGTGCCTTAGCAATGATTTGAGCAGTTACAAGAATCAGGAGTTCACCTGCACCCAGTTTCAGAAATTAGTTGGAAACTACCTGTAGTAACAGTGGATGCCATAGAAGGTGAAGTCTTCTTTAGTCCCAGGCTTCAATTAGTCATCTTCAAGCAATGCACACAAAATACTGGAGGAACTCAGCAAGCCAGGTAGCACCTATGGGAAGAAAGTACAGGCAATATTTTGGACTGAGACCATTTGGCAGTCATCTTCAGGAGGTTTGTTGAATCATCTTCTGCTCTTGAAGCCCATTGGACAATTCAGGAGGATGGGCAATCTGGACTACTTTCAATGATTGCTGATAGACCAGAGTGGGTCATCAGCTGGAATTTTAAACCACATTTGTATCCACCAGTTCCACTCTCATACTGTCAAACTCCAATCCCCTGTATTCTGTCACTTGCCATCCTGTACCCACCACATGCCTTTTTGGTACGCGGGCTATACCATGTCACCAGACTGAGTGATTACTACTATACAATTCTACAGTCAGTGAAGTATTATATAGTGATACACAAGGCCTATTCAATCTGTGGTTATTCAATTTAGTTTATTTCACTTCCTGTAGCAAGCATTCTCAGGCCAGAAGGGCCAAGGGAATTATCAACATTCTTTACTTATGTCGTAATGAAGACCTGTGGTTCCTAGACTACAGTGAAATAATATACAGAATGTGCAGTGTAATATGCAAGATGTGCATCTGGCTAATTCAAGTTCTCATATGTACATTCACAGGGAAATATCTAAGTGAACATGTCTCACTGAGAAAAAAAAAGAGAAATTGCCTCATGAGAGAGCATAGGCCATCAACTTTTTGCTGTTGATGTTTCTGTAGTAGGCAATTTCTTTTTTTACGAGGTCGAGTTGCTAGCTCGACGCTTAACCCGGCACGAATGGAAAGCATGTACGGGAGCCGGCTGGATTCGAACTCTGGACCTTCCGCCCCAAAGTCCAGCGCTGATGCCACCATGCCACCAGCCGGCTTAACCCAACCATATACATACTTATCCACAGAGACTCCATATTTATTTGCACACGTTGCATTGCTTTGCACTCTAATATAAAAGAAAAAGTCAAAAATACACAAACTTTTAAATTTAGATTAACCAATCAGCTGGATTTCAATTTCTCACTATGTTTATGACTTTATTACTAACTGATGTGCTGATCCTGAAGACCGGGGGAAGATTATATAGGCTACATTACTCCTGTCCAAGGGGAACTTTGCAGGTTGTATTTCAAAGACTAGGGAGTATTGATTTAAGAACCTGCAGCAAGACTCAGGGTCCTCATTGTACTATGCCAGGACCAGCAGCAATGTTCCCGCTGAAGTGCGCGCGTACATCTTTAGCTACGAATGCACAAAGGAATTTAAACTGGAGCACTAAAGCTTGTCACGCTGTACCTCATTGGCATGGTCAGTATACTTCACAATTGTACACAATCACATTTCCCTTATTGATTTCTAATGTGGATGGTTTTGACAACGTGGAGATTGCGATGATTTGTCTGCAGATTTTAGAACCGGCTTTGTATGACATACGATTTGTGAGAGTGCAGATGAATGAGAACAAAATTATCAAACCCAGAGGAGATCAAAAGGTCTTTTTGACAGCTATTTTATTTCTTGTAAACAATGAGCAAACTGGACTTCATAGTTTATTATCCTTAGAATAGCTTCAGGCTCACTTCCACTTAAAAACTCTGTGCGCACATATTGTTGGCACTGGGCAAAAAAAAAATACACAGCGCAAGATTTTTGCACACCAAATTACAGGGAACATTGGCAGGCAGGTTAATTGATTCTCCACAGTGGTCCTGGGGGCATCAAACAGGACACACAGGCAGAAATTCACTATATTCCAAGTACAAAAAATCTCAGCATTCCATCCTTGCATTTATATTCTAGTCCTCTCAAAGAGAATTTCAACATTGGATTTGTCTTTCTTACTTCCCATGTAACATGGAAGTTAACCTTTAGGGAATCCTGCACTAGGACTCAAGTATTTTTGCACTTACAATTTCTGAATTCACTTTCCATTTAGAGAATAGTCTATGCCTTTATTCCTTCTAATAAAGCTCATGACCAGATACTTCCTGGCACTGTATTCCATCTACAATTTTGTTGCTCATTCTCTTATCAGTCAATGTCCTTCTGCAGACTGCCTACTTCCTCAAAATTACCCGTCCCTCCACCCACCTTAGTATTGTTCGCAAACATGACCACAAAGCCATCAATTCCATCATCGAGGCCATTAATATATAACATGAAAAATAGAGGACCAACACTGAACCTTGTGGAACAGAATTAGTCACTGGCAGATAGCCTAAAAAGGCCCTCTTTATGCCCACTCTCTCTCCTACCAGTTAGCCAACCTTCTGTCCATGGGCTGTTATCTTGTTTAGTAGTATCATGGGTGGCATCTTGTCAAAAGACTTTTGAAAATCCAAGTACACAACATTCACTGACTCCCCTTTGTCTGTCCTGACAGTCATTTCTTCAAAGAGTCCTAACAGATTTGTCAGGCAACATTTCCCTTTAAGTAAACCAGACTGACTTTGGTCTATTTCTATCATGAGTCTCCAAATATCCCAGACTTCATATTTAAGATGTTAATCTTGCCAGCTACTAAGTCGCATTAATTGGCCTAAAAATTCCTGCCTTTTGCCTGCTTCACTTCTTGAATATTTGAGTGATATTAGCAATTTCCCAGACATTCACAACCACTTGCTTCAAAAAGGCAACAATTACACCAGTGCCCAAGAAGAATAATGTGGGCTGCCTTAACGACTATCACCCGGTAGTACTCACATTGACAGTGATGAAATTGTTTGAGAGGTTGGTCATGACTAGACTGAACTCCTGCCTCAACGAGACCTGGACCCATTGAAATTTGCCTATCGCCACAATAGGTCAACAGCAGACACAATCTCAATGGCTCTCCACATGGCTTTAGACTACCTGGACAACACAAACACCTGTGTCAGGTTGCTGTTCATCAATCATAGCTCAGCATTTAATACCATCATTCCCACAATCCTGATTGAGAAATTGCAGAACGTGGGCCTCTGTAATTGATATACTTGTTTATATTTTTTTAAAATTTTATTTATTATCTTTTTTCCTGTGCTAGATTTTGTATTGCATTGAACTGCTGCTGCTAAGTTAACAAATTTCACATCACATGCCGGTGATAATAAACCTAATTCTGATTTTAGAATCTAGTGATTCTTGAAAGATCACTACTAATATCCCACCAATCTCCTTAATAATAGTGAATACACTCACTTCTGCCTTGACACACAAATTACTGGCATGTTGCTGGTATATTCCACGGTGAAGGATAATACAAAATACTTGCTCAGTTCATTTGCCATTTTTCACTCCATCACTACCTCTCTACTATTATTTTCCAGCAGTCCAATATTCTCTCTTGCCTTTCTTTAATCTACAACTGGTAACATTCCAAAGTCGCAACACAGTAACATTAAACAATTAGGCCTACACAGCAATATTTATATACATCTTCAGAAAGTCACAATATTAAACACTGCTAGAGTAGCTTGAGCTGAGAAAAAATTAAAATATAATAATATCTTATTTCCAGAGCACTTTGATACAAGCAATTTAGTTCAAAGCGCTTTACAATAGGATAAAGTGCAAACATGAAAATAAAAGATAAAAAGATGTTCGTTGAAAGCAAAATTAAATTGTTAAGTTTTAAGCTAGCATTTAAAAGCATCAACTGAGTCTGGATCCCTTATACTTTTAATCCACAGTTTAGGAGCATAGATGTATAAAAACTCACCTACCAATTATCTTTTGAAGATTATTTAAATTTAAGATGCAGGCAGAATAAATCCTGAGAGCTCAAGCATGATTATAAAACAAAAGTGATTCTGTGATGTACTCCAGTCCCAGACCATTGAGAGCTTTTAAAAACAGGTAAAGGAACTTTAAAGTTAACTAAAAGATACGGGAAGCCAATTCAGAGCAGCTAGGATGAGAATAATATGCTCCTTCATCTTGCTTTTAGTTAGAAGTCTAGCAGTAGCATTTTGAATGTCAGACCTGCACAGACAGACACCTCCCAGTCTTCACACAGCTAACAGAAATCACCTGCTACTCATTTCCAACTCAACACGTGCAGCCAATTTACACCCAGCTCTCATCCCCAGACCTTGTTCACTCATCGACCTAGCCAGCCACAGTCAGTTACCCCCAGCCTTCAGGCAACTTCCTGGACCGGACTCTGTGTGCAGCTTGAATACCCTACCTGGCGTATCTCTCACCCAGTCTGCATCAGGGTCGTTGACAGACATCCCTTGGGGTCTTTAATGCTCATGCCGTGGCCTGTGCACGTGAGCATCGGAGAGTGCAGCAAATCCATCCAGTTCTTCCCAGTCAACTCACCCAACACTTCTGTCATCTTAGGTTGTCCTGGCTCTTCAATCTCGACCCTCACTTTGCTTGGTCACCCTTTTCACCTGCTGACTCAAATGTGTGCAATGTCAGTTGACTTCACCCCTTAAATCTGTGCAGATGGACGAAACGTTCAACCTCACCCAACTCCCACAGAAGCACCACGACTTAGCCATGACTTTCAGTAACGCCAGCACGCTGCTGCCTCACAGACCGGATGACTGCACGATTGAACCGCTCCTGGGCACCATTCCTCCCTGAGGTTGTCTGTTCACCCTCTCCCCTCCTGAAACCCAAGCCATGAATGACTATCGCACCAAAGAGCTACAGCATGACTTCATTCCAGCATCCCAGTCCCCATCCAGTGCAGGATTCATAAAGAAAGATTAAGTCTTCGTCCTTGAGTCAACTGTAGTGGGCTCAACAAAGTTACCATTTAAGAACCGTTACCCTCTCCCCTTGATGGATAGCACATTCGAAACTCTGCACGGGACTCAGATCTTCACCAAGCTGGATCTATGGAGCACATACAACCTCATCTGCTTTTTCCAAGATGATGTGTGCAAGACAGTGTTCAAAACACTCACTGGCCGCTACAAGTACTTGGTGATGCCTTTTGCAGTTTCCAACAGTCCAGCCATTTTCCAAGCCTTCATCAATGAGATTCTCTGAGACAAGCTACACAGTTATGTGTTTGTCTACCTCAATGACATCCTCATCTTCTCCAAGGATCCCAAGACCGTATCTGTCACATGTGTTCAGTCCCTCAGCATCTCCTTGAAAACCCAGCTGTATTGCCAATTAGGAAAGTGCTAGTTCCTCACCCCAGTCATTTCCTACCTGGGTTATGTCCTTTCATTCCAAGACATAAACATGGACCCAGAGAAGCCACGTTGTAGTTGGATGCCCCCGACAGCGATTCCTCAAACAGCTAAAGTGCTGCCCGAGCTTCTCCAACTTCTACCACCATTTGATCCATAACTACTGCTGTATCACCACTCCTCTCACCTCCCTCACCAAGTCATCTTCCTCACGGATAGCTTAGTCTGCTGCCATGAGCCACGCTTTTGAGGAGCTCAATGGACACTTCACCACTGTTCCTATTCTCCGGACCTACTATGGTTGAGGTGGGTGCTGGGGCCATTGTCTTCCAGTGAAGACCAGATGGGAGGATAAGCTCTTGTGCCTTCTTCTCATGCAAGTTCAACTCCATACATCACTGTTATGGACTAGGAGACAGGAAGCAATTGAGGAAATGGGGGCACTGGCTAATGGGAAACACTGAGCTCTTCTTGATCTGGACTGTTCACTTGAACAAACCCATCAACTCAACCCACACCAGGTTTGCTGGACCCTCTTTGAACAATTCAACACTACCACCTCCTACTGACCCAGCTCCAAGAACACCAAGGCAGAAGCCCTGTCACGATAGTTCAACCTAGCTGAAGCAAGATCACCTCTCAACCCCTCATTCCATCTTCACAGATCCTCACTTCGATCATCTGCAGTGTTGAGAACCAGATCAGTAGGCCCTTCAGCATGAGCATGCTCCAGTCAACACACCTGACAACCGTATATACATGCCAGAGACCATGCGCTCTGAGGCACTCCAGTGGGCCCACACCTCACACCTCTCCAGCCATCTAGGTGTATGGCAGGCTTTGGATTTTCCTCAACAATGGTACGTACGCCAGTTCATTGCTGTCTGCCTTCAATGTGCCCAGTCCAATTCCTCCATCCAGTGAAATCCAGGCTCCTGTGACTCCTGCCAATCCCCCAAGGCCTGTGATTCCACATCGCCATGGATTTCATCAAGGGTTTGCCAATGGGAACATGGTGATCGTGACAGTGTTGGACTGGTTCTTTGAGGCTGCACAGTTCATTGTCACCCCCAAACCTCCATCATCTGCAGAGACAGCAGACTTGGTTCTACAACATGTAGTTAGCCTCCATGGTATCCCCCAGGACATTGTGTCAGACCAGCGTCCACAATTCATTCCATTCATCCCTCCCACATGGAAAAGGTAACTTCTGTGGGCTGAACTGTCCCACAATCTACACACCTCCTCTGCCACAGGTTATACAACCGTTTGAAGTGCTTCATGGCTAACAACACAGAGGAGCCAACAGTGATGATCCTGTCTGCCAGGGCCGTGGTTCACTGCTGCTAGCAGGCCTGGAAGTGGGCACAGAGGACAAACCTAGCCACCAACTGTGCCTACAGACAACAGGCTATCCACCGTCGGCACCCAGCCAAACTACTCTGACCTAGGAACGGTGTCTGGCTGTCCACCTAAGGCCTGTTCACTAACTCCCATAAATTTTCAACTCGGTTCATTGGTCCCTTCAAGATTACCCATCACACCAACCCAGTCATGTTGTCTCCAGCTGCCATCGTCCCTCTGGATCAGACCTACCTTCCATGCGTCCTGCCTCAAGGCCGTTGCCCATTGACCACTCAACCCACCGGAGCCTGCGGGTCTGGAACCCAGGATGGTGGGATGAGGTCCCGTGTGCATGGTTCGCTGGTTGATGGATTCAGATTGTCATGGATTGGATCTGCAGTACCTGGTGGAATGGGACGGGTACAGCTTGGAGAAGAGCTTCTTATGCCATCCTGTTTCACCTTGGACCTATTGTTCATCAAAGGGGTGTAGCAGACCCATCTAGCCATCCAGATTGCCCTGGGCAACTGAGTGCTGGCCGTAGCGAGGGTGGGGGAGTGGAGCTTCCTCTCAGGCACGCAACTCCCAGCTCCACCCGGCTAAGAGGAATCACCAGCCGCTCATTTCCAACTCATCACCTGCAGCCTATTTAAACCCAGCTCTCATCCTTCCCTAGCCCTTGTTCCATCATCAAACCAGCCAGCCTCAACCAGTTGCTCCTAGCCTACAGTTACCTCATTGCCGTGTTAAGTACCTGTAGATCATCAAGGCTTTGGCAAGGTGAGACGTAGGCTGTAGGTAGATTTTTTTTTGTTTATTTTTCTTCTTTCTTTCATAGTGCACACTTAGATCAGTGGGGATGCCAGGCAAGATAGTGGAATGCTCTTCTGGTGAGATGTGGGAAGGCAGGGTGACCTCCAGTGTCACTGATGACTACACTTGCAAGAAGTGCATTGAGCTGCAGCTTCTGAAAGATCGTGTCGAGGAGTTGGGGTTGGAACTGCATGAACTCCCAATCATTTGAGGACATACAGTACAGGGAGGTAGTTACACCCAAGGTGTGGGACACAAGTAACTGTTAGATTTAAGGGGTGGCATTACTAGTCAGGGAAATTGTCATGGCAGTGCTCAGACAGGACAGACTGGAGAACTCATCTGGTGAGGTTTTATGAGTAGAACTGAGTAATAAGAAACATATGACCATGTTACTGACCAGGTATGAAAGGTAGACTACCCAACAGCTTCCAGTGCAAGAAGTGGATGCAGGTTTGATTCCAACATCTAATGGAAATTTGTATAGGTACATGGATGGGAGGATATGGAGAGCAATGGTCTGAGTGCAGGTCGATGGGACTAGGGAGATTAATGACTCAGCACAGACTAGATGGGCTGTTGGGCCTATTTGAGTGTTCTATGACTGTATGACAATCTTGTTTTGTGGCCCCTTGTGGCTTGTAATTTTGCAGTTTGTTATTGAAGTGGTCACTTGTTGCTGAATTGTCTCCGCTGCTCTGTGTTTGAGTCCAGCCGCCTCTACAATTCTTGTTGCCAAATGAGTTGACATGTTTCAATTGGTTGCTTTGGAAGGCAAATAAAAATTGCATTCCAGTAATCTGGTCTATTCGATGTGAAGGCGTGAATTAGTTTTTCAGCAACATTACGTGACAGAATTGGACGTACCTGTGCAAAATTTCTTAAGTGTAAAAATGCTGCTCTGAGTTAGACTGAGTTCCTTCCACATACGCCACACTGAAGAATTTCTACTGCCATGTTTCTTCCCTGGAGTAAGTTTTCTGTCCATCAGGCATTTTCCCTGAAACCTTCTCTGATCAATCTTACATTGTCAGGGACTGCGCCTTTCAGCCACTGTCGCTCCCCATTCTGTTATCTGAGTCTCAATGGAGGTAATTTTCTTCTGCTGTCATCACTTTTTTTTAGTATCTTTGAGGAAAATCCTGGACAATGAGAATTCACCCATGTGACCAGAGTTAAAATCACCTGCATCTTAATCCACCATAGTCTTTTACACAGACTATATTTTCCACAGTTCAGCCCCCAATTTCTCTGAGTTTCAGGATCTTTCTGTGAAAGACAAGTGATTGTGATTGTCATTCTTCCCTATTCTGTAGTACCAAGATAGCTATACATGTGCTTTTGCACTCTCCATTCTTTCTACTGGCTGCTAAATTCCAAACCCACAAACTGCATAACACTGCCACAAACTGGCAACATTAAAAGGACTGCAGTTAGATCTGCAAGCAATTTACTTAAAAAAAGCAGATTTTCAAGTTAGTGTTCTAATTGGGTTCGGGTTAAAGATCTCTCTTGTTGGCACCCTCATTTGTTATAGGTATCATTCAATATGATGGAGTACAATCCATACAGAGTGCCATGCGCTGAGCTTGCTGATCTAAGTTAAAGTATTTCTCTTAACTTTCCTCATTGTTGGGACAGTGTGGGAAGAAACCTCTGTCCATACAATTGACTTTCAGGCAAGAATAGCTCTGCCCGTTGTCTTCAATAATAATTATCATAATAATAACTTATTTATAGAGCACTTAGTTATACAAATGATGTAGTTCCAAGTGCTTTACAATGGCATAATCTGCAAACATGAAAATAAAAGTTAAATGATGTTAGTTAAAAATAAGGTTAAATAAATAAATAGGTTTTGAGCTGGCTAAAAGTGTCAACTGAGTCTGCATCTCCTTTAGTTTTAGATATTGAATTCCAATTTTTAGGAGTGTAGTTCAAAAAAGATGACTTGGCAATTTTCTTTTGAGGGAGATTATTTACATTTAAGATGCAAGTAAGAAGAAGAACTGAGAGCTCGAACAGGATTATAAAACAAAAGTGATTATGTGATGTACTCCAGTCCCAGACCATTGAGAGCTTTGAAAACAAGTAAAAGAACATTAAAATCAATTCTAAAAGATACAGGAAACCATTGCACAGTAGCTAGGATGGGAGTGATATGATCCCTCATCTTGGTTTTAGTTAATAATAAATTGAAGTTTGTCAATAGATTGCCAGTAAAAAGTGCATTGCAATAATCTGGTACATTTGATTAAAAAGATGTGAATTAATTTTTCAGCATCATTATATGATGGGAATAGACGTACCTTTTCAATATTTCTTAATAGTAGAAATGCTGTTCTGATCAATTTCTAAAATTCAAAACTGAATCAAGGATAACACTCAGGCTTGCTAATTCTGATTTTACAAGAGAAGCCAGGTTTCCAAGTTTATCAAGGTTTATTTCTTTTGGCTTTGGGACAAACCAAAATTATTTCAGTTTTATCTTCATTTAGATTTGGAAAATTGGTGCTCATCGATTTGTTTATTGTAGCCATACCAGAAGTTAGAGAAGACAGTGTGTTATTGTTATCATCAGGCTCAAGTAAGATATACAATTGTGTGTCATCTGCATTAACTGTGACGATCAAGCTTCTCTAATGATATCTCTAATGCTCGCTAATGATATCTCCGAAGAGGATCATGTACAAGGAGAAGGGTAGGGGAACAATAGAGCTTCCCGGAGCAACACCAAAAGGTACACTGGATCTCTTAGAAAATTGTTCTTCAATATGTGTGAGCAAAACCACTGGTAGTGGTGTGACACTACCAGAGAGGCCAAATCTCAAAGTGATATAGGAGAATGTTATGATTAATTGTGTCAAGGGCAGCACATAGACGTAGGAGCATTAAAACCAATGATCAGATTCTCATTGTCCAAGATTTTCCACAAAGCCAATCCTAAGAGGGAGGGGATAGAAACTGAGGGTTCTTTAAGGTTGTCATAGCAGAGGTAGGTAGTGGGGATAAGCTCCCACAACTGATTAAATGCTCCTAATGTTATGCATCTCAGATAGCCTCTGACAACCAAGTCCAGCTCCTCACCTTCACGTGTGGTTTAGCTACTAAGCCTGGCAGGACCGTTTCTACTGACAGAGGGGGCAAAGGCGGGTTACTGGCACCTTAGAACCAGTCACCTTGGGCAGGTGGGGCTCACCAGCCATGGCTGGCAGCTCATCTAGCTATACCCACTCATGGGGAAGGATTTGGGAGAAAACCATGAAGGAAAAATCCTGAACTGGAGTCCTTCAGGTCGTCCAATGCTGAGTTCAACACCGACGGGCAACTCCTGCGATGCTGCTGTTACCAAACTGTATCAGTCTCTGGCATCCCTTTACATTCATCAGCTGCATGGAGAGGAGGAACCTGCTACGTGGCAACTGCATGCTCTCTATATCCTACTGTGCTGGTTTGCATATCATGTTGACAGCTAGGATGGACAGCCAGGATGGTTGGCCCCGACGACAGGGAGCCTCACGGAGCTCCAGCAAAAATTGATTTCTGCCACTCTGCAGATAGAGTAATCACAATGGAAACACATTAGCTCCAGATACATTCTTATCATTGTTGGGAATCAATAACTGGGAAAGAAACTGCCACATAATGAATTGAATCCCAGTTTGGGAATGGAGGAAGGATTTTTGAAAGGGGAAGCTCAGGTAGGTGCACTTCATAAACAGAATTCACTTCAGATTTACAGTGTTCTGCCATTCCATCCAACATCACTGGCATATAAAGTATAGATGTGGATGTTTTCAGCTGTGGCAGCAGTAACATTGGCAGAGATGCAAACAAATCTGCTGGTAAGAGACAGCTCTGTAATAATCTCCAGCCTACTATTTAAACTTTTACTAGCTTTCACATTAGAGCATGTCACTGTTCCAGCTTCAAACCTAACTATCCACGTGGCACAATAGTCACTAATGAACAGAAGAAACCTCTCAAAACTCCCTTAAGATGATGGTGAAACACTAATTTGTGCATGTAGCATTGCTTGAAATTATGTAGTGTGGGGTTCTAATGCAATTAAAAATTATTAGTGTTGCTCTTTGTCTGAACTGATGGTCATTGGGAATATTAAAGATATGTGTTACCTGTGATTGTGTGTGCTAATCATGTCCACTATCTGAGACCGTGAAAGTTAGCACCTTGAACAGCCTCAGGATGGGAGTGTTAGTGCTGTGCACTGATACAGATAAGAAATGTTATCATTGTACCCTGACTCAGATAGGGTGTGATAATACTGTGTCCTGTCTCAGATCTGGAATATCACTGTTGTATAGGGCTGCTGGCGCAGTGACATCAGCGCCAGACTCCGGAGCAGAGGTTCCTGGTTTCGAATCCCGAGTACGCTTTCCATCCGTGCCGGGTTGAGTGTTGAGCTCGCAACTCGACCTCGTAAAATAAAGAAAAATACTGCAAACTGTCTGTGCGAGGAGTGGCGACCCACACAGCCTTCTGATCCATGCCTTGTAAGGCTTGAAAATGCCCAACGCTGGCCTCATCATCATCACTGTTGCATATTGTTTAAATTGGGAGCATTAGTGTTGTGCACTAACAAGAGGCTTAGCAATCTAGTACTATATTCAGCCTTGGTTCTGAGTGTTGGCACTATAGATTATCTGATTAAGTATTTTAAAGCTATTCATCTACAGTCAGAATACTGTGGACCAATTGAGACTTTCAGGGGATTGTGCTGAATAGATGGTCTCAGATTAGAACACCCACCTCCCTGTGTTGTTACCATAATAATCAGTTATGCAATGGCCAGACAGGCAGCTCTGCAACTTTGCACCCAGGTAAAATTGTACAAGCAGTGAGCGTTACCAGGCTACTGGATTCTAGTATGTGTTTTGGCTGGTACCAATCCTCTGTAGGGTTGATGTTTGAGTAGGGTGCACTATGATAGTTGAAATGAGGAACTAGTATTGTTCTCAGTCACATTTCTACAATGAGGCTGTCTGCTGGCTGCGATCTGCTGACCTGCATGCATGCAATTAGGACAGGATGTTACTGGTTTAATGGGAATATTTGGATAAGGCAGAGACAGGTTAGAATAAGAGCCAGTTAATTCTGTTTGTAACAATCACAGACAAACACAAAGCTTCCAGAGTGTGAACTGTGTCTTCCCACTGCAATTATTGAGCACTTGATCTATCTAGAAACTGGATAATTCAGCTGGAGCTTCGCAGAAACCTATAAATGAAAACTCTCAATATTGACATAAACAGTGGAATTAATTACTTGCAAATAAAAGATAGCATCATACATATGATGTTCTTTGGTAACATTCTTTTAAACATGGTTTTGCACATTGACAAAAGATATCATTGCTGTAACAGAACTTCCAGTGAACCAACAAGCAACATTTTTTGTGTAGTGTTTAAACAAAGCACACTCTGGCAACAGAATATACCAAAGAGAGAGTGGATGAGGATCCTTTCTCAGTAAGAGACAGACTGTGGATCTCGTATGAGCAATGTCAATGAGAGATAATTAACCCAATGAGCAAGGGTTTTGGAATACAATTTAACTCTACTGAGACAGTGTGCTGTGGGAAGTGAGGTTAACCAATCTAATGCCCCATTGGAGGCTGCCTTGAAGGGTCTGTTTGAGGAGTCACTGGACATTGAGACAATCCTTTTTTCAGCTCCGGATTAAAACTTTCAGCCAAAGCAGCCCTCCAATCACAAATGCATTCTCATTTCTGACAATCTGTCTCTTTATTTACCCCAAAGATTTATTATTTTCAATACATTGTTTCAAATTCTCCTCACTTAAGACAGTATCAGCCAATAATAAACTAGCTCTTCCTTATGACTTAGAAATTTAACTGCCAGCATTGTTCGCCAGTAGATTTAAAATGATTGGCGGATGGTTATTCCTTTTTAGATTTTTTATTTTAGATTATGAGAACACTCAGTCCTCATTTATTGTCATTTAGAAATGCATGCTTGCATTAAGAAATTATACAATGTTCCTCCAGAGAGATATCACAGAAAAAACAGGACAAACCAAAGACTAACACAGACAGAACCACATAATTATAACATATAGTTACAGCAGTGCAAAACAATACCATAATTTGATAAAGAACAGACCATGGGCACAGTAAAAAAAGTCTCAAAATCCTGAGTCAGTCGACTCCCGAGTCCCCGATAGCAGGCAGCAAAGGGAGAAACACCCTGCCATAAACCTCCAGGCACCGACAGCTGCCGATGCATTGGAAGCACCCGACCACAGCCGACACTGAGTCCGTCCGTCCGAAAACTTTGAGCCTCCAATCAGCCCCTCCGATACAGCCTCCCAAGCGCCATCCTCTGCCGAGCGCCTTCGACCTTGCCCACCGCCAAAACAAGCAAAGCTGAGGATTCGGGGCCTTCTCCTCTGGAGATTCCGGACCACACAGTAACAGTGGCAGTGAACCGGGCATTTCAGAAGTTTCTCCAGATGTTCCTCCGTACTCTCACATCTATCTCCATCAAATCAGAATTGAGCATGGTCCCCTACTTGACAAATAACAGACAAGTTAGGTGGCAAATGTGGAGAAACACTTTCACCCAGAGAGTCTGGGACCTGAGACTCATTCTTTGAAAGACTATCAGAAGCAGAAACATCAAACATTGTTGTCATTTTTATGGTACCTTTAATGTAACAAACAAATCTTACTGGAGTACTTCAGAACAGTCAAGAAATTATAGTTAGAGAATAGATATCATTGAAATATAGTGTAGGTGAAGATTACAGAGACAGAAGTGACAAGAGCATTGAAGGACATGGTATTAGTGGGAGCCAGAGCGAGTCAGAGTCAGAAGATGCAGGATTGTTGAGTAGGTGGAAGAGCAGCTCTATTAGCTATAGTACTGAACCATCGACATTAGGTGAGGCTAGTCATGACAGCTTTCTGGATAGAGTGAGGAAAGTCAGCCAAGAATGTACTGAAGTATTCTGGAGGTAACAGAAGCATGGATAAGGATGCATCAGCAGAGAGACCTTGGTTTTTATAAGGTTAAGAAAACAGAAAGAACTGCTTTTAGGATTGCCCTGTGGAATTCAGCTTTGGGGCGTCTTTGAACAATATAGCATTCTGATTAACAGGTCAAAAGCCTTTGGTGCAGGAACCCTGTCAGTCCCTTGAGAGCAACAATATGAGGCAGGCTTGGTTCCTGTTCCATATTTTATGTATCTTAATCTCTGATTCAACCCCAAGCTTTGTTTATGGGATTAAAGCAGAAACTGCTGGAAGCACTCAGCAGGTCAGATGCCATCTGAGTAGAAAGAAGCAGGATTAATGTTTTAAGTTAACAACCTTTGTTGAGAACTCCTCAGATTCTAAGAGCTAAGATTTAGCCTTCTTTCCCTGATGACGCATACCAGTTACTTTCCCACAGTAGATGTTGAACAACAGTCCGATAGTTAATTGTTTTTCACCTCACTTGTGTCTTGTACAATAACACTCCATTCAGAGTTTCCCAATCCTAAGGCGCAAATCCTAAATTTAGAAAATTAGAACTAATGAACTTGCAATTTCCTTTGTGCATCACCCAAGGGTAAAATCCGCTGAGATCTAGAATCTTGAAGAAATGAAAAATAAAAACAAAGTCAGTGCAAAACAGAAAAAAAATCAGTATGGAACAAATAGACAATCAAATAGTGTTCCAATATTTCACAAAATTGAAATGAGTCTGTATTGTTAAGGCAATATCTCACATACCAGCTGCTGACTATTGATTGGTAAAATATTATTGAGAAATTGGAATGCACAGCAGTGAGGCTGTGTCCATTATTCAATTGAAAACACACCACAGAAAAAAGTCACAAACACTAGGATTTCCTTGAAGCAAGGTGTTTTTTCTGAGTGCTCTTTATATCTGATGCCTTAATACACTCAGACCAGGTTACTCTTGAAGAAGCAGGCCTTTCTACATTTTTTTAGTCATAGTCATAATCATGGTCATACTTTATTGATTCCGGGGGAAATTGGTTTTCGTTACAGTTGCATCATAAATAATTAAATAGTAATAAAACCATAAATAGTTCAATAGTAATATGTAAATTATGCCAGGAAATAAGTCCAGGACCAGTCTATTGGCTCAGGGTGTCTGACCCTCCAAGGGAGGAGTTGTAAAGTTTGATGGCCACAGGCAGGTATGACTTCCTATGACGCTCTGTGTTGCATCTCGGTGGAATGAGTCTCTGGCTGAATGTACTCCTGTGCCCAACCAGTACATTATGTAGTGGATGGGAGACATTGTCCAAGATGGCATGCAACTTAGAGAGCATCCTCTTTTCAGACACCAATGTGAAAGAGTTCAGTTCCATCCCCACAACATCACTGGCCTTATGAATGAGTTTGTTGATTCTGTTGGTGTCTGCTACCCTCAGCCTGCTGCCCCAGCACACAACAGCAAACATGATCACACTGGCCACCACAGACTCGTAGAACATCCTCAGCATCGTCCGGCAGATGTTAAAGGACATCAGTCTCCTCAGGAAATAGAGATGGCTCTGACCTTTCTTGTAGACAGCCTCAGTGTTCTTTGACCAGTCCAGTTTATTGTCAATTTGTATCCCCAGGTATTTGTAATCCAAGGGCACCTGCCTAAGTAGATACCAGAGCAGAGATCTTGGTGTTGAGAATCCATCTCAGTAAGTGTACTATAGCTGGGTCTCGTCTTGGTCTCCCACATCTGTCCAGCTGATGGCACTCGTCCAATTTTGTTCCCTTCACCAACTACTAATGTGCTGCCCTGCTATCTGCTGTATTCAGTTAGCTTCTCTTGCCAATCCCATGGCCTGAATTTTGCCCTGACCACTGCCAATCATTCACTCCAATATTCCTACCCACCACCCTTAACTGATTGTGACACCACCCATAGAGACCCCAATTCCCACTGTCCTGATATGTCATATTTGTAGCTGTAACACACTGGAAAAGGTTTCACTGATAACATAATGGTCTTTCTGTAGAAGCAGAGTTTGGGTTATGGTTAGAGGTAACGGGTGCTTTGGAATGTGAGCTAGGTCCTTTGTTCAGCGGGAGATGAAGAGAGAAGACACTGGAGAGAACCAGTCGTAGGACATGACCTGGTGGGGGTATCGTGATTCAATGGAGCCAGGCGTCGAGATTGACTGAGGATCGGTGAATTGAGCTCCAAATAATGCACATTTGACTGTTTAATTATAATGTGTCTTTTTTGCTTTTTCTTTCTTTTCTTTACTAACCCTTTAGTTAAGATTCATAAATATAATCCCTTTAATCGCATGCAGTGTGCTGTCTGTTGTTTCTTGGTACTGAGTTGTAACAGATTGCAGATTACACAGCATCCACACAAACCAGGATTTGGGGTAGAAGAGTTGTCTCAATGTCACAGGTTTGGTGGCGCCGGAGTGTGTCTTCCCTAAACTTACACAGCCATGGAAACCAGCGGGTCTTCATAGCCCTACTAGTCTCAGACCATGTTTCCTTCTCCCCTATGATCTACTATGCCTCAGATTATTTTATGCATTCTATATGGGCAGAGGACGTGAAGGAAAAATCTGTCAATGTGCTATGGCTATTCTTTGGGACACAGGACTTCGGTCATGGGCACTGCTGGTCGGTCATCAAACATGTATTCATTAATAAATGAAAAACAAGAATCTTGCAGATGTCGGAATTCTGAAATAAAAATAAAAATGTTAGAAACTCCAAGCAGTCAGGCAGCATCTATGGAAAGAGAAACAGAATGAACGTTTCAGGTTAGAAACCAATTTGTGAGAAGTGGAAAAGAATTAAAAAGTTCATTTGAAGTTGCGGTTAAGATATAGGGAGCAATGGATTACACAGTGGTACATCTGTTAAGGAAAGAGATGTGGCTGTGAAAATAGGTTTTGGTTAGGAATTGGAAGGGACTGAGAAATCATTGAGGGTAAACAGGGCAACAAAGGCAGATGGAAGTCTTGTTGAGGGTGGAGGAGAACATCTTCAAGGTTCACATTGGGAAGCGAAGTGGCAGTACTTTCAACAGGATATGAAAATTAAAAAATGCTCCCTCTGTCTGTTTTCTGCATATTTGATAATAGACATACTGTAAATCAAATATTAGAGGCATACCTTTCGCAATGTCGTGTCATGGTCATTTTACATTAAGTTTTTATAGCCACCGACATCAGATTATGTTTGCAACTGAACTACGTAAAAGTCATGGATTGAGAAATTGCTGTTTGAGTACAAGTCTCGTGCAATGTAACTGCAGCTAAAAGTGAGTCATTATATTTGGTCAGATAACATTATGTGATTGTTAGGAAATCTGTATCATATTGTAGATACAACATGAGTGTGTGGTCTAGACTTGTTTTTTTTAACAAATCACTACTACTGCCTGAATTACTCAGGCTCTAGATGATCATCTGTCTCTTATTGAGTGACTGACGATATGGTGGGCATTTAGACATCTGCATTACTAAATCTGAATTACTTTGTGTGGGTACATTGCAATATAGAATACATTCACACAGATCTTATACTTATCACAATTGTGTGTTATAAAGCTAGACTGAAAATGAAAGAGATTAATAATGACGTGTTTAGCTTTCTTTCTACCCTCAGTGAAATGGCTCACTTCGGTAAATTAACAGGTATCTATTTTTCCCAGTGGTGAATTTCCAAGTTTCCTTCTGAATACAATATCTCCCACTCTCCAAAAAGCAACTGAAGAATAGGTAGTTTCAAGTGCTTTCTTACTCGTTGGTAAGTAAGCAAAAGTAAATCCTCAGAATAATTCTAGTCAGCAAGTAGAAGACTTTGCAAAGTGTCACATTGTCCAAGAAAATGCAAAAAATTGCAAATGTCCCTTAAGGCACACTGTTATCTCTCCATCTCTCACAGGTTAATGTTTGTGCTGGTATTGTTACACTGCCTGTTCTGCCCACCCCTCTTTGTCTCTCACAGGTGGAGCTAAATAAACTCATTCTTTGCGTTAAACAAGAGTTATTTTGCTTCACATTCTGAAATTGCTATTAGTAGTCTCTCTTGAGTTAGTTTTTCAACATAATAAATACAAGAGATTCTGCAGTTGCTGGAAATCCAAAGCAGCACACAAAATGCTGGAGGGAACTCAGCAGGTCAGGCAGCATTGGTGGACTGGAAAGAAAGGGAGTGGGAGCCAGAATAAGAAGGTGGAGGAGGGAAGGACTGCAAGCAAGAAGGTGAAAGGTGAAGCCAGGTGGATGGGGCAGGGGGGATGTAGTAGAAGCTGGGAACTGATTGGTGGAAAAGGTAAAGGGCACGAGAAGAAGGAATCTGAAAGGAGGAGAGTGGACCATGGGAGAAAGGAAAGGAAGAGGGGCACCAGGGGGGAGGTGATAGGCAGGTGAAGTGAAGTGAAGAGAAGAGGCAAGAAGAGAGCCAGAGTGGGGAGTTGAAGAAGAGGGAAAGGAGGAGGGGGAAAGATTATTGGAAGTTGGAGAAATCAATGTTCATGCAATCAGCTTGGAAGCTACCTAGATGGAATCTGACATGTTTTTCCTCTAACCTGAGAGTGGCCTCACCATTGCAGTAGAGGAGGCCATGGACCAACATGTAGGAATAGGAATGGGAATTGGAATTAAAAACCAGGGAATCCTGCTTTTTGCAAACAGAGCTTCATGTCTGGAAGACAAACTCTCTACTGGTATTTTTAATAAATTTACTGACTCCCATAGCTATATTGATCATACTTCTTCCCACCCTGTCTCCTGTAAGAATGCCATTCCCTTTTCTCAGTTCCTTTGTCTCCACCACATCTGTTCCAGGATACAGCTTTCCTTTCCAGGATATCAGATATATCCACCTTCTTCAAAGAATGGGATTTTCCTTCCTCCTCCATTGATGCTGCCCTCATCTGTACCTCCTCCATTTCCCTGATATCCATCCTCACCCTATCTTCCCACTGTCTTAACAGGGGAATAGAGTTCCTCTTGTCCTCACCTGCCATCTCATGAGCTTCGATATCCAGCACATCATTCTCCACAACTTCCATCATCTTCAATGGGACCCTATCACGAAATACACCTTTACCTCCTCCCCACTCTTTTCTTTCTGCAGCGATAGCTCTCTCAGTGACTCCTTTGTCCGTTCATCCCTCACCACTAATTGCCCTTCTGGCACTTATCCCTGCAAGTGGAGGAAGTGCTATGCCTCCCTATTCACCTCCTCCCTCACCTCCATTCAGAGCCCAAACAGTCCTTCCAGGTGAGGCAATGTTTCACCTGTGAATCTGTTGGGGTTGTCTATTGTATCTGGTGCTCCCGATGTGACCTCTTCTATACTGGTGAGACCCGCTGTCAACTATCAAACACCTTTGCTTCATCACAAAAAGCAGGATTTCCTGGTGGCCAAATATTTTAATTCCTATCTCCATTCCCTTCCAACATTGGTCCATGGCGTCCTCTACTACCACAATGAGGCCACTCTGATATCGGAGGACCTCACATTCTGTCTGGGTAGTCAGCCTGATGGCATAAGCATATATTTTCCCAAATTCTGGTAATTACCCCGCTCTCGCTTCCCTCTTTTTCAATTCCCCACCCTTGCCACAGTCGTTGAAAGACTGGGGTCAGAGTTCAATGGCATGGAATGTAAGATGACGGGGGAACTTTATTGCTGCAACCTTACTCTGCCTTTACTGCAGTTGTGATGTGCCATTGACTTCACCATTTGCTGCAATATGTTTAGCACAAGATTAGGCTATATTCATGCTGATGTTTGCAGCACCATTATTAGGTGAAGGGTTGGTATGCATCATGGACTTTAAGAACTTCATTTGCTCCTTCACATTGTGGCTTTACAGAATTCTCTGTCTTCCCAGTACAGTAGCCGCAACTTAGTGGTTAGTAGTATTGGTGAGTCACTGGATTGTGGGTTCAAATCCCACATAACCTTGACGGACACCGCAGTTCACTGCTCCGCCCCAATGAGTGCATGCTTGGATGTCTAATGGTTATAAGATAAACACTACTAATGCAGCCTAAGTACTTCATTGGCTCCAGGAATGCCCTGACTTTATGATAAATGTTAAATGAAGCTCTCTTTACAATTGGTTCAATGGATGAAGATGGTTTTACAAATATCTGGCCTCGAAATAGGATCATTCCCATTTCCCACCTAATATCATCATCTGAACTTACTCCTGCACAGTGGGCATACTGAGAAGCACAACTGCTGTAAAAGTACTTCAGTAACTCAGACCAGGATCCAGGACTGAAGGTCCACTGAAGAGGCCAAGGCCTCAGGGCACAGAGAGATCAGCAAAGAGCACAGATTTTCCTCTTTATCCAAAAGACATCCCTGAGATTTCAACAGAAGATTAACAGAAAGAAGGTAAGTTGTATGGTGGAGCATAAAGTAATGAGAGGAAATTATTAGTGTGATATCGTTAAGGCAAGGAAAACTTTAAAAGAGTTGAGGCGATGCCTCCAAAAGCTGATGTCATTCATTAAGGACCCCCATCACCTAGGATGTGCCCACATCTAATTGCTACCATCAAGGAGGTGGTACAGGAGCTTGAAGACACACATTTGATGCTTGAACAACAGTTTGTTCCCCTCTACCATCAGATTTTTGAATGGACAATGAACCCATGAACATTTTCTCAGTATCTTCCCTGCTCATTTTGCACTACCTGTTTAATTTATTTTATGCAACTTATTGTAATTTATGGTTTTATTGCTCTGCATTGTAATGTAATACTTGCACAAGACAACAAATTTCATGATATATGTCAGTGACATTAAAGCTGATTCTGATTCAGTGAATAGGCAATAAACTTCCTCTAGTAATGTGCTTTGGGACTAAGTGAGGAGCAGAAGGGGGCTGACAGGCCAGCCAGTATGAGAGTGTTTGAGCTTTTAACAGTTTTAGATTAAATGAGAAAAAATAAATAAGCTTTTGGATCAGGAGCACATGGAGGAATTTAAATCTGTTTGTGTTTGTAGAAGCACGTCAGACAGATGCAACTCAAGCATAAGTGCACATCCACATTCCTTATTGTGTGTGTTTAAACATCATTGGATGGGTGAGTTCTTGCTACGATTGTGAATGGAAAATAAATATTGGACTTTCCCTTCCTTTTCTGCTTCTAGATGGACAGGAACACACACACACACACACACACACACACACTAACCTTGCTGATATTTGAATAACCTTATGGATATTTTTAACTGGGATCCTCCGTCAATGTAGCTTCTTTCCCCGCAAGACCATAGTACATCAGGGTAAATATGACTTCTGGATTAACTTTGGGCCAACAATGAATGGAATGCAGACAGTGGGACCAACTGTCCTTGCCCAAGCGGGCTGCGAGGCCTGCTCTAGTTATTTGGATCAGCTGCCGTCATCTATCATGACTCTAGGGATGAAGGTTCAATTTTTTGACTGCGTTTTCTACTAGTCACAAGCTTAAATTATTGGAAGGGGACAGACATAAAATGGGAAAGGTGGGAATGGGATGGAGGGACCCTGCGATACCAGAGTCATCATGAGCAAACAGCGGCCAGCAGGGAAAATTATCTTCAGCGGAGCAGTGGTGGTAGCATGTCGCTGGGCCACAACGTGCAGTGAAAAGCTTTAGAGGTGATCAGGGCAGAGCTTGCTTCATCTACTCACAGCCAGCTTAACGCAGGAGTTCCTAGGTTTGTCATTTACACATGCCAGGCTCCAATGTATACTTATATGGTTTAAAGGGAAACCAAGCGGTGGTTTTCCACTGGAAAACCAAAAAGTAGGCAGAATGTTGTCGCCCATAATTGACCCTCACTTTCCTCATTTACTTCCAATAGCAGCAATTTATTTCTGGTCATGAGTATCAAATGCATGGAACCAAACTACTGGTATGCATGCCAATGCACACAAAATGCTGGAGGAGCTCAGCAGCTCAGGCAGCATCTTTGGAAATGAAAGAACAGTCATTGTTTCGGCCTGAGACCCTTCTTCAGTAATGTCACCTTGTTTGCTTCCTTTCAAGAGACTTCTTGACTACTGGAACCAGTTTCATAATTCATCAATTAAATGAACCATACAGATGGAGTAAGATTTCCTGATGCAGCATGGGTAGCTCATGTTTCAGTCACCATTAGCAATACAGGAGGAGAGAAGTAAGAGCCACATTGAAAAGCTGAATGTTAAGACATCACATATAGAAGTATAGGTAGAGGAGGCCCTTCACCCTTCCTGGTTGCTCAGTTGGATCGTGGCTGAACTGTGGGTAATCACATGAAAGTGAAGCCTGAGAGACCTACTGAAAGAGGATTCCAGACCCAGACTGTAAACTTTCTACGGAAAGCTTGGCAGCACCTCTTCTTTCTAAGCGAAGCATGGCAACACCTCTACTTTGTTAGAAGTTTGTGAAGATTTGGCATGTCATCTAAAACTATGACAAACTTCAGTAGATGTGTGCTGGAGAGTATATTGAGTGGTTGCATCACGGCCTGCTAGGGAAACACCAATGCCCTTGTAAAGAAAAGCCTTCTAAAAGTAGTGGATATGGCCTAGTGCATCATGGGTAAAGCTCACCTCACCACTGAGCGCATCTACGTAGAGCGCTGTTGTAGGAAAGCAGCATCCATTATCAGGATTCCCATCACTCAGGCCATGCTCTCCTCTCACCGCTGCCTTCAGGAAGAAGGGTCATGAACCTCAGGACCCACACCACCAGGATGAGGAACAGTTATTACTGTTTAACCATCAGGCTCCTGAACCAGAGAGGATAACTTCTCTCAACTTCAAATGCCCCATCACTGAACTGTCCCCACAACTTATGGACTCATTTTCAAGGATCATTCATCTCATATTCATCTCAGACCACAGTAGGTGTGCTTGCAACACTGTGTGTCCGACAGAGTGATCAGCAGCACTGGGGCTCCGCAGGGGACTGCCTTGTCTCCCTTTCTCTTTACCATTTACACCTCGGACTTCAACTACTGCACAGAGTCTTGTCATCTTCAGAAGTTTTCGGATGACTCTGCCATAGTTGGGTGCATCAGCAAGGGAGATGAGGCTGAGTACAGGGCTACGGTAGGAAACTTTGTCACATGGTGTGAGCAGGATTATCTGCAGCTTAATGTGAAAAAGACTAAGGAGCTGGTGGTAGACCTGAGGAGAGCTAAGGTACTGGTGACCCCTGTTTCCATCCAGGGGGTCAAAGTGGACATGGTGGAGGATTACAAATACATGGGGATATGAATTGACAATAAATTGGACTGGTCAAAGAACACTGAGGCTGTCTACAAGAAGGGTCAGAGCCATCTCTATTTCCTGAGGAGACTGACATCCTTTAACATCTGCCGGACGATGCTGAGGATGTTCTACGAGTCTGTGGTGGCCAGTGCTATCATGTTTGCTGTTGTGTGCTGGGGCAGCAGGCTGAGGGTAGCAGACACCAACAGAATCAACAAACTCATTCGTAAGGCCAGTGATGTTGTGGGGATGGAACTGGACTCTCTGACGGTGGTGTCTGAAAAGAGGATGCTGTCCAAGTTGCATGCCATCTTGGACAATGTCTCCCATCCACTACATAATGGACTGGTTGGGCACAGGAGTACATTCAGCCAGAGACTCATTCCACCGAGATGCAACACAGAGCGTCATAGGAAGTCATTCCTGCCTGTGGCCATCAAACTTTACAACTCCTCCCTTGGAGGGTCAGACACCCTGAGCCAATAGGCTGGTCCTGGACTTATTTCCTGGCATAATTTACTTTTTACTATTTAACTATTTATGGTTTATTACTATTTATTATTTATGGTGCAACTGTAACGAAAACCAATTTCCCCCGGGATCAATAAAGTATGACCATGACTATGACTATGACTATATTGTCAATATATATTGCTTGCTTATTTACCTATCTTTTAATCTATCTGTCATTAGAGCTTACCTTATCTCCTTCAGAGATTGCTTTTAAATTTCTTGCTGCAGAGCTCAAATCCATGTTCTAATGTAGATGAATTTTGCAGGTATCCCACTTCTGTTCAGCATGCAGATGCTGTATGCAGATTTGTACATGAATGGGTGTCAGAAAAAGACAGTGAAGTCATCCTATCCCACAGCAGTGATGACATTTCTTGATACTTCCTGGTCTGTGAAATACTTTGGAAATTTCTAAGTTTGGGAAATTTATTTTAATTTTTAAGCGTGTTTTCTTTTCCTTTCTATTTTCTTCTTTTTTCTTTGTTGATGATGCAATCATTGTTGGTAGAATCTCAGGTGATGATGAGAGGGCATACATCAGTGAGATATGCCAACTAGTGGAATGCTGCCGCAGCAACAACCTGGCATTCAACGTCAGTAAGACGAAAGAGCTGATTGTGGACTTCTGGAAGGGTAAGGTGAAGGAGCACATACCAATCCTCATAGAGGGATCAGAAGTGGAGAGAGTGAGCAGCTTCAAGTTCCTGGGTGTCAAGATCTCTGAGGATCTAACCTGGTCCCAACATAGAGATGTAGTCATAAAGAAAACAAGGCAGTGGCTATACTTTATTAGGAGTTTGAAGAGATTTGGCATGTCAACAAATACACTCAAAAACTTCTACAGTTGTACGGTGGAGAGCATTCTGACAGGCTGCATCACTGTCTGGTATGGAGGGGCTGAAAAAAGCTGCAGAAGGTTGTAAATCTAGTCAGCTCCATCTTGGGCACTAACCTACAAAGTACTCAGGACATCCTCAGGGAGCAGTGTCTCAGAAAGGCAGCGTCCATTATTAAAGACCTCCAGCACCCAGGGCATGCCCTTTTCTCACTGTTACCATCAGGTAGGAGATACAGAAGCCTGAAGGCACACACTCAGTGATTCAGGAACAGCTTCTTCCCCTCTGCCATCCGATTCCTAAATGAACGTTGAAGCTTTGGACACTACCTCACTTTTTTTAATATATAGTATTTCTGTTTTTGCACATTTTAAAAAAATCTATTCAATATACGTAACTGATTTACTTGTTTATTTATTATTAAGTTTGATTTTATTTATTATTATATTTTTTCTCTCCCTGCTAGATTATGTATTACATTGAACTGCTGCTGCTAAGTTAACAAATTTCACGTCACATGCCGGTGATAATAAATCTGATTCTGATTCTGATTCAGATTCATATTATTTCTTTCTTTTTTATTGTTCTATTTTTTCTTACTGTTTATTCTTTTTTTTCTTTCTGTATTTAAAGCTTTGTCTGAGAAGCTATTAATGTGAAGGGGCAATGTTTATGCCCAAACCTGGTGCCATCTGGGATGAAAATCATACTTCCGATTTGCAAACTCCACCTTTCCTCCTCATCATACTTTGTGTCTGATTTAAATTTCTGCATTGCACTTCATAAAAGAAGTATAAATTAGTTGAGGCGGTCACTTGATACTGGAGCCAGAAAGTCTGTAACCTCTTGGTGACTTTATCAATCAAGCTTTAAAGAGAAAGTAAGCCAGAGTTATGACCTACAGCCTGTCGAGGAATTAAACACTGATTTTTACCTGCAGTTGATTAATGAAAATTGTATTTAATTTCTGTGTACTTCAAGAGCAAATTAAAGATTGGCAACTTGACAACACAACGTGAGCCACCTGATTAACAGATTAAAGAATGTAATCTGGATTTTCTGACACTTTTTCATGGATCTTAGGACATATCGCAATTCACTTTTTGCAACACTTTGACATCATATTTAATGATTGGTTAGTGCTTCAAAATGAACAAACCAGAATTCAGCAGTGAAAGAATGCACACACGCACTTGGAGTACTGATGTGTCATGGAACTGCAACAACTGAAATCTACGAATGAATCAGAGCTCAGGTTCAGATTATGATTCAGATTTATTTATCACATGTACATCAAAACATACAGTGAAATGCATTGTTTGTGTTAAATAGCCAACACACCCAAGGATGTGCTGGAGGCAGCTTTCAAGTGACCCCACATTGCCCTCATCTCATCCACCCACCACCCCTCAAGGGATAGGGAACTTCCACATCCGGCACATTATTCTCTATAACTTTCGCCATTTCCAAAGCAATGCAATCCCACTACCAATCACATCTTTCCTCCCCCCCCCCACCACCATTTTCTGCTTTCGGCAGTGATTGCTCCCTGCGCGACTCCCTTGTCCATCCGTCCTTCCACTTTGATCTTCCTCCTGGCACTCAACCTTGCTAGCAGTACAAGTGCTACGCCTGCTCCTACTCCTCCTCCCTCACTCCCGTTCAGTCCTTCCAGGAGAGGCAACACTCATCTGTGAGTCTGTTGGGGGTCATCTACTGTATCCAGTGCTCCCGGTGTGGCCTCCTGTATATTGGTGAGTCTTGATGTAGGTTGGGACACCACTTTGCCAAGGACCTATGCTCCGTCTGCCAGGAAAATGCATGGCCACCCATTTCAATTCTACTTCCCATTCCCATTCCAACATGCCAGTCCATGGCCTCCTCTACAGTTGCAATGAGGACACACTCAGGTTGGAGGAACAACACCTTATAATCCATCTGAGTAGCCTCCAACATGATGGCATGAACATTGATTTCTTGGACTTCCAGTAATGGCCCCTCCCACTCTCCTCCACCATTCACCATTCCCATTTCCCTCTCTTACCTTATGTCCTTACCTGCTCACCACCTCCCTCTGGTGCTCCTCCCACTTCCTTTCCTTCCTTTCTGTCCTCTCCTATCATATTCCCCCTTCTTTAACCGTTTATCTCTTTCACCAACCAACTTCCCAGCTCTTTACACCCCTCCCGCTCTCCCAGTTTCACCTATCACCTCCCCTCCCCCCACCTTCTTACTCTGACTTCTCATCTTTTTTCTCTTGTCTGAGGAAGGGCATTGGTCAGGAATGTCACCTGTTTACTCTTTTCCATACACGCTGCCTGTCCTGCTGAGTTCCTCCAGCATTTTGTGTCTGTTGCTATTATCACAAATTTGTGTTTTTGCAACAGTCTGCGATCTCTCCACAAATTTGCTCCTCTAAATCCCGTAGATTGTCAGGTGGCCTCTAGTGTAACCCTGTTAATGTGGTCATCCCTTTCTTATTCCTCAGCTCCACCCATATGGCCTAGTAGAGGAGCTCTCCAGTCTGTCTTGTCTGAGCATTGCTGTGACATTTTCCCTGACTAGTAATGCCACCCAGCCGCTTCAATCCCTTCCACTCTACCATATCTAAAATGACGGAGTCCTGGAACAATTGAGCTGCCAGTCCTGCCCCTACTGCAACCAAGTAACACTAATGGCTACAATGTCATAATCCACTTGCTGATCCATACCCTATACTCATCTACCTTTCCTACAATACTCCTTACAGTGAAATACACACAACACGGATTATTAGTCCCACCATGCTCCACTTCTTGATTACTGATTTTGTATGTAGGCTTAGCAACATCTTTCCCCACAACTACTCCACTATTTGTTCTGGCAGTCTGGTTCCCATCCACCTGCAACTCTAGTTTAAACCCCACCCCTATGAAGCTCTAGGATGTTAGTGCCTTTTGAGTTCAGGTGCAAACCATCCCTTCTGTACAGGTCCCACTTCCTCCTGGAAGAGAGCCCAATGATTCAAAAATCTGAAGCCCTCCCTCCTTCACCATCTCCTTAGCACATGTTAAACTGTATGATCTTCCTACGTCTGGCCTCACTGGCATGTGGCACAGTAGCAATCCTGAGATCACTGCCCCAAAGGTCTTTGACCCTGGCACCTGGGAGGCAATATACCATCAGGAAATCCCATTCTTGTCACAGAACCTCCTACCTGTCTCCCAAACCATAAGTTACCTACCACTACAGCTTGACTCTTCTTCCCCCTTCCCTTCGGTGGCAGGGACCTGACCGCTGTGGCTTTCCTCTGCTAGGTCATCCTCTCAACAAAATCCATGGTGGTATATCTATTGTTGAGGGGAACGGGCACTGGGGTACTCTGCACTGGCTGTTTATCCCCTTTCCCCCTCCTAACAATCACCCAGTTACCTGTGTCTTGCACCTTAGGTGTAACTACCTACCTGTCTCACCTATCAATTATCCCCTTAGCCTCCTGAATGAACCTGAGTTCATGCAATTCCTGCTCCAAATCTTTAACACGGTTTGAAAGAAGCTGCAGCTGGGAGAACTTCTTGCAGTTGTAGTTGTCAGGCACTCTGGAGGTTTCCCTGCATCCCTACGTCCCATGTGGAGAATTCCACATGCCTGTCATCGCCACTGCTTTAACTATGCAGTAAGAAGGAAAAAATGAAAGAAAAAATTAAACTAAAAATCCATCTATAGCCTCCGCCTCTCCTCACTGATGACTCTATGATCCAAAGCTGGATCTCCCCACTCTAATACTGGCCCGCTCACACAACGACCACTCTCACAATGGCCACTCCACTTAAGCTTAACTTCTTTTTATTGGCCCTTGACAAGTGCCTAATTATGCACAATCCAACTCCAAGGGAACTGTGGTGCACAGAATTTCCAGACTGCCTCCCTCACTTCTTCAGAAATCTCCCTCCCGCTATGTAATCCAGAGGAACTGGCATTCTCCTAAAGTCCTGAATGAGATCATGGCTAAATGTAGGGTCATGTTTTCATGGATCTGTGGTAAGAGTTGTCAGCTCTTCATTGGCTTTAAAATCCAGGTTAATATTTAACTACTCCCCTTCTGACTGATAGTGTTACTCATCAGTACCATGTGGATATCACTGAAAATTAGTTACTGGTAATTTATTGTACTGAGATGCAATGAAAAGCTTTTGATTGTAAGAAAACAACCTCTCCCTCAATGTCGCAAAAATAAAGGAGCTGGTTAGGGACTACAGGAGGAATGGTGACCGGCTAACTCTTATGACATCAATGGATCTGGGTTTGAGAGGGTAAACAGCTGCAAGTTCCTCGGCATCCAAATTACTGAGGACCCCATGTGGTCTATACACACCAGCTGTGTGGTTAAAAAGGGACAATAGCACCTCTTTCACCTCAGATGGTTGAGGAAGTTTGGTATGGGCCCCCAAATCCTAAGAACTTTCTACAGGGACACAACTGAGAGCATCCTGACTGACTGCATCACTGCCTGGTATGGGAACTGTACCTCCCTTAATTGCTGGACTCTACAGAGAGTGATGCGGACAGCCCAGCACATCTGTAGGTGTGAACTTCCCATGATTCAGGACATTTACAAGGACAATGTGTGTAAGAAAGGCCAGTAGGATCATTGAGGACGCAAGTCATCCAACCACAATCTATTCCAGCTGCTACCATCCAGAAAGCACTACTGCAGCATAAAAGCCAGGACCAACAGGCTCCATGACAGCTTCTTCCACCAGGCCGTCAGACTGATGAACTCACACTGATTTGAGTGTACTCTATATTACATTGACTGTTCTATTTATTATAAATTATTATAAATTACTATGATTGTACATGGCACATTTAGGTGGAGATGTAACATAAAGATTTTTACTCTTCATGTATGTGAAGGATGTAAGAAATAAAGTCAATTCAATTCATTCAGTTAGATCAGTCCATACATAAGTACATTGAGGTACCGCAAAAAAATTAAAATCCAGAGTATGGTGTTACTGTTACTGAAAAAGTATTGTGTAGGCAGACAAATAAAGTGTAAGGGCTATGATGAGATAAATTGAGAGTCAAGAGTTCATCTTTATTACTTAAGAATTTCACACAGAGTATTAGAATAACTAGTCGAAGCTGTCCTTGAGCCTGGTGGTATGTGCTCTCAAGCTTTTTTACCTCCTGCCAGTGGAAGTTGCGGGGGGGGGGGTGCCGTCAGAGAAGAGAGAATGATCAGGATTGGAGAGGCCTTGATTATTTTGGCTGTTTTCCTGACACAGCAAGCAGTGTATAGAGAGTGTAAGGTGGAGGGGCGTGTTTTTGTGAAAGATTGGACTGCATTCACAACTCTCTGCAGTTTCTTGTGGCTCTGGGCAGAGCAGTTGCCATACGAAGTTGCGATACATCTGGATTGGATGCTTTCTATGGTGTAGCTGTAAAGAAAATGAGGGAAAAGAGGACGAAACACAAATACTTGTGGGCTTTGAGGTGGTGGTGTGGGTGAGAGAACATTAGAAGAAAAATTTCTCCTGTGTTTGACCGGTGAGAATAGAACAAAGTGAAGTACCTCGAGCAATTTGACAACTAGAATTCATGGAGCCATACATCATGGGAACAGGCCCTTCAGCCCAACTGATCCATACTGACCAAGATGCTCATCCAAGCTAGTCCCATTTATCAGTGTTTGGTGCATAACTTTTGTTGAAGGGTGAGTGCAGCTCTGAACTTCCTGTGCCAGATGAACAATTGGCTTGGTCCAGATAATTGCATGTGTGAATTACAAACAAGTCTAATCAACCACTCAGTCCCTTGAGTCTGCTCCGCACTTCACTGAGAATATGACTGATTTCATCTTCGTACTCCTGCCTTTAGGTGTTCAAGAAACTACCTTTTTCAGTATTAAATATATGCACAGATTTCACCCTCTGAAGAAGAGAGATTCAGAGATTCACAGTCCTCTGAGAGAAAATATCTTGCTGCAGCTCAGACTTTAATGGGTGAACCTTTTATTTTTACAGGGATCTATAGTTCTAGATTGGGCTACAAGAGCCATTCTTTCCTCATCCAAGATTCTGTGGTATCTCATATGTTTAAATGGAGCAACCTCACAACCTGTTGAAAATGTCCTCATCTATCCCTGTGTGATCAAGTACACCATTCCACTATTTCAGTGTGACCCAGTACACATATTCCAGTGTGATGCAGCACATGATTCCCCAGTGTCATTCAGCACGATTCCATTGTGACCAAACCACTTGATCCAGTAAGATCCACCCTCTATTCCAGTGTGGTGCAGCACAGCATTTCAGTGTGATCTAGTCCAGTATGCATGTAGAAAGGTTTCACAAGAACAAAAACGAAAAAAAAAGTAGTTAATTCCCTATTTTCCGTGTACATGTGAGCTAATTAGTGGCTTACAGACCATAACACTCACCTCCCCTTTTTAAAATAATACGTTGAGACCTTTAACTTGCATTTAAAACAAAAGAAATCTTAGGTTAGTGTCTGATTAAGTACTGCACTGGTTAAATGTGAAGTCCTTCAGCAGCATGCTGGTCTGGAAGATGCGTTCTGTTCTGTAGAACAGATTGAGTACAGGTCTGTCACTCTTGGTATCAAAAGTGCTAAAGACTGAGCCAAGGAATAAGTTGATGAATACAACATAATTGCAGTGCATTAGATGACTTCCTTAACTCTTCAAGCCTTTGCACGTTATGACTTTACCCAAACCCCTCAATTAAATTAAAGCAAGTATGTGACTTCATCTAACAATTACTTCCAGTAAACCTTAACCTCATTGTAAGACTCACTGCATACTGGCAGCTCTGCTATTAGGTTGTTGCACTTATGCATTTGACTGCTTCCAATTTGTTTTATGCTGCCTCGTGTGGCAGTTTCTGTAGCATGGTTACAAAGCACAAAATGCATCACTATATATTAGGTGTGGCACGTAACTTGTATCAATTAAATTGATTCTTCTGAAAATGACATTTATATTATGACAAAGATTTCCATCAGTGAAATTATTCTTAGTAAAATCTAGAACACTTCACTACTTATGAAAACCACTATGTTGACTTTTTCCACTCTATCTTCCCTTTGGATTTCATTATTATTTATGAGATATAGATGTCTGGTAGTGAGCCTCTTTCATAAGCTGCTGCAGTCCTGCTAGTGAATTTATTCTCACAGTGCTGGCAGTAGAGTTTTCCAGAATTTAGACCCATTGACCCAGCGACCAGAGATAAATTGCAAGTCAGGATGGTGTGTGACCTGGAGGGGAACTTGAAAATGGTGGTGTTCCCATGCATTTGGTGCATTCGTAGCCCTTTGTGTTGAAGATCTCAGGTTTGGGAGGTGCTGTCAGAGCAGCATAGGTGAATAAATTGGGTAAACATCTTGAAAAGCACAACTTCACCCTAACCAGTATCTAATAATAATGATAACTTTCCTCAGCTCTATCTTATCCTTCCCATAGTATGATGAATAGAACTGCACACAATACTCCAAGCAATGGCAAACCACCATTTTATAAACCAAAGTATGACATTCCAGCAAATATGTATTTTGTCCAAACGCCTTCTTCACCACCTTATCCACCACTGCTGCAACTTTCAAGGATCTATGTATTTGTATCAGGGATCTATGGACTTGGACATCGTATCAAAGGTTACGGGGAGAAGGCCGGGAACTGGGGTTGAGGAGGAGAAGAAAAAAGGATCAGCCATGATTGAATGATGGAGCAGACTCGATGGACCAGATGGCCAATTCTGCTCCTATGTCTTATGGTCTTATGTATCTGGAGGCCCCTCTGTTCATCATCAGTCCCTAGTACAATGCCAATTAACGTATGCATTCTACCCTTCTTTGCCTTCCCAAAACTTGTCAGCTAATATTTGTCAGGATCGCCATTGCTCTGCAAACTGCTGTAAGTAGCGTAGTTGTCTCACAGCTTGGGTTTGTGTCTGACCTCCAGTTCCGTCAGTGTGGAGTTTGAATATGTTCCAAGTGATTCCTAGGGTGATTCCAGGGTGTCCCTGCTTCCTTCCACATCTCGAAGATGAGCTGGTTGCTAGGTTAATTATCGCCATGTGTATATTAGTTGGTGGAAGAATCAGGGTGTTCCTAATTGGAGAATACGTCACAAAGAAATTAATACTGGAGGGTGATTGATGTAAGTTGTCTGAGTGCCAGCATGGACTCAATGAGCCAAATGACCTCCTTTTATTTCATAATGAATTATGAGAAACCACTCACAAGAAGATGATAAGATTATAGAAGTTTGGTTACACAACAATCTGTCACTGTTCTACATTTTATCTGGATATAATCCCCTTCTGCCTCTCCTACTCTCTGTCCTTAGAACAACCACTTTGACCATGCTTTTGGCTCAATATCAGTTTGACTTAAGCACACCTAGGGCATGTCTTGGATTTTGCAAAATTTTTTTTTGGAAAATTTGCGGTGAGAGAAATTCAGGGAGGGGATGTGGAGTTGGAGGGTGGGGTGGATGTGGAATCGATGTGGGGGAAGGTATGTGGAGCAGAGGATCTAAGCAGGGAATAGTTTAGTTCAACTGGGATCTACACGATGAGAGACAACAGCTTGTGTTTGCTCTTCAAGAAGCAGACACTGTTTCATGTGCCTTGTGTCAAGATTTCACAGGATGCTGTGAGCTGTGACCAGAGACTGCGTGCAGAGCATAAGTACAATAAGCACCACCAACTGCCAATCCTTTCCTTGTAAGCTTGCTGTGCTAGCTCAGAAATAGACTGGAGACAAAACAAGTGGGAAATAGGCACAGGGGGTTTGATTTTTAACTGATGCTCAAAAAGGAAGTGCATAATTACTTTAAAACAATCTGCAGCCAAGAAATTGGAGGCAGGAACTAAGGCAGACGTGTGAATCCAGAGAGGGAATAAGAGTGTTGTAAAAGGGCCACAATAAATCCCTGTGATCTCTGTGCAGATTGACAAGCACCAGAAACATTCCAAACTGTGTTCCAACATATTCCTGGAGTTAACAAGTAGCAGACACAGAGAGTTCAAACAATCCCTCCCAAGGAGGAAGTCACTATGGACCTGCAGAAAGAAGCTTGCAAGCAATACAGGAAGTGTTTGGAAAATGGTGCAACAATTGTGCAGGATATCTCAGTTCTCTGGCTGTGACCAGTTTATCGTAATAATTTAAACTTTCTGAACCCTCTATATAAATAGGTTTCCTCAGAAAAGGAATTACGATTTTCAATGCAGCTGTGGGGTTAGCCATGGGGCAGGGTAAGGAGAGGATGTAATACCACAGAGACATACTAGATCAGGGAGTGCTGGAGTTTAGAACTACAGCAAAAAGGAGAAAAGAGTTGACAGGAAGAGGACACAGCTGCGAACAGGTAGTGTAAAGAGGGGAAAGTAAAGGAGGGAATGAGAGGGTGTGAAAGAATGAAAAGGCAGAAGGAAACAAAGAAGGTGGGGGGAAGAAAGCTGGATTTCTTTTCACTGATCATATTCTGTGTCTGTTCTGGGAAGTACATGACTAGAAACATGGCGTAAACCTGAGGACTGGGAGCATACAAAGAAAAGTCCAGGGATTAAGAGATATACTTTTTGAAGATTTCCGACCTTTATTCTGATGAACTTTTCTCTGACCTGAAGCACTGACTCTATTTCCCTGTGCACAGGTACTGCCTGATTTGCTGAGTGTTCCAAGCATTTTGTGGTTATTTTGCATTTCCAGCATCTGCAGCTTTATTTTTGATTTTTGTGTCCTTATCACAACCCCAGTTTGAAATCCTTGCTGAATTTATGTTTCCAGGCTAAGTCTATGTTTGCTGGGAGGCAGGTTGATAAGATGGTGCGCTTAGATGCAGCAGCCACTCCAGATCCAATCAAAGGTGTGCATGTTCATCCTGCATGTCTTTTTTACCATCACACGTATCTGCTGCACACTAAGAACATCAAGTAGTGCAGGACTATCTCATCAGAGAGTTGCTTGATAGCAATGGAGCTGGACTTATTGCGTACCACTGTTGTGCTGATGTCTCAACCTGTTGTATACCGTTGTGCCAAGAAGGTGAACGGTCCAACAATTGGAGTGTCTTGGACATTTTTATTGGGATCGCCAGACCCTGCTGGACATTGGTAATGTAGAATACTGCAAGTCCAGTTTACTGCTTCATTGGAAAGACTGATGGCAGGGGAGCTGCATTGCATCATTTGTGGTAAGGACTGGGCCCATGCCATGGGGTGGCCTGTTGCAGTCAACCAGGAGAGGAGATGTTGACAGGGTGTGGGAGAGCCTTTGTGAGTGCATTGGAATACATACTGGGCTAGGAGCTGGCTCCTCCTGTCGGTTCTACCCTCCGGTGTTCGCTTAGTAAAAAAACAAGCTGGACCTGGAAAACTTCCCATCAATCTACAGGCAAGCCACTCAGGGAGATGGGCATATTAGTATTTTTTCCTTTGTTACTGCATATTTTTCTGAAATCATAACCATATGTGATATTTGTGCTACGTGGTGTTGGTAATATGTTTTGCAACTTGTCCTGGAGGAACGTTGTTTCATTTGGCTAGATTCACGTATGGCTTCATGATAATTAAACTTGAACTTGAATTCGGATGCTGTATCGGCTGTAAATGCTGTAAGTGGCAACCAAACAGGAATGTGGGAACTGCCAATGTTTCTGCAGCACGGTTTGTTTCCATTCTAAATGTGCTGTTCTTGGAGAAGATATTGGGGTGTGAAGCTACCAACCAATTTGCTGCTTCTACCTTTTTCACCCTTTCCTGATTTCAGCATGTCGGAGTTTGATAGATACTTAACTCACAATGGTTTCTAAGGTTATGGACAGCTGACAGGGGAATGGAGTTGAGAGGAAAAATATATTAGCCAGGATCAAGTAGCAGAGCAGACTCAATGAGCCAAATGGCTTAATTCTGCTCCTATATCTTACGGTCTTATGGTCTGTTACGTACCCCGTAACTGGGTTGCCAAACCAGCAGAAATGGATCACTCAGTTGGAGTCAGGATTACTAGAACTAAGGAAGTTTTATTAAAGAAACAGGCAACACAGTACTCTAATCAAAAGGATAATGAATGCAACAGTTCAGCAATGATAAACATACATGTACACAGAATTCAGATAACAGGATCAATCAAGCTCTATTGTTGTCTAGGGGCAAATTACCAGTTTCAAAGTGACGCAAAGTTCAGTTCAGTTCACAGTAATCGCTGCCGTGGGAGATGGACAGTGTGGGGGAAGGAGAGAGAGAGCAAAAATGAATGAATATTCAAACGGCTTCCACACACAGACCTTCGCAGTCAGCTGTCGGGCGAGTCCTTTGTGATGTCATCTGAGGTCACCGACCATGACCCATCCGTTTCCAGATACGATCGTTTCCCTGCACTGAACCTGGCACCCAGGCAAGGGTGGACACACACCAGGTTCCCGCCGATCGTGCCTCTCCACTCTGTGCGTTTATGGCCTGATACTTCCCACCGACTTGTGAGAGATGCACCGCTTCCAGTGTCTTGTTACCTCGGGTGTTGTGTGTGTGTCTTAGCGAACCTGTCTCTTTTTATCCCCCTGCTGGGGTATCGCCTGTCCATCACTTCAAACAGTTCAGGGTTCAAAGGGGGAGCTGCTCTTGACAGCTCTCCTTCCTTCATTAACACTCCACGCTGCTTCATTATTTTCCTTATCTCTCTCTCTCCTGAAGACAGGTGGCAGAACAACTGCTGATTCCACATGACAGCTAACATCTTAATCTATGTGTATTCTTGTCACAGGTCTAATACAACAACCGAGGACTGAAGGCCCAGAGGCAGCTTGTTGAGAGGTCAAAGACCTGTCTGTGTGCGTGAGTGGACGTGTGGGTATTAGTGTGGGAAAGGGGCCCATTTTATTGTTTTGTTTTGTTGTCATTGTGTTGTTGCTGCACGTTCTGTTCTGCTAAACATTATGGGTTCGCCATATTGGCACTGGAATGTGTGGCCCCCAGACTAAACTTAGGTATTTTTTGTTAATGTAAATGGCACTTTTCACTGTAAGTTTCAATATGCATGTGATAAATGAATCTGAAATTGAACGTGAATCTGGACTGCAACCTGACATCTTAACTTCCATACTTAATGCCAGAGGATGTGCATAGCTGGGGGTCCAGCACCAATCTCTCCAGCATACTAGATGTGGCTGCCAATCATAAAATAACCCATTTATCCCTTCTCTCTTATTTCCATCAAGCAATCCTCAATTTAGACCAGTTTATTATCTTTGATATTGTGTGCTCCAATTTTGTTTCATAATTTCTGTGCTATCATTTCAAAGGCCTTGTAAAAGCTCAAATACACTGAATCAAATGGTTCACCCTTACCTATTCTCTCTCTCATAAACCCATGTCAACTCCGTCCCATCCTAATTTTATTCTCCAAATGTTCATTTGACCACACGAATTATAATAATTATAAAGCACAACCAAGAAAAATGAAGAAATAATCACTGTAGAAGAAAATGTTAACTAATGGAAGATCATGAACCTCCAAGTCATCCCCATGATCTGAGGAGACTAGATGTTTATAAGGAAGTGTAAAATGCATGGCTCAGAGTTGGAAACCTTTTCCCAGAAGCAGAGGGTTTTTCTTGTGGCAATACAGGACCAGGTTGTTTACACAAAAAATGATCAAAAATGCATAATAAAAGACCAACAAATTCAAGACAATAAATGCAAAAAATACCAAGAGAAACTATAAAGAACCCAATACATTACAGGATCCTGCAGCAGTTTAACATAATCTGATTGCTTAAGCAGGCACAACCAAGTGGCAAACATCATTCATCAAAATCTTGCTTTAAAATACAAACTCATAAAAGACACTATACCTTACTATAAATACAAGCCTGATCCAGTTTTAGAGTCAGAGTTCTACAAATTATATGATGACTGATCAGTTATTACAAATAGAACAGTCTCTCTAACCGTCCGGATATAATATTACAGGATAAACAATCAAGAACAACTTACTTAATAGATATAGCCATTCCAACACACACATAACAGGGAAATCAATGTGAAAAACACCAGAAATATGTTGAATTGAAAGAGGAAATTGAAGGACTATGGAACATGAAGAGGGTTTACATTGTTGCAATTGTATTGTCTACAGCTGGTTATCAGCCAATCACTACACAATAGCATAAAACAATTAAGCATACACAGCAATATTAACGAAAATCTTCAGAAAGCCACAATATTAAGCACTCTAGAATAGTCCAAAAGTTCCAGGCAATTGAAAAATGAAGGTACTTGGCCCTGCCCAAACCTTAGGTTTTACCAACTTGAGATGAGAAAAAATAAAAAATACAACAATAATAGTGTCATTTTGTCTTTCTTGGTCTTTTAAAACACAGATATTCCCATAGGTTCCTCAACTTTTTCCTTGTGATTTAATACATGTGTGATCCTTAACTGTTCTTGCTTCTGAAGGAAAATTGTGAACCTATAGCATGAATTCCATGCAATCTGATCGTTGAGTGTTTCTGGTATCTACTGTTTTTTTATTTCTCTGACTCATAAACGTTGCTCATCCTTTGCTGCTTACATAATGTCCCATTCATCCATCACCTCTGTTCTCACTGACTTATATCCCCCCTTGTTATACCTTGACACGGTTTTATCCCCCCTTGTTCAATCCCTTCCTACCTATGTTCGTGACACTTCTCACGCTCTTAAACTTTTAGATGATTTTACGTTCCCCGGCCCCCACCACTTTATTTTCACCATGGATGTCCAGTCCCTATATACTTCCATCCCCCATCAGGAAGGTCTCAAAGCTCTATGCTTCTTTTTGGATTCCAGACCTAATCAGTTCCCCTCTACCACCACTCTGCTCCGTCTAGCGGAATTAGTCCTTACTCTTAATAATTTCTCCTTTGGCTCCTCCAAACTAAAGGTGTAGCTATGGGCACCCGTATGGGTCCTAGCTATGCCTGCCTTTTTGTTGGCTTTGTGGAACAATCTATGTTCCGTGCCTATTCTGGTATCTGTCCCCCATTTTCCTTCACTACATCGACGACTGCATTGGCACTGCTTCCTACACGCATGCAGAGCTCGTTGACTTTATTAACTTTGCCTCCAACTTTCGCCCTGCCCGCAAGTTTACCTGATCCATTTCCGACACCTCCCTCCCCTTTCTAGATCTTTCTGTCTCTGTCTCTGGAGACAGCTTATCCACTGATGTCTACTATAAGCCTACTGACTTTCACAGCTATCTGGACTATTCCTCTTCTCACCCTGTCTCTTGCAAAAACGCAATCCCCTTTTCGTAATTCCTCTATCTCCGCCGCATCTGCTCTCAGGATGAGGCTTTTCATTCTAGGACGAGGGAGATGTCTTCCTCTTTTAAAGAAAGGGGCTTCCCTTCCTCCACTATCAACTCTGCTCTTAAACGCATCTCCCCCATTTCACGTACATCTGCTCTCATTCCATCCTCCCGCCACCCCACTAGGAATAGGGTTCCCCTGGTCCTCACCTACCACCCCACCAGCCTCCGGGTCCAACATATTATTCTCCGTAACTTCCGCCACCTCCAACGGGATCCCACCACTAAGCACATCTTTCCCTCCCCCTCCCTCTGCATTCCGCAGGGATCGCTCCCTACACAACTCCCTTGTCCATTCGTCCCCCCCCATCCCTCCCCACTGATCTCCCTCCTGGCACTTATCCGTGTAAGCGGAACAAGTGCTACACATGCCCTTACACTTCCTCCCTTACCACCATTCAGGGCCCCAAACAGTCCTTCCAGGTGAGGCAAGACTTCACTTGTGAGTCGGCTGGGGTGATATACTGCATCCGGTGCTCCCGATGTGGCCTTTTATATATTGGCGAGACCCGACGCAGACTGGGAGACCGCTTTGCTGAACACCTACGCTCTGTCCGCCAGAGAAAGCAGGATCTCCCAGTGGCCACACATTTTAATTCCACATCCCATTCCCATTCTGACATGTCTATCCACGGCCTCCTCTACTGTAAAGATGAAGCCACCCTCAGGTTGGAGGAACAACACCTTATATTCCGTCTCGGTAGCCTCCAACCTGATGGCATGAACATCGACTTCTCTCACTTCCGCTAATGCCCCACCTCCCCCTCGTACCCCATCTGTTACTTATTTTAATACACACATTCTTTCTCTCACTCTCCTTTTTCTCCCTCTGTCCCTCTGAATATACCCCTTGCCCATCCTCTGGGTCCCCCCCACCCCCCCCGTCTTTCTTCCCAGACCTCCTGTCCCATGATCCTCTCGTATCCCCTTTTGCCTATCACCTGTCCAGCTCTTGGCTCCATCCCTCCCCCTCCTGTCTTCTCCTATTATTTTGGATCTCCCCCTCCCCCTCCAACTTTCAAATCCCTTACTCACTCTTCCTTCAGTTAGTCCTGACGAAGGGTCTCGGCCTGAAACATCGACTGCACCTCTTCCTAGAGATGCTGCCTGGCCTGCTGCGTTCACCATCAACTTTTATGTGTGTGACTTGTATTCACTCTTATTTCAGGAACACATTGATTTAAAAATTCTTATCCTTGTTTTCAAGCTTCTTCGTGGTGAGACTCCTTGTTATTCCCCTTTAGCACCACTAACCTGAATGTTTTGTTTAAGTTTCTGACTGTCTCTTCTGGTTGCCCTATGTGCGTTGGTAACAATTTTTAACCGATAACTGTCCTGTGAGTTGCCTTGTGACAATTTGCTCTGTTAAAGGAATTAGACAGCATTGTTGTTACATCTGTTGCATCTGCCCTAGGGTCTGACTAGTGTGCATGATACTGCTTACTTTCACAGAAAAAGGGCACTGCTCTGGATTTGGTTTGTCAGATATAAGCATTGTTCCAAGTGATGTTTTACATTGAAAGAATGCCTTGCTTATACTATAGCAGAAGGCTTTCTAATTGCTATGCTGCCCCTCTATAGTCATGTGGGGAATTCAATTCCTCTTTCAGTAATCTGAATAATGTTACAAGGGAGTCAGAGTTGAGAACTGAATTGTGCATCATGGGGAATTTGATTAATTTATCAATGCCTCTCAATACTGAAATGTGCAATTGTCTAAGCACACTCCACAGCCTGTTACTCAGTACAATAGATGCAAACCTAGCCTTGCTTATAATTCAACACTTTCCACTTTCAACATCTCGTGACTAAATAACATGACTTGAACAGACATGTTACTGCAGCATGTGATTCGAACAGTGGCAATATTGGGGTTTCGCTGCATGTTACAGGAGAATATCAGAGCTCCTATAGTACTAACAATGTTACACAAAGCACCTTTGTTGCTACTACAGTGATTAGACTTTGAAAGAACCACTCTTACAAAAAGTTCTTTATGGTATAAAGTGCAATTTGCTAGCCCAGTTCCCAAAATGACCTCTGGCTTCGCCACTTGATGTTGCACTGAACAAAGCTTCTGGGTCATAGTGACTTCAGACACAGGAACTGCCTTTAGGAAAAACCCAAAAATATACAATGAAAGTTGCTGAGAGTGCATGAAAGATAGCCATTGATTGACTAAAGACATTGCTATAACATTACAAACAGGATTTGAAAATACATCATAAGCTGCAATTAACTTTTTTTAAATTAATGCCAATTGAATGTTTTAATAGACCTACGAGAAGTTTTAAAATCCAGCTACGGAAAGTCTCAGCACATTCCTGTAGCTGTCTGGACAGGGTGAATAGTGGGAGGCTGTTCTCATTGGTGGAGGGGTCAAGGACCAGAGGTCACAGGTATAACATAAAGCAAAGTGAAAAGAATTAAAAGTAACATAAAGAAAAACTTCTTTACACAGCGTGTGGTTGGAAACTGGAATGCACAGCCTGCTGGTGAGGTGGAGGCCGGTCCAGTTCCATTGTGGTGTTCAATAGGGAATTAGATAAGTATATGGAGGGGGAAGATTGCAAAGCTACAGAGAAGGAACCGAGGAGAGAAGGGGAGAGGGGCCAGTACTAATGTACTGCCCTGGTAGCGAGCCGCCTCGGACATGTTAGGCTGGATAATATCCTTCTGCCACGAAAAACAGAAAATTGCTGGAAATTCTAAATCCTCTGTGGAAAGGAAAATGAGAGCACAAGAGATTCTGTAGATGCTGGAAATCTTGAGACTCACAGGCAAAATGCTGGAAGAACTCAGCAAGTCAGGTAGCATGCATGGAGTGGAATAAACAGGCAATATTTTAAAAACTGATGAATTGTTTCTGTCCAAGATATTGACTGTTTGTTCCCCTCCATGGATGCTACCTGACTTGCTGAGTTCCTTCAGCATTTTGTGTGTGGCTGTTACGAAAGGAAACGGAGTTCCACTTTTCATACAGATGTTTCTGAGGTACCTGCCCCCTTTCTATATCATTATATACTCTTGACCTTGGATGACAGGGGCCTTGAATGAATTTGATCTATTTCTCACACCTTTGCTCTCAATCACACTTCTCAAGGATGGAAACAAGAGGAATTCTGCAGATGCTGGAAATTCAAGCAACACACATCAAAGTTGCTGGTGAACGCAGCAGGCCAGGCAGCATCTCTAGGAAGAGGTACAGTCGACGTTTCAGGCCGAGACCCTTCGTCAGAACTAGGATGGAGAAAGGCCAGAGTTCCTCTAGTCTCAAACGAGAGAAAGTCTGAGGTGCTGGAAATCCAAGCAACATACACAAAATTCTGGAAGAACTCAGCAGACCAGGCAGCATCTATGGAAATGAGTACAGCCAATGTTTCAGGCTGAGACCCTTCATTAGGAAAACTAGAGTTCCTCTGGTTTTTACTTTCCACTGTATCAACCTCCACACCTAACAGATCACCTTTTTAATTGCCTCATTTTCAGAGATTCCACCATGAAACACTTCTTTGCTTCTCCTTAAGCAACACACATCAAAGTTGCTGGTGATCACAGCAGGCCAGGCAGCATCTCTAGGAAGAGGTACAGTCGACGTTTCAGGCCGAGACCCTTCGTCAGGACTAACTGAAGGAAGAGCTAGTAAGAGATTTGAAAGTGGGAGGGGGAGGGGGAGATCCAAAATGATAGGAGTAGACAGGAGGGGGAGGGATGGAGCCAAGAGCTGGACAGGTGATTGGCAAAGGGGATATGAGAGGATCATGGGACAGGAGGTCCGGGGAGAAAGACAAGGGGGGGGGAACCCAGAGGATGGGCAAGGGGTATAGTCAGAGGGACAGAGGGAGAAAAAGGAGAGTGAGAGAAAGAATGTGTGCATAAAAATGAGTAGCAGGTGGGATACGAAGGGGAGATGCGGCATTAGCGGAAGTTAGAGAAGTCGATGTTCATGCCATCAGGTTGGAGTCTACCCAGACGGAATATAAGGTGTTGTTCCTCCAACCTGAGTGTGGCTTCATCTTTACAGTAGAGGAGGCCGTGGATAGACATATCAGAATGGGAATGGGATGTGGAATTAAAATGTGTGGCCACTGGGAGATCCTGCTTTCTCTGGCGGACAGAGCGTAGGTGTTTAGCAAAGCGGTCTCCCAGTCTGTGTCGGGTCTCGCCAATATATAAAAGGCCACATCGGGAGCACCGGAAGCAGTGTATCACCCCAGCCGACTCACAGGTGAAATCTTGCCTCACCTGGAAGGACTGTTTGGGGCCCTGAATGGTGGTAAGGGAGGAAGTGTAAGGGCATGTGTAGCACTTGTTCCGCTTACACGGATAAGTGCCAGGAGGGAGATCAGTGGGGAGGGATGGGGGGCACGAATGGACAAGGGAGTTGCATAGGGAGTGATCCCTGCGGAATGCAGAGAGAGGTGGGGAGGGAAAGATGTGCTTAGTGGTGGGATCCCTTTGGAGGTGGCGGAAGTTACGGAGAATAATATGTTGGACCCGGAGGCTGGTGGGGTGGTAGGTGAGGACCAGGGGAACCCTATTCCTAGTGGGGTGGCGGGAGGATGGAGTGAGAGCAGATGCACTATCAACTCTGCTCTCAAACGCATCTCCCCCATTTCACGTACATCTGCTCTCACTCCATCCTCTATTTTTTTTTACTGTGCCTATGGACTGTTCTTCGTCAAATTATGGTATTGCTTGCACTGCTGTAACTATATGTTATAATTATGTGGTTTTGTCAATGTTAGTCTTTGGTTTGTCCTGTTTTCTGTGATATCACTCCGGAGAAACATTGTATCATTTCTTAATGCATGTATGCATTTCTAAATGACAATAAAAGAGGACTGAGTGTTCTCATAATCTTTAGTTGCTTTTTCTGTTAGTTTTTATAAGTTTCTCAATCCTGTAACCTCCTACTAATTTTTGTTCTACTATATGCCCTCACTTTTGATTTACGTTGTCTTTGACTTCCCTTTCCAACCATATTGGCTTATCATGCTTTGGGATACTTCTTTTTTGGGATATAGTTTTCCTTCACCTTCCAAATTCCTCCCAGAAATTCCAGCATTTGCTTTTCTTCCATCAGCCCTTCTAGTGTCCCCTTCCAAGCAACTTTGGTCTGTTGCTCTATTATCCCTCTGTAATTCCCTTTACTCAATTAAAAGACTGGTATCTCCAACCTGAACTTCTTCTCAAATTGTGGGGTTAATTCTATCATATTATGATCACTGCATCCTAAGGTTCCCTTACCTTTACTATCTCATCAAATCCAGTTCATTACACAACATCCAGTTCAGAATAGCTGATACCTTAATGGGCTCAACTACAAGCTTCCCTAAAAAAGCCACTTCATAGGCATTCCACAAATTCTCTCTCTTGGGACCCAGCACAAGCCTGATTTTCCCAGTCTACTTGCATATTGAAATCACTGATGATCATCATAACATTGCCCTTTGATATGCCTTTTCTATCTCCTGTTGTAATTTGTAGCCCACATCCTGGCTACTATTTGGAGGCATGCATATACTTCCCATCAGGGGCTTTTTACCCATGAGTTTTGTAACTTGACCCACAAGGACTCAACATCTTTTGATCCAATCCTATGTCACCTCTTTCTTAGTATTTGACTTCATTTTTTTTTACCAACAGAGCCACGCCATCCCTTCTGCCTATCTGCCTGTCCGTCCAATATAACATGTATCCTTCGATATTAAGCTTCCAACTATAATCTTCTTTCAGCAGCGTGATGCCTCCAATGTCACACCTACCAGTTTCTAACTCTGTTGCAGGATCATCTACCTTATTCCGTATACTGTATGTATTCAAGTAAGACATCTTCAATCCTGGATTCATCACATTTTTTTAGATTTGTCCCTCTGTTACACTGCAACTCATCCCACTAACTTCAATTTTACATTATCATCTGCCTGTCCTTCCTTACAATCTGACTACACCCTGTTTCTGTTTGTATACCAAATGCCCATCCTCAGCCCTATCAATCCAGTTCCCATTCCTCTGCCAAATCTGTTTAAACATTCTCCAACTGTTCTAAGCAAACCCGCCCGCAAAAATATTGATCCTCCTCGGGTTCGGGTGTAACCTGTCCCTTTTGTACAGGTCACACCTTCTTCAGCAGGGATCCCAATGATCCAGAAATCTGAAGCCCTGCCCCTTGCACCAGTTGCTCAGCCATGCATTCATTTGCCAAATCATCCTATTCTTATCTTCATCGGTGTGTAGCACAGGTAGCAATCCAGAGATTACTTCCCTTAAGGTCCTGCTTTTCAGATTTCTACCTTGCTCCCTAAGTATTGTCTTCAGGCTCTCCTCCCTTTTCCTACCGATGTCATTAGTACCAATATGTACCAAGACTTCTGGCTGCTCACCCTCCCCCTTTCAAATGAAGTTTGATTCCTGAATCAAAATCAGCTTGTGGAACTAATGGATAAACAATATGAAATATTGGGGCAGTCCATTAAACCTACAGAGAAGTTTTCCATCAGATTCCTGCACCCTCCCTCCATCCCAATGAAAGGAACTGACCCATTTGCAAATATCTTTGGTGTAAGACAATGAGATCTGGTCTGATATCTGTTTCTGTTACAGACATTGGTCTAATGAACTAAAAGAATGCAATATAGTAAATCTGAAGCAAAGGATATGTTATTAAATATGGGCTGAAAATTGTTTAATGGACAGAAAAAGCAATAAACAAGTCCCATAACTGTGTCTCATGGCTACCACAGGGAGTGCTGGTTGGGCTCAGAATTCATTCCAGTGCTTTGGATGTAGGATCAAGGGCAATGCATCCAAGTTAGCTGATGTAACAAAGGGTCGTGAATTGGGAGGAGGATGCAAAAAGCCTTTGAGAGGACCCAGACAAGCTGAGCAAATGGTTAATTCTACAACAGCTTTGAGCTCAATTTGAGGCAGTCCCGCTGAAGTTATTTGAAAGGTCGTTGGTGCCAAACACTGAACAGAACTCATGTGAGTCAGTTGTTGCGTCCATTACCAACTTCAGGAGTTACGTTTGAACCATTGTTTAAAAGTTATGAAGATATATTCCAGGTTGTGTTTGTTAGTAAGGACAACTTATGGAAGGCATGCACTTTGCTCTGAAAATTGTGTAATGTTGAACCTGAGCATTACTCTGCGTAAGAACCTGCATGGTCTATCATTTGATAAAACTGTCTGACATCTAACAAGTATTTTTGAAGAGCAGTCATCAGTGTTCACTACTAATACATAAAACACATTAAACACGACACCAATGAACTCATCACATATGCTGGTATTGTCAATTGTGAATGAGAAAAGTTCAAGCTGGGTAAAATGACTGAATCACAGTTCAAATGTCTGATTTTATTTGCTGACTTCAGACAGCTGGCGATGCAGACATTCACAAATGGCTCCTGGGCAGACTGGAGCAAGACCCTAATATGATTTTACAAGATGTCATTCAAGAATGTCAGCACTTGAACAACCTGTAAAACAATTCCAACCTGATCAAACAGAACTATGTTAATACAGTTTCCAATGGCCCAGCTATCAAGACTCAGCAGGTCTCCAAGTGACTAAACACAGATTGTTGGAACTGTGGTGCTTGGCATTATGGAAGAAACTGCCCATACAAGAAATACATTTGCAGCAAATGCCAATTCTGTGATCACAAAGAAGCCTTTTGATGTCCTTCACTGTCTTCCGGGCCAGTGAAACTCAAGGACAAAAAATTTCAAAAGCTGTCAGAATCGACAAGGAATTTAATGGTCACATTTAAAGTTGACTTCACCCCCAGAGAAAGTCCATCAATATATTTATCAACAATCAGTTGGTCAAGCTTCAGCTCTTTACAGTGTCAGACATCATTGCTATCTCCAAATACACATGGCACACAACTGGGTTCCCACCAGTCAAATCAATTAATCACTCCGCCTGCGGTGCATTGAGTGAAATACTCAAGCTGATTGGTAAACTGCACTGCATGGTGAATCTAAAAGGTAACCAAGTCAACAGTATGGGTTACTTAGCAGAGCAGCCAGATCTGAATGTCCTTGGCGTTAACAGGATGGACAAGCTTGAACTCTGGAGCATCTCTCTGCATGAGGTCTGTACGAAGACTTTGGCTGTTCAAATCATTTCAGTTGCACCATTCACTATCAGTATGTGGGACCAACCGTGCTACACAGCAATATTTCAAAAAGGTTCCGGTTGTTGCACCAAACTGCAAGCAGAACTCTCCATCTCCGTCCAGACACAAAGCCAATCTCTGTCCTAAAATACTGGTACTATATGTTGCCTTACCAATCATGGAGCAAGAGCTTGATTGCCTGCAACAAGCTCATGTGATCAAAGCTGTCAAATATTTACATTGGGCAGCTCTAACAGTTATTATCAAGAAAGCCAAAGGTCGAGTAAGGTTGTGTGCAGACTTCCCCACTGGTCTCAGTGTGGCTCTGGAGACACACTAGTATCCAGTACCGGTACCGGCAGATCTGTGAAAAATTGAACAGTGGTCCCTACTTTGCAAAGTTTGACTTGGCTGAAGCTTATCTTCTAGTAGAAGAGGTGAAGAATTCATTGGAGCTTCTCACCATTACAACACACAAGGGGTTGTTTTCCTTCTATCATCTGCCTTTTGAGGTGAAGGAGGCTCCTTCAATTTTCCAACAGCTTATGGATACCATGCTGAGGGCTATTGATGGTGTTGCCGCTTACCTTGACATCATTGCAATGAGCACAGATCAGACATAACTATCTGAATACCTGGAGCACACTTTTAAGAAACAACAAGCCTTTGTATTGTGACTTTGGACTTAAAAATGCAGCCTCCTGATGTCTTCATTCAAGTATATGGGATTCGTTATAGATGAGCATGGTCATCGCCCAGATCCCAAAAACATCACTGCTACCTTAAAAATGCCTTCCATCAGATATCAGCACCTTACGATAATTTTCGGACATCATCAGTTATTATTCAGCATTTCTCTCAGCAATGCACCAGCTGAGTGAGTCAGTCAATGCCCTGCTCAACAAGGATATAGTCTAAACTATGTAGTCTAAAGAGGCTTTTGATCAGGTGAATAATGTGCTATCATCTGACCTTCTCTTGATGCATTTCAATCAGAGTTGCCAATCGCTGTCATGAAGGATGGATCCAACAATGGGTTTGGAGCTGTCATATCCCATATCTTTCCTGATGGCTTCAATAACACTGTCATGCATGCGGCTAGATCACTGACTGCAGCTGAAGGTAACTATGGACAAATCAAGAAAGAAGCCTTATGAATCATATTTGCTGTAAAGAAATTCCACAATATGCTTTATGGCAGACGCTTCACTCTCCTTACTGATCACAAGCCACTGTTGTCCATCTTTGGATCTAAGAATGGCATCCTGGCAGATGCAGTTAACATTCTACAAAGGAAGGCAACAATATTTTTAGCCTACAATTTTGAAATGCACATCAAACTAAGGCAGATGCCTTTCCAGTTTTATGAATGAACAGGTTACTGTAAACAAAGACACACTCATGGCTGTAATTTCAGTGGATTCTGAAGTCCACCAGGTTGTATGAGATGCTATTGAAGGTTTTCTGGTCATGCTAGACAAGATCAGAGCAGAAATGTCTGCAGATACTCTTCTTCAGCGTATCTCCAGCTCCGTCATTGATGGATGGCGGATCAAGGTTGAGGAAGATGCTGTACCCTTTTACCAAAGTCATACATCACTCTCAACATCTTGAATGTCCTTTGGGTAAACTACTTAAATAGCTGTGCTTTGAGATGTACAGTTGAGTTTAAGTTTGAGATTTTGCAGTTGCATAGTTTTACAGGATAAAGAAGTATTTCAAATTCTGGCCTTGTTCTATCTCCTGACATTTGGGTTCATCCATAGTTAGTGGTGAGTGAACATAACAGATACAATAGAGGCAATGTGAGAAAGTTTATTTCCTGGATAGGACATTTATGCTATGTCATAACAAAGGACACTGCAATTGATTTTGGGTGCTCTCACAGGTGGGCAGCTGAAAGGGGATAAGGGGTAATTATATTTAATTTTCTTCTTTGTGTGACAGTCTTGACTGAAGCTCCGTGACAACACTCCCTGCTTTAGAGGGCAACCATAGGAAACAGCTCTTCTTCTATCTTGATGACTCAGCTGATCTGCCACTGGTCCTTGGCCTTCTATGACCATTTTCACACAACCCATGGACCGATTGGTTCTGAAAGACGCTCCAAGAGTGGGGACTGGCATGCCTATCTACCTGCCTGAGCCCTTTTAGCATTTCCCTTCCTAAGCCAACTGCTAGTGTGGACCCTACTGGCAGTCCAGCTGAATATGCTGACCTTCTTCATGGCTTCAGTAAGAAGAAGGCCACATCTCTACCTACACATTGGCTGTACAACTCCATCATTGACATCTTACCTGGGTCTAGACCTCCTCAAGGCTGTCTGTTTTCTCTCACTTGTCCTGAAATGGTGGCCATGGAAGAATACATCATGGAGGCATTGGGCTTAGGATTTATCTGCTCAACTACCTCACAAGCAGGGACAGGCTTCTTTTCGTGAGCAAGAAGGACAGCAAGTTCCATCCCTCATTGATTATTGGCTCCTCAATAACATCACGGTGAAGAACCACGTCCCTCTTCCCCTGCTGTGTTCTGCATTTGAACATCTCCAGGAAGCAACTATATTTTCTAAGATTGATCTGCATAATTCCTACAAGTACTGTAGATTCACATCCAAGGAGGGGACTAGTGCAAGGCAACTTTCAATACCCCTTCTGGCCCCTATGAGTACCTTGTGATGTCCTTTGATCTGGCCAATGCCCGTGCTGTTTTTCGGGTCCTGGTCAATGACATTTTCTGGAACATATTGAATCAATTTGCTTTTGTGTATTTGGATGACATTCTTATCTATTCCCACTCTCACCAGGAGCATGTCCAGCACGTTTGGAAGGTTCTCAGACTGCTCCTTGAGAACAAACTTTACCCCAAGCCAGTGAATTTTAAGTTCTACAAGGAGCAGGTGTCGTTCTTGTGCTACATCCTCACCCCTTCCAGTGTTCAAATCGACCCATGTAAAGTTCAAGCAGTCACAGAGTGGCCCTGACCAACTATGGTGTGGCGCTTCGTGGGGTTTGCAAACATTTATCACCATTTCGTCAAAAACTTCAGTTTCATTACTGCTCCCATAAATGTACACGTCAAGAAGGCTTCTGCAGGATTTCACTGAACAAGTGAAGCAGGCCAAGCATTCTCAGACCTAAAGAGATGCTTCGCCAGTGCCCTAGTGCTACAACATCCAGACTCATCCCGTCCATTCATCATCGAGGTTGATGTATCTGATCTTGACATTGGAGCTATACTCTCTGAGTGCTCTTCAGTAGATTATCAGCTGTATTCCTGTGCTTTTCTTTCCCATTGCTTGACACCAGCAGAGTTTAACTATGATGTCAGGAGCAAAATCTGGCTGTTAAGGAAATCCTGGAAGCATGGCAACTCTGGCTGGAGGGAGCAAAGTGCCCCTTTCTAGTATGGACAGATCACAAAAACTTCTCCTATATTCGTGATAGCATGTTACTCAACTCCAACAAGCCTGTTGGGCTCTTTTCTTCACCCAGTTAAATTTCGCACTCACCTACTGTCCTGGCAGCAAGACTACGAAGACTGATGCTCTCTCCTACCAGTCTGACATCTCTGATAAAAACATTAATCTAGAGCCCATCCTTCCCTGCAGATGCATCACTTCTATAATGATTTGGGAAATAGATACAGAAGTGAAGGTTACCCAGCAGTCAATTCCAGGCCTAGGTGGCGACCTCCCAATCAGCTCTTTGGTCCAGACACTGTGTGCCCCAGAGTGTTGGAGTGAGGTCACTCCTCCCACCTGGTGGGGCACCTGGGGATTCAATGGACCCTGGAATTTATAAAGAGATGATTTTAGTGGCCACCTATGCCTCAAGATGTCCACAACTTCATCTCTGTCTGTCCCACTTGTTCCTAGAACAAGACGTCATATCAGTGCCCTGCTGTTCTGCTCTGCCCACAGCCTGTGCCTCACCACCTCTGGCCCCACCTCTTGGTGGGCTGGTCTGCCTCCGTCAGATGGGGAAACTATCATTTTGGTAGTTGTGAACCAGTTCTCTAAAGCAGCCTACTTTATTGTTCACCCCAAGCTTCCGTCAGCTCATGAGACCGCCACCCTCATGGTTCAGCATGTGTTCAGGCTGCATGGCTTTCCTCAGGACAGAGTCACAATCCTGTTTTTGAAATATCCTACCAACCCTGCTTTGCCTTGTCTCATCCAACCATTATGCTATGAGGAGAGATGAAGTTCGCTGCGCCTATATTACACTGACTCCAGCAGATTGAGCGGATGAGACCAATGGAAGGTCCAATGGTCAAGAAGGCGGTCTCTGCAAGCATCGTGGAATGTGGAGAGCAGGACAAGACACAGAAGACATCCTAGTCATCCACTGCGCCTAGTCTCATCTCCAGCCGTCTCAGCTCTGTCTTGCCACTGGATCCAGATGGGAATTGGGAAGGGAGAGTGAGGCTGACGCTGCGCAACTCTCCCTCACTTAAACCCAAATCACGCACTCGTCTCGACACCATCATAATGGTGTCGAGGTCCTCATCGACGTCGACGATGGACGAACGCAAATTACAGAGAGTCTATCAGAATAAAGGGAGAATATATTGAAACATGGAAAATTCTTATGGGGCTTAACAGGTAATTGTTAACAGGTGATGTCTCCTCTGGCTGGGATTTTTTGAAGCAATGATTAAAGTCTCAGAATAAGGGGTCAGCTATTCAGGACAGAAATGAGAAGAAATTTCTTCACTCAGTGTGTAATGAATCTTTGGAATTCTCTACAAAATAGATTTGTAGATGCTTATTTGCTGAGTATATTCAAGACAGAGATAGTTTTTCAAGGTGGTTACCAGGAAACTTGAAGGAAATGCAGTGCACATTGTCTACATCAACTTCAGCAAGGCCATTGACAAAGTGCCAGAGAGGAGGGTGCTCCAGAACGTTCAGTCACTTGTCATTCAGGATGAGGTAGTGAATTGGATTCAGCATTTGCATAACAGGAGAAACCAGAGAGCGGTAGTAGATGGCTGCCTTTCTGTCTGGAGGCCTGTTATATAGTGCTGTGTCGCAGAGATCATTGCAGCGTCCACTCTTGTTTGTCATCTATATTAATGATTTAGATGATAATGTTGTAAAGTGGATCAGCAAGTTTGTGGATGATACCAGGACTGGGGGTGTAGTGGTCAGGGAGAAGGCTATCAAAGTTTGCAGTGTGATCTGGACTAGATGGAGAAATGGGGTGAAAAATGGCAAATGACACTTAATGGAGACAAGTATGAGCTGTTGAACTTTGGGAAGACAAGCCAGGGCAAAACATACACAGTGAATGATAAGGCATTGAAGAGTGTGGTAGAGCAAAGTGATCTGGGAATACAGACCCATACTTCAATGAAAGTGGGGTCACAGGTATATCGAGAAGAGAGCTTTTTGCACATTGGCCTTCGTAAATCAAAGTATTAAATACAGGAACTCCTCAATTAGGTGTTGATTGAACCGAATTCTTCATGTTCGCAAATGAACTGTGTGTGTCTGTGTGAAAGAGAGAAAGTGGAAAGCAATTGGCTGAGAAACAAAAGCAAAATGAACCAATTATTTTCCTCATTGTTTGCAGTGTCATTGAGATGTCATTGGTGTGCTACTGATGTACTAGATGCTTTTGACTAAGTGCAATATTAAGCATCAAAATGGCTTTACTGTTTCTAGTGCTGATTGTATGGCAATGGAGAAAAAGCTAAGTAAGGGCAAGGGTCAACTTTCCACCAATTTTACCATCAGAAAGCCTAATTCAGCCAATAAGCAAAGTGTGATTACTTTAATAAATCACAGAATCTTAACCAAGTGATAAAATAAACTAAAAACTTAATCAGGATATTTATCGGTAAAAGCTCATATATTACAAAACTGGCTCTTGACGCTACTTTCCTCTGCAGTTGCCTGAGTGTTTCCAGCTGCTTAAAGTGAACAGCCTCAGTTTCCTGGTTGAACACTTGCCAGTTGTTCTTTATTTTACTCTGTGTTGCTGCTTGGAGGATGTGGGCGATAATTTGCTCAGCATGTCCAATAGACTACTCTCAAATGAGTGTGCCTGCTTCCCTTGCTTTTGAGGCCAGCAGTGTATGTATATATATATATGTAATAGGCCAACTCAAACACTAAACGGCAGGAAAAACTGAAAAAAAAATCCCTAACTAAGCAAATGGTCAGCAGTCCTTGGATCAACATACTTTCCATGCAGTTTTATTGATTGGAAAAATAGAGTTTACTTCATTTTTGCACCATTTTCTATATTTTATTCTATTCTATAATTCTGCATTGTATTTACTTGTTTTTGTCATATTTAGGTCTTCTTAGCTCCTGTAGTTCTGAATGAGTTCATTCATGCTAAGGTTCACCCATAAACAGCAGTAATCCTCCCATACCTAACAGCGTGCTTTCAATCGTTTAAATAGGTGACCCCTCTAACCTTTCATCTCCTTGACCTTCCAGATCTCTTGTTTGTTAGGAGATCTTCATTCTTGCTTGGCAAATCTCTAGTGTCATTTATCCCAAGAGCTACTGCGATTCTTGCCCTCTTCATGTTTAGAGAATTGGGCACCTGATTTTCCCTTTACAGAGAAGGTCAGTGGGTGGGATTAGTTCCCCTGGGAAATTCCCTCATTAATGTCTTGGGTTGAAGTAACAGTCCAAAATAACAACTGCCATCTTTCTTCACAGTATATTGATGGGAGACTTTTCCTTTGATTATATTTGGTAGGAACCTTTGATGCCTATTTCAGTCAGTTTTGTCCAGAAGTTAAGACCAGTCATTCTCACCTTACCTCTCAATGTCAATGTCTTTAGACCAAGACTGAAATGACAGAATCCAAGCTGAGCAAAGAATATGCAGCAAGTGTCAACACGTGAGAAGCTGGATAATTACAGAAAGATCAAAGAGGAAGTGGAAAAGGAAATAAGAAAGGCAAAAAGAGATCATAAGACTGGCAGCAAATGTAAAGGGGAATCTAAAAAGCATTCCATGGGCATTTGAACAAAAAAAGGCACTTAAGAAAAATAAGAGGCAAATGCTACAGAATCATATCATCAGGTTCAAGAACTGTTATTTCCTTTCAACTATTCAGTTCTTGAACCAACTGCACAACCCTAATCACAACCTCAGTACGGTAACACCCTGACCACCCTGCACTGCAATAAACTTCGTGGATTTTTTGTTTTAATTGTGTTCTTTCTTTCCTGTGTAATTGTATACAATTTATATCTCATTTGTGTTTTTCCTGTGAATGTTGTCTTGAATGCTTTGTGTCTACGATGTTGCTGCAAATAGGTTTTTCATTGTACCTAGTAATACATGAACTTGTGCAGGTGTACTCAATGTACTCAAGCTTGACTTTGTCGTTGGAACTGATCATAGAATAGAAAGGGAAACTCTGCCAATTGAGGAATGCTGCAGGAGGTCTGGAAAATTGCAACCGCCATACCTTTGATTGCAAAGTGAGAGTCTAATTTTACGATAGGGTAAGTTCTGGACTCAATAATTGAGGAAACAATTAGTAGTGACCTGGGAATGTGTCCGTTGATTGATATTGACCTGCATAGATTTGTTAAACACAAATTGTGTATAACTAATGATAATAGTTTCTTTTCACTGATATAACAAAGAGAAATATGTCTGTGCTGGTAGACATAGACTTCCAAAAGGTGACACCCAAAATGATCATAGAATAATAGGAGCTATAGTAGGGGTGATAAAAGTTAGCTAAGGAACAGGATACAAAATTAATGGTGAAAAATTGATTCTCATATCAGAAAGGAAAATGCAGCACAGTTCACACTGTGACCAGTTGAAAAACATTAATAATCTGATGTTGATTTTACAGGTTAAAGGACGGCGGAGGAATCACAGTGATATAATGCAGTTACACCAGTTTGGAAACTGTGCCATCAGGCTAAAGGACAGTTCATACCTCACTGTTATAAGATAATTAAATGTTTTCCTTGTATAGTAAGATGGATTCTTGTCCTCACAATTAATCTCATTATGATCTTCCACCTTATTGTCTACCCGCACTGCACTTTCTCTGTAGCTGTTGCCTTTTATTCTGCATTCTGTTATAGTTTTTATCTTGTACTATCTCGATGTACTATGCAATGAATTGCTCTGTGTTGATAGCATGCAAGATAAACTTCACACTGTACCTTGGTACATGTGACAATAATAAACAAGTTCCAATTCCAGTTCCTGGCCCTCTCTTTTACATGTCTTATTGAACCAAATTTTCATCCCCAGTCCTGACGGAAGTGGTAGAATTGGTGTGTTGAGATCGTAGTAGAATACAATTTGACTACTACTGAAGTTCCAGAAGACTTCACGGTTGTTCAATATTGAACTGTTAAATTCGTTACCACTTCGGTAAAGCTATGTAGCACCTGGATCATTATATGAAAATGAGGGGGGTGAAATGAGGAAATAGGAAAATGAAGAGGTGATATATAGGAGTTACAAGGAGGTTGTCACCCTTAACTTGCAGGAGGCAGGTAGCTGGTTGACTTTCTGGAGAGGAAAAGGGAATAGGCAGCCAGTCCCAAGTACCCCTGTGGCTGTTCCATCAATAATAAGTATGCCACTTTGGATACTGTTGGGGGGGGGGCGGTGCAACCTGATCTCTATAACCTGAGAATAACTCTGTGGCTCAGAAGGGAACTGGGTAGGTGTGCAATGTTGATAGGGGATTCCATAATTAGGGGAGAAGACCGCAGATTCCGTGGACGTGAAAGAGACTCCTGATTGGTAGGTTGCCTGCCAGTTGCCAGGGATGTCTCAGATCAGGTCCAGAACCTTCTAAAGGGCGAGGGTGAACAGTTGAAAGTCAAGGTACATATTTGTACTGTAGGTAGGAAAACCAAGGAGGTCCTGAAGAGATAATATAAGGAGTTGGGTAGAAAGCTGAAAAGCACGTCCTCCAGAATAGTAATCCATGCATTGTTGTCTGTATCATGCGCCGTTGCGGGTAAAAATAGGATGATTTGGCAGATGAGTCTGTGGCTGAAGAATCGGTGCAGGGGGCAGGGTTTCAGATTCCTAGATCATTGGGATCTCCTCTGGGGAAGAAATGACCTATACAAAAAGGATGGCTTACACCTGAAGCTCAGGGGCACCAATATCCTTCCACAATTTCTAGAAGGATCGCCAGGATCCTGAAGAAATACAGGATTACTACCATCCACAAGCCCATATAGAAGCTCAAATCACAGCATATGTGGTCAACGATGACCTGGGACTCAAGACGGCTGATGTTTACAAGGTTCCCTGTGAATGTGGAGCAGCGTTTATCGGCCAGATGGAATGCATGGTGGAAATCCACATCAAGGAGCACAGGAGGTGTATCTGCCTGGGTTACCTGGAGAAATCAGCGGAAGCACAACACTACATTTGCAATGTCCATGGGATTGACTTTGATGGCACAAAACTACTGTGCTGGGCCAATGGCTTTTGGGACCACCTGGTGAAGGAAGCCATTGAAATAAAACGAGAGGAAAAGAATTTTAACAAAGACAAAAGTCTCGCTCTAAGTAAGAATTGAAATTTGATTGCAAACAATGTGGACAGTGGAAACCTGATGGCATGAAGACTAACCGATCAGAAGGGATGGAAAACGGGGGTATAAATACCATCAGACTAGACATGCCCAGGCATCATCCCTGATGAAGATGGCAGAGTTCATCATTCACATGTCAGTTAAAATCAATACTTGTACCCAGCTGGAAGGCTGAGAACAGTTTATTCATTATCCAAGGATACACTTTGTATTGTAAGGACAGGCAGGTAGGCAGAGGGTGTTGGGTGCGTGGCACTGTTGGTAAAAAATTAAATCAAATCCTTAGGAAGAGGTGACATAGGATCAGATGATATAGAATCCTTGTGGGTAGATTTAAGAAATTGCAAGTGTAAGAAGACCCTGATGGAGTTATATATAGGGCTCCTAACAGTAGCCTGGATGTGGGCTACAAATTACAACAAGATCTTAAAAAGACTTGTAAAATTAGCAATGTTGTGATAGTCAAGAGTGATTTCAATAAAACTGGTAAACTGGGAAAATTAGGTTGGTTCTGGATCCCAAGATATGGAATTTCTAGAATGCCTATGAGATGGCTTTTTAGAGCAGGTTTTGGTTGAACCTCATTGACAAATGACAGTTCTGGATTGGTTGTTATGTAATGAACCAGATTTGATTAGAGAGCCTAAGGTAAGGGAAGGCTTAGGAGCCAGTGATCAATATAGGATCCCTGCTAAGGAGAAACTAGAATTGGATGTAACAGTATTACAGTGGAGTAAGGGGAATTACAAGGACATGAGAGAGGAGCTGGCCAAAATTGTTTGAAAGGGAACACTAGCAGTGATGATGGCTAGAATAGCAATGGCTGGAATTTCCAGGAGCAAAGCAGAAGGTGCAGAGAAAAGAGATCCCAAAAATGAAGAAATATTCTAAAGGAAGAATAAGGCAACTGTGGCTGAGAATGAAAGTCAAAGATGGCATAAAAGCAGAAGGGAGGGCATATAATATAGCAAACATTAGTGGGAAAGTAGAGGATTGGTAAGCTTTTAAGAACCAACAGAAGGTAACTAAAAAGCCATAGAGAGGGAAATGATGCTCTATGAAGATAAGCTAGGTAATAATATAGCTAATATAGAAGAGGATACAAAAAGCTTTTTTTCAGATATATAAAGAGTAAATGAGAAACGAGAATGGATATCAGACAGCTGAGAAAATACTGGAGAGGTCAGAATCAGAATCAGAATCAGAATCACGTTTATTATCACCGGCATGTGACATGAAATTTGTTAACTTAGTAGCAGCAATTCAATGCAAAATATAATATAGAAGAAAAAAATAAAATAATAATGATACTAATAAACAAGTAAGTAAGTCTTATTCAGTATACTTTATACAGTATAGGCATATTGAATAGATTAAAAATCGTGCAACAAAAAAAGAAAGTTACTGTCCCAGGGTTCAATATCCATTTAGGAATCAGATGACAGAGGGGAAGAAGCTGTTCTAGAATCACTGATTGTGTGCCTTCAGGCTTCTGTACCTCCTAAAGAAAAGGGCATGCCCTGGGTGCTGGAGGTCCTTAATAATGGATGCTGCCTTTCTGAGACATTGCTCCTTGAAGATGTCTTGGGTACTTTGTAGGCTAGTACCCAAGATGGAGTTGACTAGATTTACAACCTCCTGCAGCTTCTTTTGGTCCTGTGCATTAGACTCCCAACCCCCACCCCCCACCCACCCACATACCAGACAGTGATGCAGCCTGTCAAAATGCTCTCCACGGTACATCTAAATAAGTTTTTGAGTGTATTTGTTGACATGCCAAATCTCTTCAAATTCCTAATAAAGTATAGCCATTGTCTTGCCTTCTTTATTACTACATCAATATGTTGGGACCAGGTTAGATCCTCAGAGACCTTGACACTCAGGAACTTGAAATTGCTCACTCTCTCCACTTCTGATCCCTCTATGAGGACTGGTATGTGTTCCTTTGTCTCACTGTTCCTGAAGTCCACAATCAGCTCTTTCATCTTACTGACGTTGAGTGCCAGGTTGTTGCTGCGGCACCACTCCACTAGTTGGCATATCTCACTCCTGTATGACCTCTCATCACCACCTGAGATTCTACCTACAATGGTTGTATCATCAGCAAATTTACAGATGGTAGTTAAGCTATGCCTAGCCACACAGTCATGGGTATATAGAGAGTAGAGCAGTGGAGCTGAGCACATACCCCTGAGGTGCAGCAGTGTTGATTGTCAGCAAGGAGGCACAGATTGTGACCTTCTGGTTAGGAAGTTGAGGATCCAAATGCAGAGGGAGGTATGGAGGCCCAGGTTCTGTAACTTTTCAATCAGGATTGTGGGAATGATGGTATTAAATGCCGAGCTATAGTCGATGAACAGCATCCTGACATAGGTGCTTGTGTTGTCCAGGTGGTCTAAAGCCGTATGGAGAGCCATTGAGATTGCATCTGCCATTGACCTATAGTGGTGTTGGGCAAATTGCAATGGGTCAAGGACCTTGCTGAGGCAGAGAGTTCATTCTAGTTATGACCAACCTCTCAAAGCATTCGATCACTGTAGATACGAGTGCTACCAGGTGACAGTCATTAAGGCAGCTTACGTTATTCTTCCATAGTGGGAACTTCTGCCCATAACAGGGAGAGGTTGAAAATATCAATGAATACTCCAGCCAGTTGGTTGGCACAGGTTTTCAGAGCCTTACCAGTTACTCCATTGGGACCTTCTCTTTGCGAGGGTTCACTCTCTTTAAAGAGAGCCAAACATCGGCCTCTGATTCAGAGATCACAGGGTCATCAGGCGCCGAGGGATCTTCACAGCTGTAGTTGTGTTCTCCCTTTCAAAGCAGGCATAGTAGGTGTTGAGTTCATCTGGTAGTGAAGCATCGCTGTCATTCATGCCACTGGGTTTCGCTTTGTAGGACGTAATGTCTTGCTACCCTGCCAGAGTTGTCGTGCATCCGATATCACCTCCAACCTCGTATGAAATTGTCTCTTCTCCTTTGAAATAGCCCTCCGCAGATTATACCTGGTTTTCTGGTACAGGCCTGGGTTGCCAGACTTGAATGTCACAGATCTCGCCTTCAGCAGACGCCATACCTCCTGGTTCATCCACGGCTTTTGGTTTGGGAATGTACAGTAAGTCTTCGTAGGCACACACTCATCCACACAGGTTTTAATGAAGTCGGTAACAACTGGAGCATACTCATCCAGATTCAAAGATGAATCCCTGAATACAGTCCAGTCCACCGATTCAAAGCAGTCCTGTAGGCGCTCCTGTGCTTCCCTTGTCCAGACCTTCTTGGTCCTTACTACTGGTGCTGCAGTCTTCAGTCTCTGCCTATACTCAGGGAGTAGAAGTACAGCCAGGTAATCAAACTTCCCAATGTAAGGGCGTGGAATAGCACAGTAGGCAATCTTGATGGTGGTGTAGCAATGATCCAGTGTGTCGTTTCCTCTGGTATTGCAAGTGATCTGTTGATCGTAGATGCTTAGTGACTTTTTCCAGACTGGCCTGTTTAAAATCTCCCAAAACAATGCTGAAGGCATTAGGGTGCGTTATTTTGTGTGTGTTGACCCCATTACTCAGATCATCTAAAGCCTCATTGATATTGGCCTGACATGGAATGTAAACTGCTACCAAAATGGCACCAGAGAACTCCTGTGGTAGGTAAAAAGGATGGAATTTAGCTGCTACATATTCCATGTCTGGTGAGCAGAATTGGGACAGCAGTGATATATTTGTGCACCAAGAAGAGTTGACCATGAGGCATACTCCTCCACCTCTGCTTTTGAGAGACTCTATAGATCTGTCCTAGTATAGTAAACCCTTCTATCTGAATTGCAGCATCTGGTACAGAAGGGGTTAACCAGGATTCCGTGAAACGAAGGACCAACGCGGTCCTAATGTCCCTCCGATTCAGCACCCTGCCTTTTCCACCAGAGACTGCATGTTTGCTAGCAAGGTAGTCAGTTTTGGGAGTTAAAAGCACACTTGTAACCCTGATCTACAGCCATACTTCTTCTGTGGGTGCTTCTGTGTACAGTCAGAGTTGTTTCCATCAGTTTTAAGCAGCGATAGTTCATTTAAACGCATTAAGACATCTTTGTTGACTGTACTGACCTTGTGCTTTTTAGCTGTATCAGGGTGAAACGAGAATATTTAATTGTATCCATTGAGAGTACTGCTGCTACTCAAGTTGCCCCTAGGCGCCCCAGAAGTAAAAACTGTAATAGGGGCAAAGAATTGGTGGATGAACTTCAGACGTATTCTGCATCAGTCTTCATTGTGGAAGACACTAGCAGAATGTCAGAAATGGAGGAGTGTCAGGGGGCAGAAGCGAATGCCATTGTTATTACTAAGACCAAAAGACCATAAGACATAGGAGCAGAATTAGGCCATCTGGCCCATCGCGTCTGCTCCGCCATTCAATCATGGCTGATCCTTTTTTAAATCACCTCCTCAACTCCAGTTCCCATCCTTCTCCCAATAACCTTTGATGCCATGTCCAATCAAGAACCTATCAATCTCTGCTTTAAATACACATAATGGCCTGGCCTCCACAGCTGCATATGACAACAAATTCCACAAATTCACCACCCTTTGGCTAAAGTAATTTCTCTGCATCTCTGTTTTGAAAGGGAGCCCCGCTGTCCTGAGGCTGTGCCCTCTTGTCCTATACTCTCCCACCATGGGAAACATCCTTTCATCATCTACTCTGTCTGGATCTTTCAACATTCGAAAGGTTTTAATGAGATCCCTGCTTATTCTTTTGAATTCCAGCAAGTACAGACCCAGAGCCATCAAACGTTCCTCATATGATAACCTTTTCATTCTTGGAATCATCCTTGTGAACCTCTTCTGGACCCTCTCCAATGCCAGCACATTTTTTCTAAGATCAGGGGCCCAAAACTGTTCACAATACTCAAGGTGAGGCCTCACCAGTGCTTTATAAAACCTCAGCATCACATCCTCGCTCTTGTATTCTAGACCTCTTGAAATGATTGCTAACATGGCATTTGCTTTCCTTACCAATGATTCAACCTACAAGTTAACCTTCAGGGTGTTCTAAACAAGGACTTCCAAGTCCCTCTGCATCTCAGATTCCTGGATTTTCTCCCCGATTAGAAAATTATATCCACACTTATTTCTACTACCAAAGTGCATGACTATGCATTTTTCAACAGTGTATTTCATTTGGCACTTTCTTACCCATTCTCCTAATCTGTCCAAGTCCTTCTGTATCCTACCTGTTTCCTCAACACTACCTTCCCCTCCACCAAATCTTCGTATCATCTGCAAACTTTGCAACAAAGCCATCTATTCCATCATCTAAGTCATTTCTATACAGCATAAAAAGAAGTGGTCCCAACACTGACCCTGCGGAACACCACTAGTCACTGGCAGCCAACCAGAAAAGGATCCGTTTATTCCCACTTGCTGCCTCCTACCAATCAGTCAATGCTCTAACCCTGTTAGTAACTGTCCTGTAATACCATGGGCTCTTAAATTGGTAAGTCAAAGACCTTCTGAAAGTCCAAATATACAACATCCACTGCATCCCCCTTATCTGTCTTACTTGTAATCTCCTCAAAGAATTCCAACAGGTTCGTCAGGCAGGATATTCCCTGAAGGAAAGAAAAAGGTGCTTATGAGCTGAAAGATCTGAAAGTTGATAAATGAAGATGGACTATACCCATGGTTCTGAAAGAGGTAGCTGAAGAGATTATGGGAAGTATTTGTAATGATCTTTCAGGAATCACTAGATTCTGGAAAGTTTCCTGAGGACTGGAAAATTGTAAATGTCATTTTATTCTTACAGAAGGGAGGGAGGCTGAAGAAATGAAATTATAGGCCAGTTAGCCTGACTTCAGAAGATCTGGAGTCTATTATTATGGATGGGGTTTTGGGATACTTGAAGGCACATGACAAAATAGGCCAAAATCTGCATGGTTCCCTTAAGGGGAATTCTTGCTTAACAAATTTCTTGGAAGTATTTGAGGTAATAGCAGGCAGCATAGGCAGGATGTTGTTTATTTGGATTTTCAGAATGCACTTTGACAAGGTGCCACACATGAAGCTGCTTAACAAGATAAGAGTACATGGCATTAGAGGAGAGATACTAGCACAGAGAGAAGATTGGCAGGAAGCAAAGAGTGGGAATAAAGGAGGCTTTTTCTTGTTGGCTGCCAGTGACTAATGTTGTTGTTATGACTGCTTCTTTCATGTCATATATCAAAGATTTGGATGAGGGAATTCATGTCTTTGTGGCCAAGTTTGCTGATGATACAAAGATAGATGGAGGGGCATGTAGTGCTGAGGGAGCAGGATGTCTGCAGAAGGACTTAGATGGATGAGGAGAATGGACAGAGAAGTGGCAGATAGAATATATTGTATGGAAGTGCATGGTCATGCACTTTGATAGTAGGAATAAAGGCATGGAGTACTTTCTAAATGGCAAGGAAGTTCAAAAATCAGAGGTGCAGATGGATTTGGGTGTCCTCATGTGGGATTCCATGAAGAGTAACTTGCAGATTGAGCTGGTGGTAATAAAGGCAAATGCAATGTTGGCATTCAATTCGAGAGAATTAGAATTCAAATGCAAGAGTGTAATGTTGAGGCTTTATAAAACATTGGTCAGACTGCACTTGAAGTATTGTAAGCAGTTTTGGTCCCCTTATCTAAAAAAAAGATGCGGTAGCATTGGAGAGAGCCCAGAGGAAGTTCACAAGAATGATCCCAGGAATGAAGTTCCTGGAATCCTAGAATTAACATATGAGGAGCCAGAGTTTGGTGAATCTGTGGAATTCATTGCCACAGCCGGCTGTGCAGGCCAAGTCATTGGGTATAAGGAAGAGGTCATTAGGATCTTATTTAATCAGAGAGCCATGGAGAAGACAAGAGAATGTGATTGAGAGGGATAATAAATCAGCCATGATCAAATGGTGGAACAGACTTGATGGGCTGAATAGCCTAATTCTGCTCCTGTGTTTTATGGTCATATGGTCTAAATCAGTCTTTGTCTCTACCAAAACTGAGCAAGGTGACTCCTATTAGAAGTGCCTGCAGCAGGTATATTGATAAGGGTTAGATCACTATGGCTTTTGGCTTGTGTTGACGTTTTCTCATCTCTTGCCACAGGCACTGGGACGTGTAACCCAGTATGTGCTGTTGAGCATCCGTTGGTATTAAGAATTGAAATTCCCTGACTGCCATTATATTGCTATCCTCGTTTCTGCTTCCCAGCAGTGTAAGACATGTGGGAAGTGCTGAATTATCGGCTGAAGGAAGGCAGTAGGTGGTGATCAGCACGTTTTCCTGCCCATTTTGATTAATACCATGGTTTCAGAGTTAATCGTGAGGAATCCTGAGACCATTTCCTTTTATAATTGTAGCTCCGCTGAAGTGGGCTTCGGTGTTAACCATTTTGAAAGAATATTTCAGAATAAATTTAATAGAACACGAAGAAGGCGGAGTTCCTGGGAATACTTTGAATCCAAGTTTTCCAAGGTTGCTGATTAACTCTGCCTGGTAGAGCAGCATGGTTTGTCTTTGATATTCTGCTGGTAATGCAGGCCGGCACTTCTGCTGTGCCTCCACAATGCTGGCTACCCATGCTAAACATTAAAATAATTTGACACCTCATTTAACTGTTGGACCTGTCAACATCGAGATGCCTGGTTCATTGCACATTAGCAGTTCATGTCTGATGAAGCTTCACCTACTAATCTCTTTTCCTTTCACTTCCTATATTTAAGCATGATATTTGAACCCTTAATCGCGATGAACAAATTGCTTGGATTAATTTCCTAAATAGCCTAAGAAATCATGAAAAACAGTCAGATCTCTGTGAGGAGTTTGCTATCACATGGAGAGCAATTCCAGCATCTGTAATCATTCCTCAAACCTTACATTTCTGGTAAATGACATCAGAATATATTACTGAACACTCTTCTGGGAAAGTCTATGATTAGAGGACACAGAACAGGAGAGAAGGTGCTGGCTATTTGGAGCTATAATAAACAGCCAGATGCTGAATATGGAGCAACAAGCAAAAAGCAGGAGGAACTCAGCAGGTTAGCAGCATCTGTGGAGGAAAACTGACAGTCATAGTTTCAGGTTGCGACCCTTCATCTGGAGTGAAAGATAGAAGGAAGGTGAAGAGGGTTGAAGGCAACAAAGGGCCGTAGATGATGGAATCTAATATGGGACCAAGTAAGCGAAGCGGGTGGGCAGTTTATAACAGTGAGGGACGGAGACCCAGTGGAAGGAATCTGTGGGTAATAGGCAGCTGGTGTGGATGAACAGGGAGATGGAGGGATGGGGTAGGTGTAGGAGGAACTGGGTGGATCAGGAGGAGAGAGAAAATTGACAGAGTGGGGGCTGTTTAACTGAAATTGGAGAACTCAATGTCCATGGCGTCAAGTTGAAACTACCCAGATGGAATAAAAGTTGCTGTTCCTTTGGGTGGTGTTTAACCTTACCCTCGTAGTGGATGAGGTCAAGGACAGATGTGTTAGCGTAAACGGAGTGGAGGGGAATTAAAATGGGTACTGATAGGGAACTCCAGACAGCAATACACGATATATCAAAATGTTTGGATATGGCCCAAATGTGGAGAGAGTGACACTGAAGCAGATCAACAGTTCACTGACTTTAATGAGAACTGTTGGCAGAATTTAAAAGAAAAGAAAAACAATAAACTCTAGGCCAACAGGGCCATTAACTAAAACTCTTAAATTGAAAATTAACGCCAACACTGCGGCTGGAAACAATAACTAATACTGAATGAATACTGCTACTTGACAGCATCAGTTGAAACAGTAGTCTTCTTTCTAGACAAGGATAAGGGTAAGCGGGGAAGATGAACATTGCTCTCCTTCTGGTCAAGTCTTAAGAAGACTACAATGAAAAGAAGGGAGTTAAGTACCACCATAATGGAACACTAATGAACTGGAAAGTGCATACTCATGAGCGCGATTATCGAACCTGTTACCCAGCCTGCCTGTGTGGGCACGTAAACCCTGCAGTACAGTCCATGGCTGTGACACAATACACTGGAGGAACTCAGTGGGTCAAGTAGCATCCGTGGGAGAAAAGAAATTGTCAATGTCTCAGGACATGGTTTTGATGTAAGGTTTTGGCCCAAATCATTAAAAATTCATTTCCTAGAAAATTATGTTGCTTGGTCTATTGAGTTCTTCCAGCAAATTGCTCCAGATTCCAGCATCTGCAGTCTCCATGGTGGATGGAGTGCAGTTGCTCAGCAAAGTGGCCACCCAGTCTGCATCTGGTTCTGTTGGTGTAGAGGAGATTGCATCAGGGCACCAAATGAAATAAATAAGACTGGTGGGGAAGCAGTGAAAGTCTGCTTCATCTGGAAGGGCTACTTAGAGCAAGGAGGTGCAATGACATGTTTTTCATATATACCCCCTATGGTTACATGGGAAAGTGCCTAGGAGGGGGTGGGAGAGAGGTGGGTAGGAAGGGATGAATGGACTAAGGAGTTATGGAGTCTGGAAAACAGAAAGAGATGGTTGAATGAATACTGAATTATCCATCTTCCATTAACTGTTCACCCTCTGCCCCTTTTCTGTCTGCTCCTGAACTACCCCAGTTTCTCCCAAGCCTACCACAGCCCCCCATCACCATGTTTTCCCTCCTCCCCGCCTCCATCCGCCTGTCACCCATTTTCCCCACCTTCCCACTTTCTGTCCTTATTTTGCTACATGGTCAGCTTTCCTTTCTTATCAGTTTCTACTTCTGCAGCCTGCTGTTGCCTCTATCTATGACTCTTGGCCTCTAATGCATTTTTCTGTCTTCTCTCTGATATTGGCCTATCATTCCCATCCTTCCTGAATCTTCTTATAATCTGCTAGCTTTTGCTCCATACTTTCCTTCCACCTTTTTTGTGCTGCCTATCTCCCTGGTACCTTTCAGCTCAGAAGAAGAATTCTGACTCAAAATGTTGTTCCATTTTCCTCCAAAAATGATACACGACCTGTTGAGATCCTCCCCTTTGGTAATTATCCTCTGTTCTTCCATCTAATAAGATTATAGCTGGTCTCTTGCCTCAGCACCACATTACTGGACTACCCTATATCCCTCGATTTCCTAAATATCCATAAATCTATTGATCTCTGTCTGTCCTGCATGCCTGCAGCAACTGAACCTCCAGAGTAAATGCGGGAGGAGAATTTGAAAGATTCACTATCTTTTAGATTAAGAATTTGCATTCCACGTTAACCCTTCTTTAGAGAATGTAAAGCTCTGGTCTCAGTACAACATCATCTTTACATCTGTGTACATAGAACCATAGAACCATAGAACCATAGAACCATAGAAACTACAGCACAGAAACAGGCCCTTTGGGCCTTCTTGGCTGTGCTGAACCATTTTCTGCCTAGTCCCACTGACCTGCACACGGACCATATCCCTCCATACACCTCCCATCCATGTATCTGTCCAATTTATTCTTAAATGTTAAAAAAAAACGCATTTACCACCTCGTCTGGCAGCTCATTCCATACTCCCACCACTCTCTGTGTGAAGAAGCCCCACCCTAATGTTCCCTTTAAACTTTTCCCCCCTCACCCTTAACCCATGTCCTCTGCTTTTTTTCCTCCCCTTGTCTCAGTAGAAAAAGCCTGCTTGCATTCACTCTATCTATACCCATCATAATTTTATATACCTCTATCAAATCTCCCCTCATTCTTCTACGCTCCAGGGAATAAAGTCCTAACCTAGTCAACCTTTCTCTGTAACTGAGTTTCTCAAGTCCCGGCAACATCCTTGTAAACCTTCTCTGCACTCTTTCAACCTTATTTATATCCTTCCTGTAATTTGGTGACCAAAACTGAACACAATACTCCAGATTCAGCCTCACCAATGCCTTATACAACCTCATCATAACATTCCGGCTCTTATACTCAATACTTTGATTAATAAAGGCCAATGTACCAAAAGCTCTCTTTACGACCCTACCTACCTGTGACGACACTTTTAGGGAATTTTATATCTGTATTCCCAGATCCCTCTGTTCCACTGCACTCCTCAGTGCCTTACCATTAACCCTGTATGTTCTACATTGGTTTGTCCTTCCAACGTGCAATACCTCACACTTGTCAGTATTAAACTCCATCTGCCATTTTTCAGCCCATTTTTCCAGCTGGTCCAAGTCACTCTGCAGGCTCTGAAAACCTTCCTCACTGTCTACTACACCTCCAATCTTTGTATCGTCAGCAAACTTGCTGATCCAATTTACCACATTATCATCCAGATCATTGATATAGATGACAAATAACAATGGACCCAGCACTGATCCCTGTGGCACACCACTAGTCACAGGCCTCCACTCAGAGAAGCAATTTTCTACCACCACTCTCTGGCTTCTTCCATCGAGCCAATGTCTAATCCAATTTACCACCTCTCCATGTATACCTAGCGACTGAATTTTCCTAACTAACCTCCAATGAGGGACCTTGTCAAAGGCCTTACTGAAGTCCATGTAGACAATATCCACTGCCTTCCCTTCATCCACTTTCCTGGTAACCTCCTCGAAAAACTCCAACAGATTGGTCAAACATGACCTACCACGCACAAAGCCATGTTGACTCTCCCTAATAAGCCCCTGCCTATCCAAATGCTTGTAGATTCTGTCTCTTAGTACTCCCTCCAATAACTTACCTACTACTGACGTTAAACTCACCGGCCTATAATTTCCCGGATTACTTTTCGATCCTTTTTTAAACAACGGAACAACATAAGCCACTCTCCAATCCTCCGGCACTTCACCCGTAGACAGCAACATTTTAAATATTTCTGCCAGGGCCCCCGCAATTTCAACACTAGTCTCCTTCAAGGTCCGAGGGAACACTCTGTCAGGTCCCGGGGATTTATCCACTTTAATTTTCCTCAAGACAGCAAGCACCTCCTCCTTTTCAATCTGTACAGTTTCCATGGTCTCACTACTTGATTCCCTCAATTCCACAGATTTCATGCCAGCTTCCTTAGTAAATACAGACGCAAAAAACCTATTTAAGTTCTCCCTCATTTCCTTTGGTTCCACACAAAGCCGACCACTCTGATCTTCAAGAGGACCAATTTTATCCCTTACAATCCTTTTGCTCTTAATATACTTGTAAAAGCTCTTTGGATTATCCTTCACTTGGACTGCCAAGGCAACCTCATGTCTTCTTTTTGCCCTCCTGATTTCTTTCTTAAGTATTTTCTTGCACTTCTTATACTCCTCAAGCACCTGATTTACCCCGTTTCCTATACATTTCATAAAACTCCCTCTTCTTCTTTATCAGAGTTGCAATATCCTTTGAGAACCAAGGTTCCTTATTCCTATTCAATTTGCCTTTAATTCTCAATATCTCTCTATATCCATTGTAAGAATTCTGTTAAAATAGCATTTGAAAGTATTTTCTAGATTTTCTCCTGCCTTAGCTATGATTGCTTTTGGTCTCTTATGGTCACTTGGCCTTTGTTACTTGTTCAATGTCTTGTTCCCCAAAGTTACTCCTCAAAACCTAATGAGTCATCAGACTTCTGGAAATGAAGTCACAATAAAAGGGCCAACCGATATCTAATTTTCATTGGGTATAAGACCATAAGATATAGGAGCAAAATTGGACCATTTGACTCATTGTGTCTGTTCTACCATTCAATCATGTCTGATTCTTATTCAACCCCATCCTTGCATATCCCTTGTTCCCTGTAACCCTCATACCCCTTACCAATCAAGAACCTATCAATCTCTGATTTCAATATACCCAGACCTGGTCTTCACAGCCCTTAATGACAATAAATTCCACATATTCACCATCATTTAACTGAATAAATTCCTCTTCACCTTAGTTTTAAAGGGAAGTCCCTTTATTCTGAGAGCTGTGCCCTTGGATCTTAGAATCTCTGACCTCTCTGCATCCAATCTATCCAGACCTTTTGAGATAGGTTTCAGATAGATCTCCACTCTTCCTTCTGAATTTCTTTGAGTACAAGCCCCGAGATATCAAATACTCCTCATACACCAAGCCTTTGATTCCTGAGATCATTTTTTTGAACCTCCTCCAAGTTCTCTTTGGAACCAGCACATCTTTCCTTAGACACAGGGCCCAAAATTGCTCACATTACTTTTCATTCAAATGGACGCTGCATTTCTGAAAATGTGAGAACTTGCAATGTGGAGATTGATTGCCAAATTTTGTGCATTTACAAGTTATTCAGTTTCAAAGGAAGTAATAAAGTGTTTTGAGATATCTTGATATTGTACTGGAGCTACCTAAATTCACCTTTATCTCCTCCACCCTCTATATAACAGAAACATTAACTCTGCTTCTTTTTGCACCTACTCCGCCTGACCTGCTGAGTGTTCCAAATGTTTTATGTTTATATTTCAAGGCTGTCTTCAGGCAGTAATACCACTTCTCTGCATCTATTTCTGGAGCCCAGGCCTGTTCCATAGCTTTCTTCCTGATATAGGAACTCTTTCTAAAATGACTGGAGCTGCATAGGTTGAACAAGAAGGAATGCAGACCAGTTACAATGTTTTGCTTCTGAGCACCTACATAGATTAAAAAAAGGTGAAAAAAAGGATGTCCTTCTTCTAATCAATATCTGACGTATCTTGTAAAGTGTACACACGAATATTGGTCAAGGGTATGGCTGTGATCCTTTGCAAGGCTGAGCAGCTTGCCACTGCTTATTATCTCGGCTCACACATAAAGAATGTAAGCCACATTAAAACTGTGAATAACTTAATACCGTCATTGTGTCTGTTGTAAACTAATGGATGAAATTGGTCAACAAGTTCGTTCTTCCAGAGCAATTATCAGCAAAGATGGAAGTGAACGCAATAAAACTGGTAATTTTTTTATTCCTCTGCTCTGTGCAAGAGTCATTGCTGTTGAGAGGGGGAAGGTAAAATTGGAGTAATATATAATCTTTTCATTGGTATTATTGTCCCATACTAAACTGTTAGTCTCACTCACTAGTCTAACTGTACTACATGTTCTGGCCAAAGCTATTGATCAATATTTGCAGCAGACTTATTTACAGCTGCTTTTCCTGCTGATTAATAATAAAAATTGCTTCACAGATTAGTTTTAATAGTTTCAGCATGGACTCCATCCACCCTAAAATTTTTCCTTTTAAACCACATGTGAGCTGTTTAAAACAAATTACTAAATTGAAGCTTTTAACCTGAACAGTGTACTCCTGTGCTCTGGTATTCTGGTGAATGATAAGATCCAGCAGTGTAAGTTACACTTTAAGGAAGGTCTCTATGAACATAGTGCTTACAATGATTTAAGAAGTATGTCTTAATTTAAATAAAAAAATGAGGCTTTCATGACAATGATGTGAGTCAAACAAATTTAGTTAAGGACCCTTTGCCTGGAATGTAGATTGTGTGTATCTTTTGTGTGCTGAAACCACTGCATTTACTGCTGGTGCCAAATTGTGCCTGCCTCATAAAAACCTCAAAATTGGTGATAAAAAAAACTGCACAACAGCATTAAAGTGTTGTACACCCAGAAAAAGAAGCATTAAATCAAGGCCTGTGGGTCTCTCAGTGGGATCAGGTTAAATGCAGGCTGCTGCAGACACTTTACTGTGCAGCAAGCAAGCAAGGCGTCAGCCCTTAAAGGCACACTCCAAACAGCGATACCAACTATAGCAGAAATGGAGGCAGCAAGGCGACAAAGGAAGAGCCTTAGAGTTACAGAATGGGCCAATGAAATGCTCATGAATTCAAATTCAGTGAAGAAGGATTTAAGGAAGGTGAGGAATGCAGAATACCTATTTGGGCCACCATAAGAAGAGCTGAAAAGTAGCAAGAAATTTCATGTATCTATTAGTGAATTTCAATTTGAATTTAAATTTACATTTAAATCTTACATTCGTCCCACAACATGAGGGAGTAAAAATTTTCACCTTATAACTCCATCGCAATGTACAGAGATGTAAATTTATAAGTCTAATGGCTTGTAGAAAGAAGCTGTCCTGTAGCCTCTTGATCCTGGCTTCAATGCTGTGGTACCGTTTGCCAGATGGAAGCGGCTGAAACAGTTTAAGGTTGGGGTGACCGGTGTCACCTATGATCTTCCAGGCCTTCTTTATTGCACCAGTTGCTGTAAATATCCTCAATGGAGGAAAGTTCACATCTACAGATGTGCTAGTCTGTTCGTACCATTCCCTGCAGTGCCCAGCGATCAAGGTTGGTACGGTTCCCGTACCAAGCGATGATACAGCCAGTCAGGATGTTCTCAGTGATGCCCCTGTAGAAGGTCATGAGGATTTGGCGGCTCTTGCCGAACTTCCTCAGTTGCCTTAGGTAGAAGAGACAATGTTGTGCTTTTTTGCCACACAGCCAGTGTGTGCAGTCCAGGTGAGATCTTCAGTGATGTGTACACTGAGGAATTTGAAATGACTTACCCTCTCAACTGCAGTCCCATTGACATTGATCAAGGCAAGCCTGTCTTGATTCCTCCTGTAATCCAAAATCAGCACTTTTGTTTTTGGACACTGAGGGAGAGGTTGTTGTCTTGGCAACACTGTGTCAGGGTGTCAACCTCTCCTCTGTACACTGTCTCATCACCACTAGAAATAAGGCCAATTAAAGTCGTGTCATTTGCAAATTTGATCAGCAGATTGGAGCTGTGAGTGGCAGCACAGTCGTGGGTGTAAAGGGAATAGAGGAGGGGACTCAGGGCACAACCCTGGTAGGCACCTGTGTTGAGGGTCAGAGGGGCAGAGGTGAGGGAGCCCATCCATGCCACCTCCTGGCGACCTGATAGGAAGTCCAGGATCCAGCTGCACAAGGCAGGGTGCAGGCTGAGGTCTTTGAGTTTCTCGTCAAGTCTGGAGGGAATTATGGAGCTAAATGCTGAACTGTAGTCCAGAAACAACATTCTAACAAATGCACAAACATGAGGAGATCTGCAGATGCTGGAATTTCAAGAAACACACATAAAAGTTGCTGGTGAACGCAGCAGGCCAGGCAGCATCTCTAGGAAGAGGTACAGTTGACGTTTCGGGCTGAGGCCTGACGAAGGGTCTCAGCCCGAAATGCTGACTGTACCTCTTCCTAGAAATGCTGCCTGGCCTGCCGCATTCACCAGCAATTTTTATGTGTGTTGCTTCTAACAAATGCATCCCTCTTCTCCAGGTGGGTGAAGTTGGTGTGTAGTGCTGTGGCTATGGCGTCATTGGTAGACTGGTTCCATTGGTAAGCAAATTGTAGGGGTCCAGTGTGGGTGGTATCATGCTGCAGATGTACAATGGCGTTTTGCCGAAAATTGAGGTGAGGCGACAGGGCTCAATCGTTCAGGCATGCTATCTTGGTTTTCTTAGGTACAGGGTCAATGATGGATGATTTGAAACAGGAGGGAACTACACACTGGGAATGGGAGAGATTAAAAACATCTGTAAACACCAGCCAGATGTTCCACACACACTTTGAGGACCCTCCCTGGGATGCCATCCGGCCCCGCTGCCTGCGGTCGTTGGAATGTTCTATGTCCCTCAGCCTCGGAGATGACCATAGAGCAGGTCTCGTTAGTGGCTTTCCTCAGGAGTTCGGTCTTATCAACCTCAAAATCGGCATAAAAAATATCTAGCTTGTCTGAGAGCAAGGTGGCAAATTTGACTGTCCTGCCATATTTCCTTTTGAAGTCTGCGATGGTGTGCAGTCCTTGCTATAGACTGTGTGTGTCATTGTCGCAGAGTTGTGACTGGATTTTGTCCCTGTGTTGCCATTTTGCCACCCTCTTGGCTCTATGTAAATCATAGTGGCATCCCTTAAGCTCCTGTTAGTCTCCAGAGGTGAAGGCTTTATTCTTTGCGCTGAGAGCAACACACGTTGAGTTATTTATTCAAGGCTTCTGGTTTGGGTAGACCACGAACGATTTTTGGTGAACAATGTCTTCAGCGCACTTCTGAATGAAGTTTGTGACCAACTCTGTGTATTCGGAGATGCTCTCAGCTCAAAATACATCCCAGGTGACAATTTCAAAGCAGTCTTGTTTCTGATTGAATCTGATTGGTTGGCCAGCAGTGGATGGGTTGCACCCTGGCCACGTTCCTGTCTCAGTTTATGCCTGTAGGCAGGCAGGAGCAAAATGGAGGAATGGCCAGACTTTCCAAACAGAGGACGGAGAAGTGCTTTGTAGGCATTGAGGAAGGGAAAGTAGCAGTTGTCGAGTATGTTTCGTCCCTGTGTGCTCACAAATCACAATATTGGTATTGGAATTGGTTTAATATTGTCACATGAACCAAGAAATACTGAAAAGCTTGTCTTCCATTCTATATGGTTCATACAGGTGGCTACCAGAGCAGGTCAAAGGCTAGGAGACTTGTGGCATGTAACTCACATCCTGACTCCCCAAAGCCTGTCCACCATCTACAAGGCTCAGGTCATGGTGTAATGGAATACTCGCCACTCACCTGGAAGTGTGCAGCTCCAACAACACACAAGAGGCTTGACACCATCCAGTACAAGGCAGCCTGCTTGATTGGCACCCCTTCCACAAGCATCGAATCCTTCCACCATTGATGAACAGTAGCAGCAGAGTGTGCTATCTACAAGATGTACTGCAACAACACACCAAAATTCCTAAGGCAGCACTTCTGGCACTTACCATTTAGAAGGATAAGAACAGCAGGTACCAGGAAACACCACCACTTGGAAATTCCCCTCCAAGTCACTCACCATCCTGATTTGGAAACATATCGCCATTCCTTCATTGTTGCTGGGTCAAGATCACAGAATTTCCTCCCTAACAGCATTGTGGGTGTACCTACACCTCAGGGACTGCGGTTCAAGAAGACAGTTCATCACAACTTTCTCACGGGCAGCTAGGGATGGGCAATAATTGCCGGCTTAGCTGCCGATGCCCACATCCAGTAAATGAATAAATTTTTAAAAAGCAGATTAAATCATTAGACTGTTCATTGAGGTAGAATAGGGGAAAACAATAACAGTCAACGTTTCAGGTCAAGACCCTTCATCAGGACTGGCGAAGGGTCTCAAGCCAAAACATCTTCTGTTTATTCCTTTCCATAGATTCTGCCTGTCCTGCTGAGTTCCTCCAGCATTTTGTATGCTTTACTCTGATTTCCATCACCTGCAGAATTTCAATAACAATACCAGAGCAGAATTAAGTGTAAAAGCTACTGAAAAAGTTAATGAAACAATAAAGGCAAGATCATAACAAGGTAGATTGTGAGATCAAAGAGTCCATATTATTGTACAAGAAGTCTGTTCAAGAGTCTTATAGCAGTGGGATAGAAACTATCGGTGAGCCTGGTGGTAAATAATTTCAGACATTCGTATCTTGTACCTGATAGGACAGGGGAGACCGGAAAACATCCAAGGTAGGTGAGTGAGGACTTCGATTACGCTGATGCTTTACTGTGGAAGCGATAAGAATAGGCAGAATCAAAGGAGAGGAGGCTGGTTCGAAATATATGCCGAGTTGTGTTCACAACTCTGCAGTTTTTTGCAGTCACCTGCAGAACAAGTGCCATACAAAACCATGTTATAGCCAGAGAGAATGCTCTCCATATGTATCAATTAAAATTGGTAAGGCTGAAGGAGACGTGCAAAATGCCTTTTAAGTTCCTGAGGAAACATTGGTGATCTTTCTTGGCCATAGCATCTACATGGTTGGGCCGGGACAGGCCTGATGCTCACACTGAGGAACTTGAAGCTCTCAATGTCATGTCAACACAATTAGTGTAGACAGGCACATGTGCGGCACCCCCCTTTCTGAAATCAATGGCTATCTTTTTCATTGACATTGAGAGAAAGGTTGTTGTCATGACACCATGTCACTAAGCTCTCTATCTCCTTCCTGTACCCTAACTCATCATTATTTGTGACGCAGCCCACTACAGTGGTATCGTCTGCAAATTTATAAATAGAGTTAGAGCAGAATCTGGTCACGCAGTCATGAGTGTACAGGGAGTCAGGGAGTAGATTCGGGTCTGAGGACGCAGGCTTGTGAAGCACCAGTCATGCCACCAGTGTTGCTGCCTATCCTCTCTGATTGAGACCTGTTGGTCAAGAAGTCAAGGATCCAGTTACAGAGGATGGCATCGACTCCTCGTGTCTAGAATTTGATGAGTGGTGACATACCCTTTCTCTTCTGTGTAACTTTTTTTTATTGTTAAAGTTGGAGTTATGTATTTAAAATTTAGAATACATGGTAATGCTAAAATATCTGCCTGCACCTTTAAGAAAAAACAGTGATGCCATTATGCATGTGCGGAGTGGTAAAAAAGAATTACAGTGTTCTAGAAAAACGAACATCAAGTACTGGGAACTGCTTTTCCCAAGAGTACTAGTCCAGTGGTGAGGAAAGGTGAATAATATTTGATAATATCAATGTAAGTTCATTTATACTTGTTTGTACATCTAGAATATTGGTAATTTGACATGTTTTACACATGGATGCTTTAGATTTTTGCAAGTAAGGTATTGACGCTGGATTGCATGGTCGTACGAAGTTCCTTGTCGGCCTAGTAGGTTAGTCTTTCTAGTAATTTAACTTCAAGGCAATATATTGTAAAGAATTATTTTATTTTTTAAAATAAAAAAGGTTTATTTTTGTCTTACTTTATTGTTTCAAGACCGAATGTGAATGTAATAGAGTAATGTGAATGTGTTCATCTCTGTTCACATAATGTGAGCGAGGAGAACTCGTTTCAAGATCTAGTCTTTATGTGTTTGGAAGTTAAGCATATGTGTGCCAAAGTGAGTATACATCTTAGCTAAAATGAGATGTATTTACTTATATTTTTGATGTTGTGTATCAAGTACAGGGTTGATGGGATTCTAATTTTGTTTGTATTGTTTTTTTTTAGGATTGCCACTACCGTATTGGTTTTGTATATTTTGTTTTATTTATTTTCATACTGCATACGTAACTAGTTGATACACGAGTGTGGACCAAAATCAAGCTGCGATTGTAACAGCAGGAACTGTGCTTTTAAAATTCATTTTGTTGTTTTTATTTTGATACCCTTTTACTGCATTAAAACATCTAAAACAGATGGAGGAATTAAAGACCCAAAAATGTATTTGTTGGCTTGAGTGTGTATTTTTCCCAGGCTACATCTGTTCAAAGCTTGTGCAGAATGTGTTAAACTAATGGGGAAGGGATGTGTTCGCGTTGATGATGTTGCCTGCCTTTGTTTTGTAACCCATTATAATATGTAAGCCCTGCTACAGTTGATGGCTGAACTGGGACTTGGATTTTGGACTGTTACTGTCTTTTAGCATCTCTGATAGCTTTATTTCTTGTAGGGGTCAGGGTCACCTGGTTTGACTGACTTCAAAAGAGAGTGGTTCATACATGATTTCCAGTTTGGAAACATCTGAATTGGCCTATATTCTATATATATATACATACACACACACACAAAGGCACAACAGCTACTTATACATTGTGTGTAATAAGATTGCTTTTGTGTTTATATTTATTGTGATTTTATGCTGAATTGGATCCATCTTCTATACACTTGTTTAGAGATGAATGTTAATAAACATCTTTGAATCTTGAAAAACACACAGACAGACATACAAGCACTGACACACTTAGCCAGCCATAGATACATGCACATCTCACATCCTACTACTGACAACCTCCCACTCTCTCCTTTAAAGTCAAACAAGGATCAAGAGCGAAGCCAGCCGGATAGATGGGGAACCTGCCTAGTGCAAACCTGCACCAGGCTGAAGCAGTTGACCTTCTGCAGCACTGGCAGGAAGTGCACCACTGCATGACCCACCTCATCAGCAGACTTTATGGAATCTGTTGTGTACGTTCTGCAAAACCGTGTTTCATTCTGATTACTGCTTCTGAGTGGATTGATAATCAAATACAAGATGCCAAAGATGATTTGGATGGATTTTTCAGGTGCAACATCCTTCTGTTTTGATTTTCCGGATGAGAGGAGAGGCTTCCTCTTCCTCCCCACCACTGCATCAGGACATAGAGACATGGGGAGCAGGATGGAAGAATGGAGGGAGGGGAGAAGAAAATGTGGATTTTGATGATGAGCACAGTTCCTTACTGTACCTGACACTCTACAGAGGGTGGCACCATCTAGAATTTGCAATATAGTTCAGAGGGGCACATGTGATAGTTGTTGTGTCGTTTGGCACCAGACATAGGGAGCCCAATGTAGAGGCTTTCCTGAGGGATGATCCATGCATTCAGACTACTTATACTTTATATTTCATTGTCGCCAAACAATTGGTACTAGAATGTACAATCATCACAGCGATATTTGATTCTGCACTTCACACTCCCTGGATTACAAATATTAAATATTAAAGATATTAAAATAGTTAAAATTAGTAAATATTAAAAATTTAAATTATTAATCATAAATAGAAAATAGAAAAGTGGGGAGTAAGGTAGTGCAAAAAACCGAGAGGCAGGTCTGGATATTTGGAGGGTATGGCCCAGATCCAGGTCAGGATCCATTCAGCAGCTATATCACAGTTGGAAAGAAGCTGTTCCCAAATCTGGCCGTACGAGTCTTCAAGCTCCTGAACCTTCTCCCGGAGGGAAGAGGGACGAAAAGTCTGTTGGCTGGGTGGGTCATGTCCTTGATTATCCTGGCAGCACTGCTCCGACAGCATGCGGTGTAAAGTGAATCCACGGACAGAAGATTGGTTTGTGTGATGTGCTGCGCCGTGTTCATGATCTTCTGCAGCTTCTTTCGGTCTTGGACAGAACAACTTCCATACCAGGTTGTGATGCACCCTAGAAGAATGATTTCTACAGTGCATCGATAAAAATTAGTGAGGGTTTTAGGGGACAGGCCAAATTTCTTTAGTTTTCTCTGGAAGTAAAGGCGCTGGTGGGCCTTCTTGGCATTGAACTCTGCTTGGTTGGACAAATCAGGTCATTTGTGATATTGACCCCGAGGAACTTAAAGCTTTTGACCTGTTCCACTTGCACACCACCAATGTAAATTGGATCGTGCGGTCCGCTACTCCTTCTGAAGTCAACAACCAATTCCTTCGTCTTGCTGATGTTGAGGGATAGGTTATTGTCTTCGCACCATGCCACCAGGTTCTTAATTTCCTCTCTGTACTCAAACTCATCATTACCCGAGATATGGCCTACAATTGTTGTGTCATCAGCAAACTTATATATTGAGTTTGATGGAAACTTGGCTACCTTGAAGGACTCAAATATCAGCTATGGTTTTGCAGCCAGGCTGATGTGAGTGGACAATGAGGTGGACAGGCCAGTCTGACCAAGAACAAGAGATGACAAGGTGAGTGGAAAGGTTTGTCATGCTTTTTCAGAAAGGCTGTAAGGAAGCACTGAAGCTGATGGGCACTCCTTGACAAAGACTCAGTGACAATCCCATTGCACTAGTTGAGGTGACAGCTGCCATGGCAATACAGATGGAGACCATGGTCCTCCTGTGTCTCTGTCATAAGGGAATATGAACAACAAGTTACTTATCTGTTGAGAATCACAAGCCAGTCCAATGTGACCTCTCATCACGAGAAGGTAATCCACCTGATTTATTCCCAGTTTTTTGCCAATCACACAAAGCCAATTGTAAAGTCTGGGAAGAGATTAGGATAATTTCTCATTATTGTATGACTCATCATTACATATTATGATGCATTTACCATTTGACATCATTTCTTGTCATCAAAATGAGACCTGAGATATCTGATTAAATAGTAGCATTTACATGCACTGTGATGAAGTGCTTTGAGTGGTTGGTGATGAAACATATCAACTCCTGCCTGAGGTACGACTTTGATCTACTCCAACTTGCCTACCATCCCAACAGGTCAACAGCAGATGCTATTTCCTTGTCACTCCACTAAGCCCTGGAACATCTTGATGGTGAAGATGCACATATCAGTATGCTCTTAATTGACTACAGCTCAGCATTCAATGCTATCAGCCCCTTAAAACTAACCAATAAGCTCCAAGACCTAGACCTCAATACCTCCTTGTGCAAGTGGATGCTAATTTTCCTCACTTGCAGACTCCAGTCAGTTCAGATTGGCAACAACATCTCCTCCACAATCCCCTCCAGCACAAATGCACAGCAAGGATGTGTGTCTAGTGCCCTTTTCTACTCAGTTTTTACTTACAACTGTGAAGCTAAGTACAGGCCCAATGCCATATTTAAGCAGCAGACAACATCACTGTTGTTGGCCGAATAAAGGTGGTGACGAATTGGCATATAGGAGGGAGACTGTAAACCTGAATAGCACCACAACAACAACCTCTCACTCAACATCAGCAAAACCAAGCAGCTGATTCTTGACTACAGGTAGAGGAAACTGAAGGTCGATGAGGCAGTCCTGACGAAGGGTCTTGGCCTGAAACGTCGACTGCACCTCTTCCTAGAGATGCTGCCTGGCCTGCTGCGTTCACCAGCAACTTTGATGTGTGTTGCGTCAATGAGGCAGTTCTCATCAGGGGAACAGAGGTGGAGAGAGTCACTTTTAATTCATCTGTGTTAACATTTCAAGGGATCTTTTTGTATTTGCACAATTTATCATCGTTTGCACATATGTTGTTTGTGTGTAGTGTTTCATTGATTCCATTGCGTTTCTTTGTATATATGTTGGTGCTGCTCGGGATGGCTTAAAACTAGTTTGGCAGGGGGATGGGAAATAGAGCACCAGGTCAGAAAGTGGAGAGATGCAGAGGAAGGTAGGTGTCATGGCCGGTAAAAACAGGCAGGAGCAATGGAAACATGAGGAAATCTGCAGATGCTGGAAATTCAAGCAACACATACAAAATGCTAGTGGAACACAGCAGGCCAGGCAGCATCTATAGGAAGAGATACAGTTGATGTTTCGGGCCGAGACCCTTCATCAGGACTAACAATCTTTTCGTTAGTCCTGACGAAGGGTCTCGGCCCAAAATGTCGACTATACCTCTTCCTATAGATACTGCCTGGCCTGCTGCGTTCCACCAGCATTTTGTGTGTGTTGCAGGAGCAAAGGAATGACAGGATAGGATGGATAGTTTGAAGTGTGTGTATTTTATTGCTAGAAGTATTATGGGTAAAGGTCATGAACTTGGAGCATGGGTCAGTACATGGAATTATGTATTGTGGCCATTACAGAGACTTGGTTAAGAGAAGGACAAGAATGGGTGTTTAATGTCCCAGGGTGTCAATGTGTTAGAAAAGATAGAGAAGGAGGTAAAAGACAGTGAGGGGAGTTGCAATACCATTCAGAGACAATATCATAGCTGCACCAGAGAGGACATAAGGGAAGGCTCATCCAATGAATCTAGATGGATAACACTCAAACAAAGGAAGGGTACAATCACTGTGATGGGATTATGCTACAGAACCTCTAATAGTCACTGGGACATTGAGGAAAAGATATGCAGGCAGATTAAGGAAAGCTCTCAAAGCAGTAAGTTTGTTGTCATAAGGGATTTCAACTTCCCTAATATAAATAGGGGCCTTCTTAGTGCAAGTGGTTTAGACGGGGCAGAATTTGTTGGGTGCATCCAGTGATCAGCAGCACTGGGGCTCCACAGGGGACTGTCTTGTCTCCCTTCCTCTTCACCATTTACACCTCGGACTTCAACAACTGCACAGAGTCTTGTCATCTTCAGAAGTTTTCGGATGACTCTGCCATATTTGGATGCATCAGCAAGGGAGATGAGGCTGAATACAGGGCTACAGTAGGAAACTTTGTCACATGATGTGAGGAGAATTATCTGCAGCTTAATGTGAAAAAGACTAAGGAGCTGGTGGTAGACCTGAGGAGAGCTAAGGTACCGGTGACCCCTGTTTCCATCCAGGGGGTCAGTGTGGACATGGTGGAGGATTACAAATACATGGGGATACGAATTGACAATAAACTGGACTGGTCAAAGAACACTGAGGCTGTCTACAAGAAGGGTCAGAGCCGTCTCTATTTCCTGAGGAGACTGAGGTCCTTTAACATCTGCCGGACGATGCTGAGGATGTTCTACAAGCCTGTGGTGGCCAGTGCTATCATGTTTGCTGTTGTGTGCTGGGGCAGCAGGCTGAGGGTAGCAGACACCAACAGAGTCAACAAACTCATTCGTAAGGCCAGTGATGTTGTGGGGATGGAACTGGACTCTCTGACGGTGGTGTCTGAAAAGAGGATGCTGTCTAAGTTGCATGCCATCTTGGTCAATGTCTCCCATCCACTACATAATGTACTGAGTGGGCACAGGAGTACATTTAGCCAGAGACTCATTCCACCGAGATGCAGCACAGAGCGTCATAGGAAGTCATTCCTGCCTGTGGCCATCAAACTTTACAACTCCTCCCTTGGAGGATCAGACACCCTGAGCCAATAGGCTGGTCCTGGACTTATTTCATAATTTACTGGCATAATTTACATATGACTGTTTAACTATTTATGGTTCTATTACTATTTATTATTTATGGTGCAACTGTAATGAAAACCAATTTCCCCCGGGATCAATAAAGTATGACTATGACTATGACTACGTGGGTTTCTTAAACCAATATGTAAGTTGTCCAAAAAGAGGAGGGACTGAACTGAACTTCTGTTGGGTAATGAGACTGACCAGGCGACTGACCTTTCAGTGAGTGAGCAGTTTGCAAACAGTGACCACAACTCCTTGACTTTTAAAATAGCTATATCTATAATATAATATATAATATATACTGGCCCAATCAAAGTGGTGATGAATCAGCGTATAGGAGGGAGATTGAAAATCTGACTGAGTGGTGCCACAAAAACAGCCTCTCACTCAATGTCAGCAAGACAAAGGTACAGATTATTGAGTTCAGGAAGAGGAACCCAGAGTCCTTGAGCCAGTCCTCATTGGGGGAATCAGAGGTGGAGAGGGTTTGCAACTTTAAATTCCTCAATGTTATCAGTTCAGAGGATCTGTCTTAAGTGCCATTACAAAGGAAGAATGGTAGTGCCTCTTCTTTCTTAGAAATTTCAAAGAAGATTAGATTTTGAAGATTCAGCATGTCATCTAAAACGTTGACAAACTTCTATAGGTGTGTGTCGGAGAATATGTTGACTGGTTACTTCATGGCCTCATATGGAACCACCAATGCCCTTGAATGGAAAAAACTACAAAAAGTAGTGATTACAGCCCAGTCCATCATGGGCAAAGCCTTCCCCACCATTGAGAACATCTACATGGTACACTGTCATAGGAAAGTAGCACCAATCATCAAGGACCCCACCAACAAGGCCATGATCTCTTCTCACTGTTACCATCAGGAAGAAGGTACAAGAGCCTCAGGTCCTACATCATCAGCTTTAGGAACAGTTCTTACCCCTCAAACGTCAGGCTCTTGGAGTCAAGGGGATAACTTCACTCAATTTCACTCACCCCATCACTGAAATGTTCCCACAAGCTATAGATTCACTTTCAAAGTATCTTCATCTCATGTTCTTGATATTTATTGCTGATTTATTTTTTTTCTTTATTTTTGTATTTGCAGAGCTTGTCTTTTGCACATAGTAGTAGTCATACTTTATTAATAGTCATACATTGTTTGTTTGTCTATCCAGCTGGATGCAGTCTTTCATTGATTCTATTGTGTTTCTTGTATTTACTGTGAATGCCTGCAAGAACATGAATCTCATGTCTGTATATGGTCACACTAATGTACTTTGCAAATAAATTTACTTTAAACTTTGAACCTGAACTTTGAACATTGAACTTATAAGGACATACTTATCCCTACAGAAGAGTATTTAATTGGAGCAGGGAAAATTATGAGAGCACTAGGCAGGAACTAGGGAGAGTTGATTGGGAACAGCTGTTTTTTGGGCAGGTCCACATCCGACATATGAAGGGTGTTTAAAGACCAACTGCATCGACTACAGGACAGATGTGTTCCAGTCAAAAAGAAGGATAAGAAAAACAAGGTAAGAGAATCTTGGATGTTGAGGGAGTTGATGAATTTAGTCGAGATGAAAAAGGAAAAGTATATAATGCTTAGGAAGCTACAATCAAACTGAAGGATTATAAGGAAGCCAGAAAAGAGCTCAAGAAGGGAATTAGAAAAGCCAGAAGAGGCAATGAAAACTCCTTTGCAAGTAGGACTAAAGAATCACCACTCTTTGGCTAAAAGAACATTAAGGTGGCTAAGTCCTGAGAGCTTGCTGGGATAAACCCTGGTTACCGAGAGAGGAAAGAGAAGAGATTGCTAGACCTTTACCTAGGCTAGGACCTTTGTGTCCCGTCTAGCATCAGGCGATATTCTGGAGACTGGCGAATAGCTGATGTTGTTCCATTGGTTAAGAAGGGAACCAGAGATAATCCTAGAAACTACAGGCAAGTGAGTCTCACGTCAGTGGTAGAGAAGTTATTGGAGAGAATTCCTAAAATAGGATCTATGAGAATCTGGAAAACTATTTCTTAATTAGTGAGAGTCAGCATGACTTAGTGCGGGGTAAGTCATGTCTTATGAACTCAATTGACCAGTTGACGAGAGTGATTGATGGAGGGAGAGCTGTGGATGTTACCTAAATGGATTTTAGAAAGGTGTTTGACAAGGTCCCTCATGGGAATCTCATCCAGAAGATTAAGATGCATGGGATCCATGGTGAACTGGCTGTTTGGATTCAGGACTGGCTGGCCTAGAGAAGACAAATGGTGGTGGTCAAAGTGATTTATGGAGGTCTGCGATTAGTGGTGTTCCACAGGGATCTGTACTAGGACCTTTACCGTTTGTGATGTATATAAATGATCTGGATGAAAATATAGATGGGTGGATTAGTAATTTTGCAGATGATACAAAATATGGGGGTGTTGTGGATAGTGGGATATAGATCAGTTGCTGATAGGGTGGAGAAATGGCAGATGGAGTTTAACCCAGCCAAATGTGAAGTGTTGCATCTTGGTAGGACAAATGTAAAGAGACAATACACAATAAAGGGCAATACATTTAATAGCATTGAACAGCAGAGGGATCTCGGGATCCAAGTTCATAGTTACCTGAAAGTGGCTTCACAGGTTGATAGGGTGGTTATGAAGGCATATGGCACGCTTGCATCTATTCGTTGAAGCACTAATTACAAAAGTCAGGATGTTATATTGCAGACTTATAAACATACAGTTCTGGTTGCTTATTATAAAAAGTATGTCAAGGCTTTGGAGAGGGTGTAGAAGAGGTTTACCAGGATGCTGCCTGGATTAGCTGGCATGTGTTATAATGTGAGGCTGTTTTCTCTGGAGCAGTAGAGGCTGAAGGAAAATCTGACAGAGGCTTATAAGATCATAAGAGGCAGAAACAGAGTGGTCAGACAGAACTGTTTTGCCAGGGTTGAAATATCTAATACCATAGGCAAGCATTTAAGGTGAGAGAGCGTCATTTTAAAGGAGATGCGAGAGGCAAATGTTTTAGACTTGACTGGCATAGGCTGCCTGGGGTGGTGTTAGAGGCAGGTATACATTAGGGATTTTTGAAGAGGCTCATGAACATGAGGGAAATGGAGAGATATGGGCATTATGCAGGCAGAAATGATTTATTAGTTGGCCATCAGATTACTACTTTATTTGGTTTGGCACAACATTTTGGGTTGAGGGGCCTGTTCCTGTACTGTACTGTACTGTTCAATGTTCTTTCTTCTGTGTTTTATACTGTGAATGCCCATAAGAAAATAAACCGCAGGGTAGTATATGTTGACACATGCTTACTTTGATTATAAACTTACCTCTGAACTTTTGAAACTAGATACTTCAGTTTTTAAACACTATTATTTTTCATTATTCATTACATCAAAATCAAAAACACAATCTTGTGAAATGCGTTTTTTATTTCATGACAGAGCATACAGAATATATTTCTTTTCCTAGCAACACACATAAAATGCCGAAGGAACTCAGCAGGCCAGGCAGCATCTATGGAAAAGAGTAAACAGTTCATGTTTCAGGCTGAGACCCATCAGGACTCAGCTTGGATGTCCAGCAACTGCAGATTTTTGCTTGCTTGTGATTTGACATTTCTCTTCTTGTGACTTTTTTTGCAATAAAGGACAAATGCATTTGTATCCAAACAAACAGTTCTTCCTTTCTGACATAGTTTAGCATCTCATAGTTCTTCAATGGTCTCTGTCTGCCCTTCAGACCCTTACCCAAGTGGTGTAAGCATGAATAGGAAGTTTGACCAGGGGAACAAATTACATTCCAGGTCCTTCACACAATAGCAAGTTTCACTTGGTGAAGTGCCGTTAGCTTGCTGTACTGTCAGAAGTGCCTCTTCTGCATGAAGCATCAAACCAAGCCTCTGTTAAGCCTTGTAGCTGGGGGAAGGAGAAAAGAAAGTGTAAAACTAGTCTTGACAATATTTGAAGAGCAGCAAGGTATTTCTCAATTTCAAAACGTATATCAAATACTACCATTAAAATTAATTACTCGTGCATTTCTCATCTCTGCTTGCGGGATTTTTCTGATCAAGATCCCAAGAACATTTCCAACATTAATTCAATGATGATAATTACAGCATTACATTTTCCGATAACCTACTTTAAGATGTCCTGATCCTATAAAACATTCTGTAAATGCAAGTCTTTTTGTGAGATTCACAGTTAAACCTGATTCTGCCCCAGTCAACAAAGGGATGAGGTACTGACAGTGGATAATAAATGATTGCCGTGAGCTTGTTGAAATGCTTGCTTCAATTACAGCCTAGTGGAGGATAGCTAGCTTAGCAGAGACAGAGAAATCCCCCTGCCAAAAGTTGATCTTGTATGATTTAATAATGACCATTATGTTTTCTCATTCCAAAACATCAAACTAATTAAAAGAAAAACATTGGAGTCAGAAATGTGAATCTAACTTCGAGTTTACGTTTAAACGAGCTGCACATGTATCACATGGTAGCTTCATGAGGTATGCAGTTCACTTATTTTTACATGTAACGTAATGAGTTATTTAAGCAAACATAGAATGCTTAATCAACATACATACTTACAAGATTACTCAAATATTACTGAAATACTAAATACACGGCATTCCTCCCTGCTTAACTATCAGCTCCAAATCTGTAGAGAATGCATCTCAACTTAAATACACAGAATACTATATAATACAACTACTATATGTAGACATCCACAGCATATTAAATTTTAAATTTTCTCATTCTGACTCTGTGGTGGATTTCTTATTCTTGTGGGATAATGTCTTTCCTGACAAGGGAGGTCACTCTGCTTGGCAGAGTTGCTGCAAAAACAGTCTCCATAATGGCTGTAGGGATTGACTCTGAGACGACAGGAAGTGGCTCTGACAGCTCTGGATACCCTTCTTCTCCATTTCTTGGCTTTTCTCTCTGAATCTACTTCAATCCCTTTCTTTTTTCTTTCTCACATTCTTTCTCTCTTTCACACATTTCTTGCTCACATTCTTTTTATCTCTTTTCTCCTTTTCAATTTCTTGCCTTTCTTTTTCTTTCCGTCCCTTTTCTTCTTTCTAGGATGTGCTTCTTGATCTTGGGAACATGCGTTTAGCTCACTGGAGTATTTTCCTATTAATCCTTCTATTGCTTCCTTTATAATCTGATCTCTCCTCTTGGTTTCAAGAACAGAAATCAAGTCAGGTTTAATTATCATTCAGACCATACATGGATACAGTTGAATGAGACAGCATTCCTCTGGGGTCCAGATGCAGAAAATACATCCAAAGTAGTGAGAGAGAGAGAAAAAAAAACACACATATCTTTATGCAAGAAAACACATGCATATTCTGAGTCCCTGAGCAACATGCAAATTGATGGTCAGCTCCTGGCAATCCAGCCTGCCATTTTGCTGGTCAAACACTGGAGGGCAGCACTTACGGGAGAGGCAGACTCCCAAACAAGCTACACCACCTCCAGCGTCATCTCACCTGGACTGCAGCAGCAGGCATGCATGCTTGAGGCCTAGTTCTCGCTACAGCCGAGGACATGCTGCTGCCTCGCTGCCTGTCTTACCACCAAACAAGGGAAACAGGCCTGCAGCATCTCACATTATAAGCAGCCAACAGGATCTTGTGAGTCCAAGACAGTCACTCACAGTTACACTTCACGGTGCTTTTGTGCACCAACTTTGATGTCTTCAAGTAGCAAGCAGCCACACGGTCTGCACCCAGGTCAGATCCGACGAACCCTCTCCGACCCGTCGGCTGGCTTTTCCAGCCTGACAGCCGGCTTCACCTTCTCTGAGCTGAGGGGCGGCATCTTGTTCTCTGACTTGTCCACTGGCTCCTTCAACACCCTGGCTGGGAGCTCTGAACAATAAACTGATCACTGATGCTATAGACATTTTGTATCGATTGTTCTTGGAGTCCAGTATAGTCTTACAATCATATAAAAACACATTTTAAAAGGTAAAGAGCACCTTTGGTTGGGCCCTGAGAGGCCTCTGCGTTCGAACACGTCAGCATCTTACCAGAAGCCCATCTCATCCACAACATCATCTGACACATCCTCTGTGTTGTATCTCCATTGACTCCATTCTTTTTGGCTTTCCATTCATCCAGCTGTACTTTACATCTACTTTTACAAGCAGCTTTTTGTCTCCCATTTGAAGTTCATGCAATAACCTCAATACACACAGAGTAGATTCTGGTTCTTTATACTCAAAAAAGGCGAATGCCTGCAGTTTCCCTGAAACTCCTTAAACTCTCTTCCAGCTTAAAACCAAGCCACATTTCACAACATATCAGAAGCTTTCTCTGATTAGTTTCCTACAAAAACTGTTATAGGCAAAGCACAGCTTTCATGCTTCCTCTGAGCAGCACGGTCCTACCTTGGTCCAATATGTTTCTAATCAGAGGCACAGTGGTTGGCACTAACATTTGTTCAACTTCTTTTGTGCAACGTTTCATGATATACAGCATGGAGACAGTTGTGGCATCATCCAGTACCTTTCTTTATTTGCTTTCAGTTGACTGCATGGGATGTGGAATACAAATGGTGGATGCATCTTTAATCAAGCTGTAGTTGTCTCAGCCAATCACAACCCCAGAATACCAGCTTGTAGTCTTAGCACATACAAGCCCAATGTGGCTTGCTGATTATTATATTTCACTGCTACCGATGTCATTCACACAGAAGTTACCTTTCCTCCATTATAATTTCTTAATTGGATATCTAAAGACTTCAGTTCAGTACTTTTGAAATGCCATTCAAACCCATTTTGTGGAATGACTGAAACAGCTGAACCAGTGTCCAATTCCATTTTAATTATTTTTCCTTTTTCTTCTGGTGTAAACCATATTGTTTGTCCTAGTTAGTTTTCTCATTGTAAATCTTAAGGCTAGCTAGTCTTCTGTCACTCTCATCATGATCTGATTTTGCATCAACAGCATACAGATTAGGGGTGTTTTTGGAACTGCAATATGACTCTTTTTTTTCTCTTCCCTGTGCAGTCCATTTGTTTTAGTCTGCTTGACGTACTCTTTGTATATGTCTTACTTTGTTGCATTTTGTCCAAGTTTCCCCTTTAAATCTGCATTTGTCCGGAGTACATGAGCCCAACCACAACGGTAAGACAATTTGTTCATTCTGGATGGTTTCTCTTTAGATGTTGCAGATTTGTTCACACTTACTTTCATTCAGACTGCAGCTCAATTGTGTGTGTGTCTCTCTGCAGTTTCCATTGATACAGCTATTTCAATTGCTCATTTAAATATAAGTTGTGCTTCAGTTATGAGCTGATTTTGAATGCTTACTTGTAAGATTTCACAAACTAAGTAATTTCTCAGTGCTTCATTAAGTCCATCACTGAACTAACAATGCTCAGGCAATCTCTTCAATTTAGCCATGTCCATAGACTCCCCTTCTTTTTGATTCTGTTTATGTAACCTAAAGCATTCTGCATTCAACAATGGCTTTGGTTCTAAGTGTTCCTGAGTTTCTTTAATGATATCAGAAAAGCTAATTTTAGCTGGTTTGGTTGGAGCAGTTAAACCCCAAAGCAAACTGTATACCTTTAAATTGAATGCACTCAGTAAAGTGGACACTTGTTTCTCATTGACGATTTCATTTGGTCTAAAATGCTGCTCAATCTGTTCAGTGTATAAAATCCAGTTATCTATTGTGTAATCAAATGCTTCAACCTTTCCGAGTTTGCCATCCGTTTCTGCTCTTTTTTTAAATGATTATTATCACCTGTGAATACTTCTGTTTTCTGCCTTTGTTTTAACTTGATCATTTATCTCTCTGTCTGCCAAAGTTGCGAATATCTCATCATGCTTCAAGAGATAAGTAGTTTCCTCAGGTTCATTTTATAAATACCTTGTCACCACTGTTATGTTTTGTAACCACAAAACAGTAAACTAATTAAATTAAAAACCTGGAAATCCAAAATGCGAGTCTGTGTTTATTTTTATGAGAGGTGAACCTGTATTGTGTGGTAATGTCATGATGAATGTATTTCACCTATTTTCACATATAACCCATAATGAATTATTTAAACAAAGAATGCTTACATCACCAACATATATACTTAGTCAACAAGTTATTTACTAAATTGGTCCAATATTACTGAAATATTAAATACACAACATTGACAACTTCCATTAGCCCATTAAGGAGGTTGTTAAACTGCCTTTGGTTTCTACTAATGGAGCGTTTCACCAACAAGATTATCACTGGAAAAGTTAAATGTATAAAGATCAAATCAGCGATAGAAATCAAGAGATGTTCCCAAGCACAACAATTTTAGTTCTGATGGGCCTGTTGACTGTCTGACAGGATTTCTGCTTTCTCTAATGAAATTAAAAAAAGAATGGGGTTATTATCCTGTTACTCAGTTCAATATTTAGTCACTTTAGATTATCTGGTCACTGTTTGGAGGAGCTACATGTGCACAAGTTAGCTATAGCAATGCCTACTTTACATTTGTGACATCATTTTAAATGCATTGATCATAAAAAACTTCATGGTGCACCTGAAAGAGTTAAGAAAAGTACCATTTAAATCCATTGAAGTCAAGTTTATTATAGAAACATAGAAAATAGGTGCAGGAGTAGGCCATTCGTCCCTTTGAGCCTGCACTGCCATTCAGTATGATCATGGCTGATCATCCAACTCAGAAACCTGTACCAGCCTTCCCTCCATATCCCCTGATCTCTTTAGCCACAAGGGCCATATCTAACTCCCTCTTAAATACAGCCAGTGAACTGGCCTCAACTGTTTCCTGTGGCAGAGAATTCCACAGATTCATCACTCTCTGTGTGAAGAAGTTTTTCCTAATCTCAGTCCTAAAAGGCTTCCCCTTTATCCTCAAACTGTGACCCCTCGTTCTGGACTTCCCCAACATCGGGAACAATCTTCCTGCATCTAGCCTGTCCAATCCCTTTAGGATTTTATACGTTTCAATCAGATCCCCCCTCAATTTTCTAAATTCCAACGAGTATAAGCCTAGTTCATCCAGTCTTTCATCATATGAAAGTCCTGCCATCCCAGGAATCAATCTGGTGAACCTTCTTTGTACTCCCTCTATGGCAAGCATGTCTTTCCTCAGATTAGGGGACCAAAACTGCACACAATACTCCAGGTATGGTCTCACCAAGGCCTTGTACAACTGCAGTAGTACCTCCCTGCTCCTGTACTCGAATCCTCTTGCTATAAATGCCAGCATACCATTCGCCTTTTTCACTGCCTGCTGTACCTGCATGCCCACTTTCAATGACTGGTGTATAATGACACCCAGGTCTCGTTGCACCTCCCCTTTTCCTAATTGGCCACCATTCAGATAATAATCTGTTTTCCTGTTTTTGCCACCAAAGTGGATAACCTCACATTTATCCACATTAAATTGCATCTACCATGAATTTGCCCACTCACCTAACCTATCCAAGTCACCCTGCATCCTCTTAGCATCCTCCTCACAGCTAACAGTGCCGCCCAGCTTCGTGTCATCCGCAAACTTGGAGATGCTGCATTTAATTCTCTCATCCAAGTCATTAATATATATTGTAAACAACTGGGGTCCCAGCACTGAGCCTTGTGGTACCCCTCTAGTCACTGCCTGCCATTCTGAAAAGGTCCCGTTTATTCCCTTTGCTTCCTGTCTGCTAACCAATTCTCTACCCACACCAACACCTTACCTCCAATACTGTGTGCTTTAAGTTTGCACACTAATCTTCTGTGTGGGACCTTGTCAAAAGCCTTTTGAAAATCCAAATATACCACATCCACTGGTTCTCCCCTATCCACTCTACTAGTTACATCCTCAAAAAATTCTATGAGATTCGTCAGACATGATTTTCCTTTCACAAATCCATGCTGACTTTGTCCGATGATTTCACCGCTTTCCAAATGTGCTGTTATCAACCCTTTGATAACTGACTCTAGCAGTTTCCCCACCACCGATGTTAGGCTAACCGGTCTATAATTCCCTGGTTTCTCTCTCCCTCCTTTTTTAAAATGTGGGGTTACATTAGCCACACTCCAATCCTCAGGAACTAGTCCAGAGTCTAAAGAGTTTTGCAAAATTATCACTAATGCATCCACTATTTCTTGGGCTACTTCCTTAAGCACTCTGGGATGCAGACCATCTGGCCCTGGGGATTTATCTGCCTTTAATCCCTTCAATTTGCCTAACACCACTTCCCTACTAACATGTATTTCCCTCAGTTCCTCCATCTCACTGGACCCTCTGTCCCCTACTATTTCCGGAAGATTATTTATGTCCTCCTTAGTGAAGACAGAACCAAAGTAATTATTCAATTGGTCTACCATGTCCTTGCTCCCCATAATCAATTCACCTGTTTCTGTCTGTAGGTGACCTACATTTGTCTTAACCAATCTTTTTCTTTTCACATATCTATAAAAGCTTTTACAGTCAGTTTTTATGTTCCCTGCCAGTTTTCTCTCATAATCTTTTTTCCCCTTCCTAATTAAGCCCTTTGTCCTCCTCTGCTGAACTCTGAATTTCTCCCAGTCCTCAGGTGAGCCACTTTTTCTGGCTAATTTGTCTGCTTCTTCTTTGGAATTGATACTATCCCTAATTTCCCTTGTCAGCCACGGGTGCACTACCTTCCTTGATTTATTCTTTTGCCAAACTGGGATGAACAATTGTTGTAGTTCATCCATGCGATCTTTAAATGCTTGCCATTGCATATCCACCGTCAACCCTTTAAGTGTCATTTGCCAGTCTATCTTAGCTAATTCACGTCTCATACCTTCAAAGTTACCCTTCTTTAAGTTCAAAACCTTTGTTTCTGAATTAGCTATGTCACTCTCCATCTTAATGAAGAATTCCACCATATTATGGTCATTCTTACCCAAGGGGCCTCTCACGACAAGATTGCTAATTAACCCTTCCTCATTGCTCAATACCCAGTCTAGAATAGCCTGCTCTTTAGTTGGTTCCTCGACATGTTGGTTCAAAAAACCATCCCGCATACCTTCCAAGAAATCCTCTTCCTCAGCAACCTTACCAATTTGGTTCACCCAATCTATATGTAGATTGAAGTCACCCATTATAACTGCTGTTCCTTTATTGCACGCATTTCTAATTTCCTGTTTAATACCATCCCCAACCTCACTACTACTGTTAGGTGGCTTGTACACAACTCCCACCAGCGTTTTCTGCCCCTTAGTGTTACGCAGCTCTACCCATATCGATTCCACATCCTCCCGGCTTATGTCCTTCCTTTCTATTGCGTTAATCTCCTCTCTAACCAGCAACACCACCCCACCTCCTTTTCTTTCACGTCTATTCCTCCTGAATATTGAATATCCCTGAATGTTGAGCTCCCATCCTTGGTCACCCTGAAGCCATGTCTCTGTGATCCCAACTATATCATATTCATTAATAACAATCTGCACTTTTAAATCATCCACCTTGTTACGAATGCTCCTTGCATTGCCACACAAAGCCTTCAGGCGCGCTTTTACAACTCTCTTAGCCCTTATACAATTATGTTGAAAAGTGGCCCTTTTTGATGCTTGCCCTGGATTTGCCAGCCTGCCACTTTTACTTTTCACCTTACTACTTTTTGCTTCTACCCTCATTTTACACCCCTCTGTCTCTCTGCACTGGTTCCCATCCCCCTGTAGTGAACTAACCTCCTCACGCCTAGCCTCTTTAATTTGATTCCCACCCCCCAACCATTCTAGTTTAAAGTCACCTCAGTAGCCCTTGCTAATCTCCCTGCCAGGATATTGGTCCCCCTAGGAATCAAGTGTAACCCGTCCTTTTTGTACAGGTCATGCCTGCGCCAAAAGAGGTCCCAATGATCCAAAAACTTGAATCCCTGCCATTTGCTCCAATCCCTCAGCCACGCATTTATCCTCCACCTCATTGCATTCCTACTCTCACTGTCACATGGCACAGGCAGTAATCCCGAGAGTACTACCTTTGCGGTCCTTTTTCTCAACTCCCTTCCTAGCTCCCTATATTCTTCTTTCAGGACCTCTTCCTTTTCCCTACCTATGTCATTGGTCATTATCATATACACAAGCACGTGATGGAACAGGTGCAAGGAAAAGCCTACTTGCAGTAGCACCACAGGTACAAGGCATCAGATAAGCAGCATTCAGCAGAAAAACATAAACATAGATTATACACAAGCTTAACTAAAAAACACAATTAAAACAAAAGTTTATTTCAGGGAAAATTGGTCAAACTGATCATGGAATTACTAAACTGTAGTGATCAGAGTTTTGTCAGTTTGTTAAAGAACTGAATGGTTAAAGGAAATTACTGTTCTTGAAACTGACGTTGTGAGACCACAGACTTCTGTACCTCCTGTCTGATGGTAGCTGCGAAAAGATGGCATTTTTATCTGATTCACTCTCTATTTTGACTTTCTACACTACTTATTAATCCAACTTTGGTTCTGTGATTTCATAGCAGAGCAAATACATGGATTGTTATTCTACTACTTCAATTCTTTTCCTCAGGATTCTTGTCAAACATATGCCCAGAATTTTTTAAAAATCTGCTATGAATCACAGTTTAATAGATTATAGGAAGAGGGTAGTCTCTGATAGGGTAAAACCAGGGTGACCATGGCAAAAAGATGTAAACAACATGATTTGGATCAGTTAGAAAGTGAGACAATGGACAAAGGCACCAGGACATAAGGATGTAGGAGTTACAAAATGCAGAGCAGAAAGACACGCCCAGCAGGACAGGCTTGGCATGTCATTGTTTTTCCAGAGGGACAGAAAAAGGAAAATAAAATGGGAAAAAGTCAGAAAAGCTAAGTGAATATTATAGACAAATGATACAGACTGAAAAATCAAGTTATTTGAAGTTGTAAAACTCACTAAGTCCAGAAGCTGCAACGTGTCCTCATGCAAGATGAGGTACTGTTCCTTAAGCTTGTGTTGGGCCTCATTGACTGAAAGGTCATAGTGGGACTGGGGTGGAGAGTTAAAGCCTACAAAGCATATTTGAACTTGGAGTAGTTGGTGAAATGAAATGAGATTTTGCCACACACCACAGAACCTTGTGTAATAAACTCAGGAGATTATGTAGATGCTGGAAATCTTAAGCAAAATGTACAAAATGCTGGATGAGCTCTGCAAGTTAGGCAACATCCATGGAGGAGAATAAGCAGTTGACTTCTCAGCTGGGGTCCCTTCATCATGATTGGAAAGGAAGTGGGCAGAAGGCAGGGGAATGGAAGGAGTACAAACTGACAGGTGATAGGTGAAATCAGGTAAGGGGGAAAGGCCCAATCACAAACAAGAGAAAATCTGCACATGCTGAAAATCTGAGCAAGACACACAAAATGCTGGAGGAACTCAGCAGGCCAGGCAGCATCTAGGAAAAGAGTACAGTCGACGTTTTGGACCAAAGGGTTTTGGTCCGAAATGTTGACTGTTTATATTTTTCCTAGATGATGCCTGGCCTGCTGAGTCCCTCCAGCATTTTGTGTGTGTTGAGGGGGGAGGGTGATGGGTGGGAGGGGGGAAGATAAGATATGAATTTGGGAAGTGATAGGTGGAAGAGGTAAAGGGCAGATGAAACAGGAATTTTGTCGCAAGGACAGTGGACCATGGAAGAAAAGGAAGGAATAGAGGAACCAAAGGAAGATGATGGGCAGGTGAGGAGAAGAGGAAAGATGAGAGGGAAATCGGAATAGGGCGTGGGAAAAGACAGATGATGAATGGGGGAGGAAGAACTGAAAGTTAGAGAAATTGATGTTTATGCTATTTGGTTGGAGATATTACTCCTCTAACCTAAGTGTGGTTTCAGCCTGTCATTTGGGAGATCCTACCCATAACTTTTGCACACATATTCTCATCCTAATGGTTGATATACATCCACTAGTTAGTCCTCAGAAATACCTGCCCACATTGCCAGCTGTCTGAAGATAAATTTGGACAGCTGCCAGGAATGGTTAATGTGTTTTATTGTCAATCACCTATACAGCATAGAGAACCTACACTCTCATCACCCTCTGAGTGAAGAGGTTTCACCTCATGGTCCCCTTAAGCATTTCAGGTTTCACTCTTAACCCATGGCCTCTGGTATTAGTCTCACCCAACCTCAGTGGAAAAAAAAACAGCTTGCATTTACCCTATCTATACTCCTCTCAACTTTGTGTACATCTATCAATTCTCCCCTCAATCTTCTACATTCCAAGCAATAAAGTGCTAACTTATTCAATCTTTCCTTTTAACTCAGGTCCTCCATTCTCGGCAACATTCCTGTAAATTTCCTCATTTACAAATTTCCTGTAGGTCAGAGACCAAAATGATACACAATGCTCCAAATTAGGCCTCGCCAAAGTCTTATACGGCTTCAACATACCATCCCATCTCCTGTACTCAGTACTTTGATTTTTGAAGGCGAATGTGCCAAAAGCTTTCTTTAAGACCTTGTCTGCTTGCCCACCATTTTCAATGAATTATGGACCCATATTCCCAAATCCCATTGTTCTGCTGTACTCCTCATTGCCCTCTACCATTCACTGTGTATGACCTATCTGAGTTGGTCCTCCCAAAGTGCGACACCTCTCCCTTGTCTGCATTAAGTTCCATCTGCCATTTTCAGTCCACTTTTTCAGCTGGCCCTGATCCCACTGAAAGTTTTGATAGCCGCTTTCAGTCTCCACTACACCCCCAACCTTGGTGTTATCTGCAGATTTGCTGATTCAGTTAACCACGTTAACATCCATTATCGAAAAGCTCTGTATGATTGGTTAGTCATGAACTACCACTCACAAAACTATGCTGATTTTCCATAATCAATCCCTGTCTATCCAAATACTCATAGAATGCCTTCCAATAATTTCTCCACTACTGATGTCAGGCTCACCCGCCTAAAATTTCCTGTTTTATTCTAAGAACATTTTTTAAACACCAGAACAACATTAGCTCTCCTCCAGTCCTCCATCTCTCAGCTGTCACTAAGGATGATTTAAATATCTCTGCTAGGGTCCCAGTAATTTCTGCACTTGCCTACCACAGAGTCCAAGGGAACACCTTGTCAGGCCCTGGGGATTTGTCCGCCCTCATTTGCCTCAAGAGAGCAAAGACTTTTTTTCTCTGTAATCTCTATAGGATCCATGACCTCGCTGCTGCCTTGTCTCACTTCTATAGACTCTCTGTCTGTTTTCCGACCAAATCCAGATGCAAGAAATCCATCTAAGATCTTCTCCATCTCTTTTAGCTCCAAGCATAGATTACCATTCTAATCATCCAGAGGACTTATTTTCTTAAGTGCTCTCTTGCATTTCTTATACTCCTCAAGTACCTCATTTGCTCCTACCTGCCTATATCTGCTATTCACCTCTCTTTTTTTTAAACCACCACTTCAATATCTCTCGAAAACCAAGGACCTTAAACCTGTTATCCTTGTCTTTTATCCTTGGAAGTTTGTCCAACCTCTCCTTATAGCAAACCTTATATTAGTGAATAGAACCACACTCTCCCAAGCCTTCACATCATTCCTATGCTGACCACAAGTGCACACAGTGCTTGAAATGTGGCTTAACCAAAGTTTTCGTACAATTGCAACATGACTTGCCAATGCTTATACTCAATGCTTCCCATCAATTTGTGTTGACGCGTGAAGAACATGTCCTTAACTGTGGCCTGGCTGATTGCTAGAAGCTGGTCAGATCAGGGGTACCAGACAACAGCAGTAATGGAGATCAGTTGAGGGTTTCAGAACCAATGAAATCTGGATATATGGGTTTGGAGGCACACAAGAAAATCTGGATGTGTTTGGGGGCACCAGTTGACTCCATTTGCTCTGTTTCTGCTGTTTTTCTCACATCTCCTAGGCCTTGCTCTTACTTCATGCCCATTCCAATAGAAATTATTGAGTAGGTATCAGAACCATATCTCCACTTCACTTCTTAAATCTGATGAAAGGTTATCAATCCGAAATGCTAACTCTGTCTGTCTGTCTGTCTCTCTCTCTCCTTAGATGCTGCTTACATGAGTATATCCGGCATTTCATGATTTAGCATAGGCTGTGATGATCTCACGGTCGCATTCATGCAAAGACACAGAAACAGACTGACACACAGGCAGATACACAGACACATACACGCACACACAGACATATTTTCACACACACACAGCCATACTCTTCAAGATACAAAAACACACATAGTTCTCCTTTACTTTCTAAGCCTACTTTTATTTCTTCTACATCAATTTGTGGAAAGTGAAATCAGCACCGACAAGGAATGAAACTGGGATTTCTCAGGCCTACACTCTGATAGATTTAACCACTTCTGAGCATTTGGAAAAGAGTTATAGGATATGTTAGTTTGAAATATCCCCTTGGTTCTGTAAAAATGTTTTCCCTGTTTTCTCAATTCCTCACTGAAATTAAAGGTTACACCTTAATCTGCAATGTTTTTTTCCAGATTGCTTCCAGAAATTTCATCTGTGAACCACCAAAAAAGATGTTTACTTCTACTTGTCATATCATTCCTCTACATTAATCCAGCCAACCATGGCAACAAAATGCGTTGCAATCTTTATAACCCTGACATGAATTTCACTGATATCCCAAATGCTCAGTAGTGGTTATCTTGAAGTGTATGGCTGTGTGCATGTGTATATGTGTGTAAGTGTGTGTGTCTGTGACCTCATTCTATGTTATTAAGAAACATGGAGATCACCCATTACAAATATACCAAATTAAAGCAATGAAGTGCCTTAAATGTAAAAGAAAGGTTGAATCGACTCCGAACGCAAAGCTGGAATCATTACTGCAGTGTCCAAGGCAGACTGACTTGTCCAGCTTTGTGGGTTTTGTAACATGCAGCTAAGGCAAGAATGATTAACAATTACCCTTACAAGGAGTACATACTGAATTGATTTGCTTAGACTTGTCAGGAGCAAATGCACAACAAAACATGAGTAAAACAAACCTTGTGCTATCTAAAAATTGTCACCCATAAATGATTTTACATGCTCTATACCGTATATACCAAGCTGCCTTAATGGCATGAGATCATCACCCAAAAGATTTCAAATCACTAGGGAGGAAATGTGAAAAATGAATTCAACACCATAAAGAAATATCCAGGAAATTTAACATTAAACTCCAGAAAGCCCATCTTTATGCAGGAATATATGCTTTATTTCAGCTTGAGGATGGGCACAAATAGGTAAAACTAAATAAAGGGAAGGTTGAGGGCATTGTTAAGGCTGGAATGCATGGAACATTCCTGAACATGGTCCAAAAAATTATGCCATGTCTCTGACACTTTGTAGTGGTATTTACACCATTGCATAAACCGCAGAATTGTTGGAGAAAGGAATAAAAGGAGGGATAATGTCTCTGCTGGAGAAGTCACTGATGTGATTCTCTCTGGTGCATTATCCATTCACTGAAGCTCTCATTTGTTTCCTCCAGTTATACATTGAGAGCAAAGCTAATCCTCACTGAGAACATTGGGCAGAATAGACTGATTATGTTTGTATCTGGCATTCTAGTAGACAAGAAGGACAACGCTCTAACATTCGGAATGTTTCTATGAGATCCTCCCTCATTCTGAACTCCAAGGAATACAGCCCAAGAGATGCCAGATGTTCCTCATATGGTAACCCTTTAATTCCTGGACTCATTCTCGTGAATCTTCTCTGAACCCTCTCCAATGACAGGAATCGATTGTTAAGGATGAGATTACAGAGTACCTGGAGGCACGTGACAAGATAGATCAAAGTCAGCATGGTTTCCTGAAAGGAAAATCCTGCCTAACTAACCTACTGCAATTTTTTGAGGAAATTACAAACAAGGTAAACAAAGGAGATGCAGTAGATATGATGTACTTGGATTTTCAGTAGGCCTTTGACAATGTGCCACACATGAGGCAGCTTGGTAAGATAAGAGCCCATGGAATTACAGGGAAGTTACTAGCATGAGTGGGGCATTGGCTGATTGGCAGAAAACAGAGAGTGGGGATCCTATTCTGGCTGGCTGCCAGTTACCAGTGGAGTTCCACAGGGGTCTGTGTTGTGACCACTGCTTTTTAAGATGTATGTCAATGATTTGGACTATGGGATTAATGGATTTGTGGCTAAATTTGCTGATGATACAAAGATAAGTGGAGGAACGGGTAGTGTTGAGGAAACAGAGCGCCTACAGAGAGAATTAGGTAGTTTAGGGAATGGGCAAAGAAGTGACAAATGAAATACAATGTTGGAAAGTGTATGGTCATGCACTTTGGTGGAAGAAATAAACGGACAGACTATTACTTAGATGGAGAGAGAGATGCAAAGGGACTTGGGAGTCCTTGTGCAGGATACCCTAAAGGTTAACTCCAGGTTGAGTCGGTGGTGAAGAAGGCGAATGCAATGTTGGCATTCATTTCTAGAGGTATAGAATATAAAAGCAGGGATGTGATGTTGAGGCTCTAGAAGGCACTCATGAGACCACATCTGGAGCATTATGTGCAGTTTTGGGACCTTATGTTAGAAAGGATATACTGTCCTTGGAGAAGGTTCAGAGAAGATCCGCGAGAATGATTCCAGGAATGAAATGGTTACCATATGAGAAACATCTGGCAGCTCTTGGGCTATATTCCCTGGAGTCCAGGAGAATGAGGGGGGATCTCATAGAAATATTCTGAACATTAAAATGCCTGAACAGATCAGATATGGCAAAGTTATTTCCCATGGTAGGGGATTCTAGGTCAAGAAGGCATGACTTCAGGATTGAAGGACGTCCATTTAGAACTGAGATGCGGAGAAATTACTTCAGTCAGAGGGTGGTAAATCTGTGGAATTTGTTGCCACGAGCAGCTGTGGAGGCCAAGCCATTGGATGCATTTAAGGCAGAGATAGGTAGGTTCTTGATTAGCCAGAACATCAAAGGGTATGGGGAGAAGGCAGGGGAGTGGGGATGACTGGAAGAATTGGATCAGCCCATTATTGAATGGCAGAGCAGACTTGATGGGCCAAATAGCCTACTTCTGCTCCTATTTCTTATGGTCTTCTGCTTGAGGAAGTATTACTAGTGAAGGTTCCATGGTTCTTGTGAGGTTGATCATTCATACAGGTTATTAAACTCAAACACCTCTTGGCATTCATGTATTTAAAATCCACAGTTCCCACAACAGTAATATTAATAATGTAGTAACAGCCTATTTATCTATCCCAACTGGATTTTTACACAAATATCTAGCATCCAAACAGATTGCCTCAGAGGGCCCTATCAATATGCTGATAGAAGATTTTCCTCTCACCATGATGGATTTAATGAGATTGAGGCAAAGACTTTCAATGCAAGTACAACATGGAAATGTACTTTGAATGTCTGGACTAATTCTGACATACAGTATTGTGTGGATAAGTATATAAAGCCTCTCCATTTCAGATATTATGAAAAAGAGGATATGACAAGATCATTAGAGCCAAAAATTATGAAGCTGAGTAACCTTACGCAGACTATTTGGCAACCATTAACGTGAATGGTATAACACTTAACCTAGGCTACCATCCTGGAATAAACAATGATCTCAAAGAGTTGGCTAGCAAGTGCACACACTGCGAAGACTGAGAAGTTATTACAAATGTCAAAGTGGTTCTCCAGCCTATTCCATGTATTCACATGGATCACTGTGGGAGAAATACGAACAACATCCTGGTGTCAGTGGAGAGCTGTTCAATTATGGATGAGATAAAATATCTGAGGTGAGGCACCACTTTTCAATGCACCATAGAAAAATCCAGTTGCATTTTTGTGATATGATCTTCCTAAAGAGGGTATTAGTAAAGGTCTATAATTTCAGATATTTTAATATGAACAGCTTATAAAATGAAATGGTACCAGAAATTGTTTCAACTTTACTTACAATCTAGACTCAAATAGAGAAGGTGAGAGGGAAGCTACAAAGCTAAAAAGGCAAGACAAGCAAAATGGAAAAAAAGAACTAACTGGCTTTCTTCTGAACTATTGTTCACTGTCAAACCTCAGAGCAGCTGACACTCCTGAAAATATCTGAATGCTTATCAGAATTAGGATCCAGTTAAGTTTGGTTCAGCAAATATAAAATGGAAAGTCAAGGAAAGTAGTTGAAACAAACAAACTTCATATTAATACCATGAAAGAAAGACGTTCAGGTTACATGAACCAGTTCATGTGCTGAGACTTCCAGGTTAATTAGATTTTAAAAATGATCATCACTATGGAGATATGTGATTCCACAAGATATTTCAGAATCAGAATTTGAATCACACTGCTAAGTGGCATGAAATTTGTTGCCTTGCAGCAGCAATACTGCAAAGACGTTAAAGTTTATAAATTTCATAAATAAATAGTGCAATAAATCAGAATAATGAGGTGGTGTTCATGGGTTCAGTGACCATTCCGAAATCTGATAGTGGAAGCAGAAAAGCTGTTCGTAGATCGAGTGTATGTTTTTAGGTTCTTGTCCCTTCTTCCTGATGGTAGTAATGAGAAGAGGGCACATCCTGAATGGTGAGAGTCCTTAGTGATAGGATTGTGCCCGTGATGGGGCTGGCTGTGGATGTAACTCTCTACGGCCTCTTGTGGTCCTATGCACTGGAGGCTCCATGCCAAGCTATGATGCAACCAATCAGAATGCTCTCCACTCTACATCTGTAGAAACTTGCAAGTATCGTTGGTGACATACCAACTGTCTTCAAACTCCTAACAAAGTAGAACTACTAGCATTAATTCTTCATGATTGCATGAATACCTTGGGTCCAGGATAGACCCTCTGAGATGCTTATGCCAGAAACTTGAAGCTGCTCACTTTTTCCACTACTGACCACTTAATGTGATCTAGTGTATGTTTTCCTGACTTCCTCTTCCTGAAGTCCACAATCAATAGTTTTGTTCAGCTGATGCTGTGTGAGGTTGTTGTTGCAACATCAACCAGCTGATCTATCACACCCCTGTAAGCTTCATCGCCATCTGAGATTCTACCAAGAGCAGTGGTTTCATCAGCAAATTTATAGTAGTGTTTGAGCTATGCTTAACCACTCAGTCATGAATGTAGAAAGAATAGAACGTTGCACTAAACTCACATTCTTGAGGTGTGTCTATGTTGACAGTCACGTGGGTGAGAGATACAAATAAGCTGATATGGATCACTTGATCTCTGCATGAGATGCTCAAGAAAGGAGAATTGTGAGTTTAATTATACACCAGTATTGAACACTCCAATGGAAGGGTGTGACGAGAGACCTTGACAAGGATGGTGGAATATCGGAAGCAAGGATTGAGAAGCTGGAACAAGATCTGGGTACAAACAAAATGCTGGTTGATATCTCTAGTTGGGCTTATGATTGAGCATCGAGGCTCCATTCAGGTGCTCTTTAAATACTGAATTCTTGGTGCCCAAAACATGATTGCCAATTGTGGGATGGTCCTGACCCCTTAAAGGGGCTGTACCAGCTATACATACTCTGGAGGGTTAGAGTGTCTAAACCCCAGAAGCTTGTAAAAGGATCCTCTCCCCTGTGGCCAGCTGCTGACAGCTCTGGCTACTCAGAGGGATGGTGATGGTAGTCGTAGATGAGAACCAGATCCAAGATATCTTTTTCAGTCACCCAGCACTTTTTCTTGGGTCCAAGTCCTTTTCAGTGTACACATTTATTGCCAGGTCCAAAAGTCTTCTTACTGTGAAAATCTGTTCCCCATCGATAAACCTGGGTGGCGGTGGGGCCGACGGTATTGGGACTAAGGGGCTGATGCTTACAGGTTCTAATTTAGAGATCTGAAAAGTAGGATTGATCTTCAGGGCCTTGGGGAGCCACAAGGTATAAACCACTGGATTTAGTTTTCTCAGGACTTTGAAGATCCAATGAACTTAGGCACCAACTTTTTAGACTCCACCCAGAGAAGCAAATTTTCTATTGCCCAGGCTGCAAAGTGGATCCCTGTCTCCTCCTTTGGTTCACCTTGGTTTCTGCCTTCTGGGTAGAGGCCAGCAAAATTTCTCTTGCCCTAATCCATTTCTGGTTGCAGCATCGGACGAGATCTTCTGCCGCAGGAACCCCAACCTCAGTCTCCTGTTCTGGAAAGAGTGGCGGAGGATAACCAAAGTGGTACTTGAATGGTGACATCCCGTGCACTGAATGCTGTAAGGTGTTGTGGGTGACCTCTGCCCACATCAAATGGTCACACCATTCGTCCAGTCTTTCTGAGGCCAGGCATATTAGAGTTTGTTCCAAATCTTGATTGACCTGCTTTGTCTGGCCTTTGGACTGTAGGTGAAACCCAAAGGAAATACCTTCTGTTACCTCAGTCAGCTTACAGAAAGCCCTCCAAAAATGTGATGTGAATTGTGATCCACGATCCGTGACAATTTCCGTCGGGAATCCATGGATCCCAAATGTTCGGTCCAGGACAATTTTGGCCGTATCCTCTTATCAAGGCAATGAACTTGCAGGCCAGCAAAAACAAATTGGTAATTACCATGATGATAGTCTTCCCTTTGGATGGCTATTGTAGATGATGAAACTCAAAAATGAAATGATTACCACGTGAAATTCCGACTTCTCCAGCTTGACATAAACCATAGTCTAGAAGCTTCTTTAAAATGTCCCTGGCACGAGCAAGATGCTTTTTCATGGACTTTGAGAAGATTAAGATATTATCTAGGTAGATGAAGGCGTACTTATGGAGAGTTTTCCAGAGCACATAATTTATAAAGGCCTGAAAAAGCATTCAAAGGACCAAAGGTCATGACCATAGTACCTGTCAGTGTATTGAATGCGGATTTCAACTCATTGCTGTCCTTTATACAGACCAGACTATACGCACTCAGCAGGTCTTGCTTCATGAATACTCTTGCCACTTGGAGAATTTCAAAGGCTGTATTCATGAGTGGAAGGGGTAAATGATTCTTGGCCATTATATGGTTTAACCCCCTATAGTCAATGCATGGCCATACACTCCCATAATTCTTTTGTATGAAGAAGCCTGCGCTGGCTGGTGAGGTGGAGGGCCAAATTAAGCCCATGGCAAGAGTTTCCTCTATATATTCTGCACTTCTCTCTGGGCCTGAGAACACGTGTGATCAATCCTGTGAAGGACAAGTAGCAGGCGGCAGGTCTATAGCACAGTTAACACACACAAAATGCTGGAAAAACTCAGCAAGCACTTGCAGATTTTCCCTTGTTTGCTATAGCACCATCATAGGGTTGGTGCGATGGAAAAATCGAGACCTTTCCTTTGCTGAAGACCTCCTCCCAGTTCTTGCAGATGGAAGGGATTTTGATCACTTTGAGTGTTGCAATCACCTCTGGTCTTTCCTTTGAGGATGACCCCGAGCCTTCTTAGTTTGCAGGGAGGCCTCAACGTTCCCTCCCTAGGTTCACAAAACTCATTCGTAGAAGCAGTAGCCAAATCGGAGTCCAAATCATTATCTATGTCCTCAGGCGACAGCAGCAAGGTGTTACTAATGGTCCTTGTGTCCTTGGGAATAGGCTCCAAGGGTCTGCATATAGGTGTTTTTTGGCTTAGCTGCAAGAGTTCCAGACTGCTCAGGCACCTCCTTGGTCTTCTCCTGGACTAAGGATTCCCTCTCTCTAGTTTCCACGTGGCCCCAGCTGGACCAGGTCAGGACGCCGGGACTGGCTTGTCTGTCCTTGAGAGCAGGACTAGGTCTCCAGAAGGCTTCAAGTAATCCCTTACAAAGGACCTTCCCCATGTTGATCATTGGTCTCGGGAGAGTCTGGGGGTTGGAACACCACACTGCCAACGCACTCTCTTACAATGTCCGGACCAAGCAATGATTTTTCCTTCCCTCCAGTTCATGGATGGATTATTCTCAGACATCCAAGGGCGCCCAAGGATCAAGTGTATGAGTGGTGAGTCAATGATGTAGAAACTAATCTCCTCCATATGATCCTCAATCTTCATCTACAAGCCCAATGTCTGTTACTGGATCTGCCCAGAACCTAATGGGTGACAGTCGTGGCATGGACTGGCTCAACTCGCGCAGCGGTATGAAAAGCCAATGGGCAGTTCCTAAGTCCAGAAAATTATGCGCTGCCCCAGAGTCCACAAAAGCCTTCATCTGCCTCTGGTTCTTACTCTTGGTGATCTCCGATTTCCAAGTGACGCCTGAATCCAATGGGTTGGGAGTGGTGGCTGACACTGCAGCGGTCCTCCCGGCACTGGATGGTCTTTACTGCAACCTTAGGCATTCTGCCCACAGGTGACCTAAATCCCTGCAGTAATAGCAGCAGCCTTGACTTTGACACCAGGACCTCTCATTGGCAGAGGGTCTAGTGCAGTCGATTTGCACAGGCTCATCAGGATCTTTTAGCGGGAGGCAGGCTGGTCATGGTTGAAGGATAGAGAGTGGAATTGCGAAGTCTTGAGGCTGGGATTGGGCTAGCCCTCTTCGACCCACTTTCGCTCTGCCAGATGATTATCAAGACAAATGGACTGGTCCATCAGAACCTCTAACTCCTCTGCTGGCTCTCCCAAGGTGAGGGCATCCATCAGTTTGTCTCAGAGTCCATGGTGGTATGGAGTGGCCAAGGCCTCCCTGTTCCAGCCACTCTCTTGGGAAAGGTCAGAAACTCGATAGCTTAGTTAGCTGCTGACCATCGTAACGTCATCAGATGGTCCGAGGCTCGGCTTGCTCTGGCAGACTGATGGAAGACGTCCCTCAGTGCGGCCATGAATTTCTCAGAATCCAAGTAAATCTCTGACCTTTGTTCCCAATTCAGGGTAGCCCAGGCCAGGGCTCTTCCAGTCAGAAGAGGGATAATGAAGATCACCATTCCACACTCTGAAGGAAACCAGAAAGGCTGAAGTTCAAACACTAATGAGCATCGGGAGAGGAAGGCGTGTTAAGAACCCGGGCCACCATCAAATCTCTCTGGGTTTGGGCGATGTACTGGCTCTGCAGAGTGAACGACAGGCTCACCCAAGTGACTCTTGCTTCCTTCTGGTGAAAGCTGACATATGATGACCTGGAGGTCATGTATATCTAGGCTCTGTCTGGAAATCCTCTCACTGTGACTGGCCACAGCAGACAAAAGACTCTGATAACCCATTGGGTCCATGTTGGCTCATTCAACTGAGACAAGAGACCTTGACAAGGATGGTTAGGAGCCAAATGCTGGAGCATCCAAGGCAAGGATTGATACAGGGTATAAAACTGGAATGCAAACTGAACATAAGCAAAACACTAGACAACATCTCTAGTTGGGCACTGAGGCTTAATTCAGGTGCTCTTTAAATGTTCAATTCCTGGCACACAAAACATGATTGCCAATTAATGGGATGGCCCTGAACTCTTAAGGGGCCAGGCCAGCCATCCATATTCTGGAGCGTTGGAGTGTTTAAATCCCGGAAGCCTGCGCGGTTGGATGCGCCTCGTAGAAAGGGGATTTCACAGAGAACATGTCGGAATTGAGATATGAAGCAGTAAATGCAATGTGTCTAGAAAACAATACTCCATCAAAAGCTCCTTATAAGTCTCCATGATCAACACAATGCAATTTACCATCGCAAACGTCAAGAGAATACATAGCACCGTTAATGAGATAAGTCTGCAAGTTTGTAAATGCTTTGAAATAAGTTTCACTCTCTTTTATATAGGATAAGCCATAGATTATAGATAAATATGACATTTCTGTAGGACAGATTTGGTCGCAGGTGTATTGTGGTTCATGTGTGCAATCCAAAGAGAACCTCAAATAAATCAAATGCTCCTTTTGGTTCTTTTTGTTCCCACGGTATTATTGCTTTGTACATCTTGAGAACACAAAGGGTAGATCCATTGCAGATTTTGAGGAATAACATAAAAGGGGAGAAAACCTGGTGATGCTTTAAGTGATCATAAATAGAGGAAAACAGGTGCCCCAGAGAATAGCAGACCATTCCATAGGGTGTTGAAGAAGTCATTTGGGGGGTTGTCATTTCCAATTAACAGCCTATAAAGGAAAAGGGCCATCTTTATCATTGGTCAATGATAGAGCAAGCAAGCATCAACTATAGTGCATGACATAGTTGAAATTCCTGCCAATATTTATTGCATCAAACTAAAGATGAATAATGGCTTCTTGGAAAATTCATTGGCAATAATCCACATGGAAAATATTGAAATGCTCAGCAGGTCTCAGCTCTTGGAGTGAGTTAGTGTCAAGTTGTTTGTTTCCTCCAAAAATTAATCTCATGGGAAAAATGAGTGAATACTATTACAAGAATAACCTTCTTAGATGTATGTTTATGTTAGCAGGAACATTATGGAGGCTGATGACTTGTGTAGAAGTAAATACAATACATGTAACTACACCAAATACTTGTGTGAGAATAGGCTGAACTTGTCCTCAACTTCATCCAAAGTTCAGGAAATGCATTTAACAAATCAGCAAAGAAAATTTCATTAAACTAATGGAATAGTTACCTATACTTCCATCAGCATCTCCAAAATTTAGTCTATAAGTTAGTATTTTACTGTTGCTGTTCTCCAGTGGGCTTGACACCTAAGCAATAATATATCAACACAGTGCTCTCCATAGCCAGGGATTATTTTGCTGCTTTCTTTTTTTCAACAATATGCTTGCTTCATTTCAGAATGAGTAACAATTAAACCAACTCAGAATTTGTCACGTGATCTGACAGAATCCAATTTGCATTTGCTTAGTGATAATAATTGTGCTGCTCACATTTTAAGTGATGATAGTTACAATGGGAAACAGCTTTTGTATATATTTACTTGACTTTTCATAATTAATAAATTATAGACTGGCAGCCACAGATGGGTGACTACTTCTAAACATTGCTGTGACAGACTTGAAGCCCATTCACTGAGCATGCAATCAATACTAATGCTGCAAGCTTGGATAAAGTTAACTTTGGCTCAGACTAATAAGACAGTGCCCCGTTAAATCCTGTTCGCTTATTTGTTAATTTGTTTCTAAAAAAAATTATATTAATGAGCCTTTCACATGGGACAGCAGGCAGGGAGGTGGCGAGGGTTGAAATTGTGTGAACAAATACCTGAAGACAACTGAAGGAGGGGCTCAATGGTCTCAACTCAATCGTTCAGTTAATTTTGACTTCTAGCATTTGCGTCACTGAGTTGAGTAGCAGGTGTGATGAACACCATGATGACTCAATCACACCTGTGCTTAAAGCACAGGGTACAAATCAAATTCAACAATGGATGTTGAACTTTGAACAAGAGCTGCTCCCAACTTCAAAGGTATACATCTGCAGTACTAAGGAACTACTTAACTAGGGAACTTCTGTACTGTACTGTCTTATAACAGTGGGTTAGAAGGTGTCTGTGAAGCTGCTGATTAACGCTTTTAGGCTTTTGTATCTTCTTCCTGGTCGTAGAAAGAAGGGCTAATATCCAGAGTGGATGGGGTCTTTGATTATATTGGCTGTTTTACTGTGTCAATGAGACAGAATCTGTGGAGAGAAGGCACTATGTAGTGACCTAATGCATGTAAAAAGTATGCAAGGAAAGCTTTTCACATGTTAAGCTTTCACAGGTATCTCAGTACATGTGACAATAATAAACCAATTCCAACTCCAATAATGGATCTGGCATGGGTAACTGACAAAGGGGTGAAGACATTGTGACATTTGCAGTGGAATCTTTCTGTAGTTGCACATGTGCACATATACTGTAAACAGCAGAAGCCCTCAAGGTTAGTGAACCAAACTGAGTGAGTGTCTGCATGTGAATAGATATATTCATTGAAATCTGGTCAGACCTCAAATCCAAGTCATCCTGATCAGTCTTATCGATGACAAGTATAAATTAATTTTGGGGAAAATATTTTGTGTACTAATATGTAGTTGACTGCAATTTCTTGCGAAAATTCTGGGCTAATCCTGAGGGCAGTAATGTTTTATTTACTAGACCGATGATAACTCATGCCAAGCAGATCCGAGAAGCCCCTGGTCTTGGTCCAGGAGCCTATAATTACCTACTACAGTACTGTCTGACAGGACACTCAGAGCCTGATGTGGACTGCTGTTCAGAGGTGTCAGGAATGCTTATCCTCTGTGTGGCAGAATACACCTCTCTTCATACGAACGCTCTGTGTTTCCCCTTCATTCCGTCCCATGGCAAGTTTTGTAAGAAATAGTCTCTGGCTCCCCATCTGATTACAGTCCTCCCAAGAGATATAACGGCATACAAGGTAGTCATACTGTCTTGGCCACAGACAAGTCTGGTTGTCAATATTAATACGATCTCTACATCACAATGTGGTCCCATTGAGTTTATGCTGGTCAGTTTCTTCAAAATTATTCCCCCCTACAGAGCAGTTGAAATGAGAACATATTCAGCTGCTTGATTGCCTGATTTTCATTTCTGCTTGCAGGATCTGCTGTTCAGTGGCTTAATTTGTTTATTTAAAAAGTCCCCTTAAGTAACATACTTCTTCTTCTTCTTTCAACTGTTTTGGTTCAGTAATGTCTACATTTGAAAAATCATATCTTTTTCTTCAAATTCTTCCATTTCTTTGCCTGTCTACCTTTGTAACTCTTTAAGACTGCAAATCTCTGAGATCTCTGCACTCTCCTAACTCTGGCCTCTTACTCCACCTTGATTTCTTTGCTGCAGGGCACCAGGCTCTCAACCAGCTTTCAAGACTTCTCCACCTCTTCCTTTCCCTCTCCTTCTTTAAGACATGCTTTAACAGGTATCTCTTTTGTTCCTCTGTCCTGTCATCTGCTGACTACTGAATTTTGCTTGTGGTTCTGACTGGAATCAATGGTTTTTGGTCATTGTAACTGCTGTAATTCTGAGCACTGTGAAAATTTTGAGACATAGGAACAGCTTCTGAGGACAAGGATAATTAGTTCATTTGCTGCTCCATGGATTTCTTTGGTGGGGCCTAATTCTGCTGTGATTCATATAGGACTGTTGAGAAAAGATCTAAATTCTGCACAAGGTTAAACTTACATATGATCTGATACAAAACTGATTTCAATAGTGATTGTAAGGAAAGATTTAAGAATCAGTAGAATTTACAGTTTTAAGTTATTTTGATATTGTTTTATTATTAAAATTATATCAATTTTATTTTTAATTTACCTTTGATTTTTAACTTACAACCTTTTTTCTCAGTTTTAATAGCTTTTAAAGTCTCTGAAGATCAGAGGCTTTTAAGTGTGTGAAAATCATTGACCACTTTCACAGCTTGCTCTCAAGTTTTTCACTGTCACAGGCTGACACAAGAAAACTTCAGGTGAAGAACAGTGAACTGATCAGCCTGAGGCCCTGTTGCTGGACACCAGGATGCAGAAGGTTGATGAGACAGGGCTTCTGCCTCCAGCCTGGCTAAGTGTGGAGGCAGATGGATTGAGGGAAATGATACTGGCGTAGGAGATTGGGTTAGCATGATCTGGCCCCAGATACATTCCAGCATCATTTTTTTTTAAATTTTGAAATCCTTTGTGATTCTTATATCAATGTAATATATTTTATTGTCTCAGATAATTTGGTCCTTGTAAATAAAATTGGCCTACCCGGACTAAATTCCTGGTTTAGCTGGATTAACACACTAAGTATCATTTACTACTGATTAATAAAACTTAGTGCTTGCTGAATAGTTTTGTAATCAGTTGCTTGTTTCAGTATTGCAATACATGTGACTCCAAGAATATACTACGTTCCTGCAAAGCTGCTGAAACTTTTTCTCTGAGGGGGGTTGAAAACATATTCACCTGAGCATCCACAATATTTCAGGTAGTCAACTCTAAGTCTCACAGTTCTCTTGATTCATCTGAACCACTGACACTTTTTCAAGAATTTCTCAGGAGCTCTAACCCATTTTTTTTGGTGAAATAATTGCAAGCTGGTTACAGTTGGAGGGATCTGTCAATACTCGGCTAGAAGGCAGCTTGAAGCTTTTCTTCATTTTGCTAAATGCTGGAAAACGTTTTGCAGCTCAGGCTGGTTTCACCAGTAGGAGTAGGTGCCCCTGAATTCATCCCTGAGCACACAGGGGATACTGGCTGTGAATGCGAATTAATCGTAGTTGACTCCTAGCTAATGGTGAAACAACATGAAATAAAAGGAAGAGAAAAATGGGTCAGACAGTAAATATTTAAACTCTCATGTCATATCTTGACAGCTTGACCTTATCTCTGCAAAGTAAATAATTTGTTACTTCTATTGAAAATTAGATTTATTATCTTGGTTAAAATCTTTTGTTCTTTTGATTATAAAGTGTAAGAGCTTTGCTTTCTATACTCAAGCTCACTTAAGAGCTGCTGGGTAGGATCTTGTACCTCAGGCAGGCATGGTTTGTTCAATGATCAAATGCAATTCCATTTTACCTTTCCTGCAGTGCTTGTCATTATTGTTAACTTCCACAATGGTACAAAAAGGAATCAATAACGGGGAGAGAGAACCCATTCAGGTTTTGCTCCAAGTAAGGTTGGTGAAATAGAGAAAGGTATCACAACATCCACCATAATTAGCTGAGTGTGAAGGGAGAGGTACAATGATGGCAAAACAAAGATGGCATTCACTTGTTACAGTCTATGTGCTAGACTACCAGTTGGTTCCTGAACAATAGCAGAAAGTGGAATGAGGGACCATTGATAGGACCCTGTGATTTTAGGGGATGGTTCCTGTAAAATGGTAAGGGCATGGACAATAGTATGTGGTTAGTGGTGGTCAGTCAAAAACTGGAAAGGGACGGACACCAGTATTGAAAGCAAGAAGCTAAATGCTTCATCAAGGAGTTGAAGAGTACTCTGTTGCTTCAAAACTCCATGAGATGTGCTGAGTACCACTTACCCCACAGGGCCAACAGGTCCTAGCTTTCAGTATTTAGCAGATGTGTGGAAACCGTGATATTTCAATTGGGTGGCAAACTAAAAAATGAAGAGTTTATTGGGGAGGGAGGGAGAGAAAGTTGGTTATTCCAAGAAAGAGAGAGCTTGTAAGGCAGGAGGCTGTCCAGGGATACTTTTGAGTGTTCAAGACTAGAGGTAAAATAGGTCAAACTGGAAATAGCAAATATCGGAAGCGAACAAAAGTTGGTGAAGTTGATGAAAATGATGCGTTGTCCTAAATGCAGAGGCATATTAGATAGTCAGAATCTTTACCCACATGTATGAAGTATCAGAAACAAGAGGGCATAGGTTAAAAGTGAGAAGAAGGAATTTTGATGGGGATTTGAAGGGGAAGTATTTTACACAGAGAATGCATGACATCCAGAACTTGTGGGCAGAGGAAGTAGTGGAGTCAGAGAGAGACAGGTATAGAATGAATTGGACCTAATGCAGACAAACAGGTTAATATACAGTACTGTTAGAAAAGCCTGACTTACATATAAGGGTGCTTAAGAACTTTGCATATACTCTAATAATTTTAGGTATTGAACTATACTGCTGCAAAAAAAACAAATTTCATGACATATGTGATTGATGATAAATCTAATTCTCAAACACGAGGAAATCTGCAGATGCCGGAACTTCAAGCAACACACATAAAAATTGCTGGTGAATACAGCAGGCCAGGCAGCATCTATAGGAAGAAGTACAGTCAACGTTTTGGGCCGAGACCCTTCGTCAGGACTAACTGAAAGAAGAACTAGTAAGAGATTTGGAAGTGGGAGTGGGAGGGGGAGATCTGAAATGATAGGAGAAGACAGGAGGGGGAGGGATGGAGCTAAGAGCTGGAAAGTTGATTGGCAAAAGGGATATGAGAGGATCATGGGACGGGAGGCTTAGGGAGAAAGAAAGGGAGGAGGGAGCCCAGAGGATGGGCAAGGAATATAGTGAGAGATCACAGAGGGAGAAAAAGGAGAGAGAATAAATAAATAAATAGCGGATGGGGTACGAAAGGGAGGTGGGGCATTAATGGAAGTTAGAGAAATCAATGTTCATGCCACCAGGTTGGAGGCTACCTAGACGGAATGTAAGGTGTTGTTCCTCCAACCTGAGTGTGGCTTCATCTTTACAGTAGAGGAGGCCATGGATAGACATATCAGAATGGGAATGGGACGTGGAATTAAAATGTGTGGACACTGGGAGATCCTGCTTTCTCTGGCAGACAGAGCGTAGGCGTTCAGCAAAATGGTCTCCCAGTCTGCGTCGGGTCTCACCAATATATAGAAGGCCACATCGGGAGCATCGGACACAGTATATCACCCCAGCCGACTCACAGGTGAAGTGTCGCCTCACCTGGAAAGACTGTCTGGGGCCCTGAATGGTGGTAAGGGAGGAAGTGTAAGGGCATGTGTAGCACTTATAGGCAATAGACAATAGGTGCAGGAGCAGGCCATTCAGCCCTTTGAGCCAGCACCACCATTCACGGTGATCATGGCTGATCATCCACAATCAGTACCCTTTTCCTGCCTTCTCCCCATATCCCTCCACTCCGCTATCTTTAAGAGCTCTATCTAACTCTTTCTTGAAAGAATCCAGAGAATTGGCCTCCACTGCCTTCTGAGGCACAGCATTCCCCAGAACCACAACCCTCTTAATAGACGCAACGCACATCAAATTTGCTGTGAACACTGCAGGTCAGGCAGCATCTCTAGGAAGAGGTACAGTCGACGTTTCGGGCCGAGACCCTTCGTCAGGACTAACTGAAGGAAGAGCTAGTAAGAGATTTGAAAGTGGGAGGGGGAGGGGGAGATCCAAAATGATAGGAGAAGACAGGAGAGGGAGGGATGGAGCCAAGAGCTGGACAGGTGACTGGCAAAAGGGATATGAGAGGATCATGGGACAGGAGGCCCAGGGAGAAGGAAAAGGGCTAGGGGGGGAAAAAACCCAGAGGATGGGCAAGGGGTATAGACAGAGGGTCAGAGGGACAGATAGAGAAAAAGGAGAGAGAGAGAAAGAATGGGTGTATATAAATAAATAACGGATGGGGTAACAACACCTTATAATCCGTCTGGGTAGCCTCCAACCTGATGGCATGAACACTGACTTCTCTAACTTTTGCTAATGCCCCACCTCCCCCTCGTACCCCATCCATTATTTATTTATATACACACATTCTTTCTCTTTCTCTCCTTTTTCTCCCTCTGTCCCTCTGACTATACCCCTTGCCCATCCTCTGGGTTTTTCCCCCCTCCCCCTTTTCCTTCTTGCTGGGCCTCCTGTCCCATGATCCTCTCATATACCTTTTGCCAATCACCTGTCCAGCTCTTGGCTCCATCCCTCCCCCTCCTGTCTTCTCCTATCATTTTGGATCTCCCCCTCCCCCTCCCATTTTCAAATCTCTTACTAACTCTTCCTTCAGTTAGTCCTGATGAATGGTCTCGGCCCGAAACGTCGACTGTACCTCTTCCTAGAGATGCTGCCTGGCCTGCTGTGTTCACCACCAAATTTGACGTGTGTTGCTTGAATTTCCAGCATCTGAAGAATTCCTCGTGTTTACCCTCTTAATAGCACTTGTTCTGCTTACAAGGAAAAGTGCCGGGAGGGAGATCGGTGTGGAGGGATGGGGGGTACGAATGGACAGGGGAGTCGCATAGGGAGCGATCCCTGTGGAAAGCAGAGGTGGGGGAGGGAAAGATGTGCTTAGTGGTGGGATCCCATTGGAGCTGGTGGAAGTTACGGAGAATTATATGTTGGACCCGGAGGCTGGTGGGGTGGTAGGTGAGGACAAGGGGAACCCTATCCCTAGTGGGGTGACGGGAGGATGTGGTGAGAGCAGATGTGCGTGAAATGGGAGAGATGCTTTTGAGAGCACAGTTGATGGTGGAGAAAGGGAAGCCCCTTTCTTTAAAAAAGGAGGACATCTCCTTCATCCTGGAATGAAAAGTCTCATCCTGAGAGCAGATGTGGTGGATACGGAGGAATTGCGAGAAGGGGATGGCATTTTTGCAAAAGACAGGATGAGAAGAGGAATAGTCCAGATAGCTGTGAGAGTCCATAGCCTTATAGTAGACATCAGTAGATTAGCTGTCTCCAGAGAGAGAGACAGAAAGATCAAGAAAGGGGAGGGAGGTGTCAGAAATTGACCAGGTAAACTTGAGGGCAGGGTGAGAGTTGGAGGCAAAGTTAATGAAATCAACGACATCAGCATGCGTGCAAGAAGCAGTGCCAATGCAGTCGTCGATGTAGCGAAGGAAAAGTGAGGGACAGATACCAGTATAGGCTTGGAACATGGATTGTTCCACAAAGCCAACAAAAAGGCAGGCATAGCTGGGACCCATACGGGTGCCCATGGCTACACTTTGGAGGAAGTGGGAGGATCCAAAGGAGAAATTATTTAGAGTAAGGACCAATTCCGCTAAATGGAGGAGAGTGGTGGTAGAGGGGAACTGGTTAGGTCTGGAATCCAAAAAGAAGCGGAGAGCTTTGAGACCTTCCTGGTGGGGGATGGAAGTATATAGGAACTGGACATCCATGGTGAAAATAAAGCGGTGGGGACCAGGGAACTTAAAATCATCGAAAAAATTCAGAACGTGAGAAGTGTCACGAACATAGGTAGGAAGGGATTGTACAAGGGGGTATAAAACAGTGTTGAGGTATGCAGAAATGAGTTTGGTGGGGCAGGAGCAAGCTGAGACAATGGGTCTACCTGGACAGGCAGGTTTGTGGATCTTGGGTAGGAGGTGGATATGGGAAGTGCGGGGTATAGGAACTATAAGGTTGGTAGCAGTAGAACTGAACAACTAAACCTAGAAAGTTGGAATGTTGGAACGAGAGTGCTCAGGGCTGGCAACTGGACAGCATTACCAATAAGGCAGCTGTGACTGACAGGATTTTGGCCATACTGCCAACTTAGTAAAAGATGAGAATATCTCAACGTTTCCACATAGAGTGCAGAATGTGGGAATATAATTTGAGACATCATTTACAACAATGCAATTGTATTACATGGGAATTGAGAACGGAAAAAATATGACTTGTTTGAGAATAATGTGCCTGTAATGGAACATGGTTTGCCCTTGGGCAGAGCTCCAAGAGAAGATATCATTGTGCCTAAACTTCATAAGACTATAAGATAGAGCTGATTTAGGCTATTTGGTCCATTGAGTCTGTCCTACCAGTGTCATAGCTGTTTATTTGTAACACTATTCTTCCACTTTCTCCCTTTACTCCATTATTAATCAAAAATCTTTGAATTTCTACCTTAAATACACCTAGTAATTTGGCGTTGAAACCACAGTGGCAACGAATTCCACAGGTTCACCACTCTCTGGCTGAAGGATTTCATCCTCAACTCAGTTTTAAAGGATCATCCCTTTATTCTTATATTGTGCACTTAGATCCTAGACACACCTTCTAATGGAAGTGCCCTCTCTATGTCCGTTCAGTAATCAGTGTAAATCATCAAGCTTAGCATGCTGGTGCTCTGTTTGAACTTCTCTTTCTCTTTTGGAGAGTGGGATACATGTCTTTGAATATATAGGGTAAAAAATTATGACTTTTCATAAAAATAAATGTGATGACAGCATTTGTAACAACTACCAAAGCCATTCCCATTCTGGTATTTTGTGAAATGTACCTCCCTATGAAGCAAAGTAATTGGTCCCTGCCAAATCCCAGGTAGATCAAGCAATTGTTGTTGGCTTGGAGCATTGTCTATGTCGAGTTTGCATGTTATCACTGTGACCACATGGGTTTTCCCTGGGTCCTCTGGTTTCCTTCCTCATCTCAAATAGGCCAAATGAGAGAGAATAAGGTTACAATGAAATAGACATGTCCTCATTGCTGCCAGAGATTTGATGGACCAAATGCTTTTTTTCTTTCTCTCTCTCTCACTTGCTCACTCTCACTCTCACTCATTCTCTCACTCACTCTCCCTCTTACTCTCTTTCTCTCATTGCATCAGGGACTAATTTTTCGAGCTCTCTCAAAGCATCCAGTTATCTTCTGACACTGGGTTTATCAGGACCACAAGACCATAAGACGTGGGAGCAGAACTAGGCCATTCAGCCCCTTGAGTCTGCTCCACCATTCAGTCATGGCTGATACTTTTTCCCCTCCTCAGCCCCACACCCCGGCCTTCTCTATGTAACCTTTGATGCCATGTACAATCAAGAACCTATCAAGCTCTGCCTTAAATACACTCAACAACCTGCCACCATAGCGGCCTGTGATAATAAATTCCACAAATTCACTGCAGTCTGGCTAAAGAAATTTCTCCGCATCTTTGTTTTAATTGGACACCCCTCTATCTGTGAGGGCTGTGCCCTCTTGTACTAGGCTCCCCATCATGGGAAGCATTCTTTCCACATTTACTCTGCCTAGGCCTTTCAACATTCAAAAGTTTTCAATGAGACCCCCCCCCTCCATCCTTCTGAGTTCCAGCAAGTACAGACCCAGAGCTATCAAATGTTCCTCATACAATAACCCTGTCATTCCCAAAATTATCATTGTGAATCTCCTCTGAACCATAGAAACATAGAACAGCTACAGCACAATACAGGCCCTTCGGCCCATAATGCTGCGCCAAACCCTCTCCAATGCCAGCACATCTTTACTTAGAAGAGGAGCCTAGAACTGTTTATAATACTCAAGGTGAGGCCCCACCAGTGCCTTACAAAACCTCAGCGCTATATCCCTGGCTCTTATATTGTAGACGTCTTGGGATGATTGCTAACATTGTATTTGCCTTCCTCACCACCGAGTCTACCTGCAAGTTAACCTTTCAGTGTTCTGCACAAGGACACCCAAGTCCCTTTGTATCTCAGAGGTTTGGATTTTCTCCCTGTTTAGAGATGCTCTGCATGTTTATTTCTACTACCAAAGTGCATGACCAAGCATTTTCCCACATTGTATTTCATTTGCCACTTTCTTACCCATTCTTCTAATTTGCCCAAGTTCTTCTGCACCCTACCTGTTTCCTCAACACTACCTGCCCCTCCATCAATCTTCATATCAACTGCAAACTTGGCAACAAATCGATCTATTCCATCATCTAAATCATTGATATACAGCATAAAAAGAAGCAGTCCCAACACCAACACCTGTGGATCACCACTCGTCACTGGCGGCCAACCAGTAAAGGAACCTTTTATTCACACTCACTGCCTCCTACTATTTGGTCAATGCTCTAACCATGCCAATAACTGTCCTGTAATACCATGGGCACTTAATTTGGTAAGCAGCCTCATGTGTGGCACCTCGTCAAAGGCCTTCTGAGACATCCACTGCACACCCTTTATCTACTCTATATTTAATCTCCTCAAAGAATTCCAACAGGTTCACCAGGCAAGATTTTCCCTTATGGAAACCATGCCTACTTTGTCCTCTCTTGTCCCGTATCACCAAGTACTCCATAATCTCATTCTTAACAATTGACTCCAACATCTTCCCAACCACTGAAGTCAGGCTAACTGGTTTATGACTGGATGTCCAGTCCTTATATACTTCCATCCCCCATCAGGAAGGTCTCAAAGCTCTACGCTTCTTTTTGGATTCCAGACCTAATCAGTTCCCCTCTACCACCACTCTGCTCCGTCTAGCGGAATTAGTCCTTACTCTTAATAATTTCTCCTTTGGCTCGTCCCTCTTCCTCCAAACTAAAGGTGTAGCTATGAGCACCCGTATGGGTCCTAGCTATGCCTGCCTTTTTGTTGGCTTTGTGGAACAATCTATGTTCCGTGCCTATTCTGGTATCTGTCCCCCACTTTTCCTTCGCTACATCGACGACTGCATTGGCACTGCTTCCTGCACGCATGCAGAACTCGTTGACTTTATTAACTTTGCCTCCAACTTTCACCCTGCCCTCAAGTTTACCTGGTCCATTTCCGACACCTCCCTCCCCTTTCTAGATCTTTCTGTCTCTGTCTCTGGAGACAGCTTATCCACTGATGTCTACTATAAGCCTACTGACTCTCACAGCTATCTGGACTATTCCTCTTCTCACCCTGTCTCTTGCAAAAATGCCATCCCCTTCTCGCAATTCCTCCGTCTCCGCCGCATCTGCTCTCAGGATGAGGCTTTTCATTCTAGGATGAGGGAGATGTCTTCCTTTTTTAAAGAAAGGGGCTTCCCTTCCTCCACTATCAATTCTGCTCTTAAACGCATCTCCCCCATTTCACGTACATCTGCTCTCACTCCATCCTCCTGCCACCCCACTAGGAATAGGGTTCCCCTGGTCCTCACCTACCACCCCACCAGCCTCCGGGTCCAACATATTATTCTCCGTAACTTCCGCCACCTCCAATGGGATCCCATCACTAAGCACATCTTTCCCTCCCCGCCTTTCTCTGCATTCCGCAGGGATCGCTCCCTACACAAATCCCTTGTCCATTCGTCCCCCCCATCCCTCCCCACTGATCTCCCTCCTGGCACTTATCCGTGTAAGCGGAACAAGTGCTACACATGCCCTTACACTTCCTCCCTTACCTCCATTCAGGGCCCCAAACAGTCCTTCCAGGTGAGGCAACACTTCACCTGTGAGTCGACTGGGGTGAAATACTGCGTCCGGTGCTCCCGATGTGGCTTTCTATATATTGGTGAGACCCGACGCAGACTGGGAGACCGCTTTGCTGAACAACTACGCTCTGTCCGCCAGAGAAAGCAGGATCTCCCAGTGGCCACACATTTTAATTCCACATCCCATTCCCATTCTGACATGTCTATCCACGGCCTCCTCTACTGTAAAGATGAAGCCACACTCAGGTTGGAGGAACAACACCTTATATTCCGTCTGGGTAGCCTCCAACCTGATGGCATGAACATCGACTTCTCTAACTTCCGCTAAGGCCCCACCTCCCCCTCGTACCCCATCTGTTACTCATTTTTATGCACACATTCTTTCTCTCACTCTCCTTTTTCTCCCTCTGTCCCTCTGAATATACCTCTTGCCCATCCTCTGGGTCCCCCCCCCCTTGTCTTTCTTCCCGGACCTCCTGTCCCATGATCCTCTCGTATCCCTTTTGCCAATCACCTGTCCAGCTCTTGGCTCCATCCCTCCCCCTCCTGTCTTCTCCTATCATTTTGGATCTCCCCCTCCCCCTCCAACTTTCAAATCTCTTACTCACTCTTCCTTCCGTTAGTCCTGACGAAGGGTCTCGGCCTGAAACGTCGACTGCACCTCTTCCTACAGGTGCTGCTTGGCCTGCTGCGTTCACCAGCAACTTTGATGTGTGTTGCTAACTGGTTTATAGTTTCCTTTCTGCTGCCTTCCTCCTTTCTTAAAGAGAGGAATGACATTTGCAATATTCCTGTCCTCTGACACCATGCCAGAGTCCAATGATCTTTGAAAGATTATTACTAATGCCTCCATACTCTGTACCACTATCTCCTTCAGACCCCTAGGGTGCAGTTCATCTGGTCCAGGTGACTTATCTACCCTTAGGTCTTTCAGCTTATTAAGCACCTAATCCCTTGCAATAGTAGCTGCGCTTGCTTCTCTTTCCTCACACCATTCAACATCTGGCACACTGCTAGTGTCTTCCACTGTGAAGACTGGTGCAAATACTCAGTTAATTCATCTGCCATTTCCTTGGCCCCTGTTATTATTTCTCTAGTCTCATTTTCTAGTGGTTCTATATCCTCTCCCTCCTCTTTTTTATTTTGTACATACTTGAAGAAGCTTTACTATCCACTTTGATATTGTTTGCTAGCTTGCTTTCATATTTCATCTTCTCCCTCCTAATTGCTCTTTTAGTTGCTCTCTGTAGGATGTTAAAAGCTTCCCAATCCCCTGACTTCTCTCTAATTTTTGCTTTGTTGTAAGCCCTCTCTTTTGCTTTTACATTAGCTTTGACTTCCCTTGTCATCCACAGTTGTATTATTTTGCCATTTGTGTATTTCTCCATTTTGGAATACATCTATCCTGACACTTCTACTCTCAGCACGGGCCTGCTCTCAAAAATGGCTGCCACTTTCCTTTCTGTATTTTTAAACAAGTGTTGCTGAGCTGCGAGAAACCTCGTCGCTGTGACCTGCTCCTGCCGCCGACTGGGCCATCAGAATGAGCCTGCATGCCTGCAAAACTCTCCTTTTAAATAAGCGTCGCCCACCTGCGAGAAACCTCATCACTGTGACCTACTCCTGCCGCTGATTGGCCTGTTGGAACAAGTATGAAGGGATCAAAAAGGCAAAAGAACCATCAGCAAAGAAAATAAATTTATTGGAATTAAGACCAATATGACCATTGGCATTGAATTACATGCCCAAGTGCAATTTATTCGAAACCAGCTGCCCAACTGAAAGTGCTCAGAGTGATCCATTCCTACTGACCCATAGACTTTGGTGAACGAACTCCTACTCCTCAGTCTAAATACACCACTGTGCAACTGGGTGTTGGACTTCCTAACCAACAGACCTCATACAGTCAGAATGCACAACTGCTTCTTCCTCCCAGCCATCCTCAATATGAGTGTCCTCTCCCCCAAAGCTATGCGTTGAGCCAATTGCTATTCAAATATGATTGCACAGCAAAACATCTGAGTAACCACACTGTCAGGTTAGCCGATGACACAGGGGTTTTCACCAACCTACAGAGAGGAGGTGGAAGAGCTCAAAGCCTAGTGCCAGGCAAATAACCTCTTCTTCAATGTCAACAAGACAAAGGAGTAGGTTAGCAACTTGAGGTGAACTTGCACCACGCAAACATCTCTTTATATTGGCGGTACAGCAGTGGAAGCTGCGAGCAGTTTCAAACTCTTGGAAGTGCACAGCCTCTCATGGTGGAAGAACACATTCCACACAAGCAAGAAAGCTTAACAACAGCTCTACTTTCTGAGGAGGTGGAAGAGAGCTGGACAGTGCACAACTATACTCAAGTCATTCTACAGTTGTGCAGTGGAGAGCAACCTAACAAGCTGTATCACTGCATGGTACAGAAACAGCACTGCGGCGGACAACAAGGCGCTACAAAAGGCAGTCAAAACCGCCCAGTGCAGCACTGGAACCAGGGTACCAGCCATCTAAGACATGCATACAGAAAGGTGCCAGAAAAGGGCCAGCAACATCATAAAAGATCTCACCCACTTGCTCATGGACTGTTCGCTCATGGACCCACTCCCATCAGGGAGGAGGTTATTTAGCATCCATACCAGGACCACCAGACTCAAAAACAGTTCTTCTCCCCAAGCAGTAAGGCTGATTAGCTCCTCCACCCTCTAACCCATCCCTCCATAATCCCAACCAAAACTACTATCAGATTTCCTGCCAGACACCTTATGTACCTAGTGTCACTTTATGTTCGTACCATCAATCTATGTATGCAGTATAAGCTATCTTACATATTTATATTTATTGTTTTCTTAATTATTGTGTTTTTTTGTGCTGCATTGGATATGGGGTAACAATTATTTCATTCTCCTTTATGCTTGTGTACTAGAAATGACATTAAACAATCTTGACTCTTTAAATACAGCACAGAAGTGAAGGTGACGAGCAGAAAGATGAAAAGTGGGCTCAAACAAGGTTGTGTTCTGGCACCAAAACTCTGGCATGTTATTCTCACTGCTGCTGCCATATGCCTTCAGATCATACACAGAAATTTTTCACTTACCCAACAGAAACAATGGAAATCTGCTTAATATTTACAGAGTGAGAACCAATACAGAACTGTACCAGGGCCTCATTAGGGATTTAATTTATGCTAATAATGCCATGCCAGCATCTCATTATGATATGCCCTTCCAGTGGCTCATGCTCATACCCTCTGCACAAGACACAACAAATTAACCATCACCATCAGGCAGATTAGTATTTCAGCCCAGCACAGTTGTAATACCAATATTAAGCAGTCTGTGCTGATGAAAGATATTCAGCGCAAAATGTTAACTCTATTTCTGTTTCCATAGATTCTGCCTGACCTGCTGAGGATTTCCAGTATGCTTCTGTTTTTATTTCAGATTTGCTGGCATCTGAGGCTAATTTAAATTTCATTGATAATGTGTTTCTGGATGCGATTGATAGCTTTGCATATATGGAATAATTTCCCTGATCAGCAGCTGTATTCCTCAGGACATTGGACAGTGAACTGGGCAGTGGGCACCAGTTGGCATCACTATCTCCCATACAAAGAGGACAGTAAGTGCAGGTGGCGTGCATTAAAACTGACAACTAGGAGACAACTGTGGTTGGTATCTCTGTTCAGAGGGCATAGGAAAGGCCAGGAATAATGGGAAGCCCAGCTATCCTGGAATATGGCCCAGAGGTGAGCTGGTTTCTCATCTGCTGAGTGCACTGCATTATCTGCAGCAACTGTAGCAGTGACTACCATTCCAGAATCAAGCTGGAATTTATCCAGATCATTTTCAATATGTAGATAACCACTGAGGGATAAAGTAACACACAGAAAATGCTGGAGGAATTCAGCAGTCAGACAGCAGCTACGGAAATGATTAAAAAATCGATGATTCGGGCCGAGACCCTTCATCAGGACTAGAAAAGAAGTACACCTATCCCTTCCCCCCTACTTTCTGCTTTCTGCAAGGATCACTTCTGATATGACTCCCTTGTCCACTCATCCCTCCCCACTGATCTTCCTCCTGGTATTTATCCTTGGAAGTGGAACAAGTGCCACCCCTGTCTCTACACCTCCTCCCTTACTACCATTCAGGGCCCCAAACAGACTTTCCAGGTGAGGCGACACTTCACCTGTGAGCCTTTTGGGGTAATCTACTGTATTTGGTACTCCTGGGCGCGGCCTCCTGTACATTGGTGAGACCCGCCATAGGTTAGGAGATCTCCTTACCAAGCACCTACGTCACCAGAAAAACTGCAATGTACTGATAACCACACATTCCAACATGTCAGTCCACGGCCTCCTCTACTGCTGAGATGAGGCCACACTCAGGTTGGAGGAGCAACACCTTATATTCTGTTTGAGTAGCCTCCAACCTGATGGCATGAACATAGATTTCTTGAACTTCTGGTATTTGCCACCCCTCCACTCTCCTTCATCATTCCCATTCCTGTTTCCCTCTCTCAACCTTTTCCTTACCTTCTTCCCATCACCCTCCTCTGGTGCTTCTCCTCCTTCCCTTTCTTCCATGGTCGACTACCCTCTCCTATCTGACTCCCCCACCTCCAGCCCTTTATCTCTTTCACCAATCAACTTCCCAGCTCTTTTCTTCACTCCCTCCCCCTCTCTCAACATCACCTATCATCTACCATCTTGTTCTTCTTTCTTCCCTCCCTCCACGTTCTTACTTTGACCTCACCATTTTTTCCAGAACCGATGAAGGGTCTTGGCCTGAAATGTTGACTGTTTATTCCTTTCCATAGATGCTGCCTGACTTGCAGCATTTTGTGTGTGTTGTTTTGAGTTTCCAGCACCTGTTTTTTCAAGTTAGTTATGAATAAGCTTTAGTCAGCAGCCAAAAAGAGGATTAGAATTAGAATTAGTGGTTTGCGAAAAGAAAGCCTAAATCTCCCAAGAGTCCTGATGTCTTAGCCCAAAACATTGACTGTTAATACCCCTCCATTGACACTGCTTGACTTGCTCTGTTCCTGCAGCATTTTGTGTGTGTTGATCAAGATTTCCAGCATCTGCAAAATCTCTTGTGTTTGAATTCTTCAACGCAAGTGGAGATTTATCGGAGTGATATTTATTGTATGCAAAGACTGAACGCGAGCAACAGCAAATCAGTTAGTACAGCAGCATACAATCTACGCTTCACCCTAAACACACCCAATGGAGGTAATTAAAAAAGATTGCTCATTTTCCTTAACTTTATACTTCTGCAAAGCAGTCATAGCACTCACTTTATTGAAGGTTTAGCTGTACTCCAGGTAGTTGGATAATACTAGACTCCTTAGATCTGAGCAGAATAAAGCAATATGCTCATTTGAGATGCCAGTCACTTGGTGAGTTCCCAGTGGATTACAAAATCATTAAGTCATGTAATTTTAGACACAGAAGTAGATCATGTCCAACTGTGAAAGAGTTATCCATCCTAACCCTATTTCTTAGCTTTTTCTATGGCATTGTAGGTTCTGCTTAGAAAATATTTTAAATGTGATGAGAATGTATCCTTCACCATTTTCAGGCAGTAGCTACTGGATCAACACTCTTCCAACTGCCCTCTCATCCCTCACTAAATTCCGTTAAACCGATGCCTCCTAGTTCTTAACTTCTTAACTAAGTGAAGTCGGCCCTTCCCATCTCTGTTACCCATGCATTACTCATTATTTTATATGGTGGAATTAAATCTCTCCTGAGCCTCCTCTGTTAGAAAGAATGTAACCTATAACCTTTCCATGATATATATTACAAAATCCAGTCTCAGCAGCATCTTTCTTAGTAAACCTCCTTTGTAGTCTTTCTAGTGCTACTCCCATCATGCCTCTAACATCGTGACCAATGCAATGCAGTGCAATTCAATCAGATTGAGATGCTCTTATATTCCAAGCACTCTAAGTTTTTGAAGGTTTGCTCTGCAACTGGATGACATCTGTGAAGACAGGAAGATAGAAAAAAAGAAATGGACTAGTACGGCTTCCTGAACACAGAATCAAATAAATTTGGAGAAAATTATATTAAGTGAAAACACAATTTCAGTGAAAGAAGAAGCAGTTGACACATGAACATCTATGGGTATGAAAGAAAAACAACTGTTTCTTTAGTCAATATCAGCTAGTTATAGGGCCAAAGAACTTGAAAATCTCAGACGTGACTTCTACCAGTAGAATTAACACTAGTAAGATGAGTTTTGTAAAAGGCAAATTAACTTAAGGTTAGAGGGTTAATGCTCTGGGGGTTTAATGCTATTAAAGTTCTGATACTGTTAAGGGATTCACTTTCTGTGATGGAGATCAATGCTCTTGGTAATGTTTTAAATCATGGAATAAAATAAGGAATTTCAAGCAGGTTAAACTGACAAACTATGAGTAATCAATGCAAATCAACTTATTGAAAGTCACAAAATGTGGCAAGTCTTAATTCCCCTTGAAATCTGTACAATGATCAAAAAGAACAAATTATCCAAATCATGTCTTCCTCAAAGAATAAAGACCCCATATGAGCATACAATTCCAACTAGTGCCCCCAGGGGAATTATAAACCAGTTTTATCACAATACATTAGCAGTAATTAACCGTATCAGTCACAATCAATCAACCTGTATGTTAAGTCTGTGCCAAAAACCTGACATCAACCAACTGTGTGCTCATACTTTTATTCCTATTTCTCGGGTAGACATACTACTTGAACCCAGTCCATTAACTTGCATACTTTTTCCTTTTAGTTGGTTGCTCAGGATCAAAGAATGTCTTGCTTGCACTTTGCTTTTGCAGGCTTTGAAATAGTTGATGAGGCCAATGTGGGGCTTGTGGGCTCTTCCACAGATGGGTCAGGAGATGCCTGATGGGGTAGGCTGGTGGATAGTTTGTGACGTGGTACACTTTGTTTTTGTGTTTTTCATAGTTCAGTAATCTTGTAAATATATTCTGTGATTAAGCATTCTTTGTTGTTTATATAATTCATTGCAGTTTTATATATAAATATGTGAATTGTGTATTTTACAATACTACCATGTGATAAGTGAGTGACTCACTTAAAGTAAAACACAAAGTTAGATTCACAATTTGGACTCCTGCATCTTCCTTTGAATTTGTTTACTATTTTGAAGTTACAAACATAGCAATGGTAACAAGATACTTTAAAAATGAACCTGATGCGGCTACCAACCTATTGAATCACAGTGAGAAACAGTTGAGTGAAAAAACAGTACAGCATATGCAAAGACAGTTAAGTGAAAAAACAGTACAACATATGCAAAGACAGTTGAGTTCAAAAAAAGGCAGAAAATGGAAGAAGTTACCAATTCATAACCAGTGAGTACCAGGTGATAAAATTATAAAAAAAAGATCAAATCAAAATACATTGGAAAGATCGACACATTTGATTGCTCAACAGGTAACCAGCTCAGGTACACTGGGATAATTGAACAGTATTTTGAAGCCAATGAAATAGCCAATGAGAAACAAGTACCAATTTTGCTGAGTGCATTGTGTTTAGAGGTATACAGTTTGCTTCAAAGTTTAACTGCTCTAACTAAACCAGCAGAAATAAGCTTTGCTGATATTGTGGAAGTAATGCTAGAGCATTTAGAATCAAAACCATTGTTGATTGCAGTTTGCTTTAGGTTTTATAATCATAATCAAAAGGAAGGAGAGTACATTTTAACGTATGTGGCTGAATTGCAGAGATTGCCTGAACATTGTCAGTTCAGTAATGGGCTTAATGATGTATTCAGATATTGTTTAGTTTGTGGAATCTTACAAAAAAGCATTCAAAAATGGCTCCTAACTGAAGCATAGCTCACATTTAAAAGAGCAGTTGAAATAGCTGTGTCAATGGAAACAGCAGAGAAGGAATTGAATTGCAGTAAGGAATGAAAATGAGCATGATTGGTAGAGACAAATACAACTTGATTGGAGATCCATCCATCATTTGCATGCCACATCCCCTGCAATAAATTCTGAAAGTGAAATAAGAAAGGTACTGGATGATGTCACAACTGTCTCCATGCTCTACACGATGAATCATTTCCCAACATAAGGTGAACAGGTACCAGTGCCAAATTCTGTGCCTCTGGTTGGAAAACATATTTATCCAAAGGAGGACCATGCTGCTCAGAGGAATTGTAAAAGTGATAAAAGCAGTGGTTTGACTACAACAGTTTTTGCAGGCAACATATCTAAGAAAACTTCTGATATGTTAATCAGGTAGTTATTTCTGAAACGTGGCTTGGTTTTAAACTGGAAGAGAGTTCAAGGGCTTCCGGAAAGTTGCAAACATTTAGCTTTTGTGAGTATAAAGAATCAGAATGTATTCTGCGTGCATTAAGGCTATTACATGAATTTCAAGTGGGTGAGAAAAAGCAGCTTGTAAAAGTAGATCCAAAGACCAAAGCCCAGCTGGATGAATAGAAGGCAAAAAAGAAAGATGTGACTGCAGATATGATAACAGAGAATTCATCAAATGATCTTGTGATTGTGGAAACAAGAGGAGAGATCAGGACTTAAAGGGAGCAGTAGGATTAATAAGAGAATACTCCAGTGAACTCAATGCATCTTCCCAAGATCAGGATGCACAAACTAGAAGCAGAAAAAGGAAGGAGAGGAAAGGTGTTCAGAGCTGTCAGAACCACTTCTGGTGGTCTCAGAAGCAACTGCTACAAACACCACAGAGTAGACCGGAGATTGTTTCCACAGCCACAAGTTTTACCTGCGAAGTAGAGTGATCTCCCTTGTCAGGAAAGACATTATCCCACAAAAGTAAGAAAGCCCCCACAGCGATTCAATCTTTTAGGCCTGAATGGGACAATTTAAAATTTACAGTTTTGTGGATGTCTGCACATAGTGGTTGTATTTTACAATATACTGGACAGATAATTGCAATGCATTCTCTATTGAGTTGGAGTTCATAGCGAAGCGGGAGAAGTGTTGTGTATTTAATATTTCAATAATACTTGAATAATCTTGTAAATATATTGCGTGATTAAGCGTTCTTTGTTGTTTGTATAATTCATTATGATTATATATAAAAATATGTGAATTGCATATGTCATAACTCTACCATATAATAAGTGCTGCTCGCCTTGCTTGAAGTTAAACACATAGTTAAACATACATTTACTTCGGGCTCTTGAGTCTTCCTTTGGATTAGTTTAATGTTTTGAAGTTACAAAATTTAACATTCTTCTTCTAATATGAGGCTTCTGAATACCCCTGATGCATCAACTTGAGACTCTCAGCACCATTCCAAATACTCTTTTTCCACTTTGAATAGTCATGCCCAATGAATCCCATGCATTACCGGAGATAATGCATTTCTCTTTGCAAGGAATTTTTGAGCACATGATTGAATCTTTTCCTCTATCTACCTTATTACCACTTCCCATAATAAAGTTTGGATAGAGTGTCTGTTTTGGGAGTCTGGTGCCAGGTGTGTAAACAACATCGATTTAGAAGCTTTCTACAATCTACTAGCTTGCTTCCACGTGTAAAATCTACCCAATTGCATCTAGCAGCACCATCTATCTCCTCAACAAAAAGCTCACTAGTAAGTCACTTCTTAACCAAAAGCAGAAATTGGTGCTCCAGTGTATATACAATGTCATTTCTTAGCTTAATCTATTAGTTTATGTACATCAAGCTTCTCTTCAATACGATAGCAATTACATGAAAGTAATATAAGAAAGAGACTGGAAATGTTGTTTGTAATTGCTGAAGTAAGGAAAATAGAAATGAAAGCCACCTTTCTGTGGAGAAGCACATTTTTCTTTGACTTTACAATGCGAAAACATTTCAGTACATTCTATTATAAACCCACAGACTCTCACCGCTATCTGGACTATACCTCTTCCCACGATGTTACTTGTAAAACTGCCATCCCTTTCTCATAATTTCTCTGTTCCCACTGCATCTGCTCTTGGAATGAGGCTTTTCATTCTAGAACAAAGGAGGTGTCCTTTTTTAAAGAAACGGGCTTCTCTTCCTCTACCATCAACACTGCCTTCAACCGTATCTCTTCCATTTCACACACACCTGCTCTTACCCCATCCTCCCGCCACCCTACCAGAGATAGGGTTCATCTTGTCCACACCTACCACCTCACCAGCCTTCGCGTCCAGCACATAATTCTCCAGCACTTCCACAATCCCCACCGGGATCCCACCATAAAGCACATCTTTCCCTCCTCCCACCCCCCCACTTTCTGCTTTCCGCAGGGGTCGCTCCCTATGAGACACACTTATCCATTCATCTCTCCCCACTGATTTCCCTCCTAGCACTTATCTTTGCAAACGGAACAAGTGCTATATCTTCCCCTACACCTCCTCCCACACTATCATTCAGGGCCCCAAGCAGTCCTTCCAGGTGAGGCGACTCTTCACCTGTGAGCCTGCTGGGGTCATATACTGCGTCCGGTGCTCCTAGTGTGGCCTCCTGTATATTGGTGAGACCTGACGTAGATTGGGAGACCATTTCGCTGAACACCTAGGCTGCATTCGCCAGAAGAAGCAGAATCTCCCAGAGGCCACCCATTTTAATTCCACGCCCCATTCCCATTCTGATATGTCAATCCATGGCCTCCTTTACTGTCGCGATGAGGCCACAATCAGATTGGAGGAAGAACAACTTATACTTTGTCTGGGTAGCCTCCAACCAGATGGCATAAACATCGATTTCTTGAACTTCCAGTAATGGCCCCTGCCCCTGCCCCTGTCCAGTCCTTACCAGCCCTCATCACCTTGGACTTCTCAACGGTTCAAAGGTGCAAAGGTTTAAAGGTACATTCAATGTCAGAGAAACGTATACAATATACATCCTGAAATTCTTTTTCTTCACCTTCTCTCACCTTATCTCCTTGAATGCCCATCGCCTCCCTCTGGTGCTCCTCCCCCCTTTTCTTTCTTCCATGGCCTTCTATCCCCACCTATACCCTTCTCCAGCCCTGTATCTCTTTCATCAATCAACTTCCCAGCTATTTACTTCATCCCTCCCCCTCCCAGTTTCATCTGTCACCTTGTGTTTCTGTCACCATTCTCCCACTTTTTAAATCTACTCCTCAGCTTTTTTTCTCCAGTCTTGCCGAAGGGTCTCAGCCCAAAATGTTGACTATACTTTCTTCCATAGATATTGCCTGGCTTGCTGAGTTCCTTCAGCATTTTCTGTGTGCTGCTTTGATTTCCAGCATCTGCAGATTTTCTCTTTGTTTGTCAATACATTTATGTTTCATTTTCCTACCTGTTTTAAATTTTAAAAATCTTACATTTAAATTCCTCAGGAAGGCCAAAGCTATCTAAAATATTGTGTAAACAAATGTTTTTGGCTAAGTATCTGAAACGGAATCAGACTACATGCAGCCTTGATGTCATTTATGACAACAACCTGAGTTTTGGACCAGGTATCTACACCATTGTTACAGTTTATTTCTATTTGCTGGAAAGGAGAAATAAAACTAGCAAATGGCCCTGCATATTAGACAGTGGAACACATTGAAGGGGAAGGAGAGGAAGGAAAACAAATGACTGTGATTACTTCTATTTGATTCAAATCGTGTTAATGCTACCTAACAGTATGGTGAATGCTCGCTACTTGTAGCTCACCTGCTTGGAGGTGATATAGATAGTCAAGGTCAAAATCAAGTTAAAGTAAATTTATGATCAAAGTATGTGTATGCCACCCTGTACCGCATTGAGGTTCATTTTCTTGCAGGCATTTACAGGAAAATAAAGAAATACAATAGAATTTATGAAAAACTACTCATAAACAAAGACTGACAAGTAATGTGCAAAAGAAGACAAATCATGCAAATAATAAAAAAGTAACGGAATAATACTGAGAACATGATTTGTAGACTCCTCGAAAGTGAGTCTATAGTTTGTGGAGTCAATTCAGCGTTGAGGTGAGTGACATTATCCAGTTGATTCAGGAGCCTGATGGTTGTAGGCTAAAATTGTTCCTGAACCTGTTGATGTGGGACTGAGGGCTCCTGTAATTCCTGCCTAGTGGTAGTAGTGAGAAGAGAGCATGTCCTGGATGATGTGGGTCCTTCAGATGGATGCTGCTTTCTTGAGGCAACGCTCCTTATAAATGTGCTCACTGAGGTGGGGGTGTGTGGGTTGCTTGAGATGGACTGGGCTGTATCCACCACTTTTTGTAAAATAGAGTGGTGTCAATACCATCCCCATCTCATCACACGTCCTACTGAAACACTCATCCTTTCCTTTAGTTAACAATTACAATTACAACACAGAAACAGGCCATATAATTGTTCTGATGACCGGCTGGCTGTGCTCCTCTATCACTATCCAAAATTCTGTTGCTCCAGTCCTAACTAGATAACTTCCTGTCTGTACTATGATTTCGTCTGACAGCCAATTTATGCATTTCAACATCCCATAACTAAAGAATACAATAAATGGCTTGTTAATCAGTTTTGATGATTCTGGTTGAAGATTAATCTGCTTAAGTGATGCTGGTGGAGGGATAAATTTTGTTTCCATCCAAGCTGTCATGTACTGACTATCTATCCATCAAAACCTCAAAGGACACATAGTTAATGGCAGTGACCAAAATAAACCAATTCACAGGTGAGAGTTCAAATATCCTCTATCTAGATACATGATGGTAAGCATCAGGTTTACATATGGTGTTTACATTATAAATTTATGTACTTATATAGTACTTGTATAGACTTAATATAAAAACATTGTATGTTTTACTACAGAATGTTTAAATCATTGGAAGTAGTTCGAATAAGGTGACAGGAATTGGTAGCTGTCACTTACCAGTGATATTCACTAGAAAATGTTTTGAGTATTGCTGTCTTGCTAACACAGATAGTGAAAGATGTGCTCGGGATCGTTGATTAATGAATGAATATAGCACTGATAAAGTTCTTCCCCAGGACTGCAGCAAGAATGTCTCTGCAGCAAAGCGAGAGGTTGCTGCACACCTCTTTTTCATGCTACTGCCTGTTTTTCTCAGCTGACTACTGCCTTTTGACGTATTTTTTAATGTACATTTTTGGGATGTGGGAGTCATTGCTAAGGCCAGCATTTATTTTCCATCCCTAACCATGGAAGTCATGAGTTGCCTTCTTGCACTCTGAGTCTTTCAGGTAAATGTACTTCCACAACAAAATTGGCAAATTAATTCCAGAATTCAGACCTAGTGACGATGAAGGGCTTGTAATATGTTCCCATATTATTATTCCTATGGGTGCTAACTTGAGGTTTTCCATATCTCTTGCAGCCATTGTCCTTCCTTGTGGTATGGACTGCATGGACCTGGCCAGATTACAGTTAAGCAAAAATGTTAGAGTCCCCCTGTGCCCAAATCATTTATGACTACCATCATGCCATCAATTCAAAGCAGAATCCTTTATTTTCTTTCAAAAATACACTGCGTTCATGAAAAATACAAACAAGTACAAGAAAATGCAAGGCTTTCTTTATATTTGTAGTTTTGTCCAGTACATACACTCATTGGTGTCAATCAATATATTCGTAGTATCAATATAGCCTCTCTGAACAATATATTTAATTAATTAATTAATGTTATTTGGTGATACTGTGTAGAGTAGGCCCTTCCGTCCCTGTGAGCCACACTGCCCCAGCTACCCCGTCGAAACCGATTAACCCTAACCTAATCACGGGACAATTTACAATGACCAATTAACCTATCAGACATGTCTTTGGACTCTGGGAAGAAACCAGAGGACACAAAGAAAGCCCACGCATTCAGCAGGAAGGACATACAGAGACTCCTTACAGAATGATGCCGGAATTGAACTCCGAATTCCTGAATGGCCCATGCTGTAACAGCACCGTGTTAACCCACACTACCATGGCCTCTATTGAACTTAACTGCTTCAATTAAAAAGCAAGTACCTGTAAGTAATTCCCTGGTGCTAACATGAGAAAAGTACCTTGTGAGTTAAAATGAGCAGAAAGTAGAGGTCACCTCCCATGGCAAGCGCATCTCCTGATGTTGATACAATAACATTAAACCAGGCCCTTTTGCTGTGGCTGCAGTCTTGTACTCTCAAGAAGTTTGCCTTTCCAATTCAAGCAATATGCACGGTATGCTACTTTAGAACAAAGGCATCATAGTGGGTGTGTGGTAATTGAGCTGGATGCAAAGAGACTAATAGAATTTCACTCTAACAGTAGCAATGACGATAAGGTGACCTGGCTGTTTCCTTTGACTGTGTATGATGAAGTGTGTGCCCTTGATTTTCTTCAATTCTGTAAAAGGATAATTTTAGGATGAGATTTTCCTTTCCAGAACAACAGAGATGTCCTACTTCTTCAAAGAATGGGGTTTGCCTTCCTTTCCCGATGATCTCCTCCATTTCCCATACATCCACCCAAACCTCGTCTTCCTGTCATCTTAATAAGAATAGAGTTCCTCTTGACCTTATGTACCACCCCATGAGCCTCCACATCCAGCACTTCATTCTCCACAACTTCCACCATCTTCAACGGGATCTTAGCAGCAAACCCTTTTTTACCTTTCCCTGACTCTCTGTACTTTGTAAGGATCAGTCCCTATGCAACTCCCTTGTCCATTTATCCTTGCCCACTGATCTCCCTCCTGGCACTTATCCCTACAAGCAGAAGAAGTTCTATCCCCGTCCATTCACCTCCTCTCCTAGCACCATTCAGGACCCCCAAACAGTCCTTCCAGGTGAGGCAACACTTCACTTGCGAATCTGTTGGGGTCATCTACTATATGTACTGATGTCCCCAGTGCAGTTTCCGCTACATCGGTAAGAACAGACATAGATCAGGGGACCGTTTTGTCGAGCACCTTTGATCTGTCCACAGCAAGAAAGATTTCCCGATGAAAAACCATTTTAATTCCAATTCCTATTTTCATTCCAATATGCTGGACCATTGCCTCCTCTGTTGCCAAGATGAGGCCACTCTTAGGTTGGAGGAGAAAGACCACACATCTATTTTGTTATCCTCCAATCTGTTGACAATAACGTTGAACATAATAAGAAAATAAGAAATAGGAGCAGGAGTAGGCCATCCTGCCCATCAAGCCTGCCCTGCCATTCAGTAAGATCATGGCTGATCTGTCCATAAACTCAGCTCCTTCTACCTGCCTTTTCCCCATAACCCTTAATTCCCTTAAAATGTAAAAATCTATCTAACTGTTTCTTAAATATATTTAGTGAAGAAGCCTCAACTGCTTCCCTGGGCAGAGAATTCCACAGATTCACCACTCTCTGAGAAAAACAGTTTCTCCTCATCTCCATCCTAAACCTTCTCCCCTGAATCTTGAGGCAATGTCCCCTAGTTCTAGTCTCACCTACCAATGGAAACAACTTTCCTACTTCTATCTTATCTATCCCTTTCAAAATTTTGTATGTTTCTCTAAATTTTAATTTCTCCCCCCGCTTCCTTCTCTCTTTCTCCATTCCCCATGTGGTTCCCCTCTTACCCCTTCTTTTTTCTTTACCTGCACGTCACCTCAATCTGGTGTCCCTCCTCCGTCCCTTTCTCCAACGGTCCATTCTCGGGTCTGCCTTGACTCGCTTCTACCCCGACTGCACTTGCAATAACCAGGCCTTCCCTAGGCTTCTGCCACCACTTGTCTCCACTTGCCAAAACCACTCTCTTCATTGTTAGCCTTGATGGTTAATAATAAGGTATATAGTAGTTTCCTTTGTTTTGTTTTTTGCCACCTGTAAGTAGTCGCTGGGCATAACCAGCGCCATCTTTAACCAGAAGTGTTTTTATGCATTCAGAGATGCTCTTCTGCACACCATTATTGTAACACGTGGCTGTTTGAGTTACTGTCTCCTTCCTGTCAGCATGAACCGTGCTGGCCATACTCCTCTGATAGCTCTCATTAACAAGGCATTTTCAGCCATAGAACTGCTGCTCACTGTATGTTCTTCCTGTTTGTTTGTTTTTTTCGCAATAGTTTCTTTAATTTCTTGAGACTAGTATCCACAGTCAAAGTCACTCAGATCACATTTCTTTCCCATTCTGATGTCTGGTCTGAACAACAACTGAACCTCTTGACCATATCTGCATGCTTTTATGCAGTGAATTGCTGCCACATGATTGGCTAATTAGATACCTGTATAATCGAGCAGGTGTATTTAATAAAGTGGCCACTGAGTGTATGTATATGTGCAAGCACAAGCAGATGTCTATGTGTTTCGCATCCATGTAAGAGAAGACAAAAGATTTATACAGATTCTATATTTGCATACAAAAAGAAACGGGACACTTGTTTGATATAAAAACCGCATCAGCATTGTCATAACTAAGTAAATCAGTGGTTAATTGACTTAGCTAATATACACTACAGCAACAGTTAGAGCTTAATACTTGGCTTCATTGCCCTACATTAAAGAGAAAATTGTACAATATCTGCTCTTGTTTGTTACCCAGTGACGGGACTTGCCACTTTTAATCAATTTCAGATCAGGGCTAGGGCAAGGACAAAATTATGCCTAGAATTCTACTGTTTAATCTGTTGCTGATAAACATTTCGGATAATATTGAAAACTAAATTATATTTTATTCTATAATTATAAATAACATAAAAAATGTTAAAAGCTAAAGGATCTGCATCACCAGAGGCAAAAGTGTGAAATGGAACAATATGAAATTATGTTTTTTTCAGAGCGTGGTTTACATTTATGGGAAGGTTTACTGTATAGTGAAAAGGAGTTTATATAGAACCCCTGAGCTAAAAACAGAAAATGCACAGCAGGTCAGGATGCCTTAGTATAGATCGAAACAGAATTAATGCTTCAGGGTGAATACCTAACATGGAAGTATATATTTCTAGAGTTTTCTGTTTTTAGATCAGGTTTTCTGCATGCATAGATGTAATTTATTCTTTTTTCGTGCAGAACCATAATTGGATGTAAGGTCAGATGTGTTTTCAGATTGGTTACTGCACAATATAGTTGTGCATAGGTAAAGTCAAGAAGCAGAAAATGACTATGTTTGCAGACCAATATAGATTTTGGATTTAACAGATAAAACATTGGTTCTAATTCAGATGAAATCTTTATAAAGAATGCAGAGGGTCAAAGATCTAAGAACAAGACACGATGAGGCATGTTGTTGCTGCCTTAATGAATGTTACTCATAGCATTCACATCTCGTGTGATGAAGCACTTTGAGATGTTGGCCACTGCTAGATAATTAACTCCTGTCTAAGCAAGAACCTGGTCCCACTGCAAATTGTCTACTGCCACAATAGGCTTACAATGGATGCAATCTCACTGGCTTGCCACTCGACCTTGGACCATATAGACAACAGTAATACCTACATAAAGCTGCTGTTCATTGAATACATTTGTAGATGCAGTTTGAGCAGTCATGAATGTAGAAAGGGTAGAGCAGTGGGTTCAGCATTAAACATCATCATTCCCTCAGTACTAATCAACAAGCTTTAAAACTGGGCCTCTGTACCTTCCTCTGTATTTGGATCCTTGACTTCCTCATTTGGAGACCACAGTCAGTGCAGATCTCCCCCATGCTGACAAACAGAGGACTTCTTAAGAATTTGTGTTTAACCCATTGCTCTACTCTTCCTACATTCATGACTGCATGGCTAGGCTCAGCTCAAACAGCATCTACAAATTCACTGGTGGCACAGCTGTTGTTAGCAGAATCTCAGATACTGATGACGAGTCTTACAGGAGTGAGATAGATCAGTAGATTGAGTGGTGTCACAGCAGCAATCTTGCACTCATTGTCAGTAAGACCAAGGAATTGATTGTGGATTTCAGGAAGGGGACGTCGAGGGAACACACACTCGTCCTTGTCAAGGGGTCAGCAGTGGAACGGGTGAGTAGTTTCAAGTTCCTGGGTGATCACAGTTCTGAGGATCTATCCTGGGCCCAACCTATTGATGTAATTATGAAGAAGGCATGGCAGTGGTAATATTTCATGAGGAATTTTCCGAAATTTGCTGTGTCATCAAAGTCAGTGTAAAGGATCAGAAAAAAGCTGCTGAGGGTTGTGGACTCAACCAGCTCCATCATGGGCACTAGTCTCCCCACCATTGAGGATATCTTCAGAAGGCAATGCCTCAAGATGGTGGTATCTATCATAAAGTGCCCTCACCATTCAGGATATGCCACCTTCTCACTACCACTCTCAGAGGAGAGGTACAGGAGCTTGAAGACACACACTGAATGTTTAAGGAATAGCTTCTTCCCCTCTACAATAAGATTTCTGAATGGTCCTAGAACCCTTGAATGCTACCTCAACATTTTGCTTGCTTTTTGAACTATTTATTTTATATTTTCTAATTGTAGCTTATGTTTTTAAGGTATTGCACTGTACTGCTTCTGCAAAATGATGATTTTTACCACATATGTCAATGTTGATAAACTTGATTCTGATTACCTTTCAGATGCAACATTCTGACACAAATTATGACCAATGCCTTCCTCTACTAAATAATTAAACAAGGATAAATTATTACAGAGTGTGAAGGTATATCCCTGTGTTAGTTAAAGATGCCAACAGCTACTAGATCAGTTTTCAACGAGTTCAGCAGTGAACCTAGCTGCATTTCTCTTTACTACTTCCAAGGTTATTATTCTTTAGGGTAAATTCTAGCTCTCCCTGATTGGGGCCCAGACCATCATAATATCTAGACTGGTACCCACATCTAAAGGTATGATATCTCATCAATCGGCAGACACAAGGCGCCCTTCTCCACTACTAAGCGAGGGTAAATCTGCCCAAAACCACCTTATGACTTCAAGTGCAGAATCAATTGAGAACAATACAAGTGCTCACTTATATCAGCATCAGATTCAGGTTTATTATCACCGGCACGTGTAGAGAAATTTCTTAATTTAGCAGCAGCAGTTCACACAATACATGATAATATAGAAAGGAAAAAACTAAATAAATAAGTAGATCAATTACAGTAACTATATCTGTATACCTAATAGTGCAACAGAAATAACAAATAATATATAGTGAGGTAGTGTTTATAGGTTCAATGTCCATTTAGGAATGGTATGGCAGAGGGGAAGAAGCTGTTCCTGAATTGCTGAGTGTGTGCCTTCAGGCTTCTGTACCTCCTACCTGATGGTAACAGTGAGAAGAGGGCATGTCCTGGGGGATTTGGGTTTGTAATAATGGACACCGCCTTTCTGAGGCACTGCTCCTTGAAGATATCTTGGAATCTATGGAAGCTAGTACCCAAGATGGAGCTAACCAATTTTACAACTTTCTGTAGCTTCTTTCGGTCCTGTGCAGTAGCCCCCCCCCCACCCCCACTACCCAATACCAGGCAGTGATGCAGTCTGTCAGAATGCTCTCCATGGTACACCTATAAAAGTTTGAGTGCCTTAGGTGATAAACCAAATCTCCTCAAACTCCTAATGAAACATAACAGTAATCTTGCCTTCTTTATAGCTGCATCAATATTTTGGGACCAGGCTAGATCCTTGGAGATCTTGACACCGAGGGACATGAAACCGCTCACTTTCTCCACTTCTGATCTTCCTATGAGGATTGGTTTGTGTTCACATCTTTCCTTTCCTGACGTCCACAATCAGCTCTTTCCTCGTACTGTCATTGAGTGTAAGGTTGTTGATGCAACACCACTCAACTAGCTGGTATATCTTGCTCCTGTATGGCTTCTCATCTCCGTCAGAGGTTCTACCAACAATTGTTCTATCATCAACAAATTTATAGATTGTATTTGAGCTATACCTAGCCACACAGTCATGAATATATAGAAAGTAGAGCAGTGAGCTAAGCACTGAAGTGTGCTTGTATTGATCATTAGCGAGGAGGGGATATCATCACCAATCTGCACAGATTACGGTTTTTCAGTTAGGAAGTCAAGGATCCATTTGCAGCGGGAGATACTGAGGTGCAGTTCTCCAGCTTATCGATCAGGACTGTAAGAATAATGGTGCTAAACGCTGAGCTATAGTCGATGAACAGCATCCTGAAATAGGTGTTTGTATTGCTCAGGAGGTCTAAGGCCATGTGAAGAGCCGTTGAGATTGCATCTGCCGTAGACCCATTGGGGGGATAGGCAAATTGCAGTGGGTCCAGGTCCTTGCTGAGGCAGGAGTTGATTCTAGCCATGACCAACCTCTAAAAGCTTTTCATCACCATAGATGTGAGTGCTACTGGACAATAGTCATTAAGGCAGCTCACACCACTCTTCTTAGGCACTGGTATAATTGTTGCCTTTTTGAAGCAGGTGGGAACTTCTGACAGTAACAGTGAGAGGTTGAAAATGTCCTTGAGTGCACCCACCAGTTGATTGGCACAAGTTTTTAGAGCCTTACCAGATACTCCATTGGGGCCTACCGCTTTTTGAGGGTTCATCCTCCTGAAAGGCAGCCTGACATCGGCCTCCAAGACAGAGATCACAGGGTCACCAGGTGCAGCAGGGATCCTCACAGCTGTAGTTATATTCTCCCTTTCAAAGCGGACATAGAAGGCATTGAGTTCATCTGGTCATGAAGCATCGCTGCCTTTCACACTATTGGTTTTCTCTTTGTAGGAAGTATTATCCTGCAAAACCTGCCAGAGGTGACACGCATCCGATGTTGCTTCCAACCTCACTCGGAATTGTTGCTTCACTCTTGAAATAGCTTTCCGCAAGTCATACTTGGTTTTCCTGTACAGACCTGGGTCACCGGACTTAAGTGTCACAGACCTATCCCTCAGAGATTGCGAACTTCCTGGTTCATCCACATCTTTTGGTTTGGGAATGTACAGGAAGTTTTCATTGGCACACACTCGTCCACACAGGCTTTAATGAAGTTGGTAGCAACGGTGTACAGCCAGATGATCAGACTTTCTGAAGTGAGGGCATGGAATAGCATGGTAGGCATTCTTGATGGTGGTGTAACAGTGGTCCAGTGTGTTATTTCCTCTGGTGCTGCAAGTGATTTGTTGATGGTAATTATCTAGTGACTTTTTCAAGCTGGCCAGGCCAATATCCCCCAAGTGATGGTGAAGACATCAGGGTATGCTCTTTCGTGCATGTTGATCCCATTGCTCAGGTCATCTCCAGCCTGTTTGACTTGGTCTAAGGTGGAATGCACACCACTACCAAAATGATCACAGAAATCTCCCATGGCACTTAACTATGAGATAGTCCAGGGCTGGTGAGCAGATTTGGGACAACACTGATACATTTGAGCACCAAGAGCAGTTGATCATAAGGCCTATACCTCCACCTCTGCTTTTGACAGACTGGGCAGTCCTATCCTGACGGTGTATAGCGAACACATCAATCTGAATTGCTGCGTCTGGTATGGAAGGGGTTTACCAGGAATCCGTGAAACAAAGGACATAGGCGATCCTAATGTCCTTCTGATACAGCACCCTAGCTCTGAGATCTTCGATTTTATCTACTAGAGACTGTACGTTTGCCAGTAAGATAGTTAGTATTGGAAGTCAAAAACCCCTTTTTCTTAAATGCACCTATATCCCCAAATGTAAACACGAGGAACTCTGCAGATGCTGGAAATTCAAGCAACACAGATCAAAGTTGCTGATGAACGCAACAGGCCAGGCAGCATCTCTAGGAAGAGGTACAGTCGACGTTTCGGGCCAAGATCCTGACGTAGTCCTGACGTCTCTTTCAATTAGTCCTGACGAAGGGTCTCGGCCCGAAACGTCGACTGTACTTCTTCCTATAGATACTGCCTGGCCTGCTGCGTTCCACCAGCATTTTGTGTGTGTTGTTTGCGTTTATTGTAGTCCAGAAGAATGAAGGTAATATCAGTGAAGTACATAAAATTTTTTGAGGGTTTGGCAGAATTGATGTTGAGAAGCTATTTCTCTGGAAGGAGAATGAAGAATTGAGCATTGTAGTCTGAGATATTTAGAAATGAGATATGAAGAACTTCCTGAACTTAGATGGTTATGATTTCTCTTTGGAATTCTCCATGCCAAATGACTGTCCATACTCAGTCTTTGGTTATATAATTACAGTGTGCATTGCACTAAACATACTGTCACATGAAAAGAAAGAATATTTGTTTTAGTAATTGCATAATTTGGTATAATTTCTTGAATTTACTAGATATTATTGCACTTCACTATTTTTATCATAACAGTGCAGAATGTAGCATGCAATGTGTTAATATGTTCTTTGATAGTAGATAAAATTTTAGATCTGCTAACTTTCTTTACTGTTGTTTACAACATTAAAATGTTGTTTTATGAATCAGACCTCATGATTCTTTGGAATGCTTGATGCACAAAACTAAAGTTCAATGAGTTCTGTAGTAAATTAGATAAAGCAATCGGTGTTTTCAAAGCATTGAATGGGACGTCCAGAAATCCCTAAAGTGTAAATCAGAAAAGAATTTCTGTTTTATTAAAATTGTAAACATTATTGCTATCATGTTCAGTGTCCTGTGATGTGAAAATATTAATATGGTTTTTGAAAGCAATTTCAGTGGTGGCAAGAAAAGCTCATGTCAACAGCCTTTCTTTTAGCTATCTAATTCTGGTCTACTATTGCCTTTATACAGATTTCCTACTTTCACCTACTTGCATAAATTTTGTTCAGTTTTTGCCAACATGCAAATTTCTAGAAGCTGACAGAACTGAAATTGTTCATTTTCATTACAAACATAAAACAATATTAATGCTGTTGCTTTCTTGGGCTCTGTGTATTGCCCTGTACATTGTGGAAAAACTCACACAGTCTATGAAATAATTCCAATTTACTTTGAACAAAGGTTAAATGTATTTGCTGATCCTGATGTTAATTGCATTTTTCACCCCACTGGTTTCAGCTGTACAAAAGTTATGACCTGTGGAAAAATGCCCGGTTGTACCTGAACCTGAGGGGGACAAATATCCTTGCAGGCAGGTTTACTAGAACTGTTGGGGGAGGGTCTAAACGAATTTGGTAGGGAGATGGCAACCGGGCTGTGATAGGGCTGAATCAAATACACATCATTCATAAGAAAAACATGAACTAAACATAAATTATACACAGTTGTTACAAAAAAGACATCAAAAGAAAGTCTATTGTTGCAGGATTGGTAGTGATTAGGGTTGTGCAGGTGCAGGTTGGTTCTAGAACTGAATGGTTGACAGGAAGCAGCTGCTCCTGAACCCATTGATGTGAGAATTCAGGATTCTGTTCCTCCAGCCCTTTGGTATCTGTGAGACTAGCGTACAAAAAATGTTGCAGGAACTCAGCAGTTCAGGCAGCATCTACGGAAAGGAATAATGAGTCGATGTTCTGGGTTAATGTCCTTAATCAAGGCAAAGGGGTCGGTCTGAAATGTTGGCTCTTTGTTCATTTCCATAGATGCTGCCTGACCTGATGAGTCCCTCCAGCATTTTGTGTTTGTTACTCTGGATTTCCAGCATCTGCAGAATCTCCTGCACTTTTGGTTTCCTAAAGGTTCCTAATTGCTCATTTTATGTTCTTTTTAATGCTTCTCACCCCAATTCACTGTGAAGAATTTCATTTATTCTGATGTAATTGCACTTTGAAACCTGACAGCAACATTTTTTTTTCTATGTACATTGCTAAAATAGGTATAAACCTGCAATGACCTTTGTAGGTCATTCTTCCTAACAAAGGAAAATGAAAAGAAAAATGCTTATACATACAGATTCTAAGGAGGTATAAGAAGAGCTGAATTTCTTGAAAATCAGTAGCTTTCCAGCTACATGTCAGAGAGATATAATGAATCTAAATGAAAATTCTGGTTCATTAATGTTAAACACTTTAAGGGCAGGACAGAGCTAGGCTGTATAATCAGAATTCCTGAACTCTACCCGCTCAAAACATAAACACAAAGGTCCAGTTGTAGTTGCTACCTAATTTCCACCAGGTAGCCAAACAGCAGAGGAATAAGGCCTGATCATTATAATAACACAAAATATTCCTTAAAACTCCCATAATACCTCAGGATTCTGTGGAGTTTCAATTTTTCATGAATTTCTATCTTCCTCCAACTTAGTCAACTGACAAAATTAGACATTTGAAGTCCAATCACAAACAAGAGAAAATCTGCAGATGCTGGAAATCCAAAGCAATACACACAAAATGATGGAGGAGCCCGGTAGACCAGACACCATCTATGGAAAAGAATAAACAGTTGACATTTTGGGCTGAGACACTTCATCAGGACTGGAGAAAAAAGGATGAGGAGTCAAAGTAAGAAAGTGGAGGGAGGGAAGGAATAAACACAAGGTTATAGGTGAACCAGGAGGGGTGGGGGGGTGGAGTTAAAGCAAAGACCTGGAAAGTTGATTAGTGAAAAGGTTACAGGGCTGGAGAAGGGGGAATATGACTGGAGAGGATAGAAGGCCATGGAAGAAAAGGAAGAGGGAGTAACACCAGAGGGAGATGATGGGCAGGTAAGGAGATAAGGTGAGAGAGGGAAATGGGAATTGGGGAATGGGACTGGTGAAGGAGAGGGTGGGGCATTATGGAAGTTACCTGCAGTTTTGTGTTAGGACATCAGCAGAAATTCTTGAAGATATCTCAAATGAACCTATTCTAACTGCCAGCTTCAGTCAGCCAGTACACACAGAAACAGATGCCACAACAGATTTGCCATGTTCTGGGTAAGGGAGGTTAAAGTGAAGTGTTACTCCTCTTTTCTCTTTCCATTCAAAATCAGTTAACTGAGACCACATTGGAAAAGGATCCCAGAATATCCTTATGTACCATGCCTCATTTCCCAATCACCTGCTGATTAGAATCACAGCCACATATATTACCTTTGATAAAAAAACTTACTCAAAAATGCGTTTGAGTACTTTCACTAATTAGAAAAAAAATTCTATTCTGGGGTAAAAAGCATTGCAAATGATGATGATGCTTTTGTCACAGTGTAGTCCAAATTCAGAATTGCTATAGACACATCAGCAGCTTATCATTGTATAAAACTCAAGACACACTGACAATGACTTCTGTGTAGTTGTTGAAAGGAACATCTTGCTGATACTTTTCATTTTTACTAATAAAGGGAAATGAAAAGAAAAATGCTTATAGATACAGATTCTCAGGAAGTATAAGAAGTGCCGAATTTCTTAAAAATCTGTACTTTTCCAGCTACATGTCAGTGAGATATAATGAATCTAAATGAAAATTCTGGTTCATTAATGTTGAACACTTTAAGGCCAGGACAGAGCTAGGCTGTATAATCAGACTTACTGAACTCTACCTGCTCAAAACGTTCTCTTGAGAGGTATTGATATATTTGCTTAATTGGCAATGTGGTTGGGTTTCTGCAGGCCATCAGTAAACAATATTAGATTGCATGCCAGAGGTCACTAAACATCCTGGAAATAGTGAACAGGAAGAAAATGCAAAGTATGAGTAAAATAAGCAAGCCTCAAGAATAGTTGACAACTCAGTTAGAATGTCTTCAGTAAGAGTATATGTTTTATGCAAATAAATTAATTCACACACCGGGATTCAATACAGGGATCTCTACTTTTTTTGTCTGGGAGTATTTACCCTCTGAGTCATAAGGCAACTTTATGGAGGAGGAAGAAAAAAAGCAAAAATATTATTGATGCTGGAACTGTAAATTGCAAATAGAAAATACAGTACTGCAAATATTAATCATGTCATGAAGCATCTGTAAAATGAAACAATTGACACTAAATATCAATAAAAACATTTTAATATGAAGAGATAGTTCAGTATGCAGAGAATCAAAAGGATATAGACAATGAAAACCTCAAGTAAATCTCTTTTTAATCAGTATCTTGTGATGTTTCTAGACCGTTGAGTATAGTTGAGTGCCTGAATTCTTTGCAAGAGCATCATTAGAAATTGAAAGGCAACTTGAAAGCTTTGTCAGGAAAGTTAGGGAAGAAGCAGTGAATAATGATGTGTCCTAAAAGCAAATGTTAATGGTGTTTATGATTTCAGAAAATTAAGTAACAAATGGAAAAGCAAAAGGGTTACTTTGTGAGTAATGTACATCATAGTAGTTATTTACATGGTCAACATGATGCCTCAGCTCTTCCAACAATTCTTTACCAACAGAATGTATCCTCTAGGTCAACAAAGCAGTCACAATGTACACTGCTTTTTAGTCTGAAGTTGAAACTGCTGCTATGAAACTTTAGCCCACTCATTTCCAAAACCTTGTTGTGGAGGACCAAGTGGATGAGGGGTGATTGGAGGTGAGATGCAGTGGATGAGCAGGCAGGTAGAATGGAATCAAAGGCTTCAACAATCTTTGGAAGAAGCTGAAGATTTAACATTTTAATTCTGAAATTCATGTTGATGCTTGCTCCAGTGAGGTAAAACAAGAAGATATTTCACATAGTATATAACTAAACAAATATTGGATTAACAGCTTCTTTTGCATATCAATGTTAGCTTACTTTTTAAGATATAACCTTATTTTGAACCAAAGATATATAGATGTAAATCAGTTTATGATTAAAATAATTTCATCCATAATGCGTAAATGCATCATCGACCTTCAATTCATTTTGTTGGATTCCAGTTGCAGGGGGGTAAAAGGGTGATAGAAGTTATGAGAAGAATGAAAGTTGGAAAAGGAAATTACAGTGGTCTGTGTTGGGGGCAGCAGGAATGACAGAGTCAGATGAAAGTGAAGAAAACTCTCTGGTGAAGGATCTCCTAAAGTACAGATATATTTCAATAATAGATTCCAGTCCTGGCCAGAGCTTAACTGTGGATATTTTATATATTCAATAGAATTTTAAAATATTATTAGTATGATTAATAGAGACAGGTTTTGAGCAGGTTGGGACTTTATTAATTGGCATGCAGGAGCACTTGGGGTGATTTTACGGAGGTGTATAAAATCATGAGGCACATAGATAGGGTAAATGCTCACTGTCTTTTCCCCAGGGTTGTGGAAATCAAGAACTAGAAGGAATAAGGTTAGGGTGAGAGAGGAAAAATTTAATGAAAACTTGAGGGGCAAATTTTCACCTAGAGGGTGGAATGAGCTGCCAGAGCAAGAGAATGGGCTAGGAACAATAACAACATTTACAAAGCGCTTGGACAAGTAGGTGGATAGAAAAAGCTTAGAGGGATGTGGGTCATATGCAGACCAATGGGACCAGCTTAGATGGGAATCTTGGTCAGCATGGACCACTCAGACCAAAGGGCCCATTTCCATGCTCTATGAAGCCATGACTCAATGTCGTATTTTGATTTATACTTAGCTATATACCATACAAAACATTAGAAAACTTGCACTTTTTGTATTTACCCTAAACTGATGAAAGTATCCATCAGTACACAGAAACAGGCATTATGACCTCCAGAACTTCACAATTAACTTCAGCAGTAATCCTGAATTCTCATGCATTCAAATCTTTGAACCATGTGGACTGAAACTTTTTTTCTCTACAGGTCCTCCCAGGTTATGAATGCTGGACTGCCCATACATACAGTGAGAGTTAAGAGTCATAAGTAGCTAGCCATCTGGACACAAGCTGGGGTCTGATCAGCCCCGGCTGGGTCACCTGGAGGAGGTTGTAGGATGTTGAAAGACCTGAAACACCCGATGATTTCAGGAACATCACTGAAGATATGTCCAGAAGCATCAATAGATGTATGTACACAGGTGGGATGGATTTGCTGGCTGCTCTGAGGCTGCAGGCATCTTGTGACACCCAGAAACTCAGTTTGCCGCTGCACTTCTGACTTGTGAATTGTTCTGGTCACAAATAGTTTACAGCAAAGAAACCCAGCTATAATCTGGGGAGAACATGTAATTAGAGTTTAATCACCCTGCCTTGTTGGTACTGGCAATCACTCTGCAATTGATAACATCAGGAAAGCAAAACTCTTAAAGTTTAAATCACCTTCCCCACCCTAGAAGCCCAAAGCATTTGGAATACCCAGACTACATGTGTTTTTCTAAGATTTGAGTATCCATTATATTTTCTGTATTTTAACTAATATTTATCTATTAATCAATATAATTGCAGCAATTTATCAGGTCACTATCAGATTGGTTCAATGGGTGGTTGATGGTCGGCAGAGACTTAATGGGTCAAAGGGCCTATTTTTGTGTTGTTCTTCTTTATGATTCTAAAAATTCTTTCTGTGTACCTATGAACTCCTGTGTTTCTTGCATCAGCAGCTATTTTATAAAGTAAGCCTTGCTGTGAAATGCATTGGGATATTCTGACGTGCTTTTAATTCCAACTTTCCCTTTTCTGACTATCTAATTCCAAAATCCCAGCTATTTGAGGAGATATGTCATACGCCCATTGCCACTTACTATGGAACAAGTGCCCACTCAGTGCTTGTTCTGAGCTGACCAGTAAATGCCAGGGTTACCTTGGTTATTACCTTTGTAAATCTCAATAGAGTACCGCTGAGGGTAGGAAACCCAGCTGAGGTATATTCTGTTGTACAATGCCCCGATGGCAGAGCCATCAGCAGAACTGGAGGTGGTTAAGTTAAAATTCAATCAATCCTTTGCAAAAATAAATCCAGTCACAGTATAAGAAATGTATTGTGATATCCTCTGCACATCTGATGATTTTTGTTTGCATATTGAATAATGAATAAGTGAGCATGAGGTCAGGAGAATAATCTTATTAACCATTCAAACAGCCATGAAAGGAAAACTGAAGCAATTTTTGCCTGTAGCCTCTATTTGAGCTTTGTTAGATCATAGAAGTAAGTTTTGGCATTCCTATTGCTTGTAATGTTAATGGAATATTTTTAAGTTACTCATTATCTAACAGAATTTTCATCAAGGTAGCAACTTGAACAACCTGTCCTCATTGTTTCATTTACATTTTCTTCTCTATCCCAATTGAATGAGACAACATAGTGCTTTCCAGTTTTTTACCCCTGTCCTACTGTAGTCAAAAGACTGAAGTGGAATAACAAGTCAATTGTCAAATCTGCAGTCTGACAGGATGCTGTTTTCAGTCATTCCTCAGCAAATCTGGATGGTGGGGGGCGGGGGGAGGGAGAGGAGGAGGAGCATATAAAGATGTTGATGTACCACTGTCTCCTTCCTCTAGAACCTGTGGTTCCCATGCAAAAATAGAACACCACAGTGAAAACTGATTTGCTCGTGGTGCAGCAAAAGCTGGACAGTGCTAAAGAACTTGCAATAGAAATTGATCAAATTATCAATGAGAAAAGCAGTGCTTTTTATTCATGTGTTGTGACTATATCCAATAAGGTTGTCAACTTCTGAATCTCTGGAAAGGATAGCATCAATAGAGTATGACTATGACTATTTCATTTGCACTTTCCAATTTTCCTCTGCATTGGACAGGAAGTGAAAATTGGATCTCTAGGAGGTAGTTGGGTTTTCCACTGCTATGAGCATCCATATTGCCACCCAACTATCGGTTCTGGGTTACATACCAGAAATTACGTGAGGTGATAAACCCAAATGAAATACTGTATAACTTAGAAACAAAAGAGACTGCAAATGCTGGAATCTGGAGCAACAATTGAACAGCTGGAGGAACTCTGTGCATTCAGATGCAGAGTCTTGAACTAAAATGTTGATCGTCCATTCTCCTCCACAGATGCTGCCTGACAAGTCACATTTCTCTAGTAATTTTTTATATACACTTGAAATATAATGACCCCTTAGCCCATCACTTTTTCCCTGTGTGTCCTTTCTTTTTTACCAGATGCATAAATCTATTTTTTTAAGTTGATACATTGGTTTATTGATCTTTTTAAATGGGTTCTATTGGGTTTGTTTGCCGCTGTCTATAAGATGATGAATCTCAAGGTTTTATACATACTTTGATAATGTGCTTCAAACTTTTGAACTTGGAACTTTTATTATTGTTGCTTATTTCAAAGTACAGAGAAAAACTTTGTTTTGCATGCCATCGATATAGATCATTTCATTACATCAGTGCATTGACGTAATTTTAAGGGTAAACAATAACAGAATGCAGAATAAAGTGTTACAGTTACAGAGAAATTGCAGTACGGCACAGACAGTAAGATGCAAGACCATGACAAGTTAGATTCTGAGGTTAAGTGACCATCTTATTGTACTATTGGACCTGTAATTGTTTTAGTGGGATAGAATTGGTCCTTGAGCCTGGTAGTATAAGCTTTCAGACTTTTGTATCCTCTGCCCAACAGGAGGTGGGGGAGGTGAGAATGTCTGGGGTGGGTGGGGTCTTTGATGCTTTACTGAGGCAGTGACAAGTTTAGATAGAGCACATGGAGGGAAGGCTGGTTTCCACAATGTGCTGAACTGTGTCCACACTCTGCGATTTCTTGTGGTCATGGGTAGACCAGTTAACACAACCAAGCTGTGATACAACCAGATAGGATGCTTTCTATGGTGCAAAGTAGACGTGGCAAATTTTTTTAGCCCCCTGAGGCATATTAGAGCGTTCTTCTCCTATTTTTCGGCAGCTTTTTGAGTAACATTTGGATCCCACATTTCCTACATTATTAGAGTAAGCACTTGAAAAATGCCTCATTGGCTGTTGTGGAGGGGGAGTGATTAACGTTAAAGAAATGTGTTTTCCTTCTTGTCACTGAAGCTGTTAATGAAAAGGGGACTATAAATATTTAATGAAAGTTTGCTCCGCACAAAACCATTGAGATAACAAGGAAGTGAGCTCATTGAATGACTTAAGCTGTCAGATTTCCTTCAGAGTCTATATTTTTTCTGCTTACTAGCAAGTTCCAGTATCACCTCTAGACTAGGGTCATAGTCTGGAAGACTCCTATAGACTTTCACATCTCAGTTTTTAATATGTTTTGATTGGATGCCAGATAGATAGACAGATATAGATAGATAGATGAATAAATAAATAAAATTTTTGAAATATTAGAAAAAGCTATCACTTGTGAAAAGGACTTTAGTCAGCGTCCCACTGTAGATGAGTAACTTTGCTTCATTTTCAAGTTCAAGGTTATTGTCATCTGATTGTACAAATAAACAATACTTCTCTGAAACATGGTGCACCCACACAACTTACATCACACACAGCACATAAACTAAAATATTATACTATAAATAAGTTATTAAAATATAATTCAAAATGCAAGTAGTAAAGCGCAGCACTGGTAAACAGTAAACAGTACAATAAACAGCTTGCTGTCCTACTGATGGTGGCAGAGTATTCATTAGTTTCACAGCCTAAGGGAAGAAGTTGTTAAATAGTCTGTCAGTCCTAGTCCTGATGTTACCTCAAACATCAAACAATCTGGGGGATGGGTGGTAGGGATCCTCAGCAATGCTTTGGGCCCTTCATTTGCAGCACTCACAATAAATGTCATTAATAGGGAAGGTTGGGAGACCCTGATGATCCTCTCAGCAGGTTTTACTATCGTCTGCAGGGTCTTTCAGTACAATGCCTTGTAGCTTCCATCCCACACAATAATTCAGCCAGACAGGACAACCTCGATGGTGCTCCTGTAGAAAGTTGTCAGAATGGGGGTCTTACACATCTCAATCTCCTCAGAAAGTGCAGATGTTGTAGATGTTGCTATAGGCCTATGTTAGATCGTCCATTGTGTGCAAGGAATTTTGTACTCTTCCCTTTCTCTACAGCAGAGCTATTGACGTGCAATGCTGAGTGGTCGATCTGTGCCTTCCTGAAGTTCACAAATGATTCCTCTCTGTAGCCGACTCATCAATGTTGCAGATGAGGCCATCCACTGTAGTATTATCAGCGAACTTGATGATGGTTTGAGGTGAATCTGACAGTGCCGTTGTGAGTTAGCTGTATGAACAGCAGTGGACTGATCACAGAGTTCTGCGGGTCTTTGAGATGTCGCTGCCAACTTGGACTGACTACGGTCTTTCCATCAAGAAGTCCAGTTACAGTGAGGGATGTTGAGTTCCAATGAGGACAGTTTACCCAACAGCCTCTGAGGAATAATTGCATTAACTGCCAAACTGAAATCAATAAACAACATCCTGGCATTTGAGGCATCATTTTCTAGGTGGGATAGGACTGAGTGGAAGGCCAAGGCTATGGCATCAGTGGACTAATTTGAGCCGTGGGAAAACTGGAAAGAGTCCAATGTAGCTGGAAGGCTGGATTTTATGTGATCTATTACCAGCCTCTCAAAGCACTTCATGATTGATGAAGTCTGTGCCAATGGGAGGTGATCATTTAGGCCAGTTACCATTGATCTCTTGGGCATTGGAATCATGATGGCTGCCTTGAAGCCTGCAGGGACAGGGGCCTGTTTCAGAGAGATAATTGATGATGTCCTTTAACAACTCTGTTAGATGGGCTGCACATTTCCTCAGCACCTGACCAGATATGTTGCCCAGTCCTGCTTCTTTGCATGGATTTTACCTTGGCTAGGGTCCGAGATCACTGCAGAATAGAGACAGGCCCTCAGCCATCTAATTCATACTAAACTATTATTCTGCCTAGTCTCATCAATCTGCACTTGGATCATAGCACTCCATACACCCTCCCATCCACGTGCTTATACAGACTTCTCTTAAATATTGTAATTACAATCATACCCCACCACACCTGCTGAGAGCTCATTCTACACTCACACCACTTTCTGAACGAAGAAGTTCCACCTCAGGATCTATTTAAATATTGCACCTTCCACCCTTAACCTTTGACCCCCTAGTTCTAGTCTCACCCAACCTCAGTGGAAAAAGCCTGCTAGTTTTTATCTATACCCCTCATAATTTTGTATGCCTCCATCAGATCTCCCCTCATTCACCTACAACCCAGGGAATAAAGTTCTAACCTGTTCAACCTTTTCCTCTCTGTCCTCATGTCCTGGAAACATCCTTGTAAATTTTCTCTGTCTATTTCAATCATATTGATATCTCTCCTTTGGGTAGGTGACCGGAACTGTGCAAAATACTCCAAATTTGGCCTCACTGATATCTTATATAACTTAAAAACAACATTCCCAATCCTGTGACACACATCAAAGTTGCTGGTGAATGCAGCAGGCCAGGCAGCATCTCTAGGAAGAGGTACAGTCAACGTTTCGGTCCGAGACCCTTTGTCAGGACTAACTGAAGGAAGAGTGAGTAAGAGATTTGAAAGTGGGAGGGGGAGGGGGAGATCCAAAATGATAGGAGAAGACAGGAGGGGGAAGGATGGACCCAAGAACTGGACAGTTGATTGGCAAAAGGGATATGAGAGGATCATGGGACGGGAGTCCAGGCGGTGACCAGTGGGGTACTGCAGGGTTCAGTGCTGGGACCGCAGCTGTTTACAATATATATTAATGATTTAGATGACGGAATTAAAAGTAACATTAGCAAATTTGCCGATGACACAAAGCTGGGTGGCAGTGTGAAATGTGAGGAGGATGTTATGAGAATGCAGTGTGACTTGGACAGGCTGGGTGAGTGGGCAGATGCATGGCAGATGCAGTTTAATGTGGATAAATGTGAGGTTATCCACTTTGGTAGTAAGAACGGGAAGGCAGATTATTATCTAAATGGAGTCAAGTTAGGAAAAGGGGGAGCACAAGGAGATCTAGGTGTTCCTGTACATCAGTCACTGAAAGCAAGCATGCAAGTACAGCAGGCTGTGAAGAAAGCTAATGGCATGCTGGCCTTCATAACAAGGGGAATTGAGTATAAGAGCAAAGAGGTCCTTCTGCAGCTGTACAGGGCCCTGGTGAGACCACACCTGGAGTACTCTGTGCTGTTTTGGTCTCCAAATTTTGAGGAAGGACATTCTTGCTATTGAGGTAGTGCAGCGTAGGTTAACAAGGTTAATTCCCGGGATGGTGGGACTGTCATATGTTGAAAGATTGGAGCGACTGGGCTTGTATACTCTGGAATTTAGAAGGCTGAGAGGGGATCTAATTGAAACATATAAGATTATTAAGGGATTGGACATGCTGGAGGCAGGAAGCATGTTCCAGCTGATGGATGAGTCCAGAACCAGAGGCCGCAGTTTAAGAATTAGGGGTAGGCCATTTGGAACAGAGTTGAGGAAAAACCTTTTCACCCAGAGAGTGGTGGATATATGGAATGCTCTGCCCCAGAAGGCTGTAGAGGCCAAGTCTCTGGATGCTTTCAAGAAAGAGATGGATAGAGCTCTTAAAGATAGCGGAATCAAAGGTTATGGGGATAAGGCAGGAACTGGATACTGATAGTGGATGATCAGCCATGATCACAGTGAATGGCGGTGCTGACTCAAAGGGCTGAATGGCCTACTCCTGCACCTATTGTCTATTGTCTATTGCCTAGGGAGAAAGAAAGGGGCAGAGAGGTAGCCCAGAAGATGGACAAGGAGTATAGTGAGAGGGACAGAGGGAGAAAAAGGAGAGAGAGAAAAAGAATATATATATATATATATATATATAATAAATAAATAACTGATGGGGTACGAGGGGGAGGTGGGGCCTAGCGGAAGTTAGAGAAGTCGATGTTCATGCCATCAGGTTGGAGGCTACCCAGATGGAATATAAGGTGTTGTTCCTCCAACCTGAGTGTGGCTTCATCTTTACAGTAGAGGAGGCCGTGAATAGACATATCAGAATGGGAATGGGACGTGGTATTAAAATGTATTGCCGCTGGGAGATCCTGCTTTCTCTGGCGGACAGAGCGTAGGTGTTCAGCGAAACAGTCTCCCAGTCTGCGGCGGGACGCGCCAATATATAGAAGGCCGCATCGGGAGCACTGGACGCAGTATATCACCCCAGCCAACTCACAGGTGAACTGTCGCCTCACCTGGAAGGACAGTTCTGGGGCCCTGAATGGTAGTGAGGGAGGAAGTGTAAGGGCATGTGTAGCGCTTGTTCCGCTTACAAGGATAAGTGCTGGGAGGGAGATCAGTGGGGAGGGATGGGGGGGGAAACGAATGGACAAGGGAGTTGCATAGGGGGCGATCCCTGCGGAAAGCGGGGGGGGGAGGGAAGGATGTGTTCAGTGGTGGGATCCCGTTGGAGGTGGCGGAAGTTACGGAGAACTATATGTTGGACCAGCAGGCTGGTGGAGTGGTAGGTGAGAACAAGGGGAACTCTATTCCTAGTGGGGTTGCGGGACGGTGGGGTGAGAGCAGATGTGCGTGAAATGGGAGAGATGCATTTGAGAGCAGAGTTGGTGGTGGAGGAAGGGAAGCCTCTTTCTTTAAAAAATGAAGACATCTCCCTCATCCTAGAATGAAAAGCCTCATCCTGAGAGCAGATGCGGTGGAGACAGAGGAATTGTGAGGAGGGGATGACATTTTTTCAATAGACAGGGTGAGAAGAGGAATAGTCCAGATAGCTGTGTGAGTCAGTAGGCTTATAGTAGACATCAGTAGATAAGCTGTCTCCGGAGATAGAGACAGAAAGATCTAGAAAGGGGAGGGAGGTGTCAGAAATAGACCAGGTAAACTTGAGGGCAGGGTGAGAGTTGGAGGCAAAGTTAATGAAGTCAACGAGCTCAGCATGCATGCAGGAAGCAGCGCCAATGCAGTCATCGATGTAGCGAAGGAAAAGTGCGGGACCGATACCAGTATAGGTTTGGAACATGAATTGTTCCAAAAAGCCAACGAAAAGGCAGGCATAGCTGGAACCCATATGGGTGCCCATGGCTACACCTTTAGTTTGGAGGAAGTGGGAGGAGCCAAAAGAGAAATTATTAAGAGTAAGGACTAATTCCGCTAGACGGAGCAGAGTGGTGGTAGTGGGGAACTGGTTTGGTCTAGAATTCAAAAAGGAGCAGAGAGCTTTGAGACCTTTCTGGTGGGGGATGGAAGTATATAGTGTATGGTGAAAATAAAGTGGTGGGGGCCGGGGAACTTAAAATCATCGAAAAATTTCAAAGCGTGAGAAGTAACTTCCGCCACCTCCAACGGGAACCCACCACGAAGCACATCTTTCCCTCCCCCCCCCTTTCCGCAGGGATCGTTCCCTACGCGACTCCCTTGTCCATTCGTCCCCCCCATCCCTCCCCACCGATCTCCCTCCTGTCACTTATCCTTGTAAGCGGAACAAGTGCTAAACATGCCCTTACACTTCCTCGCTCACTACCATTCAGGGCCTCAGACAGTCCTACCAGGTGAGGCGACAGTTCACCTGTGAGTCAGCTGGGGTGATATACTGCGTCTGGTGCTCCCGATGCGGCCTTCTATATATTGGCGAGACCTGACACAGACTGGGAAACCATTTCGCTGAACACCTATGCTCTGTCTGCCAGAGAAAGCAGGATCTCCCAGTGGCCACGCATTTTAATTCCACGTCCCATTCCCATTCTGATATGTCTATCCACGGCCTCCTCTACTGTAAAGATGAAGCCACGTTCAGGTTGGAGGAACAACACTTTATATTCCGTCTGGGTAGTCTCCAACCTGATGGCATGAACATTGACTTCTTTAACTTCCATTAATGCCCCACCTACCCCTCGTACCCCTTCCGTTATTTATTTATATACACATATTCTTTCTCCCTCTCTCCTTTTTCTCCTTCTGTCCCTCTCACTATACTCCTTGCCCATCCTCTGGGCTTCCCCCCTCCCCCTTTCTTTCTCCCTCAGCCTCCCGTCCCATGATCCTCTCATATCCCTTTTGCTAATCAACTGTCCAGTTCTTGGCTCCATCCTTCCTCCTCCTGTCTTCTCCTATCATTTCGGATCTCCTCCTCCCACTCCCATTTTCAAATCTCTTACTCGCTCTTCTCTCAGTTAGTCCTGATGGAAGATCTCGGCCTGAAACGTTGACTGTACCTCTTCCTAGAGATGCTGCCTGGCCTGCTGCGTTCACCAGCAACTTTTATGTGTGTTGCTTGAAATTCCAGCATCTGCAGATTTCCTCGTGTTTGCGATTCCAAATCCTGTACTCAGTACTCTGATTTATGAAGGTCAATGTGCCAAAAGCTCTCTTTACAACTCTATCTACTTGGCATACCATTTTGAAGGAATTATGGAATGGTATTCCCAGATTCCTTTGTTCTACTGCACTCCTCAGTGCCCTACCTCTCACTGTGTAAACCCTATCCTGGGATTACCTCACTCTGACTCCAGACACATCAGCAAGGTCAGAAATATTGTTGTCAAGGAGGAGAGCAGGAGGCAGGGGTTGGGCGTGGTGGTGCGTAGGGGAGGTGGGTGATGTGGATTCCTGGATTTGAGCAGTTGTAGTTCTCATCTGATGGTGTCACCTGAAGGACAGAAATTGACTTAATGTTTCTTTGGATAATAAAGAAGGGAGATAGCCCCAGAATAATCTTTATCTGGAAGCGAACACATCCATGTGTTACCCTGTTTGTCAAACACCCATTGCTTTTTGTAATATGATCCTCAACACCTTCCGGGTATGTGCTGTGTCAAAATGCCCATCTTTTATCTTTTACAAATCTCATTGCCTCTTCATTAATGTAAGTAAGTGATACAAATGTGTAATATAATATATCTGCCATGGAAGGCAGTTGTCTCAGAAAATATTAGTGAATAACATTGCAAATATGTTGATTATTTAATTTATGTAATTAAGAATTCTGACAGGAGCTAACATTGCAATACATTAATAAACTGAACATATAACAATAGTTCCAGTAAAACAGATCATTGATTATGTATGAGCTGTGATTACCAGGTCTGATTGTTGGAAAGCCAATGTTACCAGGCTTATTAACAGTACCGCTAATTTTATTAGGTGTGAAAGTAACACTTGCATTGATAGTGAATGCTTCTTTGCCTGAATTTATAGCCACTGACTGCTATGAATCTTCAGTTAATGCTTGTAGTTGTGTTTTATTGCAGTACTTGATTAGGTACAACAGCTCAGCTTGTCAGAATCAAGCCACAGACTATTCTCCGTGGACAGCACATAGCTAATAATTTCCAGGTCAAGAAAATACATTGTAGCTTCCTTAATGCTAAAGTGATTGGTAAAGCACTCAGGCCTTGGAGAAAATAAATGCTGGGGACAAAAGGCATGCCAACAGCTTTCATAATGGATATAATTATCACTTCTCTCAGTGGCTTTCAGATCCCATACCTAAAGGAAATTCAGGGAAAAGTAGTGAGGTAAGGGTGAAATGGCGCTTGCTGGGAATCCTAAATCAGTGACATTCACTTGCTCAAGATTAAGGTGATTCATTCAAAGTCTATGCTTTTATTTTTCTCCCCCTCAAAAGTACAGCTCTTCAGTTGTCTTGGTGACAGCCTGTGAAGAGGGCTGCACTGAAGCCCACTCACAATGAATGTTACCTTCAGCCCTACATTCCTGAAGCCAGCAGCCAGCCATGGTTACACACTGGTGAAATAAGATACTCCTCCCTGACCTTTTCATTAATGAGGACCAGTTAGTTACACATTCAGGGCATAACAACATTCTTTACATCCAATTGATCATCAGACCGAGGGAAAACATGGGAAGACGTTGTTCAAGTGGCGCAGTCAATCATGTGGCTTGAGCACCTGACTGGGGCACAGGGTGGGGGATAGGTGGGGGTTAATTTAAAACTTTTTCAATATGCCTTAGTCTCTCTGCAGCTGACTGTCCTTCGGAACCTATTATTTACACTCAAGATAGCTCAAGTGGGCAGTCTTAAGAGTTAGATATATATATATATTCCAAAATAGAAAATTGGCAAAATACAAATTACAGCTTCAAAAAGAAAAACTCATGCCAGCCCCAAATGTGAACAACTGAAATAATTATTGGGTTTTACTGATATTTGTTGCTTGCACTTAAGTTACTAAACATTTAATGCTTGAAGAAATCCAAAGAATAGTGCATTTAACAAGGAGCGCACTCTCTCATGATGGTCACTTTTAAGGAAATTACTGCAGCAAAATTTATAAATCTTCGATTTTTAGAAAAGCGGAAATTGAGCATGTTTACTCAGTGTACCTTCTGTACAATATTATGTTTCTTTCCAAAACACTGCAAAATCAGACAATGTGTCTTTTTGGCAATGTGCTCTAACATGCCTACTTTCATAATGTGACTTAGATTAAAACTGGAACGAAAGTGTTATTTATGTTCTCAACTAACCATTGCTACGCACTAGGTAACAAAGGTCACTTCAACAATTACTCCCTTTCTCCTCATTTCACCTTCCTGTTCAGCTCTGTGCAATATGACACTCTATCTGGCTCGATAAATTTCACAGATCTGCTGTTTCTCCTTCAAATTCCTGCTCTACCAGTCTATGCCAACTTTCTTTCCTCTCTCTTCCCTGGTTAATTCTAACGTGCTGCTGAATTGTGGATTAATTCATGCTGACACTCCTCTCTCCCACTGTATTTCAGTTAACTGCCTTGCTTTTTCACTAATACTCTCAATTTCTGTCAAATTCCACTTCCTTTCCTTATCTTCTTGTATGGTTGCCAATACACCTTTCCTACTTTACCATCTATTTTGCTGTTCCCTTTATTGTCATTTTTCTTTCAGAAGAAATGTAAAAAGTACTACATAAATGTAAATTTTCACTGTTTACCTTGTAAAACAACAGACAAACTAAAGTAATTATCATTAGGCTCCCAGTACTATACACATTCTACTCACTAAGACTTCTTACTTTGGTCATTGTTTCTGGCTAAACCAGCTTCTTTACATACATTGAACTCAGCTTCTGATCTGAATTCACACCATCCCAGAAACACCCCCTCCTGCTTCCATAACACCTTCCAGCACTATTATTTCCACACCCTTTTTGACGTTTCCTCTCTCCCTGCCTTTATTATTCTCAAACTATATCATTTAGCATCCTGAGGTTTGTCTTCCATCCTCAGTTCTCTCTAAGCTTGAACATAGCCAAAGCTCTGTTGCCAATAGTTCGAATTATTTCAAACCTATTGCCACCTGTGATCAGTTCTCTTTTTGACTCTCTATCCACGAAGTCCTCAATTTTAAATCTCTTATTATGATGTGCTAATCCTTGCCTAGCCATTGATCCTCAGCATTACTACAGACTCCTCTGATCCTACGACTCTCAGTAAAATCTGCATTCCTCTGACTCTGCCCTAAAATACATCTCCTGCTCCTTTTGATCTTTTGTTAGTAGATATACTTCTACCAGATTAGATCTTTGGGTTTGGAATACTTTATAATCCCATTCATTTCTCCACCTCCAACTTTGCATTTATCCCTCCAGAAATTCTACATCATTTTCAATTATAACTCTTTTATTAATCAATAGACAATAGACAATAGGTGCAGGAGTAGGCCACTCGGCCCTTCGAGCCAGCACTGCCATTCACTGTGATCATGGCTGATCATCCACAATCAGTATCCAGTTCCTGTCTTTTCCCCATAACTTTTGATTCCGCTATCTTTAAGAGCTCTATCCATCTCTTTCTTGAAAGCATCCAGAGACTTGGCCTCCACAGCCTTCTGGGGCAGAACATTCCATACATCCACCACTCTATGGGTGAAAAAGTTTTTCCTCAACTCCGTTCTAAATGGCCTACCCCTTATTCTTAAACTGTGTCCTCTGGTTCTGGACTCACTCAACAGCGGGAACATGCTTCCTGCCTCCAGTGTGTCCAATCCTTTAATAATCTTATATGTTTCAATAAGATCCCCTCTTAGCCTTCTAAATTCCAGAGTATACAAGCCCAGTCGCTCCAACCTTTCGACATATGACAGTCCCACCATCCCGGGAATTAACCTTGTGAACCTACGCTGGACTCCCTCAATAGCAAGAATATCCTTCCTCAAATTTGGAGACCAAAACTGCACACAGTACTCCAGGTGTGGTCTCACCAGGGCCCTGTACAGCTGCAGAAGGACCTCTTTGCTCCTATACTCAACTCCTTGTTATGAAGGCCAACATGCCATTAGCTTTCTTCACTGCCTGCTGTACTTGCATGCTTGCTTTCAGTGACTGATGTACAAGAACACCTAGATCAATTGTACTTCCCCTTTTCCTAACTTGACTCCATTTAGATAATAATCTGCCTTCCTGTTCTTACCACCAAAGTGGATAACCTCACATTTATCCACATTAAACTGCATCTGCCATGCATCTGCCCACTCACTCAGCCTGCATTCTCATAACATCCTCCTCACATTTCACACTGCCACCCAGCTTTGTGTCATTGGCAAATTTGCTAATGTTACTTTTAATTCCCTCATCTAAATCATTAATATATATTGTAAACAGCTGCGGTCCCAACACTGAACCCTGCGGTACCCCACTGGTCACCGCCTGCCATTCCAAAAGGGACCCGTTAATCACTACTCCTTGTTTTCTGTCAGCCAGCCAATTTTCAATCCATGTCAGTACTCTGCCCCCAATACCATGTGCCCTAATTTTGCCCACTAATCTCCTATGTGGGTCTTTTTCAAAGGCTTTCTGAATGTCCAGGTACACTACATCCACTGGCTCTCCCTTGTCCATTTTCATAGTTACACCCTCACTCTCCAAGTAATTGGTGTTCTATGAAGGACCTTGCAATACATTGCCACAATATGCTGACATGCTGATTGCTGCTGTCCTGTCTGACATAGTTTTCTTTTTCTCTTTCCACCATCTGTGAAACTAAATCTCAACATAATTAGAGTCAAAGTGGTCGTGGAGGAGGTCTGTTTCTACAATGCCCTTGCCCAAAATTCACTTCTCATTTGTAGACTTAGTTTTAGTAAAACAAACCTTTATTTCTGCTTCCGCCATGTCAGCAGAGACCAGTGATGTACTTTTGGACTATTCTTTATTATGATGTCAGGTGTGCATTGTCCAATGATCAATGCCACTCTGAAATTTTTTATGAAAGCTCCCAGCTCGATCTGACACATTAGAGAATTTTGAGGACAACATCTTGACTATTAAGAATAGTTCTACTTTTTCACTTCACAATCGAACTTGATTTTGAAAATGAAGACTGTCAATGCTTTAGTTGTCAATAGCATATTTGGAAAGGATGATTTTATGTCATGCAATGGCTCAGCTGCCAAATGGCTTACAGTGCTATTATTGAAATAATCTTGGATCAGCAATCCATTTTTCAAACACTGAGCACCTAAGTTGGAGAGGACTATCCAATTTTATTCAGTTGGAGTTCAATGGAGAAATAATAAAAAATATTAATGTGTTTTAACTAGTTACCTGTGTGTGTGGACTCAGAAAACAAAACACGTAACACATTAAAAAAATGCAAATGCTAGAGCAGTACAACCTTTTGAGCACGAAGAAAGTAGGATGTTGGGCAATTCTAGAAGTGTTGCATAATCACCCATAAGTAAAGTCACCTGTCAGTCCTTCAACTGCAGATTGGCTGTAATGCAGATAAACATTTGTCCTTTTTTCACAGTCACTCATATAGACAATAGACAATAGGTGCAGAAGTAGGCCATTCGGCCCTTTGAGCCAGCACCACCATTCACTCTGATCATCCACAATCAGTATCCAGTTCCTGCCTTATCCCCATAACCTTTGATTCCACTATCTTTAAGAGCTCTAGCCATCTCTTTCTCGAAAGCATCCAGAGACTTGGCCTCCATTGCCTTCTGGGGCAGAGCATTCCATACATCCACCACTCTCTGGGTGAAAAAGTTTTTCCTCAACTCCATTCTAAATGGCCTACCCCTTATTCTGGACTCTGGTTCTGGACTCACCCATCAGCGGGAACATGCTTCCTGCCTCCAGCGTGTCCAATCCCTTAATAATCTTATATGTTTCAATCAGATCCCCTCTCATTCTCCTCTGCATCCTTCTAGAGGAGGAGAAGATGGCGGCGCGATGGCAGCACGCGCGGCCTCTCTGGTGAATAATATCTGTAATCTGTCAGGTAGAGGACCGTGCACAATTCTGATTTGATGGAGTCGGACGTGAGAGTACGGTAGAACATCTGGAAAACTTGTGAAATGCCGGCTTCGCTGCCGCTGCTACTGTGTGGTAACCGGAATCTCCGGAGCAGAAGGCCCCGAATCCTCGGCTTTGTTTGTTTCAGCGGCCGGGGCGAGGTCGAAGGCGTTCGGCAGAGGATGGCGCTCAGGAGGCTGTATCGGAGGAGCTGGTCGGAGGCTCGAAATTTTCGGACAGACGGACTCAGTGTCGGCTGTGGTCGGCTGCTTCCAAGGCATTGGCAAGTCGACGGTGCCTGGAGGTTTATGGCAGGGAGTTTCTCCCTTTTGCCGCCTGCTATCGGGGACTCGGGAGTCGATCGACTCGGGACTTTGAGACTATTTTTTTTTACTGTGCCCATGGTTTGTTCTTCATCAAATTATGGTATTGCTTTGCACTGCTGTAACTATATGTTATAATTATGTGGTTCTGTCAGTGTTATTCTTTGGTTTGTCCTGTTTTCTGTGATATCACTCCGGAGAAACATTGTATCATTTCTTAATCCATGTATGCATTTCTAAATGACAATAAAAGAGGACTGAGTGTTCTCATAATCTAATCTAAATTCCAGCCCAGTCACTCCAATCTTTCAACATATGACAGTCTCGCCGTCCCGGGAATTAACCTTGTGAACCTACACTGCACTCCCTCAATAGCAAGAATGTCCTTCCTCAAAATTTGGAGACCAAAACTACACACAATATTCCAGGCGCGGTCTCACCAGGGCCCTGTACAGCTGCAGAAGGACCTCTTTGCTCTTATACTCAATTCCCCTTGTTATGAAGGCCAGCATGCCATTAGCTTTCTTCACTGCCTGCTGTACCTGCATGCTTGCTTTCAGTGACTGATGTACAAGAACACCTAGATCTAGTTGCACTTCCCTTTTTCCTAACTTGACTCCATTTAGATAATAATCTGCCTTCCTGTTCTTACCACCAAAGTGGATAACCTCACATTTATCCACATTAAACTGCATCTGCCATGCATCCGCCCACTCACCCAGCCTGTCCAAATCACCCTGCATTCTCATAACACCCTCCTCACATTTCACTCTGCCACCCAGCTTTGTGTCATCTGCAAATTTGCTAATGTTACATTTAATCCCTTCATCTAAGTCATTAATATATATTGTAAACAGCTGCGGTCCCAGCACTGAACCCTGCGGTACCCCACTGGTCACCGCCTGCCATTCCGAAAGGGACCCGTTAATCACTACTCTTTGTTTCCTGTCAGCCAGCCAATTTTCAATCCATGTCAGTACTCTGCCCCCAATACCATGTGCCCTAATTTTGCCCACCAATCTCCTACATCGGACTTTATCAAAGGCTTTCTGAGAGTCCAGGTACACTACATCCACTGGCTCTCCCTTGTCCATTTTCATAGTTACATCCTCAAAAAATTCCAGAAGATTAGTCAAGCACGATTTCCCCTTTGTAAATCCATGCTGACTCGGACCAATCCTGTTACTACTATCCAGATGTGTTGTAATGTCATCTTTTATAATTGACTCCAGCATCTTTCCCACCACCGACGTCAGGCTAACTGGTCTATAATTCCCTGTTTTCTCTCTCCCTCCTTTCTTGAAAAGTGGGACAACATTAGCCACCCTCCAATCTCCAGGAACTGATCCTGAATCTATAGAACATTGGAAAATGACTTGTTTAGTGCAAAATTTAAATGTGTCCTTTTAATGATGGTTTCCTTAGACTGTGAAAATCAGTTTAGAGCAGATTTGCTTCTAATTTCCAATTACCTGTAACACTCTTTAACTACTATTATGCCTGCTTGTTTGTCAGATAGTTATGAGCATATCACACCAAAAAAGGATAGAAATTACTTTTATTCCTTTGCTGACTGACTTTTCTCATACTTCTGTTTTCAAGATGTTTGCTTTTATCCATTCTTGTTGATATTTTAGTTCAATGCAGTCATTCCTTTGTTTTCTCCCCCCACATTTTGATGCCTTTATTGAATTTATATCCTCAGTTACGCTTCTTTCTACAGTTCTGATGAAAAGCTCCAAAACCTGGACCTCTATACCTCCCTTTGTAACTGGATCCTCAACTTCCTAACTGGAAGTCCACAATCTGTGAGGATCGGAAATAACTTCTCCACCCTGCTGACCTTCAGCACTGCTGCACCTCAGGGTCATGTGCTAAGCCCACTGCTCTACTCTCTCTACACCCATGAATGTGTGGCTCGGCACAGCTGAAATGCCATCTATAAATTTGCTGACAACACAACTACTGTTGGCAGAATTTCAGATGGCGACAAGAGGGTATACACCAACTAGCTGAGTGGTGTTACAGCAAAAACCTTGCACTCTTCGTTGGTAAGGTCAAAGAACTGATTGTGGACTTCAGAAAGAGTAAGATGAGGAGCACACACCAGTCCTCATAGAGGGATCAGAGGTGGAAGGAGTGAGCAATTTCAAGTTTCTGGGTGTCAATACCTCTGAGGATTTATCCTGGGTCCAACATATCGATGCAGCTACAAAGAAGGCCCGATAGTGGCCATATTTCATTTGGAGATTGAGGAGATTTGCTATGTCACCAAAAACACCGCAAAATTCTATAGATATGCCAGGGAGAGCATTCTAACTGGGTTCTTCACCATCTGGTATGAGGGGTGGGGATGGCGACTGTACAGGATCGAAATAAGCTGCAAAGAGTTGTAAACTTAGCTCCAGCATGGGCACTAGCCTCTGTAGTATCCAGGATATTTTCAAGGAGCGATGCCTCAAAAAGGCAGCATTTATCATTAAGCACCCCTATCACCCTGGACATGCCTTGTTCTCATTGCTATCATCAGGAAGAAGGTACAGAAGCCTGAAGGCACACACATAGTGATTCAGGAGCAGCTTCTTCACCTCTGCCGTCCAATTTCTGAATGGACATTGAACCCAAAAACACTACCTCACTACTTCTTTATTTTTAGTTTTGCACTACCTAGTTAATTTAACTCTTTAATACATATATCTAGTGTAATTCATGATTGTTTTCTATTCTTATGTATTGCATTGCACTGCTGCCACAAAGACAACAAATTTGATGACACATGCCAGTGATATTAAGCCTGACTCTGATTTCTTTAATTTTTGGTTTGCTGTTGTTCCCTCAAGTTTACATTCTGAGATTACAAATAATAGGGAGCTTGATTCCTACAGGCACAGAAAAGCCAACAGAAACAAATGTACTTCAGAATACACTTTCTTCTCTGTTTCTGTCTTCCAGAAGATGGAGCAATGAATAGATAGGAAACCGTTGATTTATCTTGGCATCAAGTATTTCTTTGCATTTTAAGGTCAAGTTGTCAAGAATTAGACCTCTGGCATTGATATTTCTCTTGCTATAAAGGTTCGTTGAAATGATTAAAGGGATAAAGCACATTACCAGAGTATTCCAGACAGTATAAAAGCAAAGCAAGATGCAGATACAGCTCATCTACATTCACTGTTGACAGTTCACTGTCCCTGACTGAAGGGTTGTAGAGACATCACCTGCAGTGCATTTGGAGCCATGTGACCTCAAACATCAGAATAGCTATGAGAATGTCACAGGAGGTGGCTAGAAGATACAGGCTGGAATCAGCCATAATGGAAGAACAAAAGAATGTGCTAACACCACTAAAGAGCACATCAGTCTCTAAAGTTCATAGAGAATAATGTGAGAAACAAAAATACATGCAGACAGCAGCAGTTATGTGGGTGAGAATGACTTGTTATTGTGAAGGGTCAGGGGAATGGCCATACTGGTTCAAGCTGACAGGAAGGTGACAGTTACAATAGTGGTGTGCAGAAGAGCATCTTTGAATGCACAACATATTGAATTTTGAAGTGGATATGCTACAGCAGCAGAACATGATCATGCATTTAGTGGCCATTTTATTAGGTACAGAAGGTACCTATTAAAATGGTCACTGAGGGTATAAATCTGATATCAATAGGATCCATATGGTGTATTCTATTTAATGTCAGAATTCTGCAGATGTGGGTATTGGTGCTACCCTACAACTCAAATATGTGATAACTGCACTAATTTTAGAAATGATCACTGAAGTGGGTTTAACTCTGATGTCACATAAAATTTTGAAAAAGCAATAAACAAGTTGAACAAAATTAATTACAATGAACAACAATGTAAGAATGACAAAATAATTGATTTTAATGCTGTTGGCTGAGGTATTGTATTGTTCTGCTTACTGAAGATAACTTCCCTACCCCATCATAAGATAATGTTCAGATTTTACTTTATCCACCCAACACTGAAGATGAGGTCTTCACTTAACATCGTATCTGAAAGTCCCCCTTTACTACATTGCAACATTGTCTTACTGCATTGCCTTTTGAACTCAATTCTCTGTAGTAGGAACCTTCTTAATTCAAAGAAGTGAATACTACCAACTGAACTAAGTTGACACCATGAGATGCTTGGGAATTTTTCACTGACCTCAATAAAAAATAAAAAGCTGAAAAGATGTTTCAGAATTGACCTGGTAAATGACTTATGGAACTTACCAGAGATGAATGGGAATTATTGTGTGACAGAGGAAAGAATCCAGGCAAAAGTGAGGTAATATTATTTAAGACATCCATTTCCATGTGGACACTTGGTAGATATGTTCCACCTGTCTAATGCCTGCTGGACGTGGTCATGCAAAAATATTTCCCTGTGTCAATCTTTGACAGTAGGGAACATTTATCACAGACATTGTGATATATTGAGAAAAATGAGGTTTTGCAAGTTTTCCATTTGCTTTCACAAGTTACATCACTTCAATCCAGGCAGAGTAGGTTGAACTAGTCTTTATGAGTGGGAATTTTAAACGTGTGAAATATGCCCAAATTCATTGGTTGTCATGGTTTCCATTACCTATTATCATTCAGTTTGCTTGGATCAGACCATGCCCCAAAGCTAGCCACAGTTCCAAGTTAAATTGGCACAAATGTTACTGATTTGCCACGTTTTCAAATTGTGCAAATCTTTTTAGGTTCATGAGCAGTGATAACTACATTTTAGATGCATTTAAGTATGAAAGAATATTCAATTTACTAAAATGCACGTGTTATTTTGAAAATAACTAGCATACACCAATGCACAACCATAAAAACTTGCAGTTAATAGAATTTCTAACATTTAAAAAAACTGTAAGTATTTTAATGCAGGTTTATGTCCTTTTCAGTGATAAATTAGCTGGAGGGCAGTCTATGCTGACTAAAATATGCTTAGCTGTAAGCCCATTTTTTAGTTGTATTAATAGAAATGCAACAGATTATGACTCCCAAGTAATCATTACTTATTTTAATGGAAATGATTCCATCTTTTGATCCTCATTTTATGTCTATCTTATGAAAGAATATTGTGTTCATATTAGACAGTCAGATGCTCAGAAACTTGAAGTGCAGACTAACTGGTATAGTATAGCTGTGATTTTAGATGTAATGCACCAGTTTTTCCCAAAAGTAATAAATCTTTTCCAATATATTTAAGAGAGTGAAAGATGTCTAAGAGCTATTATTGTTCCAGTGTTAGATTCAGTTGTGAACGAAAGCAAGAAGCACATAACATGCCAGTGTCTTTCGGAGCCTTATCTGATATGTGCTGCCAAAATTGGAAATGAGAAACAAAAATTGTTGGTAGATTGTTAATTGGCCTTAAATGTTTAATCCTGGTTTGTCTCCTTGTGAGCTATGCAAAGGAAATACAGCTTTAATGTGAACACGATGAAGCTAACAATAATCTCTCTTTGCTGAAGATTCATATTCATATGTAATGATCTGTCCATACTACACCAGATATCTGATCACTGCAATAAATGCAATGCTTAGTGGGACAAGTGGCACTAAGCAACCATGATTACAATAGAATGCAGAGTGTATCAGTTAAAGACTTCCTTTGAACTGACCCCACTTTATCATGGCAAATTAGACAATGAACCACTTTTACAAGTAAAAATTGGTCTTATTACAGTCTCCAGCATTGTTAGCAATGGTGGAGTGGGAGCAGCCTCGAGAAAAGTGCCAGCCATTGCAAGATTTATGCAGAGAACGCAAAGAGACAAAATATCAGATACAATTTTATATCAGTAAATAGATGGAGTGAATTTAAAACAGAAAATACTGGAAAATCACTAAAGGCCAGGCAGCGTCCATAACAAGAGAAACAAAGTTAGCAATTTAGGACTGAGATGCTTCACTAGAATTGATGAGAGATTGAGACTCTATGAGAAAGTGCATGGACAGAGTAGTAGAAGACGACATTAAGCCAGAGCAGAAGTATTGGGTGGTTTGTTGGAAGTGGATAACAACTTAATCAGCTGAAAAATATTGAACAATGCTGCAGGAAGACCAATCAGCTCACCAGACCATTTAAGGTATACATGGTTATTTCTACTCTTCCTATCACACTAGGGGGATTTTCACCCTCTTGAATTCCATATCAAACATTTAGAGAGAGCAACAGAGATAATGCTTAAAGTCAATGATGCACCTTCAGTTTTCTGTTCTCTCTTGACAGATGATGCCTGATCTGTTATTTTCAGTATTTTCTATTTTAATCCCAGATTGTTAGCATCGTTAGGATTCTATCTCAGGACTCAAATATCATCTTTCTCTCCATGAATAAAAGTACAGTCGAGGTTTTGGGCCGAAACCCTTCGGCAGAACTGGAGAAAAAGATTTAAAAGGTGGGGGGAGGGGAGGGAAAACCACCAGGTGATAGGTAAAACCTGGAGGGGGAGAGATGAGGTAAAAAGATGGGAGGTTCCTTGGTGAAAGGGACAGAAGGTCATGGAAGAAAGAAAAAGGGGGAAGGAGCACCAGAGGGAGACGATGGGTGGGCATGGAGGTAAGGTGAGAGAAGGAAAAGGGGATGGGAAATGGAAATGTTGGTGGGGGGGGGGGAAGAATGTTGTGGGGCATTACCAGAAGTTTGAGAAATCGATGTTCATGCTATCAGGTTTGAGGCTACCCAACGGAATATAAGGTGTTGTTCCTCCAACCTAAGTGTGGCCTCATTGCGACAGCAGAGGAGGCCATGGATGGACATATTGGAATGGGAATGGGAAGTGGAATTAGAATGAATGGCCACTGGTAGATCCCACTTGTTCTGGCGGGCAGAGTGTAGGTGCTCGGCGAAGTGGTCTCCCAATCGGCGTCAGGTCTCACCTATGTATAGGAAACCACAACAGGAGCACTGAACACAGTAAGTGATCCCAACAGACTCACAGATGAGGTGTTACCTCACCTGGAAGGACTGTTCAGGGCCCTGGATGGTAGTGAGGGAGCAGGTGTAAAGGCAGGTGTAGCACTTGTTCCGCTTGCTAGCATAAATGCCAGGAGGGAGATCAGTGGTGAGCGACGAATAGACAAGGGAGTCGCATAGGGAGCGATCCCTGCAGAAAGTGGGGGGGCGGGGGTTAGGGAAAGATGTGCTTGGTGGTGGCATCTACATTCCCTCCGCCAGAACAAGCAGGATCTCCCAGTGGCCACCCATTTTAATTCCACTTCCCATTCCACTGTCCATCCATGACCTGATGAGACCACACTTGCCTCCCAATCTCTCTTCTTCACTTTTCCCATCCCCTTTCCCTCTCTCACTTTATCTCCTCACCCACTCATTGCGTCCCCCTGGTGCTCCTCCCCCTCTTTTCTTTCTTCCATGGCCTTTTGTCCCTTTCACCAATCAACTTCGCAGCTTTTTACTTCATCCCTCCCCCTCCAGGTTTCACCTATCTCCTGGTGTTTTTCTCTCCCCTCCCCACCCCGCCTCACTTTTTAAATCTACTCAGTTTTTCTCCCCAGTCCTGCTGAAGGGTTTCGGCCCAAAACGTCAACTGTACTTTTTATCATAGATGCTGCCTGGCCTGCTGAGTTCCTCCAGCATTCTGTGTGTGTTGCTCAGATTTCCAGCATATGCAGATATTCCCTTGTTTTTCATCTTTGTCTCTTTCTGTATTTTGGCTTTGTTGCCCTTGGGATAATGTCCCATTAGTAATTTCCTGCTAAAGCTTTTTGTTGAGGTTATAAGGTAGTGCCCAATGCTCACCAGAATCTGGTCAGATTTTAGAATATATTGGCCTTTGAGGAGACTGCAGTGGGATTCGTTTATCTATTTTGCTTTGGGAAGATTATGCCAATGTACTACCCATCATGTGAAATACCACATTTTTTTACTAATTCAGTCTTCCCATTCCAAATGGGATAATCTTCATCATTTCCTCACTTTTATTCTCATTTCCTGATAACATACCACATCAACTGGTATGTGAAACAAAAATAATGTTTAGATCCTTTATCAATTACGATCACAGAGTAGCACAGCTCAGAAATGGGCTCTCAGCCCAGCTCATCTATGCCAGCCAAGATGCTCATCAAAGTAAGTCCTATTTACCCAAGTTTGACCCATATCCCTCACAAACTTTCCTGCCCCATGTACCTGTCTGAATGTCTTTTAGATATTGTTCTTATACCTGCCTCAACTACTTCCTCAGTCAGCTTGTTCCATATACTTATCATTCTCATAAACATAGAAACATAGAAAACCTACAGCACAATACAGGCCCTTCGGCCCACAAAGCTATGCCAAACATGTCCTTACCTTAGAACTTCCTAGGCTTACCCACAGCCCTCTATTTTAATAAGCTCCATGTACCTATCCAGGAGTCTCTTAAAAAAACCCTACCATTTCCGCCTCCACCAGCGCCACCGGCAGCCCATTCCACGCACTCACTACTCTCTGCGTAAAAAACTTACCCCTGACATCTACTCTGTACCTACTGTCAATCATCTTAAAACTATGCCCTCTCGTGCTAGCCATTTCAGCCCTGGGAAAAAGCCTCTGACTATCCACACGATCAATGCCTCTCATTATCTTGTACACCTCTATCAGGTCACCTCTCATCCTCCGTCGCTCCAAGGAGAAAAGGCCGAGTTCACTCAACCTCTTCTCATAAGGCATGCTCCCCAATCCAGGCAACATCTTTGTAAATCTCCTCTGCACCCTTTCTATGGTTTCTATGGTTTCTATGTCCTTCCTGTAGTAAGGCAACCAGAACTGAGCACAGTACTCCAGGTAGGGTCTGACCAGGGTCCTATATAGCTGCAACACTACCTCTTGGCTCTTAAACTTAATCCAAAGATTGATGAAGGCCAATGCACCGTATGCCTTCTTAACATGTGTAGCAGCTTTGAGTGTCCTATTGGGTGGGACCCCAAGGTCCCTCTGATCCTCCACACTACCAAGAGTCTTGCCATTAATGCTATATTCTGCCATCATATTTGACCTACAAATCACACTTATCTGGGTTGAACTCCATCTGCCACTTCTCAGCCCAGTTTTGCATTCAATCAATGTCCCACTGTAACCTCTGACAGCCCTCCACACTATCCACAACACCCCCAATCTTTGTGTCACACTTATCTGGGTTGAACTCCATCTGCCACTTCTCAGCCCAGTTTTGCATTCAATCAATGTCCCGCTGTAACCTCTGACAGCCCTCCACACTATCCACAACACCCCCAATCTTTGTGTCATCAGCAAATTTACTTACCCATCCCTCCACTTCCTCATCCAGGTCATTTATAAAAATCACAAAGAGTAGGGGTCCCAGAACAGATCCCTGAGGCACACCACTGGTCGCCAGCCTCAATGCAGAAAATGACCTGTCTACAACCACTCTTTGCCTTCTGTGGGCAAGCCAGTTCTGGATCCACCAAGCAATGTCCCCTTGGATCTAATGCTTCCTTACTTTCTCAATAAGCCTTGCATGGGGTACCTTATCAAATGCTTTGCTAACATGTCTGCGCAAACAAGTTGTCCCTCATGTTCCTAATAATCCGTTCCCCTCTCATTCTTGATTCTGCAACCATGGGGAAAAGGCAGTGTGCATTCACCCAATTTATAGCCCTCATGATTTTATGTACCTCCATAAGGTCACCCCCATAAATTCTCAAACACTCCATGGAATAAAGTCTCACCCTGCCCAACCCCTCTCTGAGTCCTGCCAGCACCCTAGTAATTCTTTGCCGCACTTCTTCCAGTTTAATAGCATTTTTCCTAGAGCAGAATGAACAAAACTAAACATGATACTGCACATGCGACCAAGAATTGGTACTCCGCTGTGCAACCACAAGATATTCCAGAGGAGTTCTCTGCTGTATCTTACTCCCCCAAATTCCTCGAGCCAAAGTACTTTCATAGACGAGCCCTTTCTGAGTCATGATCACATTAGAAACCATTCTGAATAAGGATCTTAGGCCTGAAATGTTAACTCCTTCACTATTCATAGATGCTGCCTGACCTGCCAATTCCTAAGGGAAAAGTGTACACTCAATTGATATTTATTCAGTCACCCATGAATCAGAATCAGATATAATATTACTGACGTATGTTGCAAAATTTGTTGTTTTCCGGCAGCAGTACAGTGTAATACATAAAAAAGCTATACATTACAATAAGACATATTTAAAAAAAATAAGTAGTGCAAATAGGGAGCAAAAATAGTCAGGTGATATTCATGATTTGTTTGTCAAAAATATGATGACAGAGGGGAAGAAGCTGTTCCTAAAATGGTGAGTGTGTGCCTTCAGGCTAGTTTATCTCCTCTCTGATCGTAGCAATGAAAAGAGGACACATCTTAGGTGCTGGAAGTCTTTAATGGTGCCATCTTTTTGACGCAACAAATTAATGTCAAGCTTATGTAGTGATGAAGATGCCTGACATTTTATGGCACGATATAAAGGATAGTGGATTCAGAGAATAGCCCTATTGAAAAGAGGAGGAAAGGAATCAAAGATTAATGAAAAGAGATGCTGGGATGTTGCTCTTTGCTGTAGTCGTTAAAACCCAGTACATGCAGGTAAGGACATTCTCCATTCAGTTTTAGCTGAGGTGAGTCAAGGCCTTTTCACTAAAAATGTCTCAGTCTCTTCCTCCTGGAATGGCAAAGTTATTAAAAACACAGTAAACTATATCAATTTTGACACATGATCTGGAGCACAAAGCAGAAGCTGACTAGATCTGTCTAGACAGTGGAAGTATGTGCTTTATCTCCCAGTGGTCCTCTTAGTGACACATCCTGCAGAGGCATATTCCATATTCCATCACTCCTGTGATGCTGCTCAGGCCCTTTTTACTGTGCATCTTATTTATAAGAGCTATTGTCACTGACAAGCCATCGGTGATGTGACTTTTCTTCTCTGTGGGAATGCAGTGTAGGGATGTCAGTGGATTAACTAACTACCAGGAGCAAACCCACTGTCTTTAGCAAAGCTCTCCAATCTTTGATCTCTTGGCCTCTGTCCATATTAACTGACACTAACAGAAGATTTACCCTGTAAATCTTATTCTATTTTGCTCAGAGTATAAAATCTGTTGACCTTCATTGAATTATATTTTAGCAAGGTCAGTTCATACTTGAAGTACATGTTACAAAAGTGAACTAAAGGAGCAAGAGAGTCTGCAGAATTTTTACTTAAAAGAATACATTGCAACAGAAATCTTTTTTTAATTGGTGGAACATCAATGTCCATGAGACATTTACTGAATTCAACATCGGAATTCAAAACAGCCCAAATGAATTGCATCAGTCTCATCTAAGCCCATTTTCCTAAAGTAGATATTCTGTCAGGGTTACAATGGTCAACAAATGAGGAATAGAACAGAGGTTGAATAGAATCTTTTCTTCCTTCAAAAGACTACTTAAGAATGGCGCATGCTCTCGGCTCCTACTTTTCCAAGGTAAAAGTACTAGAGGTCACTATGGCTTTGAAGGGTTGGAGAAATGTAAAGTGTTTTTTTCAAACAAACATACACTTCAAAAGAGAAGCTTCAAGATGAGCATACAGTACATTCATCATTCTAGCAAATACTGCAAGAAAGAAATGCAATCACCATCTTGCTATATTTTCCACTATTCTCTACGGAAAGATGTGCTGGCGTTGGAGACTGTCCAGAGGAGGTTCACAAAACTGATCCCAGGAATGCACAGTTTAACCTCCGAGGAGTATTTGAGTGTTTGGCCTGTACTCAGTGGAATTCAGAAGGTTGAGAGGGGATCTCATTGAAACCTATCTGATACTGAAAGGACTGGAAGGTTTCAACATGGGGACGATAGAATCATAGAACAGTACAGCATAGAAGCAGGCCCTTTGTCCCTCTAGTCTATGTCAAATTGTATTCTGCCTAGTCCCATTGACCTGCACCTGGATCATAGCCTCCATACCCCTCCCATTCATGTACTTATCCAAACTTTTCTTAAATGTTGCAGACAAACTCACATAGATAGATAGATAGATAGATAGACAGACAGACATACTTTATTGATCCCGAGGAAAATTGGGTTTCGTTACAGTTGCACCAAACAAGAACAGAGTACAAATGCAGCAATACAAAACCACAATCAAATAATAATATGTAAACCATGCCCGACGGAAATAAGTCCACGACCAGCCCATTGGCCCAGGGTGTCCGACCCTTCAAGGGAGGAGCTGCAAAGTTTGATGGCCACAGGCAGGAATGACTTCCCATGACGCTCAGTGCTGCATCCCGGTGGAATGAGTCTCTGGCTGAATGTACTCCTGTGCCCAATGGTGTAAATGATGTTACACGCCGACGTCAGTTTGACATTCACCACATCCAATAGCAGCTCATTCCACATTCACAAAATCATCTAAGAGAAGAGGTTCACCCTTAAATATTTCACATTTTACCATTAAACTATGACCTCTAGTTCTAGTCTCATCCAACCTCAGTGGAAAATACCTGTTTGTATTTACCCTATCAATATCCCTCATAATTTAGTATAACTCTGTCAAATATCCCCTCATTTTCATATACTCCAGAGAATAAAATCCTAACCTATTCACTCTTTCCCAATATCTCAGGTCCTCAAGTCCTAGCAATATCCTATTTAATTTTCTTTGTCCTCTTTCAATCTTACAGATAATTTTCTTGTGGGTAAGTGACCAGAAGTGCACACAATATTCCACATTTGGTCCCACCAACATTTTATACAACATCAGCATAACATTCCAACTGTACTTAATACTCTGATTTATGAAGGTCAATATGCCCAAGGCTCTCTTTACGACTCTATCTACCTGTGCTGCCAATTTCAAGGAATTATGGATCTGTATACCGAAATCGTGCTGTTCTATCACATTCCTCAGTAACGTATAGTAAATTGTGTAAGTCCTATCCTGGTTTTTCCTCACAAAAAGCAACATCTCGCACTTGTCTGCATTAAATTACATCTGTCATTTTTCAGCCTATTGTTCCAGCTGGTCCAGATCCCACTGCAAGCTTTAATAGCCTTTCTCGCTGTCTACTATACCAACCCCCTTCCCAGTCTTGGTGTCATCCACAAATATTCTGATCTAGTTTATCATCCAGGTCATTGATGTAGATGACAAACAACAATGGACCTACCACTTGATCCTTGTGGCACATTATTATTCAAGAGGCCTCCAGTCAGAAAGCAACCATCTACGACCACTCAATGGCTTCTTTCGCTATGCCAATGTTGAATCCAATTTACTACTTCATTCTGAATGCAAGCATCTTAAACTTCTGGACTAGCTTCCCATTTGCAACTTTGTCAAAGGTCTTGCTAAGATCAATGTAAACAATGTCTCCTGCATTTCCTTCATCAACTTTCCTGGTAGCCTACTCGAAAACTCTATTAAATTGGTTTTGCATGACCTACCACTCAGAAAGCCACTTTGACTACCCCTAATTAGGCCCTGTCTATCCAAATAATTATATAATCTGATCCTTTGAAATACCTACCAATAACTTACTCACTACAGAGTCAGGCTCAGTGGCCAGTAACTTCCTATCTTATTCTTAGATCCTTTCTTGACCATTGGACAACATTATCTATGCTCCTGTCATTTGGCTCCTCAACATGGCTAAGAACATTTTAAAAACTTCCAATTTCTGAATGAGCCACCCACAAGGTCCAAAGGGACACCTTGTCAGGCTCAGGGGACTTATGCCACTCCAATTTACTTCAAGAGACCAAGCAGGTCCTCTTTAATCTGATATGGTCCATGACCTCTCTACATTTTGCCTCTATAGACTGTCATTCTCTTAAATAACTACAGATGCAAAAAATCCATTTAATATTTCCACCATCTCTTTTGGCTCCATGCATAAATAGACAATAATGCTGATTTTCATGTGAATCAGTTTTGTCCCTTGCTATTCTTTTGCTCTTAATGTATCTGTAGATGCCATTGGGATTCTCTTTCAGCTTGTTTGCCAGAGTAACCTCATGCCTTCTTTTAACTCTCCTGATTTCCTTCTTAAGTGTTATCTTGCTTTTCTTACACTCCTCAAATTCTTCACATTTATTCCTTGCTGCCTATACACACCGTGCACTTCCTTCTTATTAACCAGGGTCTCAATATCACTCAAAAACTAAGGTTCCCTACACCTGTTAGCCTTGCTTTTTATTTGCAAGAACATGCAAACTCTGTACTCTCAACATTTCATTTTTGAAGTCCTCCTACTTATAAAGTATCCCTTTGACAGGAAACACTATCCAAATCCACACCCGCCAGACCCTTTCTGATGCCATCAATATTATCCTTTCTCCAATTTAATATCTCAACTTGAGGACCAGTTCTATCCTTCTCCATAATTATCTTGAAACTAAAATCAAATATAGCCAGCTGGTGGTGTAGTGGCATCAGCACCGAACTTCAAGGTAAGTGGTCCCGAGTTTTAATCTGGTTGGCTTCTTGAATGCTTTCCATCGTGCTGGGTTGGATATCCAGCTAGCAGCTCGGTCTTGTAAAAAAACAGTCAAATGATACGGAAAAGTCAAAAAATGCCACCCGATGCACCACAAGGCATGAAAAGGGACAGCAGCAACAAAATGAAATATCTTGAAAAGGTTTGAACGGCAGATAATTGGAGATTGGGAGAGAAAGAAGAGTAGCTCACACAGGCCGGTCAGTGTGCATTTAAAAGCAGTGCTTCACAGGAGTTTTGGCTTTGAACAATGGCCAGTCAGAGATCAGGAGCGAGAGAAGGTGTGACTCACACAGACCAACGAGTATGCTTTGTAACACAGCACTTCATGGCAGTTTTGGTGTTTGAATGGTGGCCAATCAGAGATTGGGATTCATTAGCAAGTGCAAACTAAAATATGGCAGGGCAAGCAGAGCAATCTTTGTTGGAGTGGGGATTTTGAGGCTTTAGCTCTTCAAGGCTTCAGCGAGATCAGTCTTGAGTGAGAGAAGATTTTTGTGTTAGTCTATTTGTTGTTTCCTTCTTTATAATTGCACAGTTAGGGGGTACCAGGCAGGATAGTTGAATGTTCTTCTTGCGGGATGTGGGAAGGCATGGAGATCTCTGGTGTCCCTGACAACTTCCCCTGCAAGGAGTGCATCCAGCTGCAGTTTCTAACACAACACATTAAGTAGCTGGAGCTGGAACTGGATGAGCTCTGGATCATTTGGGAGGCTGAGGGGATGATAGACAGGACACATAGAAAGGTAGTTACACCCAAGGTGCAGGACACAGAAAACTGGGTGACAATCAGGAGGGTGAAAGGAGTTAACAGCCAGTGCAAGATACCCCTGTGGCCATCCCCCTCAAAGACAGGGAAACCATTTTGGATACTGTTGGGGGGGCATGACTTAGCAGAGGAAAGTTGCAGCAGTCAGGTATCTTTCAATGAGTCTGGCTCTCTGGCTGAGAAGGGAAGTGGGGGTGGAGAAGGGGCGAGCTGTGGTGATAGGGGATTGATTAGTTAGGGGAGCAGAAAGGAGGTTCTGTGGATGAGCACGAGATTCCTGAATGGTATGTTACCTCCTGGGTGCCAAGGTCTGGGACATCGTGGATCAAGTCCTTAGCATTGTTAAGTGGGAGGTTGAGCAGCCAGAGGTCGTGGTCCATATAGGTACCAATGGCACTGGTAATAAGAAGGCGAGGTTCTGCAAAGTGAATTCAGGGAGTTCGGTGCTAAGTTAATGGACAGGATCTCTAGCGTTGTGATCTCAGGATTGCTAACTATGCCACATGCTAGTGAGGCCAGAAATAGGAAGAATATACAATTTAACACATGGCTAAGGAGTTGGTGTAGGAGGGAGGTTTTCAGATTTTTGGAACATCATGCTCTCTTCCAAGGAATATAGGACCGGTACGGAAGGGATGGTATGCACCTGAACTGGAGGGAGATTAATATCCTAGCGGGAAGGTTTGCTTGTACTGCACGGAGGGAGAAGGGGTTTAAACTAGCATTACAAGGGGATGGGAAACAGAGTGCCAGAACAGATAATGGAGAGGTGGTGGAGACAGGTGTTGTTAAGATCTCAAACAAAGTCAGGAGTCAACAAGTTGAGCATGGAGTGACGAATATCACGGGGCAACAAAGATTTCGTTTCCTGAATACTTTTGGGCTTATCTTATAGATTTTAGGCAGCTGATCAATAAAATCAACATGAAATTTCCCTGTCATGCACCATTTTAAAAAAAGTCACCTATATTTGTTATTTCAATTAATAATTCGAGTCAATTAAAATGTTGCCCACAATTTAAGCTGAAAGGTTTTCCATCTTGACCAGGCATGCCTGGGCACGCTTAGGCAGGGTGGATGCTGCATGTCAGGACATGTTTTAGAAAATGAGGATGTAATGTCAAGAAGAGCCAGATGAAGATGCCATGAAGCACAGGAGAGGAATGGAAAACAACACTGATACTGATACAGATTTTGAACCCTTTATGTCGAGTGAGCCTCATCTGATAACTTAATCTGAGTTAAATGACCTAGTCAGAGACTTGGGTTTGTCAAAGGCAAAAGCAGGATTACTGGGTTCAAGACTGCAAGTATGGAATCTGCTGTCACCAGGCACAAATATTTCTGTGAAGGATTTCGATATTTGAGTCAGATGTTTCCCAGGATAACTGATGCCACGATGAAGGAAAGCAGTTTTGTTGGCCCACAAATCAAACAAGTTACTAAGGACTGGCAACTCAAAGAACGTCCGGAGGGTCTAGAGAAAATCTCACGAAGGTATTACATGAACGATGTTGTTGAAAATTTTCTTGGCAACTACAGAGGCCTAAACTACGTACAGCTAGTTGACAACAAGCTTCAAGCATACAAAACCACAAGTGCAACATGTCACTAAAGGGTCAGTCTCTGCATTCCCACTTAGACTTCTCTCCTGCAAATCTTGGTGCTGTCAGTGATGAGCATGGTAAAAGGTTTCACCAGCATTATTACAGTCAATGAGAAACAGTATCAGAGCAACTGGAGTCCATCAATGCTGGCTGATTATTCTTGGACACTTAAGTGAGAAGCCTCAGACACTGAGTACAAATGAAAATCATCAACAAAACATATTTAGCTTAGTTAAATTATTGCAAAGCATCAGCACCATTAGGCAATTAAATTCCTTATAGTCAGTAAAAGCTAATTTCTTGTTTTCCAAATTCCTACACGATACAAGTATGCTGAAATTATATTTGTGTTCAGCTTCAGGCAGTCTACCATAATCATAAAAGATTCCGAAGAAGCAACATTTTTGAAAAAAATTGTTGTCAAGTGTATTTTGAGTTGCATATGTTTTAATGCAAGAAGTACTGTAGGAAAGGCAGATAGACTCTAGGAATGGATCAGCACACAGAATTATGATATTATAGCCGTTAGTGAGACATGAGATTTGGTTGCAGGAGGGGCAGGACAGGCAGCTCAATACCCCAGGGTTCCGTTGTTTTAGATGTGAAAGAACGGGGTGGTGTCACTAGTCAGGGAAAATTTCATAGCCGTACTTAGTCAGGATAGGCTAGAAAACTCATTTAGTGAGGATTTAAGGGTGGAACTAAAGAATAAGTAAGGTACGACCATGTTAATGATGCTATTTTACAGACCGCTCAGCAGTTCGAGAGATTTAGAGGAATAAATTTGTAGAGAGATCATAGACTGTTGTGAAAAACATAAGGTTGTGTTAGTAGATGCTTTTAATTTTTCACATATTGACTGGGACTCCCATATTGTAAAAAGGACTACATGGGATAGAGTTTGTCAAATGTGTTCAGGAAAGTTTCCTTAATCAGTACATAGAAGTCCCAATGAGAGAGTGTGCAATAATTGATCTCCTATTAGGGAATGAGCCAGTTCAGGGGACAACTTGGTAACTGGGAGATCTTCAAAAGTGAAAATTTGAGAGCACAAGGCATGTCAGAATAAAAGGCAAGGACAACAGATTTAGGGAGTCTTGGTTTTTGAGAGATATTGAGGCCTTAGCTAAGAAAACAGAGGAGGTGCATAGCAGGTATAGATAGCTAGGAACCTGAGGAATATAAGGAATGCAAGAGAACACTTAGAAAAGAAATCAGGAGAGCTAAAAAAGGCACAAGATTGCTCTAGCAGACAAAGTGAAGGTGAATCCTAAGGGCTTCTACAGAAATGTTAAAAGGTTTGCAAGGGACAAAAAGGGCTATTTGGAAGATCAGAGGGCTAAAATGCTGGAGCTTTTGGAAAGAATCATGTTGGATAAGGCACTGGGACTGGATGAGATGTACCCCAGGCTACTGTGGGAGGTGAGGGAGGAGATTGCTGAGCCTCTGGCAATGATCTTTGCATCATCAATGGGGACGGGAGAGGTTCCGGAGGTTTGGAGGATTGCAGATTTTGTTCCCTTATTCAAGAAAGGGAGTAGAGATAGCCCAGGAAATTATAGCAACACACATCAAAGTTGCTGGTGAACGCAGCAGGCCAGGCAGCATCTCTAGGAAGAGGTACAGTCGATGTTTCAGGCCGAGACCCTTCGTCAGGACTGTGTGTTGCTTGAATTTCCAGCATCTGCAGAATTCCTGTTGTTTGCAGGAAATTATAGTCCAGTGAGTCTTAGTTCAGTGGTTGGTAACTTGATGGAGAAGATCCTGTGAGGCAGGATTTATGAACATTTGGAGAGGCATAATATGATTAGGAATAGTCAGCATGGCTTTGTGAAAGGCAAGTCGTGCCTTATGAGCCTGATTGGATTTTTTGAGGATGTGGCTAAACACATTGATGAAGGTAGAGAAGTAGATGTAGTGTATATGGATTTCAGCAAGGCATTTGATAAGGTATCACATGCAAGGCATACTGAGAACGTAAGGAGGCATGAGATACAAGGAGACCTTGCTTTGTGGATCCAGAATTGTCTTGCTGACAGAAAGCAAGGAGTGGTTTCAGATGGGTCATATTCTGCATGGAGGTCGGTGACCAGTTGTGTGCCTCAGGGATCTGTTCTGGGACCCCTTCTCTTTGTGATTTTTATAAATGACCTGGATGAGGAGGTGGAGTGATGGATTAGTAAATCTGCTGATGACACAAATGTTGGGGGTGTTGTGGATAGAGTGGAGGGCTGTCAGAGGTTACAGCAGGACATCAATAGGATGCAAAACAGGGCTAAGAAGAGGCAGATGGAGCTCAACCCAGATAAGTGTGAGGGGGTTCATTTTGATAGGTCAAATATGATGGCAAAATATAGTATTAATGGTAAGACTCTTGGCACTGTGGAGGATCAGAGAGATCTTGGGGTCCGAGTCCATAGGACGCTCAAAGCTGCTGTGCAGGTTGACTGTGTGGTTAAGAAGGCATACGGTGCATTGGCATCCATCAATCGTGGGATTGAGTGCAAGAGCCGAGAGGTAATGTTACAGCTATATAGGACCCTGGTCAGACCCCACTTGGAGTACTGTGCTCAGTTCTGGTCGCCTCACTACAGGAAGGATGTGAAAACTACAGAAAGGGTGCAGAGGATATTTACAAGGATGTTGCCTGGATTGGGGAGCATGCCTTTTGAGAATAGGTTGAGTGAACTTGGCCTTTCCTCCTTGGAGCGATGGAGGATGAGTGGCGACCTGATAGAGATATATATAAGATGATGAGAGGCATTGATTGTGTGGATAGTCAGAGGCTTTTTCCCAGGGCTGAAACGGCTAACATGAGAGGGCACATTTTTAGGTGCTTGGAAGTAGGTACAAAGGAAATGTCAGGGGTAAGTTGTTGTTTTTTTCTCCCCCCCACACAGAGTGCGTGGAATGGACTGCTGGCGATAGTGGTGGAGGCAGATAGGATAGGGTCTTTTAATAGATTCCTGGATAGGTACATGGAGCTTAGAAAAAATAGAGGGCTATGAGTAACCCTAGGTAATTGCTAAAGTAAGTACATGTTCAGCACAGCATTGTGGGCCAAAAGGCCTGTATTGTGCTACAGGTTTTCTATGTTTCTATGTTTCTATGCATAGAGCCAAATGAGATGAGGGAGATCATAAATAGATTTTTTTCAACTGCATTCACTCGGGAGATGGACACAGTCTATAGAGTGAGGAAGATCAGCAGCAAGATTATGGACCCTCCACAGATTACAGAGGAGGAGGTGTTTGCAGTCTTTAGGCAAATTCGGTTGGATAAGTCACCAGGGCCTGACATGTTGTTCCCACGGACCTTGTGAGAGGCAAGTGCAGAAATTTGAGTAGCCCTGCCAGAGAATTTTAAATCATCTTTAGCAATAGGTGAGGTGCTGGAGGAATGAAGGATAGCTGTTTGAGAAAGGCTCTAAAAATAAACCAGGAAGATGTAGGCTGGTGAGCTTAATATTAGTAGTGGGAAAGTTATTGGAAAATATGAGCATTTGGATTGACAGAGAGTGAATAGGAACAGTCAGCATACTTTGTGCATGGTGGTAGGTCGCGCCTAACCTGATCTTATAAAGTTTTTCAAGGAAGTTACCAGGATGATTGATGAAGACAAAGCAATGACTTCTGTCTACATGAACCTTAGCAAGGCATTTGACAAGGCCCCACATGGAAGGTTGGTCAGTCAGTTGGCATTCAAGATGAGGTAGTAAATTGGATTAGGCATTGGCTTTGCAGGAGAAGCTAAATAATGGTAGTAGATTGTTGCTTCTCTGACTGGAGGCCTGTGACCAGTGGAGTGCTGTTGATTGTCATCTATGGGCTAGATTACAATGTGGTTAACTAGAAAAGCAAATTTGTGGATGATACCAAGATTGGTGGATTGGTGGTAGTGGACAGCGAGGAAAACTAACAAAGTTTGCAGTGGGATCTGGACCTTTTTGGAAAAATTGTCTGAAAAAATGGCAGATGAAATTTATTGCAGACAAATATGAGGTGTTGCCCTTCAGGAGGACAACCAGAGTAAGGTTTACACAGTAAGTGGTAGGGCACTGAGGAATATGGTAGAATATCCAGGTGCAGGTCAATGGGACTAGGCAGTTTACTTGGTTCAACATGGACTAGATGGGCCAAAGTGCCGGTTTCACAGGGCCCTGGTTTTCTGTGGCTCTAATAAAACTATAATGACCAGATCCAAAGTCTTCCACAGACAGAGCAATGAATATTTCATTAAGCAATACTGTTCTAAAATATATATTGATACTCAAATCTACTGATATCAGTGGATCTGGGACTGTAGACTCAGGTCTGGACTGAAGTTCCCCTTTAAGAAAATGGAAGCGTAGAAGCCAAAGTGGTCCGCAGGCATGAATGAAATGCAAAGGCTTCAGACTCCCACTCTCAGCTATCCTACTGGAGAATGTACAGTCTTTACAAAATAAAATTGAAGACCTCAGAGCAAGTTTGCAGTACCTGAGGAACATCAAGGAAAGCTGTGAACTTTGCTTTACAGAAACATGGCTCACACCCTCCTTTTTGGACGCAGCATTGTAGCCTGATAGCTTCACCATTCTCCACAAAGACAGGACAACTCAGTCTTTTAAAGGCAGAGGAGATGAAGTATGCTTTAGAATTAACTCATTGTGGTGCACAGACATGGTGGTTCTGTCTCAGTTCTGCTCACCTGACCTGGACATCTAGCGATGAATTGTCATCCATTTAATTTGTTGGGAACCATCCTGCATCTTCGTGGTTGTGGGGACCTTCCACCTCAGGCCAACGTCAGACAGGCTCTTCAGGAGCTGGGCACCGTAATCAGCAGCCATGAAGCAGCACACTCTAATGCCTTCCCTATTATTGCAGGGGATTTCAACCAGGCCAGCTTGAAAAAGTCTCTGAACAACTACCATCAACATATCACCTGTGGAACCAGAGGACCTAATATACTTTACCACTATTATACAACCATCAAGAATGCTTGGACTGGACAATATTCAGGCATTCATCTATGAATCTGAATGAATACATATTTGTTGTGACCATCTTCATCAAGACCTGTGTGGATGAGTGTGTGTCGTTAAGGACATATTGGACATGTCCAAACCTAAAAGCTGTGGATGAACCAGAAGATTCAATAACATTCAAGACCAGTGATCCAGAACTATACAAGAAATCCAGGTATGACCTACAAGGCTATTTTAAGGGTGAAGATTCCAGTTGAAGTTAGAGATGGAATCAGATGCCCATTATCTCTGGCAGGATTTGCAGACCATTACTTCCTACAAGGCAAAAGTAAAATCATGAATGGCTGTGATGCTTCATATCCAGTTGAGCTTAATGTCATTTTTGCACATTTTGAAAGGGAGAATAAAACTACACCTGTGTGAATCCCTGTGGCATTGATTACACCGTTATCTTAGTTTTGGAGGTTGACATCAAAACATTTTTCAAGAGAGTGAACCCTCACATGACATCAGGCCCTGATAGTGTACCTGGTTGGGCATTGAATAGTTGTGTCAACCAACTGCAGGGAGTGTTCAAGGACATCTATTGCCCATTTGCGCTCTTATCTACTGTGATGAAGTGCTTTGAGGAGTTGGTCATGGCCAGAATAAACACCTGCCTAAGCAAGGGTCTGGACCCACTGCAATTTGCCTATAACCACAATAGGTCTACAATAGATGCAATCGGCCTTGGATCACATGGACAATATCAATACCTATGTAAGGCTGCTGGTTATTGATTACAGCTCAGCATTCTACACAATCATATCCTCATTTCTAATTAACAATCTCCAAAACCTGGGTCTCTGTACTTTCATCAGCAACTGGATCATTGACTTCCTCAGCGGGAAGCCACGGTCAGTGCAGATCAGAAATAACATCTTCTCCTCAATGACAATCAACAGTGGAACCCCTCAAGGATGGGTGCTTAGCCCACTGCTCTACTTTCTCTACTGCTCAAAAGTCACCTGTAAATTTGCCAATGACAATGCTATTGTTGTCAGAATTTCGGATGGTGAGGAGGAGGCGTACAGGAGTGAAATAGATCAGCTTGTTGAGTGTGCCACAATAACAACCTTGTTTGTCAGTAAGACCAACAAATTGATTGTTGATTTCAGGAAGGGGAAATTGAAGGAACACACTCCAGTCCTCATTGAGGATCAGCAGGGTGACTGGTTTCAAGTTCCTGGATGCCAACATGTCTGAAGGTCTATCCTGGGCCCAACACATTGAAGCAATTACCAAAAGGGCACAACAACAGCTACATTTCCTTAAGAGTTTCTGGAGTCTTGGTATGTCACCAAAGACTCTTGATAATTTCTACAGATGTACCATAGAAAGCATTCTAACTAGCTGCACCAAAATCTGGCATGGCAAGGCTACTGCACAGGATCAGAAAAAGCTGCAGAAAGTTGCTAAATCAGCCAGCTCCATCATGGCATTGACCTCCCCAGCACCGAGGACATTTTAAAAAGGCAATGCTTTGAGAATGTGACATCCATCATTAAGGACCCCCTTCAACAATACATCACCTCTTCTCATTGCTACCATCAAGGAGGAGGTACAGGAGCCTAATGACATGCATTCAAGGGTACAGGAATGGTTTCTTCCCCTCTGCTGTCAGATTTATGTATGGACAATGAAACAATGAGCACCACCTTAATATTTTTTTGGTTCTCTTGTTGCACTAGTTACTTACAGGAGGGTGAACCCATGAAATACATCCAGCCCAGATAGGGTACCTAGCCAAATACTAAAGACCTGTGCTGATCAACTGGCTGGTGTGTTCACTGAGATCTTCAACCTCTTGCTTTGTAAATCTGTGGTACCTATCTGCTTCAAGCAGGCTTCAATTATACCAGTGCCCAAGAAGAGTGATGTGATCTGCCTCAATGACAGTCGCCTACTTGCACTTACACCCACAGTGATGAAATGTTTTGAGAGGCTGGTGACAAAACATATCAACTCCTACCTGAGAAGCAACTTATATATGCTCCAACTTGCCTGCTGGAGCAACATGTCCATGGCAAATGCCATCTCATTGGCTCTTCATTCAACCTTGGAACATCTAGACAGCAAAGGTGTTCTTTATCAACCACAACTCTGCTTTCAATACCATCATCTCCTCAAAACTAAGCAAAAGCTTTTAGACCTAGGCATCAATATCTCCTTGTGCAATTGGACCCTTGCTTTCCTCACTCGCAGACCCCAGTCATTTTAGATTCTTTACGTCATCTCCATCACAATCTCCATCAGCACATGTGCACCACTAGTCTGTTTGCTTAGTCCCCTGCTCCATTTGCTTTATATTTAATGTCATATTCAAATGTACCAATGACACCACTGTCATAGGCTGAATCAGAGGTGCTGATGATCAGCATATAGGAGGGAGAGTGACAATCTAGCTGAGTGGTGTCAAAACAAGAACCTCTTACTCAATGTCAGAAAAACCAAGGAGCTGTACATCCTCCCTGTGACCGCGTGGTCTGTTTACTCTTACTGTCCAAAGGCATACTGGTTGGTAGGTTAATTGGTCATTGTAAATCGTCCCATGATTATGCTAGGATTAAATCGGTGGATTGGTGGGCAGAGTGGCTCGCAGTGTCTGCAGAGACTACACCGTGCTGTATCTCAACAAAGTAAATAAAATTTAAAACAAAATATCGGGGTACTTGGAAGCACATGATAAAATAGGCCAAAGTCAACATGGTTTTCTTAAGGAGAAACCTTGCCTGACACATCTTTTAGCATTCTTTGAGGAAATGAAAGAGAAGCAGCATAGACAATGGAGAGTCAGTAGATGGTATTTACTTTCATGCTTAGATGGCCTTTGACAAGGTACCTCACATGAAGCTGCTTAGCAAGATAAGAACCCATAGTATTACAGGAAAGATATTAGCATAATGGACGATTGGTTGATTGGCAAGTGGCAGTGTGGGAATAAATGAGGCTTCTTCTGGTTGATACCAGAACTAATGGTGTTCCACAGGGGTCAGTGTTGGGATTGTTTCTTTTCATGTTATGTTTCAATGATTTGGATGACGGAATTGATGGATTTGTAGATGATATGAAAATAGTTGGAGGGGCTGGTGGTGTTGAGGAACCAGGAAGTCTGCAGAAGGATTTAGACAGATTGGGAGATTGGACAAAGAAGTGACAGATGGTATAAAGTGTAGGGAAATTTTTGGTCACACACTTTGGTAGAAGGAATAAAGGTGCAGTCGATTTTCTAAATGGGGAGAAAATTTAGATATTCAAAGTGACGTTATAATGCATTTGTCAAACTGCACTTGTATCGTGAGCAGTTTTGCACCCCTTAACTAAGAATAGATGTGTTTGCATTGGAGAGTGTTCAGGAAAGTTTCACAAAAATGATTCCAAGAATGAAAGTGTTAACATATGAGGAGCATTTGATGTCTCTTGGCCTGTACTTGCTGGAGTTCAGAAGAGTGAGGGGGATCTCAGTGAAATGTATCAAGTACTGAAAAGGGCTGGACAGTGTGGATGCAGAGAGGATGCTTCCTATTTTGGCGGAGTCTAGGACCAGAGAACACAGCCTCAGAATAGAGGGATGTCCACTCAGGACAGAGGTGAAGAGGAATTTCTTTAGCCAGTGAGTGGTGAATCTGTGGAAGCCAAAACATTGGGTATACTTAATGTGGAAGTTGATAGGTTCTGGACTAGTAAGGGTGTCAAAGATTACGGGGTCAAGGCATGAGAATGGGATTGATAGGGATAATAAATCAGTTATGATGGAATGATGGTGAAGACTCAATGAGCCAATTGGCCTACTTCTTCTCCTTTGTCTTATGGTCTAATATTTCGAAGGGGAGAGTTCCAGATTTCAACTACTCTCAGTGAGTAATTCCTTCTGAATTTTATTTCTTGTGATTTGGCAGTGATTTTAATGTTATGCCCCTTTATTCCTAGCCCTGTCACCAAAGGAAATAGCTTCCCTCTTACCTACCCCACCAAGTCTTCTTGAGACACTTCAATTTGGTCATTTATCTTTAATGCTCATTACAACAGAAGTAAATTCAACCAGTCCCTATAATTTGTCGATTATATCATTTCTGCACACCAAATACATCAAGGTGAATGCAAAGTTAACAGGAAACCAATATTCCAGATGGGATTTCCAATGTCTCAACATTTGAAGCACATGATCTTCCCCGCTGTATTCAAACATCCTTCAAATTATGTCATGGAAACAGTTACTATTGTAGGTTTTCATGAATAAAATGAAACTGAGGCATTTTATGTTTAATGAAACCCATAACACATGTAATGCTCTGGTTAAGGTTTCTACTGCTATGCTGTAGGTATTCCATTTTAGCAGTTTCTGCAAAAGCAGTGTGCCCTGCTGGTAGAGTGTTTTAGTTTCGGCGAGAGATAAGAAGCCTTGCTGTGCAACTTAGGAATGTTGTGTCAGCCAGTCAGGATAGTGGAATTGGGAGAAAGTTCTAGAGAGAGCGTTTGTGATGGACAGTAGTCCAGTTCGGGGTCTTTTGGGTGGATGCTGCGGAGAGGACAGGAGGGAAGTTGACTGAGAATTCCATGGGACGGAGCATTCGTGCTGCACAAAGTGCTTTGTGCAGATGAATGGCTCCAAGAAAGAAAGGCCAATACCCCTGAGAGAGAGACCATTCGCTTGAGATGGATTTCGAGTGAAGTTTTGAATATGGTGTGTGCTTTCACACAGACCATGGGCCCAGCGCATGAGTAAAAGGCTACTCCGGGATGAGCTCCAACTTTAGGCACACAATGGACTGATTTAACTGTAATGGGCCTGTTTAATTTTTTTCTTTTCTCTTTCCTTCTAACTGTTAGATAAAGCTGAAACTTATAAATATACTTTCTTTATACTTTTATGCAGTATACAATCTGTTATTTCTTGCTGACTGTTGATTGTGTATAGGCAGTATTTAAACAGCATTTGCTCAAATCGAACATTTCATTAATTGGTACATCACAACGTAGAACATAGAAAACCTACAGCACAATATAGGCCCTTCAGCCCACAAAGCTGTGCCGAACATGTCCTTACCTTGGAACTACCCAGGCTTACCCATAGCCCTCTATTTTTCTAAGCTCCAGGTACCCATCCAGGAGTCTCATAAAAGGCCCTAGCAATTTCGCCTCCACCACCGCTGCCGGCAGCCCATTCCATTCACTCACCAATCTCTGCGTAAAAAACTTAACCCTGACATCTCCTCTGTACCTACTTCCAAGCACCTTAAAACTGTGCCCTCTCGTGTTAGCCATTTCAGCCCTGGGAAAAGCCTCTGACCATCCACATGATCAATGCCTCTCATTACCTTGTACACCTCTATCAGGTCACTTCTCATCCATCATCACTCCAAAGAGAAAAAGCCAAGTTCACTCAACCTATTCTCATAAGGCATGCTCCCCAATCCAGACAACATCCTTGTAAATCTCCTCTGCACCCTTTCTATGGTTTCCACATCCTTCCTGTAGTGAGGCGACCACAATTGAGCACAGTATTCCAAATGGGGTCTGACCAGGGTCATATATAGCTGCAACATTAACTCTTGGCCCTTAAACTCAATGATGGCCTTCTTAACCACAGAGTCAACCTGTGCAGCAGCGTTAAGTGCCCTATGGACTCAGACCTTAGATCCCTCTGATCTTCCACACTGCCAAGAGTCTTACCATTAATACTATATTCTGCATTATATTTGACCTATCAAAATGAACCACCTCACTCTTATCTGGGTTGAACTCCATCTGCCACTTCTCAGCCCAGTTTTGCATCCAATCAATGTTCTGCTGTAACCTCTGACAGCCCTACACACTATCCACAACACCCCCAACATTTGTGTCATCAGCAAACTTACTAACCCATCCCTTCACTTCCTCATCCAGGTCATTTATAAAAATCATGAAGAGTAGGGGTCCCAGAACAGATCCACGAGGCACACCACTGGTCACCAGCCTCCATGCAGAATATGACCCGTCTACAACCACTCTTTGTCTTCTGTGGGCAAGCCAGTTCTGAATCCACAAAGCAATGTCCCTTAGATCCCAAGCTTCCTTACTTTCTCAATAAGCCTTGCATGGGGTACCTTATCAAATGCCTTGTTGAAATCCATATACACTACATCTACTGCTCTACCTTCATCAATGTGTTTAGTCACATCCTCAAAAAATTCAATCAGGCTTGTAAGGCACAACCTGCCTTTGACAAAGCCATGCCGACTATTCCTAATCATATTATGCCTCTCCAAATGTTCATAACTCCTGCCTCTCGGGATCTTCTCCATCAAACCACTGAAGTAAGACTCACTGGCCTATAATTTCTTGGGCTATCTCTATTCCCTTTCTTGAATAAAGGAACAACATCCGCAATCCTCCAATCCTCCGGAAAATCCCCCATCCTCATTGATGATACAAAGATCATCGCCGGAGGCTCACCAATCTCCTCCCTCGCCTCCCACAGTAGCCTGGGGTACAACCCATCCAGTCCCAGTGACTTATCCAACTTGATGCTTTCCAAATGCTCCAATGCATCCTCTTCCTTAATATCTATATGCTCAAGTTTTTCAGTCCGCTGCAAGTCATCCCTACAATCACCAAGATCCTTTTCCGTAGCAAATACTAAAGCAAAGTATTCATTAAGTACCCCTGTTATCTCCTCCGATTCCATACACACTTTCCCACTGTCATACTTGATAGGTCCTATTCTCTTACACCTTATCCTTTTGTTCTTCACATACTTGTGGAATGCCTTGGGGTTTTCCTTAACCCTGGCTGCCAAGGCCTTCTCATAGCCCCTTCTGGATCTCCTAACTTCATTCTTAAACTCCTTCCTGATAGCCTTATAATCTTCTAGATCTGTATCATTACCTAGTTTTTTGAACCTTTCGTAAGTTCTTTTCTTCTTGACTAGATTTACAACAGCCTTTGTATACCATGGTTCCTATACCCTACCATTCTTTCCCTGTCTCATTGGAACGTACCTATGCAGAACTCCACACAAATATCCCCTGAATATTTGCCACATTTCTTCCGTATGTTTCCCTGAGAACATCTGTTTCCAATTTATGCTTCCAAGCTCCTGCCTGATAGCCTCATTTTTCCCCTTACTCCAATTAAACATTTCCTTAACTTGTTTGTTCCTGTCCCTCTCCAATGCTATCATAAAGGAGATAGAATTGTGATCACTATCTCCAAAATGCTCTCTCACTGAGAGACCTGACACTTGACCAGGTTTCTTTCCCAATACCAGATCAAGTACACCCTCTCCATCTTGTAGGCTTATCTACACATTGTGTCAAGAAACCTTCCTGAACACACCTAACAAACTCCATCCCATCAAAACCCCTCACTCTAGGGAGATGCCAATCAATATTTGGGAAATTAAAATCTCCCACCACAACAACTCTGTTATTAATACATCCTTGCAGAATCTGTCTCCCTGTCTGCGCCTCGATGTCCCTGTTGCTATTGGGTGGTCTATAAGAAACACCCAGCAGAGTTATTGACCTCTTCCTATTCCTAACTTCCACCCACAGAGACTCCATAGACATTCCCTCCATGGCTTCCTCCTTTTCTGCAGCCGTGACACTATCTCTGATCAACAGTGTCATGCCCCCACCTCTTTTGCCTCCTTCCCTGTCCTTTCTGAAACATCTAAAGCCTGGCACTTGAAGTAGCTATTCCTGCCCCTACACCATCCAAGTCTCTGTAATGGCCACAACATCATAGCTCCAAATGCTGATTCACACTCTAAGCTCATCTGCTTTGTTCATAATACTGTTCAATTAAAATAGACACATCTCAAACCATCGGTCTGAGCATGTACCTTCTTCATCACCTGCCTATCCTCCTTTTCACATTCTCTCCAAGCTTTCTCTATTTGTGAGCCAATCTCCCTTTCCTCCGTCACTTCAGTTCGGTTCCCACCCCCCAGCAATTCTAGTTTAAACTCTCCCCGATAGCCTTAGCAAATCTCCCCGCCAGGATATTGGTCCCCCTTGGATTCAAGTGCAACCTGTCCTTTTTGTACAGAAATCTGAATCCCTGCCCCCTACTCCCATCCCTCAGCCATGCATTTATCCTCCACCTCATTCTATTCCTCTACTCACTGCCACGTGGCACAGGCAGTAATCCCAAGATTACTACTTTTGAGGTCCTGCTTCTCAGCTTCCTTCCGAACTCCCTACAGTCTGTTTTCAGGACCTCCTCCCTTTTCCTACCTCCGTCATATGTACCATGACCTCTGGCTGTTCTCCTTCCCACTTCAAGATATTGTGGATGCGATCAGAAACATCCTGGACCCTGGCACCTGGGAGGCAAACTATCATCCGCGTTTCTTTCCTGCATCCACAGAATTGCCTGTCTGACCCCCTAACTATAGAGTCCCCTATCACTGCTGCCATTCTCTTCCTTTCCCCACCTTTCTGTGCCACAGGGCCAGACTCTGTGCCAGAGGTATGACTACTGTTGCTTAACCAGGTAGATCGTCTCCCCCAGTAGTGCTCAAACAGGAGTACTTATAATTAAGGGGGACTGCCACTGGGGTACTCTCTAGCATCTGCCTCTTTCCCTTCCCTCTCCTGACTGTTACCCACTTATCTGTCTCCTAAGACCCCGGAGTGACTATCTGCATATAGCTCCTCTCTATCACCTCCTTACTCTCCCTGACCAGACGAAGGTCATCGAACTGCATCTCCAGTTCCTTAACGTGGTCCCTACGGAGCTGCAGCTCGATGCACTTGATGCAGATATGGCCATCTGGGAGATTGGAAGTCTCCAGGACCTCCCACATCTGACACTGAGCACAAAAAACTGGCCTCACACACATACCTCCTGTCTGTTTTCTGTACAACCTACCTCACCTTGACCCTTTAATCGCCAAAACCCCGTTGAGCCAAAGCCTTCCTACTCTGTCTCCCTCTACTCGGGCGCCCGCTCTATAATGCTGTCTCCTTTTTAAACTCTTCTTGTTGTTCTCACTGGCTGATGTCCACACGCTAGCGTAGTCGTGCCCTGTTCAAATCGCTGAAGAAATAACCCTTAAACCGGCCCATGAAGATTTGGAATATTCTGCTGCTGTGTCTCTGGTGTCACACCACGACCATGTCAATGCACCTGTGGACAAGCCAGAGGCATGAAATCACAACACTCCTGTTTGGTTGAATCCCAAATCATATTGACTGCTGAGCGAGGGCTATACACATTTTATAAACTCTAGAACCTAAACACAAAATTGAGCTAAAAACCCTTTACATAACAGCATCATCATGTCAGACCAGCCTCTTAAAGCAAAACCCAACTCCATGTCGCTGGTTGTGAATTATATACATTTTCCCCCAATTATGTTATCCTACACAGGCCCCCCTACCATCCCAGAATTCACTAAAACCATCATTGTGAGCCTGCCTGGAGCTCGAATGAGCCACCTGCCTCGGGTTCTGCTTTCCATGGGCAGAGGAACCACAGGTGCCTCTGGCTTGTCCACATGTGCATTGACCTGGTCCTGTTGTGAATATTCCAAATCTTCATAGGCAAGTTTAAGGTGATCTACTGAAATATGTTCAAGTTTACTCTTCTTTTCTCTGATAAAAGTCTTTGCTCCCCATCATTAGGGAGCCTTAGTTGATGTTGGTGGGGGTCATGGTGGACGAAAACAAATGAGGTGGAATGTAGTTCAATGGGAAACTCAGAGTGCTGTTGACCATGATGGGAGATACAAAAGGAATTGAATTTACTGAGAAGGGTAGAACACTGTTGAGATGCAATGGCTGAGAAAGTCAATGTTTGACAACCCAAACTGTCATTTAGCGGGGTTAATAATCAACCCGTGTTGGCTTAAGCACTCGAAAACTGTGCGGAGATGGGATACATGATCGAATTTTGACGCACTGGTGACAAGTTTGTCAACCAGGCAAACAAATAGAAAACCTAAGTATTTTAGTACGGAGTCCATCAGTCTTTGAAAAGTCTGTGCTGCATTTTTCAGTCCAAATGGCATGCCCAGAAACTTAAAAGGGTCAAACAGGGTTATCACTGCTGATTTGGGAATGTCCTCTGAGCACGCAGACACTTGATGGTAACCCCAAACTAGATCGACTTTGGAAAAAATTAACTTTCCGGCTAAACATGCCAAAAAGTCTTCAATGTGTGGGATTGGGTAATGATCCGGGGTGGTGGCCTCGTTAAGGTGTTGGTAATCACCATCTGGGAGGCAACCACCATCAGATTTAGGGACCAAATGAAGGGGTGAAGCCCAGGGGCTATTTGATTGGAGTATAAATGATAAGTCTTTCCATGTTGGCAAACTCACCCCTCTCAGTTGCCAACTTTTTGGATCCAGTATACACAAGCAGGCATGGAACGGCAGGCCATTTGTGGGAATGTGGTGCTTGACCCAGTGTCTTAAGACTGTAGTGGAGAACGTGAGCTTGATGAGGCTTGGAATTCACCCAGCAGTTGAGTAAACTCACCTGTGGCAGTGCATGCCCTTGTCAGAGCCATTATGGGGAACTTACCGGGGGAGCAGAGCAGTGTAACAGCTCAAAGCCCTTGACATCCACAAGTCAGCAGTTTTTAAGATCGACCAACTGGATTTGGGCACACAGGAAATCTGCACCGAGCAGAGGTTTAGCCGACTTAGCTAGGACAAAGTCCCATGTGTAATATCACCCACTGAAGCAGAGCCTCACCTGCCGTGTCCCATTAGTCTGGATGTTGCTGCCATTGGCGGTCTCTGGTGAGGTTTTGTTGCTCTTTGCCTTCTCGTTAATAGGTGATTTCAGCTGCACACTCACTTGAGTACTCGTGTCACATAGGAATCATTGTCCTGAAAGGGTGTCTGTGATGAGCAGTAGATGTCCCTGGCAGATGGAACCCATGGTATTCACAGACTTCTGATGTCCTGATATGCTGCAGGACTGTCAGCACCTCCTAGCGTTTGTACCAAAGCGCAGTCCTGGCGTCACCTGTTTCACAGGCGTGGGCATTCTTATGTTGTGGGTCTTGATAACTAGGCTTACTGAGATAGAGAAAGGAATAGGAATGAGGCATTGCTGGCTAGCTGAGTGTAGACTATCAGCCACTTTAGCAAGCTCCCTATAGTCCTTCATGGGTGCATTAATGAGAGTTATATGAACTGGATCAGGCATGTGCTGCATGAAGATTACTTTAAAAATAAAACAAGGATGGTGATCTCCCAGGACAGACAGCATGTGGTCCATTAGCTCTGAAGGTCTAGCACCGCCAAGACCAAGTAAGGAGAGCAACAGTTTGGCGTGCTCAGACTCTGATAGTCCAAAAGTTTGTAAAACGTGAGTTTTCAGCATTCTTTTTTTGTATCATGTTCAGGTGGATGTTCAAGGAGACTCGCCACTCTCGCTGCCATGGAACTGCTGAGTGATGCTACCACGTAGTAGAATTTGGTGTCATCGACAATGATTTCTCACAAAAAGAACTGGGCCTCAGCCTGTACAAGCCAAGTTGTGGCATTTTGCACGCAAAACTCCATCAGTTTCAAAATGACTGACATATCCAATAACTCTGGAATAGAGCATCGGGGTCACCAATATAGGTTTTCACAAATAAAATGAAATGAGGCATCTTATGTTTAATGAAACCCATTAACACATTTTATTGAACTCCAATACCTAAACAGAAAAGCGCACAAAAAATCCTTATGTAACAGTGTCATCATGTCAGACTAGTCTCTTAAAGCAAAACCCCAAATTCAATGTCAGTGGTTGTGAATTATGTACTTTTCCCCCCTATTACATTACCCCACACTATCAAGAAAAGCTATTGCCTACTCCAGCCACAAGCTGGGCTGGAAGGATACCAAGTGCTTTGAAACTTTATGCTATAGAATCATTAAAACACATTGATGCAATCTCAAAGAAGGCACAGCAGCAGCTCTATGTTGTTAGGAGTATAAGAAGGTTTGGTACGTCACCAAAGGCTGACAAATTTCTATGGACGTACAGTGGAGAGCATTTTAACTGCTTGCAGCATAGTGTGGTACGGATGCTCTAATGCACAGGATCGTAAGTGGCTGCAGTGGTTTACAGACTCAGCCAATCCCGTCACAGGCACAACACTCCCCACCATCAAGGACATCTTCAAGAAGATGGCATCTATTGCTATGTAGCCTCACCATCCAGGACATGCCCTCTTCTCATTACTACCGTCAGGGAAGGCAGAACAGGAGCCTGAGGGCCCATATTTAACAATTTTGGAACAGCTTCTCCCCTCCATCATTAGCTTTCTGAATGGAACACAAACCCATGATTAAAACTCTATCACTCCTTTGTTTTTCATCATTTATTTATTTTTTGTTATTTATAGATTTTTATGTCTTTGCATTGTACTCCTGTCATGAATCAACAAACTTCCCATCATATGTCAATGATTCTGAAGTTGCCACTGTGGACAACATTAGCATGAGCCATTCAGCTTTATACAGGAAGTCACAGGCACCTTGCCAGCTGCTACATCCAGATTTTGAGTGCAAATCAACAGAGGCAAAACCTGGCACTGCTACTTCTCCAAGCGATTACGTTTTTCTAAAGTCCAAAGTATCAGATTGCATCTTCAATGAATGGCACTAAATAACACCTGGAACTAAACCAAAATTCATAATGCATGTGCAAGAAGAGTAATCTGATGAAAATAGAAGACATGCTAAAAATAAAGCTATTAGGAGGGGTAAAAAAAAACGTTATGCTCAGAGAAGGAGCAGAAGAGCTGGAGTGTTTAATAAAGGGATACTCAAAAGCCAAAGCATTATATTACACAGTTGGAGGTACTTTGACTCACCATGTCCACACAGACTATCTATTCTAATCCCATTTAGTAAGATTTGGTCAGTTGTCTTTTGTGCCTTATGATTCTGGTGCTTGTCTAGGTGGAGATGTTATTTCCAATCTGCACAGAACATGGTCTTCCGGGTAGGACATTGAGGATCCAGTTGCAGGGGAAGGTTACGGAAGGCTCAGGTAATGTTGTGTTTCGATCAGTAGTTATGATCCGTAGCTTTTGGTTCAGGTTGTTGTTGTTCGCTTCTATTGATTGCAAGATTTGTGCTTTTTCCTCTCTCTTGTGTATCGGGTGTCAGTCATTTATTTTTATTCTGTTTATTCTTTAATTGGGTTCTTTTGGTTTTTTTGCTTTGTGGCTACCTATGAGTAAGCAAATCAAAAGGTTATACAATTTATACATTCTTTGATAATAAATGTACTTTTAACTAGATAAAGGGATTACAGTAGATTTTAAAAGAAATTTTGTTCAGCGTGTATCCAAAGTGCAGGATTGCCTGAACTCTGCCAGTTTCAGACAGGTCATAGTTCACATTTCTAAATTAACAAACAGAGTTAGGTGGGTTCCTTTATAAATCTACAATCAGCCCCATTACTCTTACATCAGTGTATCTGGTGAGCAATATGCAACTGTGGGAAGATGTCCCCAAAAGTTTTTCACAAAAATATCATTCTTTCAGGTGGGAGGGGGGAAGGTTTGATAGAAATACTCATGCATAACTTATCAAAGCAAAGTTAACATCATGTATTAAAAAAGTAGTTGATGAACACTGGATTAGAGCAAGCTTGATAGTGATTTACTCTGTCATCCAATGTATGCAAGTACATCTGCACAAGTATACAGATGCATACACATACATTTGCACATATAAACATCTATTAGTATATATACGTGATCTGCATTTTTTGTATTACAACTTGTGGAGCCTAATGTTAGAAATAGCTGTGTTTGAGCCATCTTATAGAAATATATCTTTTATCAGCCTCCAATCCCATGTCTGAAAGTGGGTTCGACTGAATAAGACAATCTAACAGGAAAACCAAGACAAGAAAGTTTGTGGATAAATAAAATTAAAAATAGATGCTTGATTAGTCTGGAGATTTTGTGACCATTTTTCCGGAGAATGATTTGCAAATTAATGCACTTGTATGTTCTTTAAGGTAGGTTAATACAAATTTGAAGATGTTCTTATAACAGACACCGTGGCTACTGAGGTGTTCAGTTTTGCTCTGTGGTGCTCAATGAGATATATTTTGGGCTGGACCCACTATAGAATTTAAATTGTAGTGCAGAAACGGAAAATTAAAAAACTTGATGTACAGCCAGAAATGGTTCTTAAACTTCATCTGCAAATTCAGGAGAAGCTGCCAATGCTGCATCAAGGAATTGACATCAAGAGAGAAAAAAAATATTCAACCACCTGTCTCTCCAATAGTAGCCTTTGGCTATGTTCCTACCTTTGTAAAAGGGTGTTTTGCAAAAGAAATTGAAACATCTTTAAGCTGGAGAACACTGAGTTCTGCCAAGTCTTGACAATAAACTTCATACAGGGGTCCATCAACATCAACCCCTTAATAACATCTTCAAATGCTCTAATATCCGTTAGCATCTGGAAAAATAGGCTATAACAGCTGGGCTCAATTTCAACCTTTGGTGCTTCCTGTATGACGTTTACATGTGACCATATAGGTTTCTACAGTGTGCTGTAGTTTCCTCCTACACCCCAACAACCTGTTGATCAGGAAGTTAACTGATCACTGCAAAAGTAGTGAGGAATTGATGCATGCGTGGGCCCAGCATTCTGGGCTGGAGGACAAATGTTCCATCTCTATAGCTCTATCATGGATGAGAGGTCTGGGTGCCGGTCAATTGGACTAGGTAGATGAATGAGTTAACACAGGCTAGATGGGCTGAAGGGCATATTTCTATGCTGTAGTGTCCTAATGCTCTATGCTGAAGGTTGCCAAGAAAAAGGGATCTGTGGGGAAGGAACCATAGTTTACCTTTTGTTACTACATAATGGGAGACTGTGTCGGCTGGTGAAACACCTCAAACATTAAAGTAGTATATCACCCTTGGGGTGGTCTCACATGAGTGGCAATGGTACTATGGTTTAAAAAAAAACATGTTAACACTACTAAATGAATGTAGAAGTTTGCACTATTTATTCTTTTGCATATATTTTTAATATGATTGTTTTTATTTTTGGAATGGAATGCAGGAAAAATATGTAGAGGAGTGGGATTAATAGGAATACCTGGAGAGAGAGTACTCAAAGGCCAATGGACTTTCCATATCATGCAGAAGTACGACATGTGAGAAATTTAGCAGAGATGCTAATAACCACAAAATTTGCCCACTGATAAAACAATGCAGCTTTAAACATGAGAAATGGAACATTTCCAAGTAGCCTCTCACCCTGTTTAAACAAATTGTGTCCTTTTTCGTGGAAAACTGGTTTTCTGCTCGCCTTTCGCTCCAGAATAGGGCTGCACATCTGCTTTCTACAGCTGTGCATGACCAGGGTTCAGAAGTGAAAATTTTACTTGTGAACATTAATATCAGAATCAGTTTTTTCTCATTGTCTTACATGATATGACACCTTTTTTGCTTTTTGGCAGCAGTACAATGCAAAGACATTGCTAAATATATAAATAGTGCAAAAATGAGTAATGAGGTGATGTTTAATTGTTCATGTACCATTCAGAGATCTAATGGTGGAGGGAAAAAAGCTGTTTCTGAATTATTGACAGTGAATCTTCAGGTTCCTGTACCTCCACCCTGATAATTGTAACAAGATGAGAACATTTCCCTGATGACGGGGTTCTTAATGATGAATACCACTTTCTTGAGGCACTATCGCTTGAAGACGCCCTCAGTGGTGAGGAGGGTCACGCCCACGATAGGCCTGGTTGAGTCTAGAACCCCCTGCAGCCTCTTTCGATTCTGTGCATGGAAGCCTCCACACCAGGCTGTGATGCAACCAGTCAGAATGCTCACCACTGTGCATGAAAAGAAATTTGCTCGAGTCATTGGTGACGTATAAATCTCCTCAAACTCCAAACGAGGTAGAGTAGCTGGTATGCCTCCTTCATGATTGCATCAATGTGTTGACACCCAGAAATATGAAGTCACTCAAAATGTCCCCTGTTGTTCCCTCATTGAGGGCTGGCTTGAAGTCTACAATAAGCTCTTCGGGTTTTTTTTTGGTTTAGAATTAACTTTTACCTGAGCAAAGAGCTGGGCCCACTACAATTTGCTTACCACAACAGATCTACATGTATGTAATCTCACTGGCTTCCCACACTGCTTTGGATCACTTGGCCAACAACAACGTGACCGCCTGTTTATTGATTACAGGTTGTTGCATCACAGTATACCAGCCAATTTACTTCACTCCTCTACACCTTGTAGTTGCCAACAACAGTATTGTCATCTGTAAACTTATAAATGGCATTGGAGCTGTGCTGAGTCTTTGAGTGTAGAGAGAGTACAACAATGGACAAGTGCACATCCTTGTCATTGTGCAGATGTTATCATCAATCTGTATGACTGTGGTCTCCTGACGAGGACGTTGAGGATCAAGTAGCAGAGGAAGGTACAGAGACCCAGGTTTAGATTCTCGGTGATTAATGCTGAGGGGATGATGGTATCGAACACCTATCTGTAATAAATAAATAGCAGCCTGATGTATGTTATATTATTGTCCAGGTGCTCCAAAGTGGAGTGGGGAGACATTGAAATTACATCTGCGTACTCCTGCTGCTGTGGTAGGTGAATTGCTGTGGGTCCAGTTCCTCGTTCAGAAAAGGCTTCATTCTAGCCATACTAAGCTCTCAAAGCATCTCTTCATGGTAGATGTGAGTGAACTGTCTACTCCTGCTGAGGTAGCTCACCCTGCTCTTCCTGGGCTGCGGTATAATTGCTGCCATTTTGAAGCAGGTGGGAACCTCAGGCCGCACAGTGACAGACGGAAGATGTCCTTGAACACTCCAGCCAGTTGGTCAGCTCAAGTTTTCAGTATCCAGTCAGGCACACCATCCGGGCCTGCACCTGACCTTTGGGATAAGATGAGTTACATCTGCGTCCAGGTTTGGTCTAATGGTACCATATGGAAATAGAAGAAAGCAGCTCTCTAAGCAACCTGACACTATTAAATTTACTGTTGCCAATTCAGTATTTACCCTGACTGTCAGATATCCCGACACTAACATAAAAAATTGTTCTGCTTAACTTCGTGCTTTTGGTTCCATAAGTTGTGAATAATGTTGTTAATCTCTTTTTTATTATTATTCAAATAATAAAGGCCGTGTTTGGAATAATGTTGTCTAGATTTGCAAGCCTCAAGAATTGCCTTTGAATATCTAGGGCTCAAAAATTAACCTCTAGGTCTAGAACATTGCTGCAAGCAACTGAGGCGGGAAAAATCATGAAAACATTAAAGGAAATATCTGCATTTTTATTTGTTCATTACAAAATACATAATTTAAGGTTCTTTAAAAAGGCTGCTTGACTGACAGTGATGAATCATCCACCTAGGACCAAATGAGTGTATTTGTCTTTCAACTGGTGAGTGCAATGCATATATGAGTGCACATGGCTTTTTGAACTGAGCTCATCATTTGCTATGCCATTAATACCTTGCAGTAGCAGACCCTGTGTTCTATAAAGCATATCCTTCCTCTTGCTTCAGTCCTGTCTAACTGCCCATACAAGCCCCAAAACCAAGACACCCACAGGCACTACAGTGAGGGAAGGTCATCAACCAAAAAGGAAGTCCTATATGATTTATTGGCTATAATAGAAAATTCATTCAAGATCTTGAGGGTCAATGAGTAAATCAGAAACTACAGTAGGAAGCATGGAGATGAACCCTCAGTCAGAATAGAAATGGTTGCAATCATTAATTCACACCATCGGTCCTGCATCAGCAGGTGAATTAAAGCAGGAAATACTGTGAATTATGCAGTGTTTCAGCAGCTCAGAAAATTACCCTGTTAGCTAAACAATTGTGTGCACTTGTTTTCCTTAAACTTGCAGAAATGGCAAGCATTGTAGTTTAATTCTAATCAATTCTTTGTTCATGTATTGGAACTGAATGACGGAGATGACTAGCTAATTGCTCTATTGAGCTGCACCATGTGCAGCCTTGCATTCTGTTCTACCGCACCTGTGGACTGCAGCATCAGCGTGTTCCTCATGTTGCTGAGTCAGAGTTCAAGCACTCGCTTCAAGCAGGCTTCAATTATACCAGTGCCCAAGAAGAACGTGGTGACCTGCTTTAATGACTATCATCCAGTAACACTTACATTCTGCCTGAGAAGTGACTCAGATCTGCTCCAATTTACTTACCAGAGCAATATGTCCACAGCAGATGCATGTCATTGGACAGCAAAGATGTATACATTGGGATGTTCTTTATCAACTACAGCTCAGCATAGAATACTATCATCCCCTCAAAACTAATCAATACACTCCTAGACCTTAGCCTCAATACCTCCTTGTGCAACTGGATCCTCGATTTTATCACTTCATCACTTATCCCAGTCACTTTGGATTGGTAACAGCATCTCCACCATGATCTCCATCAGCACATGTGTACCACAAGGCTGTATAATTAGTCCCCTGCTCTACTCACATTACACAAGACTGCGAGGCTAAGTACAGCTCCGATGCCATATTCAAGTTTGCTGACAACACCACTGTCATAGGCTGAATTAAATCTGTTGATGAATCAATATATAGAAGGGAGAGTGAAAATCTGTCTGAGTGGTGCCATAACAACAGCCTCTCACTCAATGTCAGCGAAACCAAGGAGCTGATTATTGACTTCAGGAGAAGGAAACCAGAGGTCCACGAGCCAGTCCTCATGGGAGAACCAGAGGTGGAGAGGGTCAGCAGCTTTAAATTCCTGGGTACTATAACTTTGGAAGACTTGTCCTGGGCCCAGCACACAATTGCTATTATGAAGAAAGTTTAGCAGTGTCTCCACACACTTAGGAGTTTGAGAAGAATCAACATGACATCTAAACCTCTATTCATGTGTAGTGGAAAGAGTATTGACTGGCTGCTTCACAGCCTGGGGAAAAAAACACCAATGCTCTTGAATGGAAAATCCTACAGAAAGTGGTAAATAAAGCAAAAAATAAGAGAAAATGTGCAGATGCTGGAAATCCAAGCAACACACACAAACTGCTGGAAGAGCTCAGCAGACCAGGCAGCATCTATGGAAAAAAGTACAGTCGAGGTTTCTAGCTGAAAACCTTTGGCAGTGATGAATACAGCCCAGTCCATCATTGGTAAAGCCCTCCCCAACATTGAGCACATCTACAAAAAGTGTTGTCACATGAAAGCAGGAAAGCAGCATCTATCATCAGGGACCCCCGCCAGCCAGAACAGTATATGGAGACATGTACACACTTTGATAATACATTTACTTTGTACTTTGAACTTTGGGTTTTTGATTGAGCTCCTGAACTTTATACCAGACGTGCGTGGCATGTCAAGTATGGTCCCATTCATTTGAAAGAGATTTCAAACAGTTAATTAAAAATGTAATATTGGCTATAGGTTTTCACCACAATTTTATTTATACTGTGTATTTGTTAAATTAATTAACAGAAGTCCAATGTGTTATTTAAGAATCTTATTATTAGTTTTATTATTTAAATCAATTTCAACTTCAAAGTTATAAAGGGTGACAGTCTGAACCAAAGGGTGACCTGGCCATTACTCATGGCTGACTCCATTCAGGGGATGGCTGCAAAATCCAGGCCTTCGGAGACTGGCAGCTGCATGCCCACAAAAGCTTAGTGTGGCAGCAGGCCAACCACAGGAGTCCAGTGAGGGCAGAGGATTGGATCAAATATGATCCAGCCCAATAAGTGCTAAACTGCATCATGAATAGGCTCACTTCTTGTCATTTACATGTAGGTCTCCTTAAATTGAATTCATTATTTTGTACACTGAAGTGTACTGCTGATTTGGAGCAATGTTTCTCATGTCACTTTGGGATGGTCACTTTCAATCTAACACTAACTCATACGCAGTTTACTTGTGGACAGGATCTATCATGACATACAGAAAACCCCTTTACCAAATTCTAATTGCAGAGTAAAAAAATTTGATAGAATCCTTGAGGTGCCTTAAGTTATTAAGAAATAAATGAAATAATCCTTGTAAGATTTGTTTTTGGCTGCATCATTTTATGTTGCTTACAGGGCAAAAAGAACAAAATGGTTTCAGTCTCTTGTCATGCTTTTGATAAACTTATCTTCCTTATCTCCTCTACACCAAAATCTCATTTTCACAAAACATGGGATTAACTTCCAAACTGGTAAAGAATACAAAGTGCACAGGAGCATGTATCAAAGTAGTAACATAGCTTGGGGTTTATCTGATGACTATAAGCCAAGAATTTTGTTTTTGCAGTCTGTGCCATCTGAACTGTACAATACAGTATATTATTGTCTCTTAGCACACCCCTAGGTATATTTATGATAACTATCTTTCAACATATAACATTGTCACATTTGCCAGTAAATTATTAAGTTCTGTGTCTAAATAATTTCGTAATGTTTGTCAGTAAAGGATCAGGATTTTATCATGAGATTTATTTTTTTCCTTACATCAATAGTGTATAGAAATAATCAAACTATTGTAGAGTAACATTCAGTTACATTTAATGTTAACCTTCATAATGTTTTACATTTTTAAAATTTTCTATAAATTTGTTCCGCTGTATAACTATTACATTTTGGAACATGTATATTAATGTTAGTTTAAACATGACTAATACTTTGCAGTAGCATTTTTCTCAGAGGAATTTCATCTGATTATAAGTACTTTGCAATTTGCGACAGCATGATTGATGCAAGGCTTTCATGAGGAGAATTTTAACAGCACCTCTTCAACACTCAATGCACAACCAATTATGCGTCTGAGCCAGTAACCTTGAATTTATGTTGCTATGGCTACAAACTGGTCATGCATTATGGATTATCATTGAAATTCTACACCCTACCTAACATAATAAGAGCTGGGACTTAATCAAATCAACCATTCTGGGTTGCACAAAGTAAAGAACTAGCTCTCATTGTTCAGTGTCTAGAGATGGAGCAGGCTGTCGGATCAGCAGCTGCACTCCTGGCCCTGATAGATTGCCCCATATACATCCATGAATGTATAGACAGATGGCTCTCAAAGCCTGGAATTCCCAGCTCAGGAAGCAGCTGTTCTGAGTAACCTCTGCCGTCTCACCTTGTTGTCATGGAACATTGAACACAGACTGAGAATGTGTACAGATAGATGCAAAGTCGAATTTTGCATCTATCTGTACATGTTCCTTCTTTTTTAAAACCCTCCACAGTGTGATGATCCTTGCTAGAGATGGGGTAAGCCTGGATGGAAAAAAAAACCTTTCTCCACTTTTCCTGCCTACTCCTGGTGGATTGAGCAGAGGCTTTTGCAAACCATTGGAGTGCATCACAGCCCTGCATTTCAAGCAGTCATTTACAGCTCTTCAATTTTAAGATTTTACAGCTGAGTATCTGTTGAGAAGCTGGGTGCATCAGTAGTAACCAGGATACACTTTGGAAATGATCGCCAATTATTGTAAATGAAAGAAAAAATGTCATTGTGATTTCTTTTGAGTGTGCTCCTCTTTGTTCTACGAGTCTGCAACCGAATGTTATCACAATTGTCATAAACAAGAATCTACTCCAATTTGCCTACCATCATAACAGGTCATTGGCTCTTCACTCAATCCTCGAACATCTGATCAGCAAAGATGCATTAATCCGAATGCTCTTCATTGATTACAGTTAGGCATTCAATACTTTCATCCTATCAAAACTAATCAATAAGTTTCAAGCTCTGGGCCTCGATACCTCCTTGGGCAGCTAGATCATCGATTTCCTCAATTGCGGAACACTGTTAGTTTGGATTGGTAACATCTCCTCCACAATCTCCAGCAGCACAGGTGTACTACAAGTCTGTGTGCTTAGCTCCCTGCTCTATTCATTTATACTTAAGACTGAGGCCAAGCACAGCTCCAATGTCATACTTAAGCTTGCTGATGACACCACTGTCATTGGGCAAATCAAGGGTGTGACGAGTCAGCATTTAGGAGGGAGACTGAGCACCTGGCTGAGTGGCGCCACAACAACAACATCTCACTCAATCCCAGCAAGACCAAGGAGCTGACTATTGACTTCAGGAGGAGGAAACCGGAGGTCCATGAGCTAGTTGTCATAGCTGGATCAGAGGTGGAGAGGGTCAGCCACCTTAACTCCCTTGGTGTTATCATTCCAGAGGAGCTGTCCTGGGTCCAGCACGCAAGTGCCATTATGAAGAAATTACACAGCATCTTTACTTTCTTAGTAGTTTGCAAAGACTCAGCATTCATCTAAAACTTTGACAAACTTCTATAGATGTGTGGTGGAGAGTATATTGGCTGGTTGCATCACGGCCTGGTATGGAAACACCAGTGCCCTTGTATGGAAAATCCCACAAAATGTAATGGACACAGCCCAGTCCACCACAGGTAAAGCCCTCCCCACCACGGAGAACATCTACACAGTGTACTGTCACAGGAAAGCAGCATGCATCATCAAGGACATGCACCATCCAGACCATGTTCTGTTCCCACTGCTGCCACCAGGAAGAAGGTACAGGAGTCTCAGGACCTGCACCACCAGGTTTAGGAACAGTTATTATCCTTCAACCATCATGAGCTGATAATTTCTCCCGAGCAGTAGGCCTCTGCGTCCTCTGCTTTGCCTGTTTTGGCGGCCGGGACGAGGTCGAAGGCATTCGGCAGAGGATGACACTCGGGAGGCTGTATCGTAGGGGCTGGTCAGAGACTCGAAGTTTTCGGACAGACGGACTCAGTCGGCTGTGGTCGGCTGCTTCCAGTGCATCGGCAGTTGGCAGTTGTCGGTGCCTGGAGGTTTATGGCAGGGGAGTTTCTCCCTTTTTGCCGCCTGCTATCGGGGACTATAGGAGTTGATCGGGACTTGAGACATTTTTTTACTGTGCCCATGGTCTGTTCTTTATCAAATTATGGTATTATTTTGCACTGCTGTAACTATATGTTATAATTATGTGGTTTTGTCAGTGTTAGTCTTTGTTTTGTCCTGTTTTTATGTGATATCACTCTGGAGGAACATTGTATCATTTCTTAATGCATGCATGCATTTCTAAATGACAATAAACGAGGACTGAGTGTCCTCATAATCTAAATCTAATCTAAAAAAATTTGTTTTCTCTCAAGTTGTGCTGAATGAAGGTAGGGTAATATTGAGACACCGAGAGGATGCCTAAAGTCTGTCTTAGAGAGTAGACAGAGTCATGTCTGGTATATTTAACATACTGTATGTTTCTTTCTTCTTTATAAATCTTTTTATTAATTTTTCAAAATTATAAACTCAATAACAAAGTTGGTACAAAGAGACTGGAAAAACGTTCATCAGCATATATAAAATGAATTTTAAGTAACATAGATATAGTATGTTTCTAAAACTGAACCAAAGGATATTTGCTCTTTTTATAGTGACTAACTAATTAGAATCAGTTTAGGCCTCAGTTTAACTTCTGTTATATTATAGCCTTCCTTACAAGTTCTTCCTTCTTGCCTGGAGACCTTGAGAGAAATGATACTGATTTTGCTGCTACTCAATCTCAGATTAGTTAACTAAGCACATACTAAGCTTCAGGTATGAAGTCTCTTTGGTACGGTTGCATGCACAGTATATACCTGTTGCAGAATAGTAGGAAATTCTCAGAGAAGAATCTCTATTAAATCAGACATATCCTTCTTGGCGTACTGGCATTTCATACAATCATTCATTGCTCTTCAGTTTTGAGATGCCTGATATTGCTGAGCGTGTCTTGTAAGGCTGCACTTTCCAAATGGTGAACTATTTATATAAATTAAAGAAAAAAGCCTAACTAGAGGGCAAACATTCAAAATAAGAGGGAGAAAGTTCAAGGGAGATGAGTGGGGAAGGAGAGTGAGAGTGGTAGGTGATTGCAATGTTCTGCCCAGAGATGGTGGTGGTAGTGGTAAATAAAAGGATCTTAGAAGGTGAGGTAGATAAGAGGTGGTGTTTGAGAGGCTCTCAGATAGGCACATGAATATGCAGAGATGAAGTGATATGGACCATGTGAAGAGAGAAGAGATTAGGTGTTATTAGCTTAATTAACTGCACACAACACCATAGGCTGAAGGGCCTTTTTCTATAGTGTACGGTTCTCTGATCTATGTGTTAGGCTTGAAGGGAACTCTAGCCTTACACATGGAAACTATTATAGAGCTAAAATGTTCCTCAGCTGACATCAGTACTGGCAGGTTTAGCTAACAGATGCATGCAGGAAGTTTGATTTAGTTTTACCTACTTCCCCAGTCCAAAGGTGTTGAAGTTAATTGTTGCAGCTCTGCTGATGCCCTGGTTGTGCTCAACTAATCCAATATATACTCTAAGTAACATACATAAATTTGCTGGTGAACGCAGCACTAGTTCTTCTTTCAGTTAGTCCTGGCGAAGGGTCTCGGCTCGAAACGTCCACTGTACCTCTTCCTGGAGATGCTGCCTGGCCTGCTGCGTTCACTAGCAACTTTGTTGTGTGTTGCTTGAAATTCCAGCATCTGCAGATTTCCTCGTGTTTGCGTTTTTAGATGTACTCTCAGTGGCCACTTTATTAGAGACACCAGTACACCTGCCTGTTAATGCAAATATCTCATCAGCCACTCATGCGACAGTAGCTCAAAGCATAAAAGCATACAAACATGGTTTAAAAGTTCAGTAAGTATTTAAATCCTTGAAACTTGTTGCATTGTTTAATACAATTTAAATAAATAGTGTTGGGTATTTACTTTTTAGTTATTGCTATTATTATCCTTATCATTTCTTCTTCGGGGTGGGAGTGGTAGGTGATAGGACTTCTCTCCTGAATCCTCCTCACACTCCAGTTCAGTAGGTATTGGTTATGCACCCATTTACTTGGTTTGCCAATGACCAATAAAAAGCAGTAAAAGAAGAAGATGTTCAGTTATCCTAGGGGGAGGGATAGTACAGTCTGAATCTGAGGGTGGTGGGGGGGGGAGCATTATGAGCAAAGGATTGAGCTTGCTGTTGGGAATTTTCGCCCAGGCAGGATTGGGGGGGCGGTTAGTTGGAGATGGCAGGAAGTAATGGAAAAGATGGAGATAGTGAATGCAAAGTAGTATTGGGTGATAGGAGTTGTATGGAGCAAGGTGAATTGCAGGTTTCTGGGAAATGGAAAAATAAGTGGCTGATTAAGGATTGTCAAGCAACACACATAAAAATTGTTGGTGAATGCAGCAGGCCAGGCAGCATCTATAGGAAGAGGTACAGTTGACGTTTCGGGCCGAGACCCTTCGTCAGGACTAAGGATTAAGGATTGTATTGGCTTATTGTCCAGTGATGAAGACAATAAGTGTCATTTTTTTAAAAATGAAGGAAGTGTTTAAGGCATTGCTGAGTTTTGAATGTGGTCCTGTTTCTGATATAAACCCAATAAAACTAACTGAGGATTTGGGAAAAAAAAAGCATTATTGTTAATTTAAAAACTTTGACATGCAAGACACTCTCAGTATTTTGTAAAGATAGTAAGCAATGTGAGAAAGCTTTGGGTTAAAACCTGTGGGAGAAAAGAAAGTCACACAAAGCCATTGCTTTGAAGGAGAGTGGCTTTGGGGAGTAATCTCTGGAGTACCTCTAGGGGTTCTCTACCTGGGATCTAAGGACACCTCACTTAATACAATTGGTCCATAGCATAATAATGGTTGGGAACTCCTGCTCTAGATGTATCTATGGACCAAGTTAAAGATAATTTAGTAGGGGGAGAAGTTGTGGGTGTTAAAATTTTAAAAAAGTTTTGTGGTGGAGTTAAAGCAGATAGTTCATTGATGTTGATTAAATTTGATGGAAATTTGATTAAACTTGCCAGATAGGGTTAATCTAGGTTAAATGAGTTATATGATTCAAGTCTATGTGCTGGCCCATCTGAAATGTTTTCAATGCCAGACGTTTGGTCATGTAGCAGCTGTGTGTAAGAGTAAAAAGTGATGTGGTGAACAACATGATTATGGCAGTTATGGAGAAGGCATTCAGAAGCAGGTTTCATATCATAAACATATGTTGTGAAATTTGTTGTTTTTGCAGCAGCAGTAAAATGCAATATATAAGAGAAAAAACTGAATTACAGTGTCTGTGTGTTTGTGTGCGTATGTATGTTTGTGACATTCAGAAATAGAATGTCAGAGGGGAAGAAACTCTTCCTGAATCGTTGAGTGTGTGCTTTCATGTGCCTCCTTCCTGATCATAACAATGAGAAGAGGGCATATCCTGGGTGATAGGGGTCCTTAATGATGAATGCCACCTATTGAAGGCATTGCATTTTGAAGACAGTCTGTATGCTGTGGAGGCTTGTACTCATGATGGACCTAACTAAGTTTACAATTTTCTGAAGCTTAATTCCATCCTTTGTAGCCCTACCCCTGCCCCACCCCACCTTCTCATACCAGACTGGGACGTAACCAGTTAGCGTGCTCTCCACGGTACATCTGTAGAAATTTTTGAGTGTATTTGGAGACGTACCAAATCTCAAACTCCTAATGAAATATAGACACTCTCTTGCTTTTTGTAGCTGCATCGATAGGTTCAGTCCAGATTAGATCCTCAGAGGTATTAATACCCAGAAATTTGAAATCGCTCACTCTTTCCACTTCAAATCCCTCTGAGGACTGGTGTGTGTTCCCTCGTCTTGCTCTTTCTGGTCCACAATCAGTCCTTTAGTCTTACAGAGGTTGAGTGCAAGGCTGTTGCTATGACGCCACTCAACTAGCTGATGCATCACACTCCTATACATCTCATCACCATCTGAAGTTCTGCCAACAATAATTGTTTCATCAGCAGATTTATAGATGGCACTTGAACTATGCCTAGCCACACAGTCATGGGTGTAGAGAGAGTAGAGCAGTGGGATGAGCACACTTCCCTGACGTACACCAGTGTTAAGCCTGGTTTATACTTCTGCGTTAATTAGATGCCATAACCTACGCAGGTGGCCTATGTGCATTGTGAGCATTTATACTTGTGCGTTGGTTTGTCTGCGTTGCTCTGCAATTCGCGCACATCACGCATGCGCGCTCACCTGCCCATGCAAGGCTTCATGGACATGGTAGTCTTTCTCGGGGTAAACAAGACGCAAGCGTCTTTTTTTTGTAAAAGCGAAATGTGTCCTCCATAATTTTGGAGGTCTGTAAAGCTTTATGGAAAGCATTGCAGCCAGAGTTTCTTCCCTGCCCTTCAGTCGCCCAATGGGAAGCTATTGCAGCGTAGGAAGAAATGCGATGCTACCAAGCGGACCAATCACAGCTGTTGCGTTCTGTGTTTCTGCAATGTGAGGTTACATTTTGGGGGAGGTGCGCGTCGCAGCAACGCAGGCTCTTGCATAGCGTTCCGCGTTGGCTTTGTGTAAGGTTTGCGGCGACACAGTACTTACGGCAACACGTTGACGCAGAAGTATAAATCATGCTTTAATTGTCAGCGAGGTGGAGATGGTGTTTCCAATCCGCACAGATTATGATCTACCAGTTAAGAAGTCGAGAAACCATTTGCAGAGGGAAGTACAGAGGCCCAAGTTCTGGAACTTTTCAATCAGAACTATAGTAATTATTGTGTTAAAGGCTGAGCTGTAGTCAATAAACAGCATCCTGACATAGGTATATATGATGTCCAGGTGATCCAAGGCCACGTGGAGAGGCAGTGAGGTGTGTTCAACATAGACCTATATTGGCGATAGGCAAATTGTTGTGTGTCCATGTCCTTGCTGAGGCAGGGGTTGTCTCTGGCCATAACCAACCTCTTCAAGCACTTCATTGCCATAGATGTGAGTGCTCTTGGTTGATAGTCATTCAGGCAGCTCACCCTGCTATTCTTAGGCATTGGTATAATTATTGCCTTTTGAAGCAGGTGGGAACTTATGACTGTAGCAAGGAGAGATAGAATCTGTCTTTGAACACCTCTGCTGGTTGGTTGGCACAGGTTTTCAAATCTCTCTGTCTCTCTGTCTCTCTCTCTCTGTCATATCCATGGAGAATGAATGGCTACCTTTGTCTGAGGTGGGTTAGCATGAGGAGTTTTGGAGATTGGAGTTGTCTATGAGTCAATTGTGGTTGAAATTTGGGGAAAGAATAGTAAAAGTACAGATAATAAATTTTAGTGACACTCGTGAACAGTTAACACCTGATATACTGGAAAGTGTGGGTGGAGATGGGAAAAATAAGGTTATGGTGTGAGGATTTTAATGCTCTTAGTACTACGTGGGGTTGTGGTTACACAAATGTGAATGGAAGACTTTCTGGAAGGAAAGAACTTTGTGTGCTTGAATGATGGTAGGGATACAAGGATAAAAATAGTTAATAAAACTCTTTTTGCTATAGATCTTACACTGGTATCTGAGGACACAGCAAGTGTATGTAACTGGGAAGTGTATAATGATACAACAATGGGGAGTGATCATTTCTCATTATGTGTACAAAGGGAATAGATGTATACCAGAGGAAAGGTTCTCATATCCCTAGATGGTATGTTAAGAAGACAAAGTGGGATGTTTTTGATGATTTATGTGAAAGCAGATTTCCTGATCATTTCATTTTGGAGGATATTGTACTGAGTAATAATACCTTGTGCTCTTTTCTCAACTCAATAGCTGAGAAATCAATTCCCATATCACTGGGAGTTATAAAAGGAGAGCTGTTCCCTGGTGGGCAGATGAATGTAAAAGAGCTGTGAAGGAGTGGAATAAAACTTTTTGGAAAGTTACGTAGTGCTACTCCTATTCATCTTTCATACAATATAGAAGAGCTCAAACCATGGTTAGAAAAGTAGTGAGAAGGGAAAGGAAAATATATTGGAGAACATACTGTTATAGCATTGGGAAAAAGATCCAGCTAGGGGAAGTTTGGGGTTTGAAACAGAAACTGAAGGGAGTTGGAAAGCTTAATGCATTACTGATTTTGTATGGTGGGAAGGTTGCAGTGACTGATTCTGAAAAAGCAGAGTTCTTAGCAAAAGCATATGTCAGTTTTTATAGTTTGGCCAACTTAAGTAAAGACAGGTCTTGTGGAGAAACAGTTTTGGCAAGCAATCTTCAGAGTGTGAGAAACAAAGTATGTTCCAGTTCCTGCTTGGATGTCAAATTTACATTGTCTGAACTTAAAAGGGCTATTAACAGTGCTGGTCAGACATCACCGGGAAAAGTTGATGTTTATTTTAATATGCTTACACGGTTATTGGATTCAAAACTTATGTTGGTTTTGAAATTCTTCAATACAATATTTGTTGAGGGGTGACCTGTTGCTTAAACTGGAAAAGATAGGAATAGGTAGTAGAATGTTCAATAGGATTCAACATGTTTTATGTGATAGGAAGATGCAAGTTAGGATAGGAGCAACATTCTCAAAGGAGTATGAGATAGAGAATGGGACTCCACAGGGGAATGTGTTGCTCACTCCTTTTTAATATTATGATTAATGATATTTTCTTAAATGTTGGCTCAGACATTTCCAAATCATTTTATGCTGATTGTGCACTGTGGAAGAGAGGTAGGGATATAAATTATATAGTTAGGAAAATGCAAGCAGCTATTAATGAAGTGGAGGGATGGGGGCGTCAGTTGGGGTTTAAGTTTTCTGTTGCAAAGGCTCAAGTGATTCTTATTTTTTCTAAAAGGAAGATTACCATATAACTTGAGATTAATTGTAGGTGTAAATCTCAAACAAGAGTAAAGTTTCTCGGTATGTAGATGGACACAAGGCTAAAAAGGAAGATGCAAGTGAATAAAATTCTAGAGAAGCGTAATAAAGCCCTTAATGTGCTGAGGTGCTTCATTGGGTGTGATTGGGGTGCGAGTAGGAGGTCACTTAAACAAATGTATATTGTTTTAATTAGATCTGTCTTTGATTATGAATGTGTTGCTTATGCGTCAACCTCACCAGCACTCGGAAACCTCCTAAGTAAACTTTAAACTCAGAAACTGTGATTGTCGTGGTGCTATTAAATCATCTCCAATTCCAGCATTTCTGATAGAAATGGGTAAAATGCCTTTACGTCGACACAGGTTACGGTTAGTATTGTTTAGTGCATTGACATAAGAGGGCATAAATTTGGTCAACCAATATAGGCAGAAAAGTTTGGATTAATGTGCATAATGGTCCCAGTGTACCCCTATCTGTCACTCCTCCATGGGTTTTCCCTTTGTCTGCGGTTGACTTGGGTCTTCAGGAAATGATCAAGATGAGGAATGATTGTATAAGTGCAGAATCAAATATCGCTGTGATGGTTGTACCCTCTAGTATCAATTGTTTGGCGACAGTAAAGTAAAGTAATCATAACACAGGAAGTTCAGCAAAATATGCAGATGTATAGGTTCATACATATCTACACAGATGGTTCAAAAGATCCAGTGACAGGACCCACAGGTATTTCTGTTTATGTTCCAAAATTTCAGGTGATTATTAAGAAAAGATTATTAGACAAAGTATCAGTATTCACATCTGAGCTGGTTGCTGTCATTTTAGCCTTGGAATGGCTTAAAGAAGTACACCATGATTTTGTATTTCTGCGCACTGTTTCCTTCACAGTCTTGACATCTATTATAATAGGTACTTCAAACTGTAGACCAGATATTCTTCTTGACATTGGACAACATCTGTTGAGGCTGCAGGGTCTAGGCCTGTGTGTGCTTTTCATTTGGGCTCCTGCCCACATTGGGGTTGAAGGAAATGAGGTGGCAGACATTCTTGCCAAGCAATCACTTAAAATTAAGGATATAAATGCAGTGGTGCTTTTGCATAAGGGGGAGATGAAAGCCATAATTAAAATGTCTATTCAATCACTATGGAAACAAAACTGGGATAAGGAAAAGAAAGACAGTATTTACATAAAATTTGGTGGATGGTGGGAACTCAGCTGGTAGATGGGTATAAAAGGAGAGAAGAATTATACTTGTACTTACATGTTTGGACATACTAGGTTGAATAATTCCCTGTTCAGAAATAACATGCATGATACTAGCATCTGCAAGGAGTGTACTTGTCAAGAAATGGTGCAGCATATATTGTTTGAATGTAGTTCTTCTGAGGTGCAAAGAAAATGTCAAATTGCTAAATTGAGATCTTTGGGACAGACAGAGTTTAACACGGAAGGTTTATTGGGATATCACTACCACTGTAATGTATGTAAGTGTGCATTTGACTTTCTAAAAAGCATACATTTTGGTATTATTTGAGTCATTGATAATGACAGAGATCAGAGGAGAACGGTCAGACTGGTTTTTACGACCAGTATGATACACCATAGAGTATACTTAAACATTGACAGAGGGGTAAAGGGTTGCTCTGGTTGCTGGGGAAAAAGGAACTGAATAACAATCAGGTGACCACCTTAAAAGGTTGGTGATGTGCTTGACCAGTTCAATGTCAAAAAATTTACCTCACCCTTTTTAAACACGTTTGTCAAGTGCAAAGTATTGTGAATAATTATTGTGTTACCATGAACATATCATTTAATCATAGCTCATGGACTTTTGATAAGAGAGGTAATTATTTTTTCAATGTTTTAATGTTTATCAGCATTTAATACCCAGTCCCTTTTTTTAGTACAATGCTATGTAAAAATCTATTAGGTCTTTGAGGCTGCAGGAATCACATATAGGCTATCGGTACAGGATGAGAGATTTGCTATTCTGAACTCCTTCGCATTAAGTTATGATCACCATTAATTGCACTATTAAATAAAAAGGAGTTATTTAATGCCTTTAAATCTTTCGATTGACTTTGTGAGAATTGAGCTCCTGGCTACCGATCAATAGCTCAAACTGCAACGGTAGTTCATTAATCTATTCTCCATGTTACCATACTTTAGTATAATAAACAAGAAGGTGGGAGAAACCACAAATGGAGCTTTTGAAATTTGTGCAGAAGCGTGTTTGTGAAGAGTGGATGCTTTTATTATAGAATTTACGAAAGCTGATCTTCAATCCTTCGAACAACTAATCTGTCTTTTTGTTTGATACTTGACAAAAGCTTTAATGTGTGTAAACTAAATGCAATCATAATGTCTCCTAATAGATATTGAAAAATAATTAGAAATTAAGTGGGCAACTTGATTAGGTCAAATTGTATAGTAACATTGCAAATTAAAACAATTCTCTAACAAACGCACACTCTGATTTATCATTACAATCCACAACCAGTAGCCACTGGCTGGAGCAAGGTGTGATACCTGACTGATTGGTGCTGCAAACTATCGCCTCTTGCTCAACACCAGCAAACTGAAGAGCTGAATGCTGACTTGATGAAGGGGAAGGAGGGTAATCATGCGCCAGTCTGAATTCCTGCGTATTAAGATATTGGATGACCTGTTCTGGGCCCAGCACGTAGGTGTAATCTAAGGGAAACCATGCCAGTCTCTCTCCATTCTTAGGGGTTTAAGGAGTTTCGGCTTGTCACTGAACTGTCTAACAAACTTCAACAGAGGTACTGTTGAAACTATCCTCATGGTTATATCATAGTCTGGTATGGCAATTCAAATGCACAGGATCGTAAGAAGCTGCAGAGATCAATGGACTCTGCCAACTACGTCACAAGCACATCCCTTCCCACCATTGGTAGCATCTACAGAAGACCTACATCATCAGGTTGATAGAAAAAATTTCCCACAAAATATTTTGTTCTTGACCCATCAGCAAAACATTAATCACTACAGTTTAGCAGCATTTACGTCAACTTTTGAAACTTTGCACTGAAATTGACTTTGTTTTGTTCTTTTTGTATATTTTCTTGTAAGAAGTATGTATAATTTATATTTAGTTTCTGTTTTTCTTGTCAGTGCTGCTGTCTGATGCTATGGGCCTGTGAGGCTGCTGCAAATGATCTTTTCATTGCATCTGTGCATACATATGCACATAATACAGGACTAAAGATGTTATATTTGAATGTACACAGTATACAGATTAAAGTCGATGAACTAGTTGCACAGTTACAGATTGGCAAGTATGATGTTGCAGTTATCACTGAATCATGGCTGAAAGAAGATTATAGCTGGGAGCTTAATGTCCAAGGACACACATTATATCAAAAGGACAGGCAGGAACGCAGAGGGGGTGGCCTGCCTCTGTAGATAAAAAATGAAATTAAATCATTAGAAAGAAGTGACAGAGGGTTGAAAGGTGTTGGATCATTGTGGATATAGCTGAGGAACTGCAAGGGTAAAAAAGACCCTGATGGGAGTTGTGTACAGACCCCCAAACAGCAGTAAAGATTTGATCTACAAGTTACAATAGGAGATAGAAAATGCATGCCAAAAGGGCAATATTACAATAGTCGTAAGGAGCTTCAATATGCAGGTAGATTGGGAAAATCAGATTGGTGCAGGATCACAAGAGGTGGAGTTTCTAGAATACCTATGAGATGGCTTCTTAGAACAGATCATGGTTGAGCACACTAGGTTGAGCTATTCTGGATTGGATGTTGTGCAATGAGCAAGAACTGATTAGGGAGCTTAAGGTAAAAGAACGCTTAGGGACAAGTGATCATAATATGATCAAATTCACCCTGAAATTTGAGAAGGAGAAGCTAAGGTCAGATGTATCAGTATTACAGTGGAGTAAAGGGAATTATAGAGGCATGAGAGAGGAACTGGCCAGAATTCATTGGAAAAGAACATTGACAGGGATGACAGCAGAGTAGCAATTGCTGGAATGTGTGGAAGAAATTTGGAGTGCACAGGATATATATACATCCCAAAGATGAAGTAGTACTCGAAAGGCACGATGACACAACTGTAGCTAACAAAGGAAGTCAACCCCAACATTAAAGCCTAAGATCTTGGAGACAGTGTGTGAGGGAGGATAGGCAGGAGATAGAGAAGGGATGCACTCAGACTGACAGTTTGAGATGCGCCTATTTTAACGCACGGAGTACTGTGAATAAAGCGGATGAGCATAGAGCATGGATCAGAACTGGAGCTATGATGCGGTAGCCATAACAGAGACTTGGATGGCTCAGGGACAGGAATGGTTACTTCAAGTGCCGGTTTTTAGATGTTCAGGAGATATTTGTATGGAGTTCTGCATAGGTACGTTCCAAAGAGACAGGGAAGTTATGGTAGGGTACAGGAAACGTGGTGTACAAAGGCTGTAACAAATCTAGTCAAGAAGAAAAAAAAAGCTTACAAAAGGTTCAGAGAGCTAGGTAATGTTGGAGATCTAGAAGATTATAAGGCTAATAGGAAGGAGCTTAAGAAGGAAATTAGGAGAGCCAGAAGGGGCCATGAGAAGGCCTTGGCGGGCAGGATTAAGGAAAACCCCAAGGCATTCTACAAGTTTGTGAAGAGCAAGAGGATAAGACGTGAAAGAATAGGACCTATCAACTGTGACAGTGGGAAAGTGTGTATGGAACCGGAGGAAATAGCAGAGGTACTTAATGAATACTTTACTTCAGTATTCACTATGGAAAAGGACCTTGGTGATTGTAGTGATGACTTGCAGCAGACTGAAAAGCTTGAGCATGTAGATATTAAGAAAGAGGATGTGCTGGAGCTTTTGGAAAGCATCAAGTTGGATAAGTCACCGGGACCGGGCAAGATATACCCCAGGCTACTGTGGGAGGCGAGGGAGGAGATTGCTGAGCATTTGACAATGATCTTTGCATCATCAACGGGGACAGCTGAGGTTCCGGAGGATTGGAGAGTTGCAGATATTGTTCCTTTATTCAAGAAATTGAGTAGAGATAGCCCAGGAAATTATAGACCTGTGAGCCTTACTTCAGTGGTTGGTAATTTGATGGAGAAGATCCTGAGAGGCAGGATTTATGAACATTTGGAGAGACATAATATGATTAGGGATAGTCAGCATGGCTTTGTCAAGGGCAGGTCGTGCCTTACAAACCTGATTGAATTTTTGAGGATGTGACTAAACACATTGATGAAGGAAGAGCAGTAGATGTAGTGTATATGGATTTCAGCAAAGCATTTGATAAGGTATCCCATACAAAACTTATTGAGAAAGTAAGGAGGCATGGGATCCAAGGGGACATTGCTTTGTGGATCCAGAACTAGCTTGCCCACAGAAGGCAAAGAGTGGTTGTAGACGGGTCATATTCTACATGGAGGTCAGTGACCAGTGGTGTGCCTCAGGGATCTGTTCTGGGACCCTTTATCTTCATGATTTTTATAAATGATCTGGATGAGGAAGTGGAGGGATGGGTTAATAAGTTTGCTGATGACATAAAGGTTGGAGGTGTTGTGGATAGTGTGTAGGGCTGTCAGAGGTTACAATGGGACATTGATAGGATGCAAAAATGGGCTGAAAAGTGGCAGATGGAGTTCAACCCAGATAAGTGTGAAGTGGTTCCTTTTAGTAGGTCAAATATGATGGCAGAATATAGTATTAATGGTAAGACTCTTGGCAGTGTGGAGGATCAGAGGGATCTTGGGGCCTGAGTCCATAGGACGCTCAAAGCAGCCGCACAGGTTGACACGAGGAAATCTGCAGATGCTGGAATTTCAAGCAACACACATAAAAGTTGCTGGTGAACGCAGCGGGCCAGGCAGCATCTATAGGAAGAGGTACAGTCGACGTTTTGGACCGAGACCCTTCGTCAGGACTAACTGAAAGAAGAGCTAGTAAGAGATTTGAAAGTGGGAGGGGAAGGGGGAGATCCAAAATGATAGGAGAAGACAGGAGGGGGAGGTATGGAGCCAAGAGCTGGACAGTTGATTGGCAAAAGGGATATGAGAGGATCGTGGGACAGGAAGCCTAGGGAGAAAGAAAAGGGGGAGGGAGGGAAAAAGCCCAGAGGATGGGCAAGGGGTTTAGTGAGAGGGACAGAGGGAGAAAAAGGAGAGAGATGAAAAGAATGTGTGTTTATAAATAAATAACAGATGGGGTACGAGGGGGAGGTGGGGTATTAGCAGAAGTTGGAGAAGTCAATGCTCATGCCATCAGGTTGGAGACTACCCAGTTGGAATATAAGGTGTTGTTCCTCCAACCTGTGTGAGAGTAAGAGTGTGGCTTCATCTTTACAGTAGAGGAGGTCGTGGATAGACATATCAGAATTGGAATGGAACATGGAATTAAAATGTGTGGCCACTGGGAGATCCTGCTTTCTCTGGCAGACAGAGCGTAGGTGTTCAGCGAAACGGTTGACTATGGTTAAGAAGGCATACGGTGTATTGGCCTTCATCAATCGTGGAATTGAATTTAGGAGCCCAGAGGTAATGTTGCAGCTATATAGGACCCTGGTCAGACTCCACTTGGAGTACTGTGCTCAGTTCTAGTCACCTCACTACAGGAAGGATGTGGAAACCATAGAAAGGGTGCAGAGGAGATTTACAAGGATGTTGCTTGGATTGGGGAGCATGCTGTAAGGGGGTTTTGTCTTTTATGTTACTGTGTAGACTAATTAAAATGGCTTCTTTGTTATGTTATACTTGGGAATGTTTCTTTGTTATGTTAAACGCTGAGAAAGTTCTTGCGCTGGCAGCTTGTTTTGGGTTAGACTGTGATAAGAAGATGTTACGAACCAATTGGAATAGTTGTTATGTTTTTGGTGTATCTGAAGATATTGTATGCGCGGGGTTTTGGGACAGAAGGACCAGGTTGGACCAGATGCTGTGAGTCCGCTAACGGGGTTGGACCCTGAGCGGGTCGTTCAGCGAGGAGAGGAGACGGAGACGGAGTCGTGTGGAGCATCTGGTCGACCACTCTTGTTGGTCCTAGGCGTCCGGTTGAGGTGGTCCGAGGGGTCGCAGGGTGAAGAAGAAGGGTCCTGAGCTCCAACTGTTTGTGCACGAAGAGATTGAACTTTGATAAGTGTGGCGCCTTTTATTTTCCTTTTATATTTTATTCTCTATTAATTATATAGTTCCAGTAATATCTATAAACTGTAAATCATTTAATCGTATCTGGTGTATTGTCTGTTATTTGGGCGGGATGGGTTACATCACACAGCATCTACACAAACTATTACCCAGTTTGGCGAGGCCGAGGGTATTTCCCTAGACAACAGCGAGCCGAGCGACCCTGAGGCTGGCTGGGGGGCTACAATGCCTTATGAGAATAGGTTGAGTGAACTTGGCCTTTTCTCCTTGGAGCGACGGAGGATGAGAGGTGACCTGATAGAGGTGTATAAGATGATGAGAGGCATTGATCCTGTGGATAGTCAGAGGCTTTTTCCCAGGGCTGAAATGGTTGCCATAAGAGGACACAGGTTGAAGGTGCTGGGGAGTAGGAACAGAGGAGATATCAGGGGTACGTTTTTTTATGCAGCGAGTGGTGAGTGTGTGGAATGGACTAACAGCAACAGTGGTGGAGGCGGATACGATAGGGTCTTTTAAGAGACTTTTGGATAGGTACATGGAGCTTAGAAAAATAGAGGGCTATGTGTAAGCCTAGTAACTTCTAAGGTAGGGACATGTTCGGCGCAACTTTGTGGGCCGAAGGGCCTGTATTGTGCTGTAGGTTTTCTATATTTCTTTGAGAGGGCATATAATAAATTAATGGGAAGTTAGAAGATTGGGAAGCTTTTAAATATGAACAGAAGGCAACTAAAAAAGTCCTTAAGAAGGTAAGCTAGCCAATAATATTAAAGAGGATGCCAAAATATTCTTCAGATACATAAAGTGTAAAAGAGAGGTTAGAGTGGATATTGAACCACTGGAAAACGATGCTGGAGAGGTAGTAATGGGGAAGTGGTGGATGAACTGAATAAGTATTTTGCATCAGTCTTCACTGTGGAAGTCATTAGCTGTGTGTTGGAAGATCCAGATATCAGAGGTCATGAAGTGTTCGAAGTTACCTTAACTCCAGAGAAGGTTTTTGAGACACTGAAAGATAAGTCACCTAGACCAGATGGTGTACACCTCAGGGTTCTGAAGGAGGTGGCTGAAGGGATAGTGGAGACAGTAGTAATGATCTTTCAAGAATCACTAGATTCTGGAATGGTTCTGGAAAATTGCAAATGTCACTCCACTCTGAGAAAGGAGAGAGGCAGAAGAAAGGAAATTATACGCCTATTTGTGTTACTTCAGTGGTTGGGAAGATGTTGGGAGTGAATTGTTAAGGATGTGGTTTCGGGGTACTTGGAGACTCATGAAAAGTAGGCCGTGTCAGCATAGTTTTCTCAAGGGAAAATCTTGCCTGACAAATCTGTTGGAATTCTTTGAAGAAAAAGCAAGCAGGATAGACAAAGGAGAATCAATTGATGTTGTGTATCCAGATTTTCAGAAGGCCTTTGACAATGTGACATGCATGAAGCACCTTAACAAGTTGAGACCATGGTATTGCAGGAAAGATAGTAGCATGGATAAAGCAGTGGCTGGTTAGCAGGAGGCAAAGGGTGGGAATAAAGGAGCCTTTTCTGGCTGGCTGCCAGTAACTAGTGGTGTTCCACACGGGCCCGTGTTGGGACCGAAACTTATGTGTTATATATCAGTGATTTAGATGAGGGAATTGATGGCTTTGTTGCAAAGTTTTCAGATGATATAAAGACAGGTGGATGAGCAGGTAGCTTTGAGGAAATAGAAAGGCTACCGAAGGACCTAGACAGATTAAAAAAATGGACAAAGAAGTAGCAAATGGAATATAGTGCCAGGAAGTGTATGGTGATGCACTTTGGTAGAAGAAATAAAAGGATTGACTATTTTCTAAATGGAGAGAAAATACTAAAATCTGAGGCAAAAGGTGATTTGGGAGTCCTCGAGCAGAATTCCCTAAATGTCATTTACTTGGATTTTCAGCAGGCGTTTGATAAGTGGCCACACATGAGGATGCTTAACAAGATAAAATCCTATGATGTTACAGGAAAGGTACTAGAATGGTTAGCAGAATGGCTGACAGGCAGGAGGCAGCGAGTGGGAATAAAGGGGGTCTTTTCTGCTTGGCTGCCGGTGACTATTGACGTTCCTCAGGGGTCAGTATTGGGACCACTGCTTTTCACATTGTTTGTCAATGACTTAGATAGTGGAATTGATGGCTTTGTGGCAAAGTTTGTGGATGGTATAAAGATAGGTGGAGGGGTAGGTAGTGCTGAGGAAGCAATGCGATTGCAACAGGTCTTAGACAAATTGGAAGAATGAGCAAAAAGTGGCAGATGAAATACAGAGTTGAGAAATGTATGATAATGCTTTTGGTAAAAAGAACAATAGTGTGGACTATTATCTAAGTGGGAAGAAGGTTCAAACCTCAGAAGTGTAGAAGGACTTTGAAGTCCTCATGCAAGACTCCCAGTAGGCTAATTTATAGGTTGAGTCTGTGGTAAAGAAGGCAATGCAATGTGAGTATTTATTTCAAGGGGAGTAGAATATAAAACCAAGGAGATAATGCTGAGCCTTTGTAAGACACTAGTCAGGGTGTACTTGGAGTATTGTCAACAGTTTTGGGCCTCATATCTCAGAAAAGATGTGTTGTCATTGGAAAGAGTCCAGAGAAGGTTCACAAGGATGATTCCAGGAATGAAAAGGTTAACATATGAGGAGTGTTTGGCAACTTTAGGCCTGTACTCTCTGGAATTGAGAAGAAAGGAGGGGGATCTCATTGAAACCTACTTGAATATTGAAAGGACTAGATAGGGTAGAAGTGGAGAGGATATTTCCTATGGTGGGGATATCCAGAACTTGAGGGCACAGCCTCAAAATCGAGGGTGACCCTTTAGAACAAGAGAGTGATAAATCTGTGGAATGCTCTGCCATAGACTGCAGTGGAGACCAAGACTGTGTGCATATTTATGGTGGAAGTTGATTGTTACCTGATTGGTTAGGACATCAAAGAATATGGTGAGAAGGCAGGTGTATGGAGTTGGGTAAGATCTGAGATCGGCGATGACGGAATGGTGGAGCAGACTCGATGGGCTGAATGGCCTAATTCTGCTCCTATGTCCCATGGTCTTAATTTACAGGTTGAGTCTGTTGTGAGGAAAGCAAATGTGATGTTAGCATTCATTTCAAGAGGACTGGAATATAAAAGCAAGGGTGTAATGTTATGTCTTTATAAGGCACTGGTGAGGCCTCACTTGGAGTATTTTGAGTAGCTCTGGGGCCCTTATCTCAGAAAGGATGTGCTGAAACCAGTGAGGGTTCAAAGGAGGTTCACGAAAATGATTCCAGGATTAAACTGCTTGTCACATGAATATTTGATGGCTCTGTGCCTGCATTCACTGGAATTCAGAAGAATGAGGAGTGACCTAATTGAAACCTATCGAATGGTGAAAGGTCTTGAGAGAGTAAGTGTGGAGAGGATGTTTCCTATGGTGGGAGATTCTAAAACCAGAAGACACAGCCTCAGAATAGAGGGGTGTCTATTTAGAAAGGAGAGGAGAAGAAATTTCTTCAGACAGAGAGTAGTGAATCTGTGGAATTCATTGCCATGGGCAGCTAAGGAGGACGTCTTTATGTATATTTAAGGTAGAATTTGATAGAGTTTTGATTAGTCAGGACATGAGGGGATACAGGGGAAAGCAGCAGACTGGGGCTGAGAGGTAAAATGGATCGGCCATTATGAAATGACAGAGCAAGCTCGATGGTCTAAATGGCCTAATTCTGCTCCTGTATATTATGGTCTTATAATAATCAATTTGACTTTGAACTTGACCTGGTCCAAAAATTATCCTCAATTTTTAGTTTATGTTATGATCAGTGGTTTTGAAATTATTCAACCTCATAATGCGTTATCGCTCTGTAGCACTGGTACAGTCAACTCTTTCAGTGTCACTGTATAGTGTTAAGTTCATTTTCACAGAGTAATATCTGAAGGTATTTTTAACATATGAGAACAGATACTCCTGTAGCACCTAGAAGCCACATGTAAAAAATGGCTACAGAGGGTCCTAAGGCAAGGATTGTCTTTTCCACTATCATCACAGAAACACAGCTGCTGCATGTTTCTACCACTGTTCCTTTTGGAGTAATTAAACTAAAGGTAGCATAATAGTTTTTGAGGTCAGCTGCTCACAGTGTAAGTGGGAATTCTGTGCTCTTGAAGAGGCTTGGGATTTTGAGGGCGATTTGTAGGATTTTCCGTTCAAGGGATTTGGTGTTTCCATACTAGCTGTGACGCAGCCAGTCAATATACTTCCCACCGCACCTCTACCGAAGCTTGTTAAAGTTTTAGATGTAATGCTGAATCTTTGCAAACTGCCAAGGAAGCAGAGGTGCTGCTGTTCTTCTTTTTATTTGCATTTGTGTGCTGGCCCAGGACCGGTCCTCTGAAATGAAAAAAGCAAGGAATTTAAAGTTGCTGACCCTCTCCACCTCTGTTACCCTGATGAGGATAGGATCATGGACCTCTGTTTTCCTTTGCTTAGTCAATAAACAGTTTTTTGGTCTTGCTGATATTAAGTCAGATTTTCAATCTCCCTCCTACATGTTGATTCATTACCAACTTTAATTCAGCCTATGGCAATGTTGTTGTCAGCAAACTTGAATATGGCATTGGAGTTGTGCTTACCCACACAGTCATGAGTGTAAATCGAGCAGAGCAGGGGGCTAAGTACACAGCTTTGTGGTGCATCTGTGTGGATGGAGATCGTGGAGGAGATTTTGTTGCCAATCTGAACTGACTGGGGTCTGCAAGTCAGGAACTCGAGGATCCAGTTGCACAAGGAGGTATAGAGCCCAAGGTCTTGAAGCTTATTGATTAGTTTTGAGATGATGATGGTATTGAATGCTGAGCTACAGTCAATAAAGTACATCATGATATATGCATCTTTGCTGTCCAGATGTTCCAGGGTTGAGTGAAGAGACAAGGAGATGTACATGGACCTGTTGTTCCAGTAGACAAATTGGAGCAGATCTAAGCTACTTCTCAGGCAGGAGTTGGTATGTTTCATGACCAACTACTCAAAACACTTCACTGTGGATGTAAGTGCTACTGGGTGATAGTCATTGAGGCAGATCACCACACTCTTCCTGGGCTTCGATATAATTGAAGCCTGCGTGAAGCAGATGTGTCCCTCACTCTGCCAAAGTGAGAGGTTTAAGTTCTCAGTGAACATTCCAGCCAGTTAATCAGCTGGGTTTTTAGTATTTGACCAAATACCCCATTTTGGCTGGATGCTTTTTGTGGCTTCACCCTCCTAAAGGCTGCTTGCATGTCGTCCACAGAGACTGAAATCATAGAATTATTGGGAGATGTGGTAGGTTGCATAGAAGGTGTTGAGCTCACCTGGAAGCGAAGCCCTACTGTTGTCTATGACGCTCCATATAATTTCATGAGGTGATATTATTCAAGTCCTGCCACAACTGTTGAGCATCCTATGTTGATTCATGTTTAGTCTGGAATTGTCACTTTGCCCATGAGGTGGCTTTCCGGAGATCATACATGGACCTCTTAACTTTATTGGCCACCAGACTTGAATGTCTCTGATCTGGCTCTCACAGGATTGCGGATCTCAATGATCATCCAGGGCTTCTGATTGGGGAATACTCTGAATAATTTTGTGTGGACACACTCCTCTACAATGTTTCAATAAAGTCTGTTACAACCAAGGTGTATTCATTCAGATCCACAGACGAGTGTTTGAACATGGCCCAGTCCAGTGATTCAAAGCAATCCTGTAGCTGCTCCTCTGCCTCCTGCAACCAGCTCTTTGTTGTCCTAATCTCTGGAGTTTTGCTCTTTAGCCTTTGTCTGTATGCATGTAGGGGCGAGGACAGCCAAGTGTTCTGATTTACTGAAATGCGGTCAGGGCAAGGAACAACAGGCATTCCTTATATTAGTATAACAGTAGTCTATTGTTTTGGAATGGCTGGTGCTACCGGTTATATGCTGATGGTAAATGAGCAGGGTTTTCTTCAAGCAAGCCTGGCTGAAGTCCTTGACTATGATTTGAAATGTGTTGGGATGGATAGTTTTTTGTTTGGAGACGGTATCATGTAGAATCTCAAGTGCTTGATCATAGTCGGCCACTGGTGGTATGTAAGCTGCGGTCAGGATTTTGGAGAAGAACTCCCTAAGTCAATAGAATAGATGGCATTTGACCATTCCGTGTTCAAGGTCAGTTGGACAAAACCACCACATCGGAGCACCTCCAAGAGTTTATCATGAAACACACAACTCCTCCTTTTGCTTTTATCTAATCAGCAGTTTGGTTCATTCAGTTAATCAAGAAGCCTTCTGGTTTGACCGCTAAATCTGGCCTGCTAGGCCTAGTTTTGCTCCAACATAGAATACAGCAGTCCCTCCTTTCCCCTCTGATACAGCAATCTTTCCTTCAGGTTCTCAATTTTATTCTCCAGCAACTACTCATTTGATAAAAAGATGCTGTGTAGAGGCGGCCTTCTCCCTCTGCAATTCGTCTTAGCTTGGAATGCCCCTGTTCTGCCTCACTTACAGCTGTGGCAATGAACCTTTGTCCCCTTGAAGGTGCCATACCTGCCTGGTCCACCAAGACCTTCAGCTCATTGTTGTTTTAAAACTACATTGCTTAGAGCAGGGGTTCCCAGACTGGGGTTCCCAGACGCCTTGCTTAGTGGCATTGGTCCATGTCAATTAAAAGGTTGGGAACCCCCGGCTTAGAGGGAAATTACATGCTACAGATTGCAGTGAGAGTAATTCGAAAGAGGTGTATACAGAAGTATATTTAGAAGTATTGTCTGCAGCCCACAGCTCGTTGCCGTAATTCATCAGTGCCATCATGACGTATCAGAGAGGCCATTTAGGAGAGTGGTCTTTACTGCTCTGCATTTCAGGAAGGTGTACATGATGATACAACCTAGCTCTGTTACATATCCCGCGAACATGATGTAATTATCTTGTGATAGGCATGATGAAATTGTCTCATGACCGTGGGGAGATGTTATGTCATGTGATGCATGTTTCAAACAGTATTTAAACAAAGCCCGCCAATGTGACGCAGTTCTCATTTTTATTTTTAGTGCAACGTTGTTGTTGCCGGTCGGCTGTGTGGAGACGCCACCGGTTTTGTTTGTTGCACGTTTATTTTTCCCTTACAGTCCAGTATCGGAAAGTGAAGACATTACCAGAGTTATCCGAGCAAGGGACTGGGTAAAGTTAGTGTCATTCAGCGTCTTGGGAACGATCGACCTTTTTGAATTCGTTCGGGAATTGTGGCTTGCACATTTGAGTGAAACCCCTGCAGGGTCAGGAAGGTTTGTGCAATGACTACCCTCCATCCAAAAGGTCAGATCCTTTATTTCTTCATGATTCCTTCGGACAAGGCACCTCTCGGCTGTGATCAGCAGATTCGTCATTACTTCGAAGGAATCGTTGTTTCGGGGAAGTCTCTCCTTAATGACTGTATAAGTTACATGGACTTTTGAATTTACCACTTTAAGTCTGTGCTTGGATGAGAACTCGTTAAGAACGGTTTATAAGTTTGACTGTTTGTTCGATATAGTCGCCTAACTGTTAACTTCCGGTTAAGTTAGTAGTTCATTTACTTTTTGATGTTTTGAGCAGAGGTTAATAATTGTTTATTTTATAAAAACTCGACTCAAATTCATCTCTGTTGCTGCTGGTATATAACAGCTCCAGTCATCCATTACACTTGCATTTAGAGAAGCCTTTGCTAACTACTCAACTGAGGACAGACCCCTCTGGAAGCCATCTTATACATATCCTTGTCAGCTTGCCAAAGGCTTTCTAAGTTGAAGTCAGAATGATTGCCTTTGGTATCAAGGCAGTATTGGGCTGAGAGTGGTACAAAGAAACACAAAGGACATTAACATCAGTGGAATCAAGGTTGGCCGGGGAAAGTGCTGCTGAGGTTTAAAAAAAATGCCACAATCTTATTGGATGACCGAGGAGGACAATCAGCTGAACAGCCTTCTCCTAATGTTCTTATATTGTCATAATTCAAGAGAATCTTTGCTGGAGCCGTACCTCCCTTCTCCTGAGAAAGTTCTTTATAGTTATTGGTTGTCAAATGTCTGAATGACAAGATAGCCTGCAGCAGCCACTGATGTTAGTGTCTGGTCGCAAACAGCCTCCTCTTCAACAACGTCTCTATCATCACATTAAGTGTGAAACTGTTCAGTAAGAATTAAGTAGTACTCAGCCCAGACAAACACGTTGACTGTTCATATCCTCCCACAGATACTGCCTTATCTGTTGAGTTCTTCCTTATTTTGTGAGTTGCCCCAAATTCCACCACCTGCACTCTCATCAATACTTTCTAAGGAAATGGTGTGTCTCTTACTCATCGACAATCAAATCTGAGCACTTGGCAAAAGGAGTGTAACCTACAGCCATAGAAGTATCATGCAATGATAATTTTCACTGATACTCTAGCCAGTCCTCTTTGGCTTTCAATGGCATTACCATCAACAGCTCCACCATTGTCACCATCCTGACAGATGGCCAGGAACTCAAATGTACTAACAATGTGAATGTTCTATAGCATGTCAGTCTGGTTATTCTACCTGAGTGTCTCACAAATTATCTCAATGTACATTCTTCAATGGCTACAAAGCAGGCATCAAAACATGATGGAATATTCTGAAACTACCTGGAAAAAAATACCTTTAAAGAAACTCAACTCCTGGCTGCTGGCATTACAGTTACCAGATTAATCATCACTTGCTCTGTCACTGGCTGCAATGTGTATAATCTACAAGATGCACTGCTATAAGTCAGTAAGTGCTCTTTGTCACTGCATCCTCAAAACTGCGATCTGCAATCCACACTCATGCTTCCCATTCAGCTCTACTCCACCCCACTACGAAGAACAGCCACAGAAGATATGCAGAGGAACATTAACTTCAAATCACATCCATCTGGTCTTCGGATATGAACATTGTTCCTCTACTGATCCTGGGTCAGAACCCCAGAATTCACTTCTAACCAGTACTGAGGGTGGCTGTGTGTCACTGGGCTGATGTGGTTCAAGAGTGCAACTTTCCAGGGTCTAAGAAAAGGAAATATGTGCCCGTGTACCTGTCTCCTGATAGTTTGTTTGTTTTTTCTTTACACACATAGACAGAAGTTTTGAGAAACTTGCATGATTTATTTTTTGCAGTGTCAAAGCTGTAATCCTAATAGGCTACAGACCTAACCGGCAACTCACAAAATGATGCAGGAAATCAAGAGATGAAAGTTGTCAGAATCAACTTGTTGTTTATTAATCATGAAACTGATACCCACAAAATGCTCAACTGTATATATTTCCTCTGCCCTGGAGATTACTGGTTCGCCAGTAGATAGAAGTGGTAAAATTAAAAACTGAACCTCATCAAATATCCAAGATCAGTTTATTATTTCCATGCTTGACATGTCCTAGAACTTGCAGTACTCATCAGCAGTTGTGAACGATATCAGCAGGGATTCCTCTATTGGCATTCCACTTCCTTGGAACAAAAATGGGATATTTTGCATTCTATGTGGCCCAGCTAATGATTGGAGAGGGGGTGAATGCAAGCCTTAAGTACCAGCTTCTTTGTACATCTTAGCTACTGTACAGTTACTTAAATGAAAAAAATGATGATAGAGGAGAAAGTATTGCCATGTTCAAGATTGTTCAATGTCTTTTCCCGTATATAAGTGTAAAGGAGAATGTTTATCAATTCAGCACAAAAGACGCACACACAAAAAATAGCTTACATTTGTAGATTATGTCCATAAAGTGACAGTAGGCTGTACGAAAGATGATTGGCAGGAAATAATCTAGTTGTGGTGGAGTGTTTTTGAGTCTGGTGGTCCTGGTGTGGACATTACCTAGCCACCCCCCCCCCCACCCCTCTGATGGGAGTGGGACGAACAGGCCATGAGCAGGGTGGCTGGGATCCTTCATGTTGTTACTGGCCCTTTTCTGGCACTTCTGGCACTTTGATGGCAGATAGGCTGGAGCTGATGATGCGCTGGGCAGTTTTGATCAGCTCTTCCGTCTGCCGCAGTGCAGTTTCCACATCTTTAGAATCCTGAGATTCTTAGGATCTTCCACATCCTAAGAAGATGCAGCTTCTTAGGATGTTCTCTATTGCATATGTGTAGAATGACATGAGTATATATGTGCAAAATCTAGCTCCCTTCAGCCTCTTTGTCTGAGCTTTCTTGACCGTGTGGATGTGTTCTGAGACCATAAGAGCTTGTGGGTGATGTGCACCACCAGGAGTTTGAAACAACCTGCAGTTTCCACTGTTGTGCCGCCAATGTAAAGGGGGTGTATGAGTGGTGCAAGATCCCGTGAAGTCGATAACGTCGCCTTTAGTTTGTTGACATTAAAGGAGAGGTTATTTGCCCGGCACCAGGCCTCAAGATGTTCCAACTCCTTGCTGTAGGCTACCTCATCATTACTTTGATTAGCCCCACCACTACTGTGTCATTGGCAAACTTGACAGTGTGATTGCTCGGGTGTTTGGTCTTGTCATTATGTGTGAGCAGAGTATATAGCAATCAACTCAGCACACATGCATGTGGGGGTGGGGGGCACCTCTGTTAAAGATGATGGAGAAGGAGAAGCATTTGTGCATCCTGACTATCTGAAGTCTGTTTGTTAGGTCGTCCAACACCCAGTTACAGAGTGGTGATTTTAGACAGAGAAATAAGAGTTTGTTCACCAAGATCTATGGGACAATGGTGTTGATTGCCAAACTGAAATCTAGAAACAGTATTCTGACATAAGTGTCCTTATTTTCTAGGGGTGTCAGGGCCAGGTGCATGACAGATCCTATGGCATCTGTTGGAGAGTGGTTCTGTCAGTAGGTATATTGGTGAGAGTCCAATGTCGCAGGCATGGAATTTTTGATAGGTGCCACTATCAGCCATTCAAAACACTTCATGATGATTGGCAGTAGTCATTTAGCTCTGAAGGTGTAGTGTTCTTTGGTGTAGGGATAATGGTGGCTGATATCAAGCACGTGGGGACAGCAACCTGGAAGAGTGAAGATTTTGTGAAGACATCAGTGAACTGGTCTGCACCCACTCTGACTACTTGACCTGTGATGTGATATGGCCTGGCTGCCTTATAGAGGTTCATTCCCTGCAGAGTCCTTCTCATGCCTTCTGCTTTTACAGACAATGGTGGCTCACCTGGGTGGATTGTAGCTCTCGAGGCCAGCATTGTGTTAGTCCTGACGAAGGGTCTCGGCCTGAAACGTCGACTGCACCTCTTCCTACAGATGCTGCTTGGCCTGCTGCATTCACCAGCAACTTTGATGTGTGTTGCTTGTGTTGCATGCGTTGGAAGCATACATAAAAGCTGTTTAAAGCATCAGGGAGGGAGAAATTACTGGTGCAGCTGACACGGTCTTTTCTTGTGTTGTCAATAATGCCCTTGGTGCCTAGCCACATACGCCAGGATTGGTTACTGGAATTTTTAGTATGCTGGTTGCCTTTGCCATTTTGATGCCTACAGGGGATCAAGAGGGAAAGGCCCTCTCCTGGTTGTTCAGAGAGATCTTCTGTCACTGGAAATGAAGGCAGCGTCCTGGGCTTTCAGTAGGGAGCTTACCGCCATGTTCAGCTAGGGTTTAGGATTAGGTTGTGAGATAACCATTCTTGAGGCGCCTTTGCTGTCTCTGCATGTACTAATTTAACCAAAGACAGATAAACCACATTCTTGAGGTCTGTGTCTTCTCCATTTGTTGCCTTCTCCCTATACATCTGCCAGTTAGTTCATTCAAATCAGTCCCCAAGCATAGTAATTGCCTTTTTAGGCCATACAGTGATGGTCTTCTAGACTGGTTCCCCATTGTCTGCAGCGGTCGGTATGCTGGGATTAACGTTATGGAGAAGTGGTCATAGAGGCCACAATGAGGGCGTGTAGGTTGACAACCTCCGCTCTCACAATGTAAATTCAGTACAACCGATCCCTCTCCTTTGAGCCTGTGAACTGAACATTCCAATGATTTAGTAAAGATCGACCTGTGTTCATAACATAAAGCATCATTAATGAATTCAGGAACCAAAGCACCCAATGGCAAGAGTGCAGCACTCTCTCATTTTCCACTGAAGTTCCAGTCTTGAATTCATTCTCAAGTCTCTGGATAGGGATTGAAACCACGACCTTCTAACTCAAAGATGACAGTGCAGCTACCAAACCATGGTCAACACTGCATCAGTTCACAATCTTAGTTAGTTTTATTGTCATTGCTGAGGGCAATGAGATTGCAATGCCACTCCATTCAGTGCAAAACAACACACAAGCAATTCAATTAACAAAACCATAATGACTATATTGAAGATAATGTCTGCCTTATTTAGAATGAAATCTAAGTTACAACTGAATTTTTTAAAAATCTCTAGATTTTAAAAAAACAGAGGCTGTCCCATTCAAGAGCTACATAAGCCCTTGCTATAAAATAGCATCAAGAACTATGCCCATGTATTGCACTTAGATATTGTCCAAAGAACCTATGGACTACGGGTTGGTGGGGAGGCCAAGTATATTTGTATTACAGCTGAATGTATAATTTGTCAATGAATGTTTCCAAATGTTCATTTTGTTCTCCTTTTTCATTAGCCCTTGAAGGATAATAAACTATTCATATGGACTTCTCTATAATAGTTTGTCCTGGATGCCAGAATTTTGAAATTAGATACTGGAGGCATCCAATGTTGAATCTTCAAAGCAACAGACAGAATGCACCAGTGCGAAGTGCTGGTAAGTAAGAACATTGAGACAAAGTAACACACACAAAATGCTGGAAGAACCCAACAGGCCAATGAGCATCTGTGGAAAAGAGTACAGTCGACATTTCAGGCCAAGACCCCTCAGCAGGACTGGAGAAAAAAAGATGAGTAGTCAGAGCTAGAAGGTGGAGCAGGGAAGGAAGAAACACAAGGTGACAAATTTTAAGCCTAACTTGACGTTTTGTGGAAGAAACTAAGATTTTCATTTATATACTTCTCAGCAACTGATGTTATTCTGAAGTATTTTGCATTCAATTGTTTCTTTTTCTGACTTGAAATCTAGGATATGAGGCAGTTATTGTGCACAAAGGAATGACCAATTAACATCAAAAAGAAAATACATATATTCAAAAAAAAAGAAAAATAATGGCCAGCACACGAAGGAAAAATGACCCAGTTCTTTGAATTACACAATAATGAACGCGAGAGAGTGGATACATGGACAATAAGTATATAGAAAATTTTTTTCTGCTGAGGTTATTCTACTAAATTAGAGGATATGATGGAGTTACATGGACCTCACACAAGTAGAAACAATAAACTTGCACCATGTTCTACGAGTCTGTGGTGGCCAGTGCGATCATGTTTGCTGTTGTGTGCTGGGGCAGCAGGCTGAGGGTAGCAGACACCAACAGAATCAACAAACTCATTCATAAGGCTAGTGATGTTGTGGGGATGGAACTGGACTCTCTGACGGTGGTGTCTGAAAAGAGGACGCTGTCCAAGTTGCATGCCATCTTGAACAATGTCTCCCATCCACTACATAATGTACTGGTTGGGCACAGGAGTACATTCAGCCAGAGACTCATTCCACCTAGATGCAACACAGAGCATCATAGGAAGTCATTCCTGCCTGTGGCCATCAAACTTTACAACTCCTCCCTTGGAGGGTCAGATACCCTGAGCCAATAGGCTGGTCCTGGACTTATTTCCTGGCATAATTTACATATTACTATTTAACTATTTATGGTTTTGTTACTATTTAATTATTTATGGTGCAACTGTAACGAAAACCAATTTCCCCCGGGATCGATAAAGTATGGCTATGACTATGACTGCTGTTAGAGGTGTGCAAGGATAGAACTTAAAAGGATGATTTGGATTACACAATACATATATCCAGAGGAAGATATTCAATGTTTTAGTTCACAGGAATAATCTTAGTCAAAATCAAAACTTTTTGTCACTCTATCCCAGCTGGAAGCACTATTCCCCCCGCTTCATAAGATTTTAGGTTCAAGTACCACAGTTTAGAGATTTGTGGTAGATACTTCAGTAGAATGTTATCTGTGCATTGCAGATGTGAACACTGAGGTGTATTCTTCTGAATAAGACATTAAACTACAGTCCTGTTTTCTTCTGTAGCACTATGTCATCGAACATTAGGATAGTTACCACAACATGCAAGCCAAAACTGTTTCACAATAAGCATTGCTGAAGAGAAGAACAGAGTGTTCTATCACTTTGCTATTACAAGAATTTGTTGTGCTCAAGTTGGTTGCTGAATTACCTACTTCACAAAAGTGATTAACCTTCAAAATATTTAATTGGCTGTAAAGCACTTTTAAGTCATAGGTGCCAGATGAATCATAGACACCTTTAAGTCTTATGATAGGTGCCATTTAATCACATGCCTTTTTTGTACAGCTGGTTAGACTTCAACCAAACAAGCCGTTCACTTTGACTAATTTGGTAAATGAAACAATTAGGATGAATTTGAGCCAGGGAAGTTGGAAGTTGGGCCACAACATGGTCTGAGTGTTCTGAAGAGCAACAAAGATGAGAAGAATAGTCTGAGACTTTTTCTTTTACACAAAGCCAAATGCAATTGAAATAGTTAAATTAGAACTGATTGTTAGTAGCCAGTTAGAAAATATTAAAGTTATTATAGCTGTTTAAAGAGGATAGTATTGACTTCGGCTTGCTAGTTCAGGAATCAAAATAAGATTTGTCACCTTAATATCATTCGAATAATACTCATATGCATGTTGTCAGGCTAGAAGACACCCATCAGTAAGCATCCAAACCACATTTTCATTTAAGGTGATAGGTGTATTTTAAGCAACACACGTAAAAGTTGTTGGTGAACGCAGCAGGCCAGGCAGCATCTCTAGGAAGAGGTACAGTCAACGTTTCGGGCCGAGACCCTTCGTCAGGTGTATTTTAAGATGGGAATCGGGTTAGAATAGCTGACAGGTGCACTTTGGAACATCATCAACTTGAGTGAGGAAAAAATTAAGAGGGTAATTGTGAGTTTTACGAAGAACAGAGGACCAAAGGAAAAGAAAAGACATGTTTATCCGTTGCTGAAAAAAATAGTTCAAGTTCAAGCTTAATTGTCATTCAACCATACATTAATACATGAATACAGCCAAATGAAACAGCGTTACACTGGGGTTATAGTGTAGAACACAGTACCAACAGTACCTACAGGTACATACAGTGGTGCTAGAAAGTTTGTGAACCCTTTAGAATTTTCTCTATTTCTGCACAAATATGACCCAAAATATGTTCAGGTCTTCAGTGTTCAGGAAAGTTTTCTAAATCAATATATAGAGGGACCAACTAGAGGGGATGCAATATTGGATCTCCTGTCAGGAAACGAATTAGGGCAAGTGACGGAAGTCTGTGTAGGGGAGCACTTTGGTTCCAGTGATCATAACGCCATTAGTTTCAATTTGATCATGGACAAGGATAGATCTGGTCCTAGGGTTGAGGTCCTGAACTGGAAGAAGGCCAAATTTGAAGAAATGAGAAAGGATTCAAAAAGTGTGGATTGGGACAGGTTGTTCTCTGGCAAAGATGTGATTGGTAGGTGGAAAGCCTTCAAAGGGGAAATTTTGAGAGTGCAGAGTTTGTATGTTCCTGTCAGGATTAAAGGCAAATTGACTAGGAATAAGGAACCTTGGTTCTCAAGGGATATTGCAACTCTGATAAAGAAGAAGAGGGAGTTGTATGAAATGTATAGGAAACAGGGGGTAAATCAGGTGCTTGAGGAGTATAAAAAGTGCAAGAAAATACTTAAGAAAGAAATCAGGAGGGCAAAAAGAAGACATGAGGTTGCCTTGGCAGTCAAAGTGAAGGATAATCCAAAGAGCTTTTACAAGTATATTAAGAGCAAAAGGATTGTAAGGGATAAAATTGGTCCTCTTGAAGATCAGAGTGGTCGGCTTTGTGCGGAACCAAAGGAAATGGGGGAGATCTTAAATAGGTTTTTTTGCGTCTGTATTTACTAAGGAAGCTGGCATGAAATCTATGGAATTGAGGGAATCAAGTAGTGAGACCATGGAAACTGTACAGATTGAAAAGGAGGAGGTGCTTGCTGTCTTGAGGAAAATTAAAGTGGATAAATCCCCGGGACCTGACAGGGTGTTCCCTCGGACCTTGAAAGAGACTAGTGTTGAAATTGCGGGGGCCCTGGCAGAAATATTTAAAATGTCGCTGTCTACGGGTGAAGTGCCGGAGGATTGGAGAGTGGCTCATGTTGTTCCGTTGTTTAAAAAAGGATCGAAAAGTAATCCAGGAAATTATAGGCCGGTGAGTTTAACGTCAGTAGTAGGTAAGTTATTGGAGGGAGTACTAAGAGACAGAATCTACAAGCATTTGGATAGACAGGGGCTTATTAGGGAGAGTCAACATGGCTTTGTGCATGGTAGGTCATGTTTGACCAATCTATTGGAGTTTTTCAAGGAGGTTACCAGGAAAGTGGATGAAGGGAAGGCAGTGGATATTGTCTACATGGACTTCAGTAAGGCCTTTGACAAGGTCCCGCATGGGAGGTTAGTTAGGAAAATTCAGTCGCTAGGTATACATGGAGAGGTGGTAAATTGGATTGGACATTGGCTCGATGGAAGAAGCCAGAGAGTGGTGGTAGAAAATTGCTTCTCTGAGTGGAGGCCTGTGACTAGTGGTGTGCCACAGGGATCAGTGCTGGGTCCATTGTTATTTGTCATCTATATCAATGATCTGGATGATAATGTGGTAGATTGGATCAGCAAGTTTGCTGATGATACAAAGAATGGAGGTGTAGTAGACAGTGAGGAAGGTTTTCAGAGCCTAGGCAGAGGGACTTGGACCAGCTGGAAAAATGGGCTGAAATATGGCAGATGGAGTTTAATACAGACAAGTGTGAGGTATTGCACATTGGAAGGACAAACCAAGGTAGAGCACACAGGGTTAATGGTAAGGCACTGAGAAGTGCAGTGGAACAGAGGCATCTGGGAATACAGATACAAAATTCCCTAAAAGTGTCGTCACAGGTAGATAGGGTCATAAAGAGAGCTTTTGGTACATTGGCCTTTATTAATCGAAGTATTGAGTATAAGAGCTGGAATGTTATGATGAGGTTGTATAAGGCATTGGTGAGGCCGAATCTGGAGTATTGTGTTTAGTTTTGGTCACCAAATTACAGGAAGGATATGAATAAGGTTGAAAGAGTGCAGAGAAGGTTTACAAGGATGTTGCCGGGACTTGAGAAACTCAGTTACAGAGAAAGGTTGAATGGGTTAGGAATTTATTCCCTGGAGCATAGAAGAATGAGGGGAGATTTGATAGAGGTATATAAAATTATGATGGGTATAGATAGAGTGAATGCAAGCAGGCTTTTTCCACTGAGGCAAGGGGAGAAAAAAAACAGAGGACATGGGTTAAGGGTGAGGGGGGAAAAGTTTAAAGGGAACATTGGGGGGCGGTTTCTTCACACAGAGAGTGGTGGGAGTATGGAATGAGCTGCCAGACGAGGTGGTAAATGTGGGTTCTTTTTTAACACTTAAGAATAAATTGGACAGATACATGGATGGGAGGTGTATGGAGGGATATGGTCTGTGTGCAGGTCAGTGGGACTAGGCAGAAAATGGTTCGGCACAGCCTAGAAGGGCCAAAGGGCCTGTTTCTGTGCTGTAGTTTCTATGGTTCTATGGTTCATGCAAGTTCTAAAACTAAATAAAGAGTCAAATAAATTAAATAAATAACACAAAAGCATTAGGCTTGTTCATTTATTTATTGTGAAAAATGATCCAATATTATATGTATTTGCTGGAAGAAGTATGTGAAACTCTGGGGCAATGTCTTCTGCAAAAGCCATTTGGCATTAGGTGTTCCAATCAATGAGATGAGGTGTTCCAACCAATGAGATGAGATTGGAAGTGTGGGTTGTGGAGGTGCCCTGCCCTATAAAAAAGGACACACTAAGTCAGATAACTGACAGAGCCTGCTCTTCTCGAGAAAGATCTACTTATGGGCACCTATACCTTGATCAAAACAATTATCAGAGGACCTTAGAAGAACTGTAGAGATGCATGAAGCTGGAAAAGGCTACAAAAATATTTCTAAAGATCTGAGTGTTCATCAGTCCATAAATTGTCTACAAATGGGGCAAACTCGGTACAGTTGCTACTTTCCCTACAAGTGGGCATCCTGCAAAGATCACACATAAATTAGGTTAGATTAGATTAGATTCAACTTTATTGTCATTGTGCTGAGTACAGATACAAAGACAATGAAATGCATTTAGCATCTGACCAGAAATGCAAAGAATAGTGTTATTTATAAAATAACTGTAAATAAAAGTGCTACAGCACACAAATATAAAAGTACTGAGACAGTACAATACAGATGCAATACTGTTTAGCGCTGTGATGAGAGGTTCCGCAGTGTACAGCCTCAGGGAAGAAGCTCTTCCTGTGCCTGCTGGTGTGGGAGCGGAGGTTCCTGTAGAACCTACCGGATGGGAGGAGAGTAAAAAGTCCATGGTTAGGGTGAGATGCATCCCTGATAATGCTTTTCGCCCTGCCCAGGCAGCGTTTATGGTAGATGTTCTCAATAGTGTGCAATTGGCTGCTGATAATCTGCTGGGCAGATTTCACCACACGCTGGAGAGCTTTGCAGTCTGATACGGGACAATTGCCATACCACACTGAGATGCTGTTGGTGAGTATGCGCTCAATGGTACAGCGGTAAAAGTCCGTCAGTATCCTGGGACAGAGGTGAGCTTTCCTCACGCTCCGCAAGAAATAAAAGTGCTGTTGTGCCTTTTTGATCAGGATGGAGGAGTTCAGAGACCAGGTGAGATCCTCAGAAATGCTGAAAAGCACAATGTGCAATGCTGAAGGAAGTGATAAACAATGCAAGGGTAACAGCAAAATTCCTGCAGAGACCTCCAGAACTTGGGGAAGTCTCTGTTCATATGCCCGCTATTAGAAAAACACTGAACAAGAATGGTGTTTATGGAAAGACATCACAGAGGGAACCACTGCTCTTCAAAAAAAAACATTGCTGCACCTCTCAAGTTGCAAAAGACTACTTGAGTGTTCCAAAATGGTTCTGAGACAATGTGCTGTGGTTAGATGACACAAAAGTTGAACTTCTTGGCAGAAATTGATATGCTTGGAGGAAAAAGGGCACTGCACACAAACACCAAAACCTCATCCCAACTGTGAAGCATGCTGGAAGGAACATCATGGTTTGGGGCTGCTTTGCTGCCTCAGGGCCTGGACAGCTTGCAATTACTGAGGGAACGATTTCAAAATCGTATCAAGACATTTTACAGGAGAATGTCAGTGTAGCAGTCTGTCACCTGAAGCTTAATAGAAGTTGGATAATGCAGCAAGACAATGATTCAAGAAACAAGAGTAAATCACCAACAGAATGGTTTAAAAAGGAGATTTGCATATTGGAATAGCCCAGTCGAAGTCTTGACTTTAATCCTATAGAGATGTTGTGGAAGGACCTAAAGCAAGCAGTTCATGCAAGGAAGCCCACCAACATACGAGAGTTGAAGCAGTTTTGTAAGGAGGAAAAGCCTAAAATTCCTCTAAGCCAAGGTGCAGAACTGATCAACAATTACTGGAAACATTTGGTTGAAGTTATTGGTGTACAAGGGGGTCACACCAGTTACTGAAAGCAAAGGTTCACATACTTTTTCCAACAAATGCATGTAATATTAGAACATTTTTCTCAATAAATTAATGAAAAAGTAAAATATTTTTTGTGTTATTTATTTAATTGGGTTCTCTTTATCTAGTTTAAGGACTTGCATGAAGAGCTGACCACATTTTAGGTCATACTTATGCAGAAATTGAGAAAATTCTACAAAGTTCACAAGCTTTCTAGTACCACTGTATAGCACATATAAAAGAGCAAGCAGATATCAGTAAAATACAGTCACAAAAAATACCCTCAGTCCTTGAATGTTGCAGCAGTCTGTGGTCGAACACAATATGACTTGTCTTCTGCTGAGCGAACACTGGGGCATAGCACCAACTCTATCTTGGACACCGCACCAAACTGCCCCTGACACTCCAATGCCTCTCTCCTGTGCAGCTGTAACAGGTGACACCACAGCATAAAAGTAACTGGAAAAATAATACCTAGGCATTGTTGGAAAATGGAAGGAGTAACAATAGCAATAAATTAAGTAGAACCCAATTAAGAAAAGAGAAAAGCCGGTGTTGTATTTATAACTTACAGTGTACAAGTGGTAAAAGGTTATTGATTTCCACTAATGACATCAAATTTATTTTGGATCAATGATAACAATTAATGTGCCACGTTCTGAGGCTGATGACAAAATTTAATGTTATTATGCAATGGCAACTGAGTTTGTATTAAAAGAAGAGAAAATTGTTGCCTTTGTATGAAAAAGATAAGCTGTATAGTTAGTATTAATTAAAGACAAAGGAATCAATCTGAAATTGTATACAGCTTCAGAGATACATGTGTTGCTACGTTCAATTTTTGGTCTCCTCATTAAAGAAAAAAAGCACGAGAGAAGTGGAAATTTTGAATGGTATTGGAAGGGAAATCTCAGGCTAAGTCGAGGTTATAAGGAATTTTTACTCTCTAATAAAGAAAGGAATATAACGAAGGTATTTAAGAATTAAGCGAATGTGGAACATTTAGATTTAAGAAGGATCTTTTTCAAAGCATATAAAATTGAAAAATTAACAACGAAATTGAGAAGACAATATACCTTATACTTTATACCTTATTGTCGCCAAACAATTGATACTAGAGCGTACAATCATTGCGCTCCCTGGAGTATAACTCGATAGTAAATATTAAAAATTTATATCATAAATCATAAATAGAGAATAGAAAAGGGAAAGTAAGGTAGTGCAAAAAAAACGAGAGGCAGGGTCGGATATTTGGAGGGTACGGCCCAGATCCGGGTCAGGATCCGTTCAGCAGTCTTATCACAGTTGGAAAGAAGCTGTTACCAAGGCTGGCGGTATGAGTGTTCAAACTCCTGAGCCTTCTCCCAGAGGGAAGAGGGAGGAAAAGTGTGTTGGCTGGGTTGGTTGTGTCCTTGATTATCCTGGCAGCACTGCTCCGACAGCGTGCAGTGTAAAGTGAGTCCAAGGACGGAAGATTGGTTTGTGTGATGTGCTGGGCTGTGTTCACGATCTTCTGCAGCCTCTTCCCGTCTTGGAGGACAACTTCCATACCAGGTTGTGATGCACCCTAGAAAAATACTTTCTACAGTGCATCTATAAAAATTAGTGAGGGTTTTGGGGGACAGACCAAATTTCTTTAGCTTTCTCAGGAAGTAAAGGCGCTGGTGGGCCTTCTTGGCAGTGGATTCTGCTTGGTTGGACCAAGTCAGGTTGTGGTGACCCACTTTCTACGCAGGCGAACCGGCTCACAAAATGGCGCATGCGTCGGCAGAGAGGCCAGCCCAAAATGGCGCTGGGCCACCTTCTTCTCCAGCAAGGGGAGAGTGCCCGCGCGTGGGAAGAGACTTTTGTAATGCACCTCTGACGTCATTTCTGCCCAGAGAGGGCGGGAACGGAATTGCCTAAAAGCCAGTGCGCGAAGTTTGAAAAAACTAGTCTGAGATGCAACTTACAGACTGCATGTCGTTATTTCTAGCTCTGTGTGTAGCACATCGTTACAAGGTCATATAATTGTGCAAAATATGACCAATGAGATTGGTGGAACCTATAAACACGCAGTTTTAGCAAAGAATTATATGAACTAGAAATGGAAAGAGAGGGAAGGAGCATGTTTGAGGTTTTGGGAGGGCAAATTCGAAGGACTAACGTCAGAACATTAGTGGATTCTTCCTTAATCTATGATGTTGCCTCTAGTTATAGCAGCACGCTGCAGAGATCATTTGGATAAAGAAATGAACACAGGATCTTCCTGAATCAAATGATCCAACTACTGGAGAAATCTGCTCAGCCATCGAGCAGTCAAGACCTTAAGCTTTTAATACAGAGAAGCTTTCAGTCAAAGTCATTTGTGCATTAAGAATTTTCTATTAAAGTATTGTAGGGTGTATTAATAGCTCAACTTGCTGCAGATGAATTCCATTTTACTCATTGAATACAGCAGCTGCTGCTAAGTCTGTCCATCTGATTTCATTTACCATAATCAGTTTCATCTGGCTCTAATGTAATAATAGACTTTTTCTCAGTGAATAGCATAGCCAGTTCCAGGTACTGTTCATCAGGTCATACATTCACAGAGTTAAAGCTTGATATTGTAAACTTTGTGCAGATTACTTCAGTTCTTGAATACCTGCTCAGAAAATGTTTCTACTCAGGTAATTGATAGGAAAATCTTCCATTAAGCTTATGATTGTTTGTTAATTGAGAACCAGACAATAATAATATGAGAAGAAGCACCTTCTGGTTTTTAATATTGCTTTAGCCCAACCCACATATCCAGTATTGCATTCTGAGAGACAATCACATATTTCTTATTGTAATTAAGCTTTTTTTATGTATGGCACTGTACTGCTGTAAAACAGCAAATTGTATGACTTACATCAGTGATTCCAATTTTGATCTGAACATTGATCAGAACATTGTTCTACTTGCTGGAATACAGTGCCTATAAAAAGTATTCCACCCACCTTGGAAGTTTTCATGTTTTATCGTTTTCCACATTAAATCACAATGAATTTAATTTGGCTTTTTTAAAATAGTGATCACCAGAAAAAGGCTCTTTCGTGTCAAAGTGAAAACAAATCTCTACAAAGTGATCTAAATTAATTAAAATATAAAACATAAAATGTGTTGGTGCATGGCCAAGTGGTTAAGGTGTTCATCTAGTGACCTGAAGGTCACTAGTTTGAGCCTTGGCTGAGGCAGTGTGTTGTGTCCTTGAGCAAGGCACTTAACCACACAGTGCTCTGCGACAACACCAGTGCCAAGCTGTATGGGTCCTAATGCCCTTCCCTTGGACAACATCGGTGGTGTGGAGAGGGGAGACTTGCAGCATGGACAACTGCTTCCATACAACCTTACCCAGGCCTGTGCCCTGGAAATCTTCCAAGGTGCAAATCCATGGTCTCATAAGACTAATGGATGCCTATATAAAAAACACAAAAATAATTGATTGCTTAAGTATCCACCCCTCCCCCTTTAATATGACACATCAAATCATCAGTGGTGCAGCTAATTGAGTTTAAAAGTCACATAATTAGTTAAATGGTGATCACCTTTGTGCAATCAAGGTATTTCAATTGTAGTACCAATATACCTGTATCTGGAAAGTCCAACTGCTGGTGAGTCAGTTTCCTACCAAAAATGATGCTATGAAGACAAAAGAACATACCAAGCAACTCTACAAAAAGGTTATTGAAAAGCACAAGTCAGGAGTTAGATACAAGAAAGTTTACAAGTCACTGAATATCCTTTAGAGTAGAGTAAAGTCGATCAAGAAATGGAAATGGCACAGTTGTAAATCTGCCTAGAACAGGCAGTCCTCAAATACTGAGTGACCATGCAAGAAGGGGATTAGTGAGGGAGGCCACCAAGAGACCTATGAGAACTCTGGAGGAGTTACAAGTTTCAGTAGCTGAGATGGGAGAGACTGCACATACAGCTATTGTCTGGGTGCTTCACCAGTTGGAGCTTTATGGGAGAGTGGTAAAGAGAAAGTCACTGTTGAGGAAAAAAACTCTCATGAATTCTCAGCTAGAGTTTACCAGAAGGCACGTGGGGGACTCTGCAATTAGCTGGAAGAAGGTACTTTGGTCTGATGAAACCAAAATTGAGCTTTTTGGCCATCAGACTAAATCCTATGTTTGGTGTAAACCATACACTGCAATCATCAAAAACACACCATCCCAGTGAAGCATGAAGGTGGTTGTGTTGTGCTGTGGGGATGCTTCACTGCAGCAGACCCTGGAAGGCTTGTGAAGGTAGAGGGTAAAATAAATGCAGCAAAATTCAGGGAAATCCTGGAGGGAAACCTGATCCAATCTGTAAGAGAACTGTGACTTGGGAGAAGATTTCTCTTCCAGCAAGACAATGACCCCAAGTATAAAGCCAAAACTATACAAGAATTGTGTAAACACAACAAAGTTGAAGTCCTGGAATGGCTAAGTCAGAGTCCAGACTTCAATCCAATTGAGAATTTGTGGTTGGACTTGAAAAGGACTGTTCACTCATGATTCCCATGCGATCTGTCAGAGCTTGAGCAATTTTGTAAAGAAGAATGGGGAAAAATTGCAGTGCCTAGATGTGCAAAGCTGATAGAGACCTATCCACACAGTCTCAGGGATGTAATTGCTGCTAAAGATGCATCTACTAAATATTGACTTGAAGGGGGTGAGTAATTATGCAATCAATTATTTTGTGTTTAATAACTGCAAAAAATTTAGACCAATTTGTAGAAATTTGTTTTCACTTTGATGTGAGAGTCTTTTCTGTTGATCAGTGTTGAGAATGCAAAATTAAATCCAGTGTGATTCAATGTTGTGAAACAACAAAACATGAAAATTTCCGGGGGGTGGGGGGGGGGTGAATACTTTTTATAGGCACTGTATGTTGTATTTATGCTCATTTTGATGCATGTACTAAGGTGGCAGAAATGGACCAAATATATGTAGATATTAATCATATTTTGTGGTTTATACTCTTCCATCATAGAGGAAGATGGGGAATGGAGAAACTATGAAAATGAGAACAAACATGGAAATCATGCAATCTTTAGTTAAAATTACAAACCTGATGATATTAGACCAGCTGACTATAATGTAGTGTGTACTATTAAATATGAATGACAGAGAGGAACTTGTATTGTCTTTCTTTCACTTGATGAATGCCTCACCTTCCTAGACTTTGCCTACATGTATCTTTGATTTCATCTTTCTCTCTTTTGTTAAACAGGAAGAAAGCAGCAGTTTCACATTTCTACACCATTAATATCATGTATTTAGGTTCTTGCAATAACCCAGTAGGATAGCTTTCCCTTCTAAATGTTTAATTTAACTTCACACTCAGTATGAATGGATTAAAAGGGTTCTTAAAAAATAATTGCTTTGATATTTATGAAGTATGGCAGCCCCTACTGCTTTGAAAAAGAGCCATCTGTATTTTTTCTCTGTAATGTTTACAAACTTGTCAGCATCTTTGCAATTTTTTTTTTTGAATTTGTCAAACTTGTATGCATGGGAAAATATCAGGACAAGGATATCAAAGTATTCAAACTCTTTTCTTGGTCAGGTTTGTAAAAGTATCCATATGATGTGGTCAGATGGACTGGAAGAACAGTTTTCTGGTTTGTGTTGTTAACTAATCTTAGCAATAACAATTTTCTTCACTATTATGGGTTATTATCAGAATGTTTGGTCCCGAATGCAATTTAATAAGGACACCTGAGGTCAACTTTTAACTCAACTGGCCTGGAAAGCCAGATTTGTACTTTCCCTCATTAAACACACAATCAAAACTCAACAGAGAGTGAAATGTAAAGTCAATATCCATTCCCATTAATTTCCCTCTGAGTGGTTAGGTTAACATTGCAACCTTTACTATCTGAGTTTATGTATAAAATCTCTCCATGAGAGTGAGAGGTTAGCATTTGTAGAATTTTTTTTGTCTGTACATGTTAGGATCTTCAGGATGATTGGGCATGGTGGAGCAGAGATGGTGCTAGTGCTATACAGTTCCAGTGGCTCATGTTTGGTCCTGACCTCCAATGGGGTGCACATGTTTGCATGTTTTCCTGTTTGATTTTATGCTTTCCTCTGGGTGCACCAGCAACTCCAAACACAGTGAGTTAACACTGTCAGTTACTCATTGTTACGTTAGTGGTGGGAGAAAGAAGAATTGAAAGGACATTGAAGGGTATGTGTGAGAGAGAATAAACTGCAGCAAGGGAGGGTGTAATAGGGAAAGGGAGATCCAGCACCTTCGAAGAATTTGGTAGTGAAGGACTGGCTAGTTTTCTAGAAGGTTATATTTTCTTTCTATCAATAGCCCAGCACAGGCTCAATTTGTTTTTTTTAAGATGTTAGTTACATAGTAACATAATCATTTTTTTCAGTGAACTAAGTAAGTTCAAAGGGAGTATGGGAACATGGCACTTGTGAGTACAGGAAAGTGAGTCAAACATCGAAATATCCAAGCAATCCAACAGTGGATTGTCAATTTCACTACAATGTGATTGCTCCCATAGGAGCAGCATGGCTTGTGGGCTGAATGGCCTCTGTTATGAAGTGCAAGATAGAATAATGAAAACTTAAACCAAAATTTATGGCAGAATATGTGGATGCAAGAATATCTTTAAACATAAAAAAAAGCAGACAACAAATTCTATGCTAAAACCCACTTCCAATAATTGTTTCATGTGGGTAATTTATCACTTAGCTGAGGGAGGCAGTCTGTCTGTCCACCTAAAATCTTGCAACTTTTTCAAGTGAAGGGTAATATTTAAGACACAACATCTTTAGATGGGGCCTTGTAGAAGAGTCTGGCAGTTTTGTGATGATTGGAATTCTGTCCTATGTAAGTTTCCTTTTCAGTCCTGTGATTCTCAGTTTAGCTAAGCTGTCAACAAAAACCTTTCTCAGTGAGTGATTAAGGCCCAAAAAGAAGGTGATATCCAAGTAGCAATATAAAGTTGGAATGCTGCAAATTTGTGTTTCAGATGATGCAAAAGTCTGTGAAGTGGGGAAAGGCTGAAAACCTGTTTGTGAATTCCTGACTGTGGGGGTTGGGGTGGTACAACATGTAATATGAGCGCTTCCAGCTGTCCTTAATGAGAGCGGGAAAAGACACAGAACTCCTTCTTAAAAGATGTGTTGAAGGGAAACAAATGACTTGAATACTGAATGCAAGCATAAACAGCTCCCAACTCAACAACTAACTGTGAAAAGCTTAGAGCAGCTTACATGGGCTGTGAGTGTTGGGGTGGTGCAATATCCATTCCCTCAACCATGACTGCTTTTGGAAATTCCAGACACTTTGACTTGTGGTTTGGGAAGAGCAATCTTTTCCTGACTCTTATGAGCAGCTGCTGGATTCAGTGCCTCTGCTCGATCAGTACCTGGAAGAGAAAGATCCCATGTGTGACAGTAAAGTACGCAGGGAGACCCTAATGTAAGGCACTCTGCTGAAACCAGAAGTTCAAGTCTATGCACAAAAAGCAAGAAAGTGGTTAAGTTGTGGACTACAGTCTAAGTGTATAGATTATATTGTACAACATATGGACTAACTATCAAGGATTCTGCAACTCACGTTCTCAGTACTACTTATTTATTTTTTTGTATTTGCACAAATTGTCTTTTGCACATTGGTTGTTAGTTTCTGTATTCATTTTTAATTGACTCTATTGCATTTCATTGTTCTACTGTGAATGCTTGCAAGAAAATTAATCTCAGAATGGTGTGTGGTGATATAAAGGTACTTCCGATGATAAATTTACTCTGATCTTTCTTACAAGTTCAGAACTATCATGCCTCAGTAGAGGATAGTGTTCTTAAAGTAATGTGACGTAAAATGAATAATTGACCTTCTGATTGTGAAAAACTTTACAGGTATTTTTACATACTTAAAATTAATAATTTATAAACATAAAATTTACATTTGGAAAGAACAAAAGTGAGTTATTTGGGCGTTTTCACAATTGAAGGAATACTAGTAACTCTCAGTCAAAAACAGAAGTGCTGTTTGAAATCTATTTCTGACTTTGTACAGGCGGTAGTCCACTGGAGGCCCAGGACTGCACTATATTTGCAATTTAGTTCTGTAGAATGACAAAACTCACTAAGGTTGATGGAAATGCAGGAAACTGCTGGAGGTTTTGAAGAAAGTTTACAGGGAACATAAGAATAGAATATCCCTGGGGCTTCACTGATGGCTCATTGTGGTAAGATTTATATAGCACCTTTCATGACCTCAGGATATTCCAAAGCACTTTACAGCCAATTAAGTACTTTTGAAGTTTAGTCTCTGCTGTAATGTAGGAATCATTGGTGGCCAATTTGTGCACAGCAACCAGCAATGAGATGATTAGAAAATTCAAATTCTTGATATTTATTCAAGGTTAAATATTGGCCGCCACATTACAGAGAACTCCCTGCTCTCATTCAACATAGTGCCATGTGATATATTAAATTTACCCAAGATAATATCTGCTTCTAAAGCGGTGCACCTATGGCACTTTAGCACACACAATACTTCACTGGAGGACCATCCTGAACTTGTTGCTGCAGTGCAATTTAACTCCGCACGTTCTGTAGTGAAGTGAGAACTCTGGGCTGCCATGGGCTATGAATTCTTAGGCTAGTAATGAGGTGACTGCGTCCTATAAATATAGAATGGTGCAGGAAATAATTAGTTTAGAAGTAAAATATCTCTCCCCCTGCCCCCCCCCCCGCCCCACCACCACACCTGTTTGGAAAACTGCTTGCAGAAAGAATGAAATAAATTAGAGGCTCTAACATTCTTCCATTTTCTTTCGCTACGGGACAAGTGCATGCCTGTGTGTGCTCACCAGTGGACTGCTGAGAACTGCTTGATCTTGCCGATAACACCAATATACCATCATCTATTTACAGGACGTGTTACTTGGAACTTGGGCTATATATATTTTTGTCTGACTGTGTATGCATACTTGCTATCTTGTATGTGGATTTGTGCCTTGTGATGTGTATGAATATTGGTACTGTGGTTTGCCTCTTGGTCCTAAAAGAACGCTGTTTCGTTTGGTTGTATTCATTGGTATTCATGTATAATTGAATGATAATTAAACAAAGCTGAACTAGAACTTGAACACCTAAAAGCTAAAATAATTTGCTGTGGTTTTTCTTACACAGATATATCCAAACATCAGTGCTATACTGTCACCGTGAACAAAAAAATACTTCATTTTTCAGATATGGTGGTGCTAAAATGCAACTAGATCTAAAATTCACAAATTTATTTTTTCTTAAACTGTTCCGAGAGGATAAAATCAAAAGATTTTTTTTTAGCCAATCTATTTGCTAAGAGCGTGAGCCGAGAGGGAAAAGTCAAATCTGTCAGTATCACACTGTCTTCAAACAGTGGCTTCTCTCTCCATTGAAAAATCAAATCAAGTTTAATTATCATTTAAACCATACATAGATAACAGCTGAATGAGACACTGTTCCTCTGGGGCCAAGGTGCAAAACATTAAAAATAGCAAGCATACATTCACAGTGGTGAGTAACGTTCAAAATGGCAAATAACATAATTCAAAATAGCGAGCAAAGAAGCATATTCACTTGGAGGGGGAGGGGTAAGTGGAAAAATAAAACCATATATATTCCAAGACCCTGAACGGTAATGTCCGGCAATTGGCCGTACAGTCTGCCGGCAGCATACAGGTCCATGCAATCCAGTCTGTCATTCCATCGCTCAAAAACCAGAGAGCAGCGCCGACCGGAGAGGCCAGGCCCCAGCCAAGTGAGGACTCCACACTGTAGTGCTTCTGCATCGCTCACCTGGTCTGTCTGTCGATAGACTTTTTCATGAGCTTCAGTTCTGAAAGCTACAGTATTTGCTTCCTCAAGAAAATAAACGAGACCTTTTCAGAATGGCAGGCAGTGACTAGTGGGGTACCGCAAGGCTCAGTGCTGGGACCCCAGTTGTTTACAATATATATTAATGACTTGGATGAGGGAATTAAATGCAGCATCTCCAAGTTTGTGGATGATACGAAGCTGGGCGGCAATGTTAGCTGTGAGGAGGATGCTAAGAGGATGCAGGGTGATTTGGATAGGTTAGGCGAGTGGGCAAATTCATGGCAGATACAATTTAATGTGGATAAATGTGAGATTATCCACTTTGGTGGCAAAAACAGGAAAATAGATTATTATCTGAATGGTGGCCGATTAGGAAAAGGGGAGGTACAAAGAGACCTGGGTGTCATTATACACCAGTCATTGAAAGTGGGCATGCAGGTACAGCAGGCGGTGAAAAAGGTGAATGGTATGCTGGCATTCATAGCAAGAGGTTTCGAGTACAGGAGCAGAGAGGTACTACTGCAGTTGTACAAGGCCTTGGTGAGACCACACCTGGAGTATTGTGTGCAGTTTTGGTCCCCTAATCTGAGGAAAGACATCCTTGCCATAGAGGGAGTACAAAGAAGGTTCACCAGATTGATTCCTGGGATGGCAGGACTTTCATATGATGAAAACCTGGATCAACTAGGCTTATACTGGTTGGAATTTAGAAGATTGAGGGGGGATCTTATTGAAACGTATAAAATCCTAAAGGGATTGGACAGGCTAGATGCAGGAAGATTGTTCCCAAAGTTGGGGAAGTCCAGAACAAGGGGTCACAGTTTGAGGATAAAGGGGAAGCCTTTTAGGACCGAGATTAGGAAAAACTTCTTCACACAGAGAGTGGTGAATCTGTGGAATTCTCTGCCACAGGAAACAGTTGAGGCCAGTTCATTGGCTATATTTAAGAGGGAGTTAGATATGGCCCTTGTGGCTAAAGAGATCTGGGGGTATGGAGGGAAGGCTGGTACAGGGTTCTGAGTTGGATGATCAGCCATGATCATACTGAATGGTGGTGCAGGCTCGAAGGGCCGAATGGCCTACTCGTGCACCTATTTTCTATGTAAACTACAGATGCTGGAATTACAAGCTTCTAGCATTGTCCGAGAACCGTAACCTTACCAATGTTAAACTGCATATCTTTGTGGCCACCTATGCTTGTCTATAACTCTGAACCTGTCTGTATTTGTGTATATGTCTGCATCAATATTTTCCTGTCTCTGTGTAGCTAGAAGTAAACAAGAACTCTGGTCCCACATGAGGGACCAGTCAGTGTTGCTGTTATTCCCCTATCGCTCAACTGCTCCGTGATGTGTTGACTCTGTCAGTTCAGTGCACCACACTGGGTGTTTATGCTGCAGCAGCACGAGAAAATAATTTGGATACGACACGAAGTGAATGTCTCTTAGGAACATCAGTGCCAATGTGGCTTCATGTTGATCCGTTTCAAATATCCAATTCTGTTCCAAACAAAGGTTGCATCATCATTGCATTGAGATGGAGGTACAAAGCAGCAAGACATCATAGCTATCTCTGCCCATAGTACTGAGGGATAAAACAAAACACTGGCAATAATACAATGTCTCCTAACAGGATGCAGGGGGAAAAATAAAACAACCAGCACTCTACTTCAGGATTGGGAGCCACTCTTGTGGGCAATTTGTATGTGTAGACTCTATGTAAGAGCAGACAGATGGGCTGCAAAATTCATGAACTTTCCAACACTCAATGGGTGGGTGACAGCTCAGACAAAGCTTTGGAAAGGGGTGGTCACTATGATTGGGAATAGGGGATGGGGTGGAATCAATGAAGTCATACAATTCCAATGGAATATTTTTCTACCCAAACACGAGGAAATCTGCAGATGCTGGAATTTCAAGCAACACACATAAAAGCTGTCGGTGAATGCAGCAGGCCAGGCAGCATCTACAGGAAGAGGTACAGTTGACGTTTCGGGCCTGACGAAGGGTCTTAGTCCAAAACGTCAACTGTACCTCTGCCTATAGATGCTGCCTGGCCTGTTGTGTTCACCAGCAACTTTTATAGGAATATTTTTCCACCTTTAAGTATCTTCATGTTGGACTGCAAAGATTTCATCTTGGTCCTGCCTACTCTGCCATTGGGCAGGGAATGAGAACCACAAAATACTTCCTCAATTTACCTCCGTGTTCTTCCTTATCTCAGAAAGTATTCATTTAGACTTGGTGGCTGATTTGTGGGAGGAGTTCACAGGAATCACAACTGCAGGCCTTCTAAGAGACTCATTCCTATTGTAAGATTCCATACAACATCCACTGGAGCTTGGAGCATGTCCTCAGAGCATTCATCAATGTGCACTTTTTGGCTGTAGCAATAAAGTCTGGGAGATTTTTATTTTGGCTGAATAGCTTATTAGATTAGATTCAACTTTATTGTCATTGTGCCGAGTACAGATACAAAGCCAATGAAATGTAATAGCGTCTAACCAGAAATGCAAAGAATAGTGTTATTTACAAAATAACTGTGAATAAAAAGTAAGTGCTACAGCGCACAAATATGAAAGTACTGAGACAGTACAATATGGATGCAATACTGCTTAGCGCTGTGATGTGAGGTTCAGCAGGGTCACAGCCCCAGGGAAGAATCTCTTCCTGTGCCTGCTGGTGCGGGAGCAGAGGCTCCTGTAGCACCTACCGGATGGGAGCAGAGTAAAAAGTCCATGGTCATAGTGAGATGCATCCCTGATAATATTTTTCGCTCTGCCTAAGTAGAGTTTAGGGTAGATGTTCTCAATGGTGGGCAATTGGGTGCTGATAATCCGCTGGGTAGTTTTCAGCACACGCTGGAGTGCTTTGTGGTCCAATACGGGGCAATTGCCATACCACACTGAGATGCAGTTGGTGAGTATGCTCTCAATGGTACAGCAGTAAAAGTCCGTCCTTATCCTGGCAGAGAGGTGAGCTTTCTTGATGCTCCGCAGGAAATAAGGTGCTGTTGTGCCTTTTTGATCAGGATGGAGGCGTTCAGGGGCCAGGTGAGATCCTTGAAAACGTGGACACCAAGGATCTTGAAGCTTGATATACGCTCCACTACAGCTCCATTGACGTAGGTGGGGACGTGAGTGTGGCTCCTACCATGTCTGACGTCCACAATGATCTCCTTGATCTTCTGGGTGTTAAGGGCCAGGTTGTTGTCGGCACACCACGCAGCCAGGTGCTGGACATCGTCCCTGTAGGCCATCTCGTCATCCCCTCTGATCAGGCCAACCACTTGATGATGGAGTTAGAACCATGTATAGGAACACAGTCATAGGTGAAAAGGGAGTACAGAAGAGGGCTCAGCACACAGCCTTGAGGCACGCTGGTGTTCAGGGTGAGAATGGAGGAGGAGAGGTTGTCTAACTTAACTGATTGGTGTCTGTTAGTCAGAAAGTCCAAGGTCCAATTGCAGAGGGATATGCTGATACCAAGCTGGCAAAGTTTGGTGATCAGCTTGGAGGGGATCACAGTATTGAATGCTGAACTAAAGTCAATGAACAGTATTCTGACGTAAGAGTTGGGGCTGTCCACGTGGGTCAGGGCAGAGTGAAGTGCCGTGGAGATTGCGTCCTCTGTTGACCTGTTAGTGTGATAAGCAAATTGATGGGGGTCTGGGGTAGTGGGCAGACAGGATTTCAGATGTGATAGGATCAGTCTGTCAAAGCACTTTGCAATCTCTCAAAGCTCCCAGATAGGTGCTAAAGGTTCATAATTACGGACACATTTTGACTGGCTGCTTTTGAATCTAACTTCAACGGATCAAAAAGAATATTGTCTGTTTTGTATTTCTTAGTGCATGTCAACTAGCAAGAGCATAACCACATACCTCTCTAAAATTTAATTTTTAAAAAGCAGAACTCGGGGCCAACCTTCCATACCCAAACAAAGGAAGTTGTAGTCACTGGTATCTCTTGTTATATAATGTATCCAACAAAGGAATGTCTCACCATCCTTTCATAGCAGATCTCTTGGAAACATTTTTGTTTTTTTTACTACTTACCTTCAATTCTTGCTGCACTGCTATTCTTTCCTTATTCACCAAATACTCTGGTCTCAGAAAGCCATAAAGTGCTTCCTCCTTTGACCAATCAGAGCTTTTTTTTAAGGTTACTATCACATTCATTGACTTTCTCTCCCAGAAAGACATGAGTTTCAATCCATGCTACATAACTAATGGGTTAGTTCAAGAATTAGAATTGCCCACTGACCAAAACACAAGCAGGCTGAGGTTCTGTTTTACCATTGACCTAATCATTTGGTTGAGAATGCAGCCTGAAAACTCTGAGCTTACTGTACTTTCTTAAAAAAGTTAGAGTATAATGCAAAAGCTGTAACACATGCTTTATCAGAATTCTCTTTCTCTTTTGATTATGCCTGTTTTTCATATAAAAAGTGTAATCTCTCTGTTTACAAAGAAAAAGATCCAACGTAACCTATATCCAAACTGTTTTTTGTCATGCTCCAGGTTTATATTGAATAACGTTGAAAAATATTCTGACACAAACTTCTAAATGTGGAAGAGAAATATTTTATTCCTACATTAAGTGGCTACTGAACATATGTTAATGATCTTCTGCTGTAGTCCAACCACTTCAAGGTTTGACGTTGTGCATTCAGAGCTGCTCTTCTGCACACTACTGTTAAAACATGTGGCTATTTGAGTTACTTTTGTCCTTTTCTCAGATTGAACTAGTCTGGCCATTCTCCTCTGACCTCTGTCATTAACAAGCCACTTTCACCCACAGAACTGCTCCTCACTGGATGATTTTGAACCATTCTCTGTAAACTCTAGAGACTGTTGTGTGTGAAAATCCCAGGAGATCAACAGTTTCTGAGATACTTAAACTAACCCTGTCTGATACCAACAATCATTCCACTATCAAAATCACTTGGGCCACACTTTTTTCCTTTCTGTTGTTTGGTCTGAACAATACCTGAACCTCTTGACCATGTCTGCATGCTTTTATGCATTGAGTTCCTGCCACATGACTGGCTGATTAGATATTTTCATTAACGAACAGGGTTACAGGTGTACCGAAGAGAGTGACCACTGAGTATATCAGTATAGATGTAATTGAAATATTAATAGTCAATTAGGTATATTGCATGTGGTCTAGGTAATTCTCTGTAAAAATAAAAAATCAAGTGTCCACTAATGGCATCAAGAATCAGAATCAGTTTTAATATCACCAGCATGTGACGTGAAATCTGTTAACTCAGCAGCAGCAGTTCAATGCAATACATAATCTAGCAGACAGAGGAAAAAATAATAATAAATAAAATAAAACATAAATAAACAAGTAAATCAATTATGTATATTGAATAGGTTTTTTAAAAAAACTGTACAAAGACAGAAGTATGTATTTTTTAAAAAAAATAAAAGTGAGGTAGTGTCCAAAGCATCAATATCCATTTAGGAATCCGATGGCAGAGGGGAATAAGCTGTTCCTGAATCGCTGAGTGTGTGCCTTCAGGATTCTGTACCTCCTACCTGATGGTAACAGTGAGAAAAGGGCACGCCCTGGGTGCTGGAGGTCCTTAATAATGGGTGCAGCTTTTCTGAGACACCACTCCCTAAAGATGTCCTGGGTACTTTGTAGGCTAGTGCCCAGGATGGAGCTGACTAGATTTACAACCTCAGCAGCTTCTTTCGGTCCTGTGCAGTAGCCCCTCCATACCAGACAGTGATGCAGCCTGTCAGAATGCTCCACGGTACAAATATAGAAGTTTTTGAGTGTATTTGTTGACATACCAAATCTCTTCAAACTCCTAATGAAGTGTAGCCATTGTCTTGCCTCCTTTATAACTGCATCGATATGTTGGGACCAGGTTAGATCCTCGGAGATTTTGACACCCAGGAACTTGAAGCTGCTCACTCTCTCCACTTCTGATTCCTCTGAGGATTGGTATGTGCTCCTTCATCTTACCCTTCCTGAAGTCCACAATTGGCTCTTTCATCTTATTGACATTGAGTGCCCGGTTGTTACTGCAGCACCATTCCACAAGTGCATATCTCACTCCTGTACACCCTCTCTTCACCACCTGAGATTCTACCAACAATGGTTGTATCATCAGCAAATTTATAGATGGTATTTGAGCTATGCTGAGCCACACAGTCATGTGTATACAGAGATTAGAGCAGTGGCTAAGCACATACCCCTAAGGTGTGCCAGTGTTGATCGTCAGTGAGGAGGATATGTTTTCACCAATCTGCACAGACTGTGGTCTTCAGGTTATGAAGCTGAGCACAGAATTGCAGAGGGAGGTACAGACGCCCAGGTTCTGCAACTTTTCTGAAATCATCTGAGAGAGAGTACAGGCAGTGGAGCCATGGATCTGGGACATTGTGACAATGATAGAGACTTGACTGTCAAAAGGGCAGCAATGGCTGCTGGATGTCCTGGGGTCTAGATGTTTCAAAGGGGACAGGGAGGGAGGCAAAGAGGTGGGTGAGTGGCATTGATAATCAGAGATAATATCACAAATCCAGAAAGTGGTAACTTCGTGGAGGGATTGTTTACTCAGTCGGTTTTTGTGCAAGTCAGAAACAGGAAGGGAGCAATCACTTTATTGGGATTACTTTATTGACTAATGTGAAATAGCGACAAAGACACTAAGAAGCAGATCAGGATGCATATCTTGGAAAGGTACAAAAATGATGGGGTTGCCTGAACAAGTGTCAGATCTCAGTGATCATAATTCCCTCATTTTTAGCATAGCCTTTGACAGGGATAGACGTATGCAATGTAGGTAAGTATTTAACTGGGGGAAAGAAAATTATTGGGGAGGAACCTGGGAGTGTAAATTAGGAACAAATGTAGTTAGGAGAGATCCACAATGAAAATGTGGAAATTGTTTAGGGAGAACTTGTATCATTTTCTGGATAGGTTTGTTCTATTGAGGCAAGGAAAGGATGGTTGGATGATGAAACTGTGGTTGACCAGAGATGAGAAGACATAGGAACAGAATTAGGCCGTTTTGCCCATCAAGTCTTCTTGGCCATTCAATCATGGCTGATCCTCTTTTTTTTTCCCCTCCTCAGCCTCCACTCCCCAGCCTTCTCCCCATAACATTTGATGCCATGTCCAATCAAGAATCCATCAAGCTCTGCCTTAAAAACACCCAACGACCTGCCCTCCACAGTTCCCTGTGGTAACCAGTTCCTCAAATTCACCACCCTCTTGCTTTAGAAATGTCTCTGCATCTGTTTTAAATGGACATCCCTCTATCCCGAGGATATGTCCTCTTGCCCAAGACTCCCCCACAACGGGAAACACCTTTTCCACATCTACCCTGTCTAGGCCTTTCAGCAAGGTTTCAATGACATCCCCACCCCATCCTTCTAAATTCCAGTGAGTATAGGCCCAGAGCTATCAAACGTTTGTTGTATGATAACCCTTTCATTCCCAGAATCATCCTTGTGAACCTCCTCTAAACTTTCTCCAATGGCAGCTCATCTTTTCTTAGATGAGGAATGCAAAATTGTTCATAATTCTCAGGGTGAGGCCTCACCATTCCCTTATAAAGCCTCAGCATCACATCCTCACTCTTTTATTCTAAAGTTCTTGAAACAACTACTAACATTGCATTTGCCTTCCTCACCACCTGCAAGTTAACCTTTAGGGTGTTCTGCACAAAGACTCCCAAGTGCCTTTGCATCTTAGACTTTTGGATTTTCTCCCTGTTTAGAGATGCTCTGCACGTTTATTTCTACTACCAAAGTGCATGACCATACATTTTCCCACATTGTATTTCATTTGCTACTTTCTTGCCCATTCTCCTAATCTGTCTAAATCCTTCTGCAGCCTACCTGTTTCCTCAACTCTACCTGCCCCTCCACCAATCTTCGTATCATCTGCAAACTTGGCAACAAACTTGACTTAGAGTTGTAAGGGGAATTGAGTAGATCTTGGTGGGTAGGGTGAAGGAAAACCCCAAGACATTCCTCATGTAACATGAAGATCAGCAGATGATTAGAGTGGGGGTAGGATTGATAATGGATAGGAGAAAATATCTGTAGTTAGAGGAGGTAGGGGAGGTTCTTAATGAATACTTTGTTTCAGTATTCATCAGTGAGAGGGACCTTGACAAATATGAGATCAATGCAGAACAGGCTAAAGTGCTGAAGCATGGTGATGTTAGGAAAAGGAACATTCTGGAACTTTTGGGGGGGAAAAAAACATTAGTATGGATAAGTCCCCGGGACCGGACAGGATAATCCCCTGCTCACTACAGGAAGTGAGGGAAAAGATTGATGCATCTTTGGTGATAATTTTGCATCCTCACTGGCTTCAGAAGTGGTAACTATAGAAATCTTGATACATTATGGAGATTTAATAGACTGTTAGATAGGCATATCGATGAAAGAAAACTAGAGAGCTATATGAGAGGGCATTAGATTGATGTTGGAGTAAGTTAAAGATCAGCACACCATTTGTGAGTCAAAGGGATTTTACTGTGCAGTATTGTTCATGTTCTACAGTAAAGTCTTGGGCACACGGATATAGCTAGGGTGCCTAAGAATTTTGCACAGCAGTGTAGTAATTTTATGTATTGCTCTGTACTGCTGCCACAAAAACAAACTTGACATGCTGTATGTGAGTGGATGATAAACCTGATTTGGGTATGGGTCTCTATTTTGGACAGAGTTGGGATGGGGTAGGGAGAGGAGAATCATGGTTGGGAAAGGGAGAAGGGAGGCTGCAGGAAGCACCTGTGAGAGATTCTGTAATGATCGGTTAAAACAATTGTTTGGGATTAAATTACTTTGCCTGATGTCTCAGGACTGGGTGTTTCTGCATCAGTGCCAGTTCCCACCCCTTCCCACTTCTCTGCCGTGTGTGTATGTGTGTGTATAATTTATTTTTCCCTTACATACAGTGCTGTGCAAAAGTTTGTACATAAAATAGTAGCATCTTGCTTTTTTGTTTTCTTTTGACAGAGGAAGTCATCAGGTCCTTTGACTCCATGTTGGTTCCTAGATCAGTCACTAGTTGTCTTTTCCTTATAATGTATAATCCCCAAATGGACTCCGGCAAAATTCTACCAACTACCAACCAGAAGCAATTTATAGTGGCCACCTAACTTACTTCTATGGGTAACAGAACACTTGTAAACAAGGAGTTTGGTTATTGGTTGTACAAACAGCGGATGGTGGGATAAGAGAAAACTTCAAACAAATTTCCAACATTGATTACAGGACACTGGATAGGGATAGGATATTTCACTAATATATTACCAACCAGCGCACAGCTCTGAGGCAGATGGATACGTTGCTGTTGCTGCCCTGACACAGATCAGCTGAGTCAGCACAGGCTGTGAATCGATACAGCTCTTTTGAACCTAACCTCAGCCGATTGATGAAATGATCTTCCAGTCTGATTAAATAGCCCAGACTGATGTATAACTGGTGCTTACTTATTTTAATGTCACCTGTGGGGAACATAAATTAAGTATCTACTGAGGAGGTTTTTTTTTAGGGTTTTTTAGAAACTGGGTTCCTACTGGCTGGCTACGCAGTACAATTGCTGAGCAAATCAGCTAATCAAGAACAATTTAACTCCGACAGTGTAACAGCAGAGCAGCAGTCCCAAGGAATAATCTAACTGAAATATCAGAGAAGCACCGAGCAAAGGTTAATTGTTTATTACTGCAATTAATAATCCTGGACAACTAATGAAACACAATGATCAGCTGCCTTAGTGACTCATTTGCTCAGTACATTGCGCCGTACGTGCAGCAGTGCAAGAGGTCTCCTGTTTCAGTACTCTGCATTTACTGAGGTAATTGGTAAATGGTTTATTATTGTCATATGTGTCAAGGTACAGTAAAAATCTGTTTTGTGGGCCCTCCATCAGATCATTCCAACACAAGTACCTAGAGGTAGTGGAAGTCAACATTAGAATGTAAAATGTAGCATACCAGCTACAGAGCATGCAAGCAATAAGGTAGATCATGAGGTCAAGAATCCATCTTATTGTATAGGGATTTCATTCAGTAGTCTTGCAGCAGTGGAGCTGAAGCTGCCTTTGAGCCTGGTGGTATGTGCCTTCAGGCTGCTTTCGCCTGATGGAAGAGGAGAGAAAGAAAATGTCCAGCATGGGAGAGGTCTCGATTATATTGGCTGTTTTTCTGAGGCAGTGAGAAGTGTAGACAATCTTTGGAAGGGAGTCTGGGAGACGTGCAAGGAGGGAAGCAGCTACGTTCAAATGTGACAACCTTTGCCTTCTACCTGACTTTGTCCTTTTACTGCCCCCTCCATCCTGTTACTTTTCCAAGTCTGTCATCTGCCCTTTAAGCTAATGGATGGTCATCAGTGGCTGAAGGCTAAGCATAGGGAATGCCATTCAAAGCTGCAGCTCTTGAGTTGTCATTAGCAAGCCCTCCCCTCTGTGAAGGTTAAGTAAGGACAGAAATGGAATCCAGAGATGTTCCAATAATCAAACTTCCAGCCTATATGACCAAGGTAACAGGTATGTTGCACATGACCCAGACTCCACAAAACAGGGAATGCAGGATATTGCAGGCACAAAAACTAATACTAATTCTTGGCATTGCTGATTTAACATTGCTCTCAGTGGTAGAAGAAACCTTGGCCAAGAACCTGTACTGGAATAAATTACATTGGTTGTGTAAGGTAGAACAAAAAAGACCAATCATCAGAACAATCAAACTGTTCAGCATGTCTGAGATGAGTTATCTTTTGACACTTGCTAGCAGTTGATTAATCATTGTCTATCCATCTGTGTGGATGGAACATAGATGGGTAAAGTGTTCTATTTCAAATCTTTGCACAGTGATTTGGCTGGTCTGAGTAGATCTTGAATCATGTGGCAGAGACCAAGCCAAACGTGCCATTTGGTGTGTTTAGAGGAGCATAAATGGGTAAAGCTGAATCAGACTGTTAGACATTTGATATTTCATGAGCCCTTAAACACAATTAATGTAGAACCACATCAATCACATAGCAGAGAGTTGTTAGGAAACTTGCTTCTACAAAAGGAACCCTGGGCTCATAATTAATGGATCCTAGAATTTGACAGCCTAGAGTTTGACACTTCAGCATAGCCTGCCTATACTGGAATTACTGAGATTGTTTATTAAGCGCGGTTTGTGATCAAAGCATTGAAGTGTAAGTGTATCATTAATTCTAGAACTTGTCTTTCATCCACTTTTTTCACAATCCTTACCAGAAGTCATATTGTGTAATTTATTCTTCCAGTTTGTTTTCTTTCCAGTTTCCTAGCACTAGACAATATCCTGCATCTCAACTTTGCTTTACAAAAATGGATTTCATATTGTAGTTGGAGGTTGTTGCACACGGTGTCCCACATTTCATAGTGATGACAAATTACTGGATGTAAGTCACTTCAGGACACCCCTGTAATGGATGAAGAAGACATAACATGAATACAATTTTTAAAAATCTGGAATCAAAAATCTACTATTTTTATGGCATTCAGATCTTATCCTCCTCCTAGATAACAACCTTGAGCAAATTTTTATTCAGTAAAGGTTCCTGGAAAATATTTAACAGTTGGAAGTCTGGATGATTTTTCAACCTTTAGCTCACTGTCCCAGTAATAAGACAATGGGAGCAGATGGAGTCCTCTTGGTGCTTCAAGTCTCATCTGTAATAATGTCTGTTCTTCTATCTCAACCTTACCATTTGATATCCCCATTGCCAGAAGTTAATCAACTGTTTTCTATGAAATCAGTGACTGAACTACAAAGGTTCACTGTCCTCTGAGTAAAGAAATTTGTCCTCATCTCAGTCCTAAGGGATTTACCTGCTATTCTGGCACTATACCCCTGACCCTTGACTGCTTGGCAATGGGAAACATCCTCTCTGTCAGGCACTGTAAGTTTTTTGTAAAATTCATTGAGATCTACTGTCATTCTTCTAAACACTAAAGAGTCATTCTCTTCAAACCCTCTTCACATAGCAAACCTACCAATCCTGGAACCAGACTGGCAAGTCTTTACTGCATTCCCTCTGTACCAAGTGCATCTTTTTTTCCCAGTAGGAACACTGAAACTGCCCATGATAATTACAGCATAAATCCACCAAGAACCCACATTCGTGAGTTTAACTTGAGCTCTCCAGATGTCAGCTCAAGGGTCCAGTAGGTGTATGGAGGTGGCTGAAAGGAAGGGAGGGAGGATATTGTTGGGGTGATAATATGGTGAGAATGGCACTAACGCTCAATAAGGACTCGTACTCAAGACTGGAATCAACTGTTAAGGATGAGGTTATGAGGTACTTGATGTCAAAGGACAAGATGAGGCAAAGTCAGCATGGTTTCCTTAAGGGAAAATCATGCCTGATGAACCTATTTGAATTCTTTGAGGAGATTACAAGTAGGCTAGATACAGGGGATGCAAAGGATGTCGTATTTGGATTTTCAGAATGTCTTTAACAAAATGTTGCATATTTGGACTTGCAGAAGACCTTTGACAATGTGCCTCACATGAGACTGCTTACCAAGTTAAGAGCCCATGGTATTTCAGGAAAGTTACTAACATGGTTAGAGCATTGGCTGATTGGTAGGAGGCAGTGAGTAGGAATAAAAGGATTCTTTTCTCGTTGAATAGTGGTGTTCTGTTGGTGTTGGGACCAACTTTTTATGCTGTATATCAATGACTTAGATGATGGAATAGATGGCTTTGTCACCAAGTTTGCAGATGATATGAAGATTGGTGGAGGGGCAGGCAGTGGTAAGGAAACAGGTAGGATGCAGAAGGACTTAGACAGAATGTGCAAGAAAGTGGCAAATGAAATACAATGTTGGAAAACACATAGTCATGCATTTTGGTAGAAGAAAATAAATGTGCAGACTATTTTCTAAACGGGGAGAAAATCCAAAAACCGGAAATGCGAAGGGACTTGGGAGTTCTTGTGCAGAGCACCTGAAATGTTAACTTACAGGTTGAGTCGGTGGTGAGGAAGGCAAATTCAATATTGGCATTCATATCAAGATGTCTAGAATACAAGAGCAGGGGTGTGATGCTGAGGCTTTAAAAGACACTGGTGAGGCCTCACCTTAAGAATCGTGAACAGTTTGGGCTCCTCATCCAAGAAATGATGTGTTGGCATTGGAGAGAGTTCAGAGGAGGTTCACAAGGATGATTCTGGGAATGAAAGGGTTATCATATGAGGAACATTTGATGGCTCTGGGTCTGTACTTGCTGGAATTGAGAAGATAGGGAAGGATCTCATTGAAACTTTTCGAATGTTGAAAGGCCTAGATGGAGTAGACGTGGAAAGGACGTTTCTCATGGTAGGGGAGTCTAGGACAAGAGGGCACAACCCTCAGGATAGAGGGATGTCCATTTAAAGCAGAGCTGCAGAAAAATTTCTTTAGCCAGAGGGAGGTGAATTTGGGGAATTTGATGACACGAAGCTGGGCGGCAGTGTTAGCTGTGAGGAGGATGCTAAGAGAATGCAGGGTGGATGGATAGGTTAGGTGAGTGGGCAAATTCATGGCAGATGCAATTTAATGTGGATAAATGTGAGGTTATCCACTTTGGTGACAAGAACAGGAAAGCAGATTATTATCTGAATGCTGGCCGATTAGGAAAAGTGGAGGTGAAACGAGACCTGGGTGTCATTATACACCAGTCATTGAAAGTGGGCATGCAGGTACAGCAGGCGGTGAAAAAGACGAATGGTATGCTGGGATTTATAGCACGAGGATTCGAGTACAGGAGCAGGGAGGTACTACTGCAGTTGTACAAGGCCTTGGTGAGACCACACCTGGAGTATTGTGTGCAGTTTTGGTTCCTTAATCTGAGGAAAGACATTCCTGCCATAGGGGGAGTACAAAGAAGGTTCACCAGATTGATTCCTGGGATGGCAGGACTTTCATATGATGAAAGACTGGATCAACTAGGCTTATACTCTCTGGAATTTAGAAGATTGAGGGGGCGATCTTATTGAAACGTATGAAATCCTAAAGGGATTAGACAGGCTAGATACAGGAAGATTGTTCCTAATGTTGGGGAATTCCAGAACAAGGGGTCACAGTTTAAGGATAAAGGAGAAGCCTTTTAGGACCAAGATGAGGAAAAACACAGACAGTGGTGAATCTGTGGAATTCTCTGCCACAGGAAATAGTTGAGGCCAGTTCATTGGCTATATTTAAGAGGGAGTTAGATATGGCCCTTGTGGCTAAAAGGATCAGGGGGTATGGCGAGAAGGCAGGTATGGGGTTCTGAGTTGGATGATCAACCATGATACTGAATGGCGGTGCAGGCTCGAAGGGCCGAATGGCCTACTCCTGCACCTATTTTCTATGTTTCTATTACAGATAACTATGGAGGCCAAGTCATTGTGTTTATTTAAGAGAGTGTGGAACAAGCTGCCAGTGCAGGTGGTGCATGCAAGCTTGATTTCAACGTTTAAGAAAAGTTTGGATTGGTACACGGATGGTAGGGGTATGGAGGGCTATGGTCCCAGTGCAGGTCTATGGGAGTAGGCAGTTTTCATAGACTAGATGAGCCAAATGGCCTGTTTCTGTGCTGTACTTTTCTGTGATTCTATGATCTGTATGAGTGAATATTTTTGCCCCAGCTCAGTGTGTTGTCATTTTAATAAACATTTTTTAGCTTTAATATCCCTCACTTCCAACAAAAACCTGCCACACGCTTCTAGTCATATCCATTTTAGCACCTGAAAGCATTTGAACTGTTGTCAGCAGTCATTTGTGGAGGGTAACATAAATACCAAATAGTGGCACCTCGATGGCTACCTCGGAATTGAGTATTCAAATGAGGTCATGAATATAATTTCTGAGCTAAATACTGAGGGGAAATCTTACAGAATTCATCATTGGGAAGAAGGTTAATCCTAGTGTAATTTCCTTGTTCAGCATTCGCAGCAATCACTCTATAATGAATTGGCAAAATGTATGGTAATGCAGTTTGTGAGGAATACTAAGGCTGGGATATACACAAGAAATAGTAAGAGTTCAAACGATACAGAGGAACAGAAGGACATTCGTATACATGAGTAAGGGTGCTCAAAGGCAGCAACATAGGTAGATAAAAAGGTAAAAGGTATACTTGCCTTTATTAGTTGGGATACGGTTTATAAGTGCAGGATACAATTATTTATCAGACTACTGTGTACATTTCTGGTCACCACACAAAGATATGATTGCACTGGAGAAGAGACAGAGGAACTTTCAATTGGAGCCATTTTTAGGGTACAAAATTCTTGCCGCAACTGATACAGTTCTCATGGTCCAATGATCCCTAGATTTTCATATTTGCATCCCAATTTTAAAATCCTGCATAATTTAATTTTTCCTTAATTCTCTCACCTCACACAGCAATACGGGTGTCATCAGCCTTTGCACTTCAATAATTTTGGCTGCCTCATCATAATGTTTTTACTTTGAAACAGCATTGATGGATTATTTTCTATCTCTCTTGACCTCTCTTCCTTATCTCTCTTTATATAAATGCTCCATCACATCTATCTTTTAGACCTAACATCTCCTCTGGAGCACTGTCTCAGTGCAGAAGCGTGGATTTTCCTTGTTCTATTAAAATTCCTTCATAAATGTTGGCTCTTGATGTTGTTCAGATGTAGCTGTGCATGTATTGTCCTCATACAATATTGTATTCATAATGTTGTCATAACATTATCCTCATGCTGCTTTCTTATTGTTAAGATACAGTATGAGGATTTGCTATTTGCTTGTGACAATGATGCATAGTGAATGATTAAGTGTATCATCACTGTGCTACTGAGGAAGCTCTGGGGGGGGGGAACAAAACTGGCATTACTAATTTTACAATGACTGGATTTCTTGATATTTTTTGCCCAATCTTCAGCTCTTTCATCAGTGGCATCTGTCATAAATGCAGAGCATAGTGCAGTATTCAACTAATTCACAAATTTGGACACTGTTCAGGCTGGGGCTGATTAGTGGTCGGTGGTATTAATGATGCCAACATGCTCCACAGTAGTCACCTTTTAAAATGAGACTCCAATCACCTCCCAACGACATTCAATGGCACAAACATGCTGAGAACCCAAAGTGACTGAAAGATTATCTTGGCTATCCACAGAAATACATTGATTAGGAGTGTTTTCTCTGCTTCATGTGTTGATGCCTTAAAGATTTATTACCAACTACAAGGTGTGTGATAGAATGTTTTGTTTGTCTGTGTGAATGGACGACCAATAATATGATACTCTACAGAACCTGGCAGTCTGCTTAATTGGCATTCTGCTCATGGCATTATACATCCAATTCACTAGCATGCTGTGACTAATATATAAGATATGTTCTGTGGATTGCTTGTTTCTTATTGTTTGCACAATTTGTTCTTTTTTGTAGATTAGGGATCTGATTGCCTTTGTAATGTGGGGACTTTCATGAATTCTATTGTTTCTTTATTTTGTGGCTGCCTGGAGGTAGGTAAATCTCAAAGTTGTATCGGGTATACATACTTTGATAATAAATGTACCTTGAGCTTTTGAACTAAATGACTCGTCTTTGTTCCAACCCCTCCTCTCCAATGACCACCTGGCCAACACATGATCCTTTTACCCACCACCTGGCTTCAAGCCTAGCTCTTGCATTGTTGTCCAGCACTCACCTTGTCTATTGGCTCGATCTCTCTGATTACTTGGCTCAATCCTCACCCCAATCTTGCCTGTCCTTGTTCCAGTGAAATGGTTTGGCTTATTAAGAGCTGGTTTTCCCACTGTTGCATTGATCGGTGTACATTAATCTTGGTCCAGCCAGCCCTCAAGCTACACATTTAAAGAACTAAACAAATACCATTCAATTTCTTGGTCTTAGTCTCCCTCATCTCAGATTCAGATTTAATATCACCAGCATATGTCATGAAACTTGTTAACTTTTGGATCATTGTATCATTCTGCACGCTTCAAAAAAAAATTGACAGTGTTAATAGATGCAACATGCCATTAAGTATGTTTGTGCCGAGTCATTTACACATTTGGACCACATTCAGGTTATAAAAGAAGCTGTAGTGTCCTTGAAAAAGCTGGGCTTTTTTTCCGATCAACAATGAAGCACTGCAATCAGTCCAAGCCAAATCTGTACATCTGTCCAAAAGCCCCCAGTGATTTAAAGAAGGTGGCCATCAAATGGCATTGCTGGCACAGCTATTGATCAAAACTGATAAAAGGGAATAAATGGAATCTTGATTATTACAATGACCCACTCTAAAGTCGTAATATTTGGCTGACTACATCACAAATCTAAAAGCTGTAGAAACAAAGTAGAAATGCCAAAACTAGAAAATCCAAATTGGGTGAATGAAACAGAGGCAGATCTATTATCACTGTCATATGTTGTGAAATTTGCTTTATGGCAGCAGTACATTGCTAAGCATAAAATTTACTATATTTTACACTCATGCAGTTTATTAAGTGTCGAAAGAGCAAAAATAACGAGGTAGTGTTCACAGGTTCATGGATCAGCCAGAAATCTGACGGTAGAGGGGAAGAAGCTGTGTCAAAAAAGTTGAATGTTTCTTCAGGTTCGTGTATCGCCTCCTTGATGGTAGTAATGAGAAGAAGGCATGTCCTGAATAGTGAGGATTCTTCACGGTGGGGCTTCCTTCCTGAAACATCACCTTTTGAAGATGTCTGCCCTGGTGGGAGGCTAGTGTACATGATGCAGCTGGCTGGGCTTATAACCCTCTGCAGTTTTTTCCGATCCTGTGCACTGGTGTCTCCAAACCAGTGGGAATGAAACCAGTCAAAATGCTCTCCATGAGTGCATTTGTAGGATTTTGCAAGAGTCTTTTGACATATTAAATCTCCTTAAACTACCAATGAAATATAGCTGCTGTTATGCCTTCTTTGTAACTGTATCAATATGCTGGGCCCAGGACAGACCTTCACAGATATTGATGCTCAGGGACATGGAGCTGCTCACCCTTACCACTGCTGACGTCTTGATGAAAGTTGCAGTGTTTCCTTCCAGTTGGCTCTTCCTGAAGTCCACAATGATGAGCACAATGTTGAGTGTAAGGTTGTCCTTGTGACACCAATTAACAAGCTTTTTATAAACTGCATGAGGTTAATTAAAATTAGAATTAACGTCCCTCAAGAGTTTCCTATCCTGGCATGCATTCTCCTAGCTGTAGAAACAAAGTAGAAATGCCAAAACTAGAAAATCCAAATTGGATGAATGAAACAGAGGCAGGTTTATTATCACTGTCATATGTTGTGAAATTTGCTTTATGGCAGCAGTATTCCTGGCACCAATATTCCTGGTTTTATTTGAAACCTGATGGGGTTATTTTAGCCAAGGAGATATTAAGTGATGCTATTCCAGCATTTCTTGTTTCAAACCGGGATTGACAGACCACAGTAGTCCTTGTTGTTGGTTAGAAAATTTTCAATTTGTGCAGAGTTTCTAAAGCACCCAGAGGTTTTCTACTGAAGCAAAAGTTTTGAACAACAGCATTTGTCGTCTCCCTAAGATGGCATGCATCGATAGTGCAGAATTATTCCAGGACAGAGGCTGAACTTGCCTAGGTTCTTTGATGTAACAGAGGAAGTGCTTATGCAGGAGGGATTCCCTGTACCAAAAGGGGAGAAAGATGACCCCCAGTCCTATTCATTGCTCATCATTCATTGCTCTTGTCTGAAGCAATTTTCATTGGCCTAAATTATATAACCCTTACTAGCCCAGGCCAAGGGAGACTACCAACAAAACATTAAGTTTTCAAATAGCTCCTATAAGGCAAATTAGTGAGACAATCAGAAACACACATCAAAGTTGCTGGTGAACGCAGCAGGCCAGGTAGCATCTCTAGGAAGAGGTACAGTCGAAGTTTCAGGCAGAGACCCTTCGTCAGGACTAACTGAAAGAAGAGCTAGTAAGAGATTTGAAAGTGGGAGGGGGAGATCCAAAATGATAGGAGAAGACAGGAGGGGGAGGGATGGAGCCAAGAGCTGGACAGTTGATTGGTAAAAGGGATATGAGAGGATCATGGGACAGGAGGCCCAAGGAGAAAGAAAAGGGGGGGGGGGGTGCAGAACCCAGAGGATAGCAAGGGGTATAGTGAGAGGGACAGAGGGAGAAAAAGAGAGGGAAAAAGAATGTGTGTCTATAAATAAATAACGGATGGGGTACGAGAGGGACGTGGGGCATTAGTGGAATTAATCAGTTTTATTTTCACTGGCATATGTCTTGAAATTTGTTAACTTAGCAGTAGCAGTTCAATGCAATAAATAATATAGAAGAAAAAATGAAATATAATAAGTAAATCAATTCTAGGATATGTATATTGAATAGATTAAAAATTGTACAAAAACAAATAATATATATTTTTAAAAAGTGTGGTGGGGTTCACAGGTTCAATGTCCGTTTAGGAATCAGATGACAGAGGGGAAGAAGCTGTTCCTGAATCACTGAGTGTGTGCCTTCAGGCTTCTTTACCTCCTACCTGATTGTAACAGTGAGGAAAAGGGCACACCCTGGGTGCTGGAGGTCCTTAAGAATAGATGCTGCCTTTCTGAGACACTGCTCCTTGAAGATGTAGTGGCTACTTCGTAGGCTAGTACCCAAGATGGAGCTGATGAAATTTACAACCCTCTGCAGCTTCTTTCAGTACTGTGAAATAAACCCCTCCCCTGCCCCATACCAGACAGTGATGCAGCCTGTCAGAATGCTCTCCACGGTATATCTATGGAAGTTTTTAAGTGTATTTGTTGACATACCAAATCTCTTCAAACTCCTAATGAAATATAGCCACTGTCTTGCCTTCTTTATGACTACATCAATATGTTGGGACCAGGTTAGGTCGTCAAAGATATTGACACCCAGGAACTTGAAACTACTCACTCTCCACTTCTGATCCCTCCATGAGGATTGGTATGTGTTCCTTTGTCTTACCCTTCCTGAAGTCCTTTTAAAGTTAAATTGTCAGAATATTTCAAGAAGAGAAATTACATGTGAAGTCTTGACAAAATATTCAGGAATATCTTTCGTAATGTTTTGGAACTCTTCACATGCCCAGAAGTTGTGAACATGAGATGATGAACTTCAAATTGGTGCCATGCTTACTCACAGCAGCTGGTTGCTTTTAGTAGAGGAGTTAAGACAAGTGCTGAATAGCAAAGTGCCTCTTCAAGGCAATTTAGGAGACAATCAGACTACTGACAATCCTTGTGGCTGCCACTCTTCACTAAGCTTCACCACTTTAGTCAAGATGTTGCCTTCTGATGATCATGGGCTACACTGGCATTTCTTGCCAAAAGCACCTGTGGAAATTATCGCCAACATTCCATCCTCTTCCATCTCACTGTCTGATGTCTAATTGTACTTATTATGAAAGGAGTTGGGGTGTGGGGTGTGGAATGAACTCTGTTAATCTATTCTCCCTGCTCTTACCTTCCTGTTTTTTCTTTAGGCTCACAAACAAGAGTCCTCTAAGATAAAAGTTATTTCCTGGACATTAGTGCTATCAGTACAGGAGAAAATGATTTTATATTTAGGTGCTTTCTCTTCACAGCCTTTCGCTGCATTTGACTGCTGCACTTCCATGGTAGGACAGGGAAGTTAGTTCATGACCCTAATGGATGGTGCAACAATAGTTTTGACGATCTAGACTTTCCCAAGACAACATTCTCATTACAACCTGTAATCTACACAAACACCACATGCTGGCACATGCATGCCTTTAACCTCTCTCTGCAGTAACCCTGAGCCAATCATTCTCAATGTTTCCTGGTCCCCAGTTCTCCTTTTTCTTCAGTATATTTGTTGCTGCAACAGAAAACTCTTTTCTTTCCTTTCAACTAATTCTGTGACCTGTGTCTATCTCCATAGCTACTGCCTAAACTTCTGAGTGCTTCCAGGATTTTTTGTTCATCGTTCCTCAGTGCTTTCCTCATCATCACTTTACTGGGGCTGACTTCCTTCTGGTTTGTAGATGGGAAGGGATTCTTGGATTTGCCTTTCACTTGAAATTTGAAACATCTTCTCAACTTCATGAAAAAAGGAGCTGAATCACAGAATTTCAACTCCTGATAAATGACTGTGTTAAAATGACATTGTGAATGACACTAACATACATGTACATGTAAGAAATGATCTCTGGGGTGTTGTTTTCCTGGCTCTGCTTCCTAGTGTGCTTTGTTTCCATGGGCACTAACCCTGGAGCAGTTACTATAACATTGAAACTTCTGGGCATGGTGCAATTAGCAATGTTTTGACCCATCTGTAGATTTGAAGTGGTCATTCTTCATGTAAATACAGCAATCTTTTTGGCTAGTGGCTCTGGCTTTTCCTTGGTCATATGGTTTGCCATTGTGTCTGTGTGAAAGTCAAGCAAGCTCTGCACAAAAGAGAATCATCATGCTCTTTGGTCATCTCTGATCATTCACACACAATGCACGCATTCACTCAAATACATACACACTTACATGCCATGTAGTAGGGCCACTGATCAAGGTACAGAAAGCAGGAGCTGTCTAATAATACGTCATTTCCAAACAAGCAGAGAACAAATTTAGCTACATTACTGATTCCTGACCTAAAAGAACCTAATCTAAACCAAAATGAGATTGCATCTAGGATTCTTCAAGTCTTATTAACCCTGATTACAGCAAAGCATTTACCTGTCAAGCCACTAAATATGTTGCTGCAGCATTTTAAAACAAAACTTATTTAAATACCTGAAATTCACAACAGCACTTAATACCAAAATGTCATTCTTTTTCTGCCGTGGTTTGTAATAATATTATTATAAGTGGTAACAAAATGCAATAGTATTCTTGAAGGTTATACCTGAAATGAATCAATGATAGAAACTGTAGATAATAAACTGGATACGACAAAGTAATATTATCTTTAATACAATGGTGGAACAGAAAACAGAAGAATGTCAGTCTCTCCTGAAATTATTGTCATTACTTATTACAAGTAATTTGTCATACCATGTGACAAGCAGATATTTTGGAAAATCAATACTCTTTTATGATTGCTTCATTGAAACAACTTAAAAGAAGTCCATAGTAAGTCAAGAGAACATGCTTGGCAGATCTGCTTACTATCAGTCAACACCATTTGCTCTATCAAGATTTCCTTTTGCACTTGGATGTAGCTAGAACTGTTGAAAGAATTTTTGTAGATTCTCTACTGGCATGTCACTCTAGTAAAAGCGGGATCTGTGATATCCTTGATAAACTGGACAGAAATTCATCTTTGGAGCTCTTGCTATTAAACAATAATCCTTTGATTATTTGAAGGGTTTTGGATGCTAAGAGGATCCAGATAAATCAGCACATGCAGATTTCACTTCTATTTCATCATTTCATTCATCTTCATTGCTTGGACTCTGAAAATTAAATGTCCATTGAGCTATGGGGGTGGGGTATAAGGAAATTGTAGAAAACTGCATGCCCTCAATCAGGTGGCCAAAGCCAAAAATGCAGCAGGTGGTATTACTAGCCTGGTGAAAAGGTGGGGGTCAGTTTCTGTGGTTTTATGTTAGCTTAGCTACAATAATTTCAATCTCCACCTGAGCCACATCCATTGTCCCTCTTCATTGCACGTGGACAATGAAAACTCACCCATATTGTCAGAGCGTGGTTCAGCTATTAGAATTGCCCAATTCAATCTCTGGACAGAGGCAATTCTACGTCATTCAATGCTTATAAATTGTGATATTTGCTCCAGTGCTCAATACTGAAAATAAATTTGAGAATCACTGTTATTACTCTGTATGTTGTTCCATTAGTGTAATGGAGATAATATTACTTCTCTGTACACAATCAGTTTATTGTATACAGTCATTCAATCAGCTACTATTTCTATGTACATTATACTGTGCAGGTGGGCTTGCATTATGAGGAATTGTATTCCTTGAAAGCTGTCTGTATCACAGTTTTTGATAATGCTGTGTCACATGTCAAGAAATGCAGGTTAAAATTTGTTTGTTTATTTACATTTTTCATAAAATTCATTCAATCGAATTTTATTATGTATCTCAATTTTATTGGGCAGTTTTTTTTTGTAAAATCTCTAAGGGCAAATTTCCATTACCCGAATAGCCATAACATATTGGTGGCTTGTATTCTGTGGTGCACTAATTGGGACGATTTCACGTTTAGTTCCTGACCATTGCAAGAGTGAGTTTAATTGGTGTCAGGGCTGCTGAGTTATGAAGAGGAAACTCTGCATATTATCCTTCAAAAGACATCCATTGATGCTAGATTGAATAGGGATTTGTTTAAGATTTTCTTTGTAATTCAGTGTTAAAGCTTTCTTTTAAAACACACTGGATATTCAACCATAACATAAAAATTCTTCAATCACTCCCAAAATAAACTACTGAGAAGGTAGCAATTCTCTTTGTCTAATATCGAGAGTATAATCTCTCCACAAAATGCTGATACAAATCATTCACCCAACACCAAACCACGTCCTCATCTCAGCTGAGATGATTATAAAAGCAAGCCGGCAATTACTGTGGCTTCAGGAAAGACAACGGTAAACAGGACTCAAATTAATTAGCTAAAATTTAGTGCTCTTTATTGACAAAACAATTCCAGTGAGTTATTTAATTGCTTGAATATCAAGGATCACTATTTTGAACACTGTTGGTGGTTTACTTGGAGCTATGTGTTAAGATTCCAGGCTTCTAGTGACTGATCTAACTCTACAACTTTGTAAATGTTCGAGGTTGGCAGATCAGACTACACATCTGCTTCCTTCCCTTTCCTATTAGATTAAAGAAAGTTTTTACTTTCATAAAATTCCTTGTTTGTTCCCAAGTTGATATTAAGCCCTTTACAACCAATAGTCTCTTGACAGCAATATAGGGGAAAAAAAAACATTATTCTCCTTCTTGGACGAAGGACTTTGGGAAAAGGATGACTTGCTTCCACTCCAGTCATGTGGTTTCTGAGATGTCTGATGAAATTGCGAAATAACTGCATATTCTTCCACAGATATGGTGCTGGTGACTGATGGAGCAGACAGATTACGGGATGCTCTGCCTGCTACTTAAACAGGACTTCTGCCTACTTCTGATGTACAGCCTTGTGGTTCTCAATACCATTGTGAATCCTCCTTCTCCAGTTAGAACAGTGATTTATCAGAGATTCTCTAGAAACAATGGGGATATTGGAACTTTTGTAGGAGGATGTCAGTACATCCTCCAATCCTTTCCTCTAGTTTCAGACATTGAAGTGTGTGGTCTGTGTAGCAAAGCCAACTGACTGTAACTAGAGACTCAGTACTGAGGATTTTGTTCTTCTTGTGAATTTGGAGGATTTTACCGTGATAACAAAATAACTTTTTTTTTTCCCAATGCCTTGAAGAGTTTGCTATAGGTAGCCTAAGCAGAAAGGAGTAGGGATACCTGCAGCCCCATCTGAGATCTTGACTTTTCGATTCTCTTTCCCTCAAGTGTTGTTCTGTCCCATCGAAGATAGTGGTGAAGAAATAACGTGGAGTAGCTCTGTCATGAATTACTTTTGCAACTGATTGAATTTTCATCATAATTGGCATTATTTAATTATGCATATTGCATGCTTAGCTTTAATGAACAGGGGCTAGCTTTCTTTCATTATATTGGTTGGAGGAAAAAACAATAGAAAGACACAATGGAAAATCTTCTGCCTACTTTCAAAATAGGGACATGGGATCTATCATATGCACCTGTAAGGTCAAGAAGAGGCATAGTTTAATGTTCCTTCTGAAAGAAGGAGCAACAGATGATGCAACATTATCATTACAGTGGTGTAATATCTTTGATTATGTCCTCAGGTCTTCTAACTTTGTAACTGAGGCAAGAATGCTGACACCTGGTACTTGGATGTTAACAGACTAACATAAGAATCATAGAAGTATACAGCATGGAGAAAGGTCTTTCAGCCCAACTTACCATGCTTACCAAGGTATATTCCCTGAGCCAGTCATATTTGTCTACACTTTGCCCACAATCCTCTAAACCAGGGGTTTTCAACCTGGCTCCATGGACTCTTTATTCAATGACATTGCTCCATGGCAAAAAATGGTTGGGAACCCTTGCTCTAAAGGTGGATAGGGTAGTTAAGAAAGCTTATGGGGTGTTAGCATTCATAAGTCGAGGGATAGAGTTTAAGAGTCGTGATGTAATGATGCAGCTCTATAAAACTCTGGTTAGGCCACACTTGGAGTACTGTGTCCAGTTCTGGTCACCTCACTATAGGAAGGATGTGGAAGCATTGGAAAGGGTACAGAGGAGATTTACCAGGATGCTGCCTGGTTTAGAGAGTATGCATTATGATCAGAGATTAAGGAAGCTAGGGCTTTACTCTTTGGAGAGAAGGAGGATGAGAGGAGACATGATAGAGGTGTACAAGATAATAGGAATAGATAGAGTGGATAGCCAGCGCCTCTTCCCCAGGGCACCACTGCTCAATACAAGGCTTTAAGGTAAGGGGTGGGAAGTTTAAGGGGGATATTATAGGAAGGTTTTTTTACTCAGAGTGGTTGGTGCGTGGAATGCACTGCCTGAGTCAGTGGTGGAGGCAGATACACTAGTGAAGTTTAAGAGACTACTAGACAGGTATATGGAGGAATTTAAGGTGGGGGCTTATATGGGAGGCAGAGTTTGAGGGTTGGAACAGCATTATGGGCCAAAGGGCCTGTACAGTGCTGTACTATTCTATGTTCTACGTAAACCTTTCCAAAACATATACCCTTCCAGATATATTTTAAACATTACAATTGTGCCTGCCTTAATAGCCAATGACAGCTCATTCTGTATACCCACCAACCTCTGTATGTTAAACCTGCCCCTCGGATTATCTTCCCACCCAACCTTCAGCTTCACCTTTCTGGACTCCCTGTACCTGAGGAAAACGATTGTAACAGTTCACTTTATCATGCCCCTCATGATTTTATAAACCTCTATATTGTCACCCCTTTGCTCTAGAGAACAGTCTCAGCTTATCCAATCACTCCTTACCTCAACCCTTGCAGTGAAAATCCTTATGAATCTTTTCTGCACCCTCTCTAGCTGAATCACGTCCTTCCTATAGAATGGTGATTTGAACTGCACATGATTTTCCAGATGTATATCACCAATGTCCAGTGCCATTGTTACATAATGTCCCAACTGTTGTATCAGTGCCACATCTGATGAAGGTGAATGATCCATACACCTTCCTCACCATCCTGTCCAGCTGTATCACCACTTTAGGGAACTATGTTTTAATATTCTGCAACATTTCCCAGGGCTCTGCCATTCATTGTGTATCACCTGTCCTGTCTTAACTTCCCAAAATTCATCACCTCTCACTTGCCCAAGACACATTCAATCTGCCATTCCTTTGACCACCTTTCCAGTTGATCTAAATCCTGCTGCAATGTTAGACCTTCCTCATTGTCTACTATAACACCGAATTGATGATATCTGCAAACTTAACAATACAGACTTACTTATCATGATACATTCCCCTTCCCATTGCAAAAAACATGGGATTCAGCACCGTACACTGCAGCACACTGCTGGTCACAGGCTTCCCATCTGAAAAACGGCCATCTCCACTACTGTCCTCTGACTCCTTCCACCAAACTAATTTTGAATACAATTGTCTGGCGCACACTAGCTCTCAAAAGATCTAAGCATCCTGAATAGCTTTCCACATGGAACCTTGTTAAATTTCATGTAGACAGCATTTACTGCCCTGCCCTCATCAATCCTCTTGATCACCTCTTCAAAAGGAAACTCAAACTTGTGAAACATGAATTCCCATATACTGTACAAACCCATGCTGACTATCCCTATAAGAAAAGATGTATTTTATATCAGATACCAGTAAAATTGGTCATTTAAAATAAGAACAATGAATACAGCCTAACTGCAGCAATTAACCATATTAAGGGTGAAAAAATATGAATTGCGTCCTCCTTTCACTCAAAGAACTCGTCTGGCTTTACAATAGTTGCTTTTATTCCAGGATTTATAGATTAATTTCTCCTTTTATCTCATCAAGTAACCTGCACCAAATAAACATTATGTATCTCAGAATCAGGTTTAATATCACTGCCATATGTTGTGAAATTTGTTGTTTTGTGGCAGCAGTACATTGCAATACTTAATTATAAATTACAATGTGAAGTATATATAAATATGTAGTGAAAAAAAGTGAGAAAGAGTTCATAGGTTCATTGTACTTAGAGTAACATATCCTTTGCATCTCAAGCTGTATATAAATTTATTCACTAAATGACGTGTTGCTGTTGAATATCATTTTTACTTTGTATTTTATCTTGATTGCTTTCATATTCAGCTAGCATAAGAGACAGACAACAGAAACATGCATAATTTTTGTCATAATTTTACAGGAAGGCTTATGTTGTCTATTGTGGACTATTGCCATGGCTTCTAGTACCAAGAGAACAGAGAGACGGCTGAAAATAAGGAGGCAACCACCTACATGCAGACTAATTGGTAAATTGTGGTTTGCAGAATGAGATCTTAGCTGGCCTGAATCCCGTCACCACTCTTTTTCTGGAGCCGAGCCATATGCTGCAGCTGCTGCTAGCATTTTCTGGCCTGCTGATCTACAATGAAGCCAGTGCTGTGTGATAATTGTGTCTGCTTGGTGACTACAGCAGGTAATGCCTTCTTTTCAGGGTCTATCAAGCTCCATCTGTGCTCATTGATATCAATCGGTCTCCCCCCACTCTCCCCCCCCTCTCCCCCCCCCTCTCCCCCCCCCTCTCCCCCCCCCTCTCCCCCCCCCTCTCCCCCCCCCTCTCCCCCCCCCTCTCCCCCCCCCTCTCCCCCCCCCTCTCCCCCCCCTCCCCCCCCCTCCCCCCCCCTCCCCCCCCTCCCCCCCCCCTCCCCCCCCCCCTCCCCCCCTCCTCCCCCCCTCCTCCCCCCCCCCTCTCCCCCCCCCTCTCGTGATGTGATCTGATGCAAGTGCAGAAGCAATGCAAAGACTTAACTAAGGCTGTACCCTTTCCACTGGAAGCCATATCCCATGTGAAAATTATGATCTTCTCAAGCCATTTTTGTTCTAGGTGAGTGTGCAATGATTTCATTCAGTCTGCAATATTTATAATGCAGGATACAAACTAATATTTGGGCTTCTGTGGAAGTATTGCATTTTTAAGATGTGTGTTGCACATTATCGGCAAATGCAGAACTGGAAAGAATCAAGAGGGCTTGCTATATTCATGGTTTTTATTCCCTGGGATTATTCCTCATTTGAGAGATCTTGCCAAATTCCTGAGCTAAGGAGAGTTCCATGGGCTGAGCACCATCAATGAAGCCACACGGAGCTTAAAGCAATGGCTTTGTGCCATGCATTTTCAGCGCTTCCTTTTTTCAAAGATGAAAAGAAGCTAGTGAGAGGGATCATTTTTAAAAATCATCGTAGAATGTAAACCAATGCAGAAAGTCGAATGCTGTCATTAAAATAAATTGCCAGCATTATGATGTTGTGACAGTCCTAATACAAGCAGCTGCAACGTGATGGTGATCTGCCTGAATGGGAATCTATGTGCAGTCACCCACCGTCTATCCCTACCACTGGCCACTTGCTCCAATCTTGTCTGATCCCTGGGGCCTCAGGAACTGTGACTGGATAAAACACCAGTGTGAATAGGCCAGTGTGCAATGATATGTTTACTTGGGTGGAGTCGGACAGCTGGCTTGGCCTGCCCACCATGCAAGTTCATTTCAGTTACTGCAAGTGACAAAGCACCCCTGGAGAGCAGTGCGCTTAACATGCTGGGAGTGCCTTGGGGTCCAAGGGTGAAAGGTCAAGTGTCAGCAGCAATTCACATTCCCAGCTCCTGCAGCTGCAAGCTTCAGACCCCTTATATAAATCAGCTGTTCGGGGGGGGGGGGGGGGACTCAAATGGAATGGTTAAGAATTGAAAGTAGAATTCTTCACTTGCCACTATACCCCACCCCCCAAAAAAAACTCTCACTAGGACACCCATCACTCAGAACCAAAATGCTTTAAATTTCCTCTGATCTCCTCTATTGCACACAGCCACATAGCAGTTACTCTCCTCGGACATATGCATCAATTGATGAGGAAGCAGTTGGGTTTTAATTTTATATTTTACACATGGCAGAATGAGCTTTGAGGTGAGCAGGATGAACCTGGTGTGAAATGTGTTCCAGGTGTATTTTGATCGTGTTTTGGGACATGAAAACCATAGGCTATAGTATTGCACTTCCTCATGTGCCATTCATGCACCGTACATAGACAGAGCAGCAATGGAAAATGAATTTCAAATCCAAAAGTTGAATCCAGTCATGGAATATTATAGAAGTTAATTCAATAAATCTTGAGAACCAAATTGAGCAATGAACCTGTCGGGAAGTGGTGTGGGGACAGTGTTTCAGATTTTTAGATCATTGAATTCCCTTCCAGGAAAGGTATGACCTGTACAAAAAGGACAGTTTACAGCTCAACCTGAGGGAACAAATATCCTTGGAGGCAGGGTTGTTACAGCTATTTGGGAATGTTTAAACAAATTTGGCAGGGGAATGGGAAATGGAGGGATAAGGTGTTGGTATACGATTTGATGCAGTGTTTATTGAGATTGAGGATGGACAGGCAGATGATGAGGCAAAAGTGCAGCCAGTGGGAAGCGGTGAGCTTTAATGTTGGGGGCAAAATTGAAAATGATGAATACAGGACTGGGGTTTTGTATTTGAAAACGCACAATGCACAGAATAAGTTAGATGATCTTGTAGAGCAGTTAGAGATTGACAGGTATTGCATTGTGGGCATCACTGAGATGTGTCTGAAAGAAGATCCTAGTTGGGAGCTTAACATTGAAAGGACAGGCAGGTAGGCAAAGCTAGTGGTGGCTCTGTTGGTGAAAAATGAAATCAAATCCTTAGAGTTAAGAATCTGATGAGGTGATATAGAGGCCATTGAACAGCAGTGAGCATGTGGGATATAAATTTCAATGGGAAATAGAAAATGAATACAATAAGAACCATGTTTACCTGATGACTTCAGTGGTTGGGAAGATATTGCAGTCCATTACTAGGCATGAGGTTTTGGGGTACTTGGATGCACATGATAAAATAGGCCAGAGTCAGCATGGTTTTCTTAAGGGGGAAATCGTGCCTGACAAATCAGTTGGAATTCTTTGAGGAAGTAACATGGAGGATAGACAAAGGAGAGTAAGCGGATGTCATTTACTTGGATTGTTCAGAAGGTCCTTTGACAAGTTGCCACACATAAGGCTACTTAACAAGATAAGTGCCATAGTATTACATAAGGGACACTAGCATGGATAGAAAATTGGAGGCAAAGTGTTAGAATCAATGCGGCTTATTTTGGTTGGATTCTGACAGGTGCTGTTCCACAGGGGTCAGTATTGGGACCGCTTCTTTTCACATTATTTGTCAATGATTCGATGATGGAATTGATGGCTTTGGAGCCATACTTGAAGATGATACAAAGATAGGTGGAGGGCAGGTAGGATTCAGGAAGCAGTGAGTCTGCAGAAGGACTTAGACAAATTTGGAGAACGGGCAAAGAAGTAGCAGCTAGAATAGTGTTGGGAAGTACCTGGTTATGCACTTTGGTAGAAGGAATAAAGGCATGGACTATTTTCTAAATGAGAGAATATAAAAAGAAAATCAGAGGTGCAAAGTGACTTCAGAGCTCTTGTGCAGGATTCCCTAAAGTTAACTTACAAGTTGAGTCAGTGGTAAGGAAGGCAAATTCAATGCTAGGATTCATTTCGTGGGGACTAGAATATAAGAGCAAGGATGTACGCTGGGACTTTTATAGACCATTGGTCAGAATACAGTTGGAGTATTGTGATCAGTGTTGGGCCTCTTATCTAAGAAAAGATGTGCTGGCATCGGAGGCAGTGCAGAGAAGGTTCGCCAGAATGATTCTGTGAATGAAACAGCTAACGTATGAGGAGTTTTTGATAGCTCTGTGCCTGTACTCACTGGAATTTATAAGATTGAAGAAGGATCTCTTTAAAACCTCATTGATCATTTGAAGGGAAAGAATCCAAGTACCCACTGACCTCTGATTGGAACAGGAGTAAGTTATCTATCGTCCACTTTTGGTTAAGGGAATCCACTCTAAAGTTTTTCATTGCTCAATTTCTATTTCTGTCTGCCACACAGCTGGAGAATCTTGACTGTGCCACTAAAGAATGTGGAGAGTTTAACTTTTATTTGAGTAATATTCAGCATTAAGTTTAACAAATCTCCTCGGGTAACTCCACTGTTCCTTAGTTCCCGTCACTATGCCACTTATTAAGCTGAGATCCAGTTTTCTAAGTCTCACTTTTTTATAGAATTTTTTATCATAATTTTTTTCTTGTTTCTCAGAAAGTGGTTTAATGCAGCAATGACGGACAACGCCAACATCACCGACACTGTGAAGCAGACCGAAGAGTGGCTGAAGAAGATCAACAAAACTGGACTCCCTGGTAAAGTTACGACATGGCTGTACCAATGTGGTCATCTACCAAGGTTGCTCTGGCTTTTCATGGTTTATAGGTTCCCCATGACCACTGTAGAAGGTCGAGAGGAAAGTTAATAAGCACCTGCGGAATTGGCTGGGATCCCCCTATGTTTTTCTTCAGTGGGGCTCTACATAAGATCAGGCCATCTGCAGCTCCCATTGTCATCAGAAGTGGTGGAGTTCAAGGTGACAAAGGTTAGAGTTTTTTAATACAGATGGGCTCCGATGACAAGTTCAGGCAGAAAGTGGGCCACCAAATCAGCTATAGACCAGGCAGTGAGCTCCCTGCAATTGAGAGACCTCATTGGCAAACTATGCCTAGGACAGCAAGGACTCATCATGGAACACTTCCAATGATGGGCGAGTGCAAGTGATAGATATGACATGGTCCGGGCAGAGGTACAGAACTGCGAAGATGAAAGGCGGGTATCGAAGGCAGTGGAGTTGGGGTCACAGGGTGCCTTGATGAAATGGGATCTTTCCAAGTGCAAATCACAAACAAGAGAAAATCTGCCGGTGCTGGAAATCCAAGCAACACACACAAAATGCTGGAGGAACTCAGCAGGCCAGACAGCATCTATGGGGGGGGGGGGGAGAAAAAAGGTACAGTCGACATTTTGGTACAAAACCCTTCAGCAGGGCTGGAAAACAAAAGATGAGAGGAGAGAGAGAGAGAGAAACACAAGGTGATAAGTTAAATTGGGTGGGGAAGGGATGAAGTAAAGAGCTGGGCAGTTGATTGGTGAAAGATGTAAGGCTGGAGAAGGGAGAGTCTGATAGGAGAGAACAGAAGACCATGGAAGGAAGAAAAGGGGGGTAGAGCACCAGAGGGAGATGATGGCAGGCAAGGAGATGAGGTAAGAGAGGGAAAAGGGGATGGGGGAGGGCCATCATTAAGTGATTAAGTGCAAGTTCATTTGAGCAGAGCTTTGGAGTCTGGAGCCCTTCTGCATTTCTTTCCTCCTGTGGTCCACGTGTGGCAGTCTCCCTACACCATCACAGTTGCACACTTGGGGCTGAGAGAGGATACTAACTAAGCTTTGTGGTCAGCAGGGTTTTCTGGCATATAAACTGTCAGGATGCAAAACAGCTTAAAACAAGGATGGTATAGGTGGCGCTACAACAAATCCTGCTGTCCCCTGCTGACATACTGGAGTGGGAGAGGTGTAAAAAGAGACCAGCTGGCCGAGAGGCAAACAGGGCAGACATTTTCATCAAGGAGAGGGCTATGGCAGTCATACCAAGGAAGTCTAAATCTAATTTGCTGCAAACTGCTAAATCATGGAAGATGAGGGTTAGTGTGGGGAGGAAGCTGCGGTTTCCAGAGCTAGTGCAAATCACACTTCGACCCGACATTGTAACGTGGTGCACTGAAGACAAGAAAATCTTCCTAGTGGAGCTCACAGTACCAGGGGAGGAAGGATGCGAGGAGGCTCATGAGAGGAAGGCCCTGAAGTACCAGTCCTTGGTCCAGGAGTGCAGGGACAAAGGATGGCAGACCTGGCTATTCCACTTAGAGATCGGCTTTAGAGGGTTCCTGGCAAGGTCAGCACGGAGGTTGTTGTCTGCACTGGGTCTTGATGAAAAGAGCAAGAACCAAGCAGCTCATAGGATGGGGGAGGAAGCAGAAAGAGCCTCTTGCTGGATTTGGAACAGGCAGAAGGAGTTGAGCTGGAAGTCAGGAGCAGGTGGGCAGTGACTTGGCCACCACTGCTGACCTGCCAGCTGGATAGTGTAGTGGTTAAGGGTTGAAACACTCTAAGAAGGTTGGGCACCCCTTGATAACATCTGCTCCTGGCCAAATGCTACTGTTACCTCATCAGGTAACTGTAGAGAGCACCCCAGCAATCATTTATTTTTTACATGCCTTTTTACAAATACTTACAGATTTTTCACAAAACAATCCCATTGAGGAATTAGGATGAAGAGTGACATGAGAATTGTGCCATTAAAGAATAGATAAGGGGATGTAAAAGTAAACTAATCCTCATATAACTTTGTGTCTGAATAGCAACAAAGCTGGTAAAGTAAGCAAGGATGGAGTGACTGGGAGTTGAGAGTTTTAACTGAATAGCAAAGGAATGTATCTTCTGATGATCCCTGGAAGCAGAGCAGCAAGTACCAAGAGATCAGAAAATGGTTCCTATTTTGTTATGCTCCTCCGGCAGATTGATGTCTGATTCCACTCGATCTTTGTGGATTCTGAGGAAGCTGATGGTTTTGGAGAAGCAGGAAGTACTAAACTGGTTGGCCAGGTAAACAGTTTGGCAGGTCATATGCACTTTCCATGATTTATCCATGACTTTTGAGTGGACTGGAGGTTGGTAATGCCTCATGAATGCCCCTTCTCCATGCAGCCATGAGTCAGGGATCTATGGATCAGTGGGAATATTGCACTTTTCCAGAATCCTAGTCTCCTTGTGACATGACAGAGCTCAGAATGGAATATCAGGATCAGGAATCTGACAGTGGGCCAAGGAAAGATGTAGCACGCCTTTCAGAACTCGTTGAGCAGATCAGGTGCTCAGCACTCAGATGTTCACCTGGAAGGTGACATCGATGTTGATTCGGCAATTTAACAAATTTTTTTTGGATTTATCAGAGCTGGAATTGTGACATGGCTCATCAGAAATTATTTCATCAAGTGAGATCTGAGGGAACAGAGAAAAACACTGAAAGGATGCTGTTAAAATCTTGAAAACGTGTAATATCCTCACTGCATCATTGGAATCCCTGGTCAATCAAAAGGGGGTTGGAACACATGGACAGCCAATGAACATATTACGTCTCCATGATGGAAGCATATGGAGACCAAGTATAAATAATGGAAAGAATGCATATCCCAGTCCCCACTCTTCCCTACCAGCACCCATTCATGCCTTGCCTGTTCTTCCTACAGAAGTGTCTGTGAATCTCAAATGTGTCCTCAACCAGCAAACACAGGGTGGGAAAAAATCACCTTTGGCCATGAGAGACTGCTAAAGAGGAAGGAAAGAGTAATCCCAACTGTTTTTGGATTTGCACACTTCTGTGTCTTCGTGCCTTGCCTCCTTACCCAGGTGATAGGTAAGGATGAAAACCAATCCATCTTTGATTTCAAGGTTAAATGAACCTGTGTAATTTTAGTCCACAATAGTGGGTATGTAACAGAAAGCTGCTCCAATTTGGACCAAGTCAGAATGGCTTACCTAGCAGTGCATAAATATCCCTTTATTAAGTGTAACTTGTGACAGGCTGTTCAAAAGGATTCAAAGTACATTTATTTAAGTGTGTATGGAGTGTACAACTGAGATTTGTCTTCCCCACAGACAGCCATGAAACAAAGAAGAACCATGGAACCCATTCAAAAAAGAAAAACTATCAACGTTCCCTCAATGCACAAAAAAAATCACATTAACAGCAATTAAACATCCAAAACACTTAATCAAAAGGCATATTTCAGTTTATCTCAGTGTTCATTATCTGCAGGCTGCTCAATTCAAAATCGCTCGATTCAAAATCACCCAAAACTAGCAACAAAAAGAAAAGCAACTAGAACACATTATAAAATGTGTTATGATCACAAACCATAAACCATGTTGAGTAAACCTTGCTCTGGCACCATCCTTCAACAGCATCAAGAGAGGCATCATTTGAATGGAAGGGCCTTCCGTCTGGAGCAGCGAGAGAGAGAGACGACCACATGCAGGCACCTTCCTCTGGCAGCAATGAGCGAGAGGCTGCTAGATGGCACTGAACACTCGCTTGTTCTCCGCACTTGCCTCGATGATTTCTATCTTCCTCAGCTCTTCAATCGGCAAGAGCGGTGAGAGATGGGGTTGATCGTGGGCCCGTGCCCCATCTCCTGGCCTCTATGATGCACGCTTTGCTCGCAGCCTCGTGGTGCCCTCTCGGGCACAGTAAAGTGCCAAATCACCAGATTAACCTGAAGACACACCGCCAGAACGTAGCTTGCAGGTTCCAGTAGTTGTAGAACCACAACTCGTATAAAAAAAGAAGTGAAAGGAGTTGCTCCATGACCCGTATTGAGGATGTTGCCCTTGGTAGCATTGTTCGCTGGTGCCATCTTCTTCCCGATATAATATAGGCTGTTCTCTATTTTGTTGTATATGTTTCATATTGTTAACAGTTAAAACCAAAACACTAGGCACTACAGAGAAAGAATTGCAGCAGACTATAAGTGCCTGAAAATGAAAAAAAAAGTGCAGATGATGAAAGCTGAAATTAAATGAACAATGAAAATATTGGAAAACACTCAGCAGATCAGACAGCCTCCATGGAACAAGAAATAGAATTAACAAATGGTTTCTTTTCTCTCATTTCTGGTAAGGTGTTATCAACATGGAATGTTAACTCTATTATTCTTTCCTCAGATGCTGCTTGATCTGCTGAGAATTTCCAGTAGTTTCTTGCTTTATAACAGAAGCTACTATCCCGTAGAGGAAATGACTGCATGAAAGCTGCTTTGCTAGTAAAAGTTATTTACAAGTAAAGTGGGCACATGGCCAAGTGGTTAAGGCATTGGACTAGCGACCTGAAGATCGTGAGTGCGAGCCCCAGCCGAGGCAATGTGTTATGTCCTTGAGCAAGGCACTTAATCACACATTGCTCTGCGATGACACTGGTGCCCAGCCGTATGGGTCCTAATGCCCTTCCCTTGGACAACATTGGTGTCATGGAGAGGGGAGACTTGCAGCATGGGCAACTGTTGGTCTTCCATACAACCTTGCCCAGGCCTGCGTCTTGGAGAGTGAAGACTTGCCAGGCACAGATCCATGGTCTCGTAGGACTAACAGATGCCCTTTACTTAAGTAAAGTGCCATTGTTTGTTTAAATTCCCAGCCATCATTCAATATCTTGGACAGGCAACAAGTTAGAATACAAAAAAAAATCTATGCTTTAGGGGAAAGATTTAGTAGGAGCTTGGGTGGAAGTGGTTAAGCCATCCACCCAAAATATTGGTGGCTTTGATGATCTACAATATTCTGATCTGTGATCTAGGCAGTGATTTCAGCCTTCATATTCTTCCCATTCTAATCACAATGTTGATTCAGTTCAGCTGGGTGCTGAGATTATAAACTCAAGAGATTCTGCAGATACTGGAATCCAGAGCAACATGCACAAAATGCTGGAGAAACTCAGCAGGTCAGGCTGCATCTATGGAGAGGAATAAAGAGCTGTCATTTCAGGCCAAAACCTGTCTTCAGTACTGGATTCAATCACTCTGAATCTTTTCCTTTTCATGAACTTGTTTATCTACAGTATAGCTGCCTCTGTCCACGTTTAGTTGTAAGAATTCAATTTTTTTCAAAATGAATCACTTGTGTTTAATATGTTTTATTTCCAAGATCATTCTCTTTTTGTCACCTCTGAAGACCTCTAACATCAAACTCAATCACTCTGACCCACCCAACTCTTGCAAGCACCAGCAGCAAATCCCATTCCTCTAACCCTTATCTTGCATCTGGGCATCTTCGCCCAGTCCACATTTTCCACCTGTTCCTTTTCAAACAAGCAAGCATCTGAACTGTCAGGCTCAGGCAGCAGGTCTGATTCATTCAACAACCTGGGGACCTAGGAAATAAACTCAGACTCCACTGTGACTTTTATGTTGGAATCAGTCAATGCTTGCCCCATTCCACTGAGTTGGAGAGACCCAGGAAGGAAAGAGTTGCAGAATCATTCAGTGTGAAAACAGACCCTTCAACCAATTTGTCCATACTGATCAAGATTTTCTTCTAAACTAATCCCATTTGCCAGTGGTTGACCCATATCCCTCTGAATCTTCCCATTCACATACATGGTAAAGTAGCTTTTAAATGTTGTTAATGTTCCTACTTCAACCATTTCATCTGGCAGCTCACTCCAGATGCTGACCACTCCTTAGGTGGAAAAACTTGCCCTTCCAGATCCTATTAAATCTCTGCTCTTGTACCTTAAACCTATGCCCTGTAGTTGTTGATTCTCCAACCTTGGGGGAAGGGGGGATTGCACACTGAATGTATCATAAACACTAGAGATTTTGTAGAGCAACACACACACAAAGTGCTGGAGGAACTCAACAAGCGTTTATGGAGGGGAATAAACAGTCAATGTTTTGGGCCAAAACAAGGAGTTTGTCAGAACTGATGGAAGGGTTTTAGCCAGAAACAGACTTTTATGCCACCTAGTTCCTTCTTATACAGAAATGATGTTAATCATTATTCCATCCAAGAATATCAGTACTGCAAATTCAAGGCAAATCCTAGTCACAGATGACATGGGTGCTGTTACTCCATTCCTTGTAGTGCTTCAAGGCATTTTAATTCATTTATTCAGTAGTGAATAAATATTAATAAGCTAATTTGAATACATTTGTGATGGGTGTTTGCATTAGCATACTAGAATTCCTGAGGGACACCAGGGGAAAGAAATTCACCACACCTTGGAGAGAGAACAAATTGTGCTCTTGCGAATGCATTTGCAATTGTGCATTATGGAGTTCAAATGATGCATTTCTTCTGGCTTGCAAGGGCTTCACAGGAAAATTGGTCTCATTCCCCTGCCCTCCACAGCAAATTCAGCACCTGAAAACAGGCTGTGAAGGAGTGATCTGGCAATCAAGCGTAGAACATTTCCTGGAAGCTTCACTAAAGAACGCAGTGTTACAAAAAAAAATTCTTCATGTAATTTGCACTGAGGATCTCTTCAGTATGAGTTAAATTGGTCATGCGTGTTAATTGGAATTCCTCTATTTGTTTAGCTTTCATGTACAAGAAACATGAGTGGAAGTGGGCTACACAATAGCTCGAGCTTGCTTCGCAATTCCAAAAGAACATGACTAATCTGGTCATCGTAATAACTTCATTTTCCTGCCTTGTCTTGTAATGCTTGATACCCCTGAAGTCTAGAAGTTTTTTAAAGAAATAGATACATTTTCCTGATGTGGGCACCGTGAGTAAGCCCAGCATCTGTCCTGACGAAGGGTCTCGGCCTGAAACATCGACTGCACCTCTTCCTACAGATGCTGCCTGGCCTGCTGCGTTCACCAGCAACTTTGATGTGTGTTCCCAGCATTTATTGTTTAATTGCCTGTGAGAAAGTAATAATAACTCATTTTCTGCTGCTGCCCATTTCGGGGAAGTATTCTCATCGGGCAGATGGAGAGGGTGTTCCTGATGTATAATCAGGTACAATGAGGGAAGGGTGATATATTTCCAATTCATAATGAGGCAGGCAGCTTGAGGGACACTTGTCTTGATGGTAGGTGTCATGAATTGGGAGGAGATGAATTTTACAGATACTGCAGCCATGAGATGCTTGCAGTGGAAGGATTGAATTTTTAGAATAGATGATGAGATGCCAATCACACAGATTGTCACGTCTTGGATGCTGTCAAGCTTTTGATATGATTGGTAAATGGGCTTATTATTATCACATTTACCAAGGTACAGTGGAAAAAATGTGTTTTGCATGCTACTCACAGATCTTTTCATAACATCAGTACGTTGAGGTAGTACAGGGGGAAAGCAATCTCAGAATGCAGAATGTTGTTTTGCAGTTACAGAGAAAGTGCAGTACAGGCAGAAAATAAGGTGTAAAGACATAATGAGGTACATTGAGGACAAGAGTCAACCTCTTGAATGATACGATGGAGTAATGACCTCACAAATCTACCTCATCATGGCTTTGCAGCTGTACAACAGCTGCACTCAAGCAGGCGAGCAGAGAATATTCTATCACTCTCCTAACATGCTGTTATAGGTTGGGCTTTGGGATGTCAGTATCTGAGTCACTATTGCAGGATAGCTGGCGACCTGCTCTTGTAGGACTGGTCCAGTGGGCTTTGGATTGGAATTGTTTATTATTCTCACACGTACCAAGGTGAAAAGCTTGTTTTGTCTACTGTTTATAGATATCAAATTATTGTACAGTACATTGAGGTAGAACAAGGTAAAACAATATGAGAATGCGGAATAAAGTGTAACAGTTACAGAGTAAGTGCAGTGCAGCTAGACAATAAGGTTTAAGATCACAACATGGTAGATTGTGAGGCCAGGAGTCCATTTTATCATACAAAGGAACCATCCACAAATCTTATAACAGTGGGCTGAATGAACGAGTATCATCGCTGTTGCTCTCATTATCACATGCTTTTGATTCAGTCAGCGGTCCCCAACCACTGGGCTGCAAAGCATATGCTACCAGGCTGCGAGGAAACGATATATGGCCGCTGCATCTTTCCTCATTCCCTGTCATGCACTGTTGAAGTTGAACATAGGGTTGCCAACTGGCACGTATTTGCCGGGACATCCTGTATATTGGGCTAAGTTGGTTTGTCCCTTATTTCCCCCGCTAACGTAGAGCATTCCTATGAAACCTTTCGTGCTGAAATGGCGTGAAGCGAAGAAGCAATTACCATTAATTTATATGGGAAAATTTTTTGAGCATTCCCAGACCCAAAAAATAACCTAACAAATCATACCAAATAACACACAAAACTGAAAATAAATAACAGTAACATATAGAAAAAACAGGAATGATATGATAAATACACAGCCTATATAAAGTAAAGTAATGTATGTACAGTATAGTTGGGAAGATGAAGGCAAAACCGATTTGTGGGAGAAAAATTTTGGCACGTACGCACATGCGCACATCATGCATGCACACACAGGTGCCCACAGGAGGCTTCATGGTCATGGTAGTCTTTTTGGGGTAAAGTGTCCTGGGATTTGACTGCTACTTTTGTTCCTTATTATTTGGCAACCCTAACTGTAAAAGACATCCCACCACACGCGCCCCCCCACCCCTGGTCAGCCGGTCCGCAAGAATACTGTCAATATTAAACCAGTCCGCGGTGCAAAAAAAGGTTGGGGACCCCTGGGTTAAGTGACTCCCAGCTGAGGAATAGTGATGGTAACGCCCTTAAATATAAAAGTTAGAAGATGTCTATTGTAAATTTGAATCTAAAGGGAATAATCAAAAAGATTAGCATGGTGAACTAGGCAATCATAATGTGTAATCAACAGCCTGTAGTACATATTAAACTCTAAGACATTAATTGTTCTGATTGTATATTAATATTCGCAATAAGCTTTATGCAAGAGTGCATAACTACAAGATGTGTGAAAGATATTCTTGACTTATTGGTGCTAAGTGCTTGACAGGGTGCTGTGTGCAGGTTGCACTCATTTCACACATATTTGGTTATACTGATGAAAATAAGAGCAACAACAGCTGATTTCCCCCTCAATCATTTGATACCGGTGACTAAATGCAAATAACCTCATGATTTCATAATAATATAGAAGTAAGAAAAGCAGTCCACCTACCTATTAAGTCCACATAATAGTTGCATTCATTTGAATTGGTGTTGGATTTTGAGAAGGCATTCATTTATTTATTGAGATACAGGATGGAATAGTCCATTCTGGCCCTTTGAGCCATATTGCCCAGCAATCCCCCAATTTAATCCTAACCTAATCATGGGACAATTTGCAATGACCAATTAAGGCATGTCTTTGGACTGCGGGAGGAAACCAAAGCACCCGGAGGAAACCCCCGTGGCCACAGGGAGAATGTACAAACTTCTTACAGACCTTTGCAATGAAAGATGGCAAGAAATGCTCTGATAGCTATTGAATGTGTCTTTTCAGGGATTTTGATTGGGACATGTAAGAAGATGATGTTCTATTGACTCTCACTGGCCAGGTGAAAAGTGAGGATTGGTACTTACTGATCTGAAATGATACCACTGCTCAAGGAAATGTATGCAGATAAAGTCACACATTTGGGAGCAGACTGGCATGATTGACTAGAGGAAGAATGGGTGGTGAGGGTAGGAAGGAAGTGATGAAGAACACAAATTACATTAATATATTACAGATACTGAGAAACATTGGTATATTTTCTTCAACCAACACACATCAAAGTTGCTGGTGAACGCAGAAGGCCAGGCAGCATCTCTAGGAAGAGGTACAGTCGACATTTCAGGCCGAGACCCTTCGTCAGGACGATTGTGTCCTGACGAAGGGTCTCGGCCTGAAACATCGACTGTACCTCTTCCTACGGATGCTGCCTGGCCTGCTGCGTTCACCAGCAACTTTGATGTGTGTTGCTTGAATTTCCAGCTTCTGCAGAATTTCAGTTGTTTGTGTATGTTTTCTTCAATTGAGCTAAAAAGTGAGCCACTAAAATTTAGTTTTAATGATAGCAATGTGTATATAATATATATGCAACTATATTATATATTCAGTATATGTGACAATGAATAAATTTCTACCCCACTGACCTGCTTTTACCATTGAGGAAAACACATTTCAAATTTAAGTAAAGCAGGATTCTAGGAAAATCTGACAGGGTTGTAGGACAGAGGGGATGACACTTGTCTGGGCAGCTTGGACCAAGAGAAGGCATCTATTTGAATATCATGCATCTACACAATGGATGTGATCTCCAAGATGTGTTTGAGGAGGGATCAAGGACTGAATCCAACTGTCTGTATAAAATCAATACTGCAGTCCAAATTAACTTTTAGAAAATAGATAGCTTCTCCATCAAATCTGGAGTCAAATAAGGTTGTCCAGATTCCTCTGTCTTGTTTGTACGTTGCATAGAACATTTTTCAGAATCCATCAGAAGGATTGCAGGTAGAAAAGAAGTTATAATGGGCAGAGAGCACTTTGATCAGAATGTCCCAGTCCCATTAACCCATCCCGTGTTCTTCTGCTAATGGCTCAGCAGCAGTGACCAATTTGAGCTGGGCCAGAGCCATTTGCAGCAAGAAAGTCCTCATGTTCCTTGGCAACTGGCCTTGCCAATCTTTTGTTCCCTTCACCAACAATTCTGACTATACGAAGGTGCAGAGGATCTAGATAGGATAAGCTGGGATGTAATACAAAACCTGTCTGGATAGTCCAAGTAATATAAAAGCTAGGACTCTGGGCGAGACACTCCCTTTCAACATTGGTCAGAAACCTGGTCATCAGGTGTGAGGCTCTCAGTGCTGCTATATAAGACACAGGTGTGGCCCATACCCCACTCCTTTATCATGGCAGTCACCAGTATTGTGCTCTGTTTCATCTGAGGACCCAAAGGGAAGTATGTCCAATGTCTCATGGTGCAAAGGCCTACAACACAATGGGAAAGATATGCCCAATATTGCCCATTGTCCTGAATGTCACCCTAGTATAGTAATGCTAACCACCTTGACCACTTCGCACTGCAATGGATTTCAGTTTTTTTTAAAATTCTAATTGTGTTCTTCCTTGTAAAACTGTATATCTTATGCTTTTTTTCCCCCTTGTGAATGTGTATTTGATGTTATGTGCCTCTAATGCTGCTGCAAGTAACTTTTCCATTACATGTATGCATACCTGTACTTGTGTATTTGACAGTAAGTTCAACTTTGACATGTCAGTGTGTGGCTCCATCAGACTGTGCAAAGAACTGAAGTTCACAAACACAGTGCACAGTGTCACTCCATACTGAAGTTCTTCCTGCTTCTGCTGTTCCCAGGCCTCATTGTCCTGTAATACTCCATTAGACTTTGCTGCACAACTTTGAACACAAGTATATCTGGGAGGAGAAGGACACTATGGATTCTGTCAATAACTCCTTCAGGCAGACTGCCAAAGGCATTTGGCAGAATGCCTAATTGCCAGAGTTCATCAACAAGCAACAGTGCCTTGCTTATCTGGTAGTGAGAAAGGAAGATTCTTCTTGCACCTTCACGATAGCTGCTGCCTTTAAGAGAGCTGCTATAGACATGACTATTGTCCAACTCTTGGTGAACTATGCTTTTGCCAAGAAGGTGTGAAAAAAGATATGGGGGTCCTGGTCTAAATTTAGCCCAAACTGCTATGTACTAGAGAACTCTGGTCTCAGTCTGTTCTCAGAAGTGTATACTGAGATAATCATCAACTACTTCCGGAAGATTATTAACTTGGTGAAAGAACCACTTTAGTCTGCCTGAACTTGTAGATCTCCCAGTGCAACAAGAGGCTGGTAAGTGACTTGAATTTTCTAGTCTGGAGGAGTACATGCTGGGGGATGGATTGATGCTCTGAGGAAAGAATTCAATGTACAGTCATGCCATCACTAGACATCAAGGAACATGCTCCTGTGTAAGATTCTTTTGAACACTTCCTAGGTGTCTTATTGAAAAAGGGAAACCTAACTGTCTTTATTGCATTGTAAGTGGAATGTATTAGTTTGGTGGCAGAATGAATGTAAAGAAGGATATATACTGAGTATTGCATTTCCTTGATGTATTTTTATGAATGAAATTTTTTTTCAATTGAATTAAGATTAAGCAGGAATGCAAAATAAATAATATTCTACTAATATTCCATATATTCTTCAAAAATGTGTTACCAGCTTATTTTAGTTTCAGACAATAGTTTCCTCTCACTCATATTCACTGCAATCAGATCCATTAACAGGACAAATGTGTGTGAAACTTCAATCATTATAAACAATTATTCCTGCTTGTACTTTAGTTTCCGACTTGGAGGAGCAATCAGGCATAATGTATTGCTTGTACAGTTATGTCAATGCTGGTAATCCGGTGATTAATTATCTGGCTGCATTGTAGTGCTTAAAGAAATGTATATACATGGTTAAATTAGTTGATAGGAAAAGAAATGCCAGCAATATGAATATAGTTCCACCAAAACATTGCTCTCACTACCATAATTGACAGCATAAGTGGGTCAGTGAAGTGGCTGGCCTCCACTAATTTATTTTCACTGACATGCTTATACATATTCATGAGGTCCTCTGTTTGTCTGTCACTTCAGATGATCTTACCTTGTATTACATGCTTGTTGTGAATAAACTTATGATTTGAAAAGTCTTTCAGCTTGGAATGATTTCATTAATAATACCAGTTTTCAGTTCCAATTAAAGTGTACTACTTTCCAATTGTACTTTGCAATATATATTTTAATAAAAAGAGCATTTTCTTGTTTTGATTTGTAGTCCACTAAGCATGTTTAAGACTCGTGCTTTGACACTCATTTGATTTATAATAATTTGTTTTTGATTTATGGACTGTTGTCATTCTAAAATGACTACTTAATGCTGCCATTCTTAAGTAAGTTACTTCAGGTACATATATTAATCAATATTTACCATGTAGTAGTATGAAAGAACATACAACACATCAGAAATTTATCCCAACGGTAAAGCATTACAGACGTGCAAGTGCAAAAGGACCACACCTTCAATGTTAATATTGCTTCTTTGCAATTAAAAGTTTTTGAGGTGTTGAATTTGATTTCCTCATTAAGTATATAATCTTCATTAACAGAAAATTATTAAAATTATAAAAAGTAGATTCTGTAATTGAAACAATAAACAAATAAGGTGAAAAATAATCATAAGACAGACATTTGTTGTAATACATCTGCCACTTACATTCTCATTAAGTTTATAAATCAACCAATAAAATAAAAAAATGAAGAATGGAATATGATAGTGGGAATACAACATGGTGAATGAGGGAATACAGTATAACTGAGAATGCAACCATGAGAACACAAATGTCACGTGGTGGGTCATAGTGGTGACAAGTTATGATTGGTTTGGTGCTTTGAGCTGTTGCTAGTGTATTGGTCCACTGACTGCAGCATTTTATATCATTGAAGTGAATATAAATACAGATAGGTTGGGGGCTTGGAAGTTTTTGGGACTTCACCGACAGGCTGGATCACAGTTTGGGCAGAATGTGAGGTGCGCTACAGTGAGTGAGGCCCATGAACATCTAGATAAGTATTTTAATGATTGCTATCCTGTCCAACTAAACACAGTTTTGTAGTTCTAAGTAGATAATTGGAGTCCGTCTTTCAAGTCAGTCCATGAACTTTTCAGGAAAACCTAATGCTTAGCGTAGTCAGCAATGATCTGGTAACAAGCAATAATGTTTAAGAGTAAGAAGAAAGACCCCACCCCCCCCGCCATGCTCCAGTGGATTGGATTGGACGGACAAGCTGGATCCCTGAGGGACACCATTTTGTGTCTATACTAAAGTGATTAGGGTTCCCAGACAAGAAGGGAAACTAGAGAAGGGATTTTTGGCTGCAGGCAGCCATCACATGACAATCTATTGAAAAGAGGAGGAAATAGGGGATCTCAAGTAGTCAGAGGGGGAGGGGGTGGAGGAGGATGAGCTATGCCTTACAGGGAATAGAAGTGAAGAACTGCAAAAATTGTAGCAAAGTGAGAGTTAAAATATGTGCTAACAAAACAGGGCAGATACTTTGTGCAGCCTTTCTGTTGAAGCCTGGCAATCAAGGTCACTGAGCATACTAGGACATGATAAAGAGGCAAATGAGGGGTTTTAGGGCAACTCTTACTATTGGATGTTTATTTTACTAATTCTCAAGTATTATTGGCCTTCAACACATGGATTTAATTAGTTCTTAACACATGAAATATGTATCGGATTGTTACTTTTAGAAAACACAAAGTTTCTATTGGATCAATATTTGTATACAACTGGACAATTTCTATATAAGAATGGCATTTCTTTGTTCAAGTTTCAGAGCAATGTGGTGACAGGGGCCATTTTGTTCTCCTTGTGCACAAGTGAATGCAGTGTGATTGAGCAACGGCTGTGAGGTATCAAGAATCCTATTAATCGGCGACGATGGTTAGTGAATCTTCCGCTGAGATGGGTAACCCTTGACTTTGCTATACAGGAGAATGAAATTGCACCCTGGTAGCCGGTCGGTCCCAAATCATAGGCACCTCATATTTGAGCAAAGGACTGGGTCTGCTGTTGGATTGCAAATTTCCTGCTGTGTGGAGTAGTCGAGGTATACCATCACGTTAGTTGCTGACATATTGGGAAATGGGAGCTAATGGAGGAAAGCCACAGCAGTTTAAAAGAAGTGGGGAAGAATACCTCAGCTGGGTTTTGGTCCCACAGGTGCACCTGTGGGCCAGGTGCTGTAAAGAGAGTGTGAGTATGAAAAGGAATTTTGGAGTGTGGATGACTGTGAGTGGTGGTGTCCCTGAGCTCTGAGGGGACTCCAGTGGAGTGCATGTCCGTGCATTATGATGAGCAGACTTGGATGGAAACTGTAGGGTGGTCACTGGAGAAATGTGAAACGGTTGAAGGAGTCTTGCACAGTGGGGGAGGAGTGAGAGAGAGAGATTTAAATGTACACTGAACTAATTAGATAGAACCTATAAGAAAATGTAGATTGACCTAAGATACACAGGTGATGATGTTAATGAATGGATAGAATGCATGCTTATTGTATTTCAAAGTATTCCTTGAGACAGGGACACCTATCTTGATAAATTTTATTGTAAATGGCTGTAATCAAGGATAAGGGAAATGTATGCTGTTACTTGTTAAACCGTCAGAGAGATAAAGCTGCTGTAGGGAAATGGCGATAAAATATTGTTCACAATACTTTGAAGAATTTACGACAGCTGTCCTATACAATTTGAATGTTATTTTAACTTGTAGCACTGTTTTATATTCAACTAAAATGGCACTGATCAGGTTTTGGCTTTTCATTCGACTTACAATTTCACTGCAAATGTAGTTCTTTTGGCTCAGGTGACACAATTGTGATTAGTATTATTTTTTGTTTTGAACAGGGCAGTCTTCTATTCAGATAATGCTATTCTAAACGTGTTTACAGTTATTTGATTCATGTCATGGAGATGGGGTGGTGGTCATGGTAGGGCTAAAAGAGGATGCGTCCATGAGGGATGTGTTTTGCTACTGGACAGCTGGCCATTGTGCTTGAAGATGTCCTGACCACCAAAGCAATTTTAATAACAGTCAGTTTCCTCCTGCACCAGCACCTCAGACTATGCAATTTACTTTAAATAACCCTTTCCCAAACACTACTGAAAATCTTGTACAATTACAATTCTACCTTTTGTAAAGATTTCTGAACCAGCTATATTCCTGATTTGTATAAGAACAATAATATATCCCAGTTCCTGCTGGAATCACCTTTTCCACAATTTGTACTTCTAATTGGTCACAAGCACCCTTAAATCAGTTAAGTGTTGTAGGAACTGCAGGACAGCTAGTCTCTTTACTAGTTTCTTGTAAAGTTACTAATCAGCTTTTCAGATATGAGGGAGAACATAAGTCCTAAGCTTTCACAGCCAAAGAATGATATTAAAATGTTTGCTTGCTCAAGTACCAGAGACTCGATGGGCGAAAGGAGATAATACTGTACGGCAAATAATTTGCTGAGCTCTTTCGAAATGGAATCTTTGTGTAGATTGCAAATGAAAATAGTCCTCAATTTACCAGTGAAGTGATACAGGAGTTAACAAGAGCCATCACACATCCTGCCTGTAACACCCTTAATTTAAGGGGGCGGTAGAAAGACAAAACTGGGCCTTGATAAACTGTTTGTGTGAGGAAACTGAACTAAAGTGGCCGGAAGCACTTCCACTGGCTCTCACGACAATGCACTGTGCTCCAAACCATGTAGCAGGTCAGTTTCTGAATGAAATAGCACTGGGACATCCCATGTGCTTGCCAGATGCTCCTCCCCTTTTGGTTAACAAGTGGGCCACTATGAGTGAAAGCATGTTGTGGTATTGTGTAGCACTAACACAGCTCTTAAAAGTTTCCGTCAACAGGTGTCTGAAGCCCAAGGAGATCATGATGACTGCAACAGCCAGGAATTTGGTATTGGAGCGATCCTACCATCAATAGAAATGCCCATTTCAAGTACTACTAACCACATATACTGCTCTGAAGGGCCGAGGGAAGCCAACTTGGTATATACATTGCACATTAAGCCAGTGGTGCCACCAGGCCAGGGAACCAGTAGCCAGAAAAACCCTGTTGACAAGAACTAACTAACTGAACTACTTGATCATTACTGTTTGCAATATTAAGTGATTATTATGCATTATACATTCTAGATAGTCTGTGCATTTGTTTTCTGCCTTAGAACTCTGTTAGTAGGATAGTGAAGACAATCAGTATATTTAAGGGGTGGTGCTTCCCCAGTCCAACTCGATGGTCCCTGCCATGAACGTATTGCACCACCTGGTAAGGAAAGGTGTTGACTAGTTGGTGCAGACTGTACGATGCTAAAACACACAATCATCCAGTGTCAGTTGGTGACTGCATTCAGAATCTTTACAGAGGATCCCATTGGGGGATGAATGCAACATCAAATGGCACATACTGGGCGTGTGACTCCCACGCTTACCTATGGGCTGGTCTGGCTGCTGCTACTTGGGGTAATTTGTGTGTTTGTGTATCACATTGATGACCAAGTTGAACACCCAGCTTATAGGGTGGGGCCCCAAAACAGAGCTATCACAGAGGCAGACAGATTTTGGATGATGGCTAGACTGTCCTGGGAAATGGTAACCATAGCATCTGCGATGGAGACATCAGCCAATAGTATGGTTTCAGCTCTACA